>NC_058373.1:65085833-65755000 GCF_018350175.1 Felis catus
AGGTGATGGAGACAGAATTATTAATTGAGCCATGTCTCTGAGATGATTGAAAGTGATGGGCTTCAGAGATTAGGTGGAGAAATAGTCCCTTTTCCATTATACCAGGAGGAAATAAAGGAGTCTCGGAAGAGGTGTAGACACATTTGCAAATTTGCTGAAAATTCAAGGACTTCTCTTTTCTGTGTGAGATAAGGCCTTCAGCTGAAAGAGAGGGGTATCTGCAGTGGGGTTAGACATTTTAGGAGAGTAGTAGGTAGACCTACTACCTACAGTAGTAGCTGACCAGGGATTGTTGGGCAGCATTGAGGGCCCAACTGAGGTTGAATCCCTGATATTGATATTGTTACCAATTACTTGGTCATACTTGGAGGTATGAGTTGGTGATCTTTGAGTTGACTCAAGTTTGAAGGTTTTCCAGGTAAGTGGGACAAATCATTGATATGGCAGGAGATTTGAGGAAGATGGAAAGAAAGTGCTCAAAGTATTGGATCATGGGCTCTAAGTTGAAAGAGAAAGAAGTAAAAACAAAAGGTGGCTGATAGCTAAGGGGGCAGAGGTCTCTCTGAGTTCAGAGAGTAATGTGACATCCACTTGTTGAATGGACTTTTATGAATTGGATCTTCTCCTTTTAACCAAGTTGAGTTTATTATTTTTTTGAAACAAGTTGAGTTCTAATGTGTGTGTGTGTGTGTGTGTGTGTGTATGTATATATATATGTATACATATACATATACATATGTGTGTATATGTATATACATATATACATATATATATACATATATATATACATATATATACATATATATATGTATATATATATGTATATATATATGTATATATATATACATATATATATATACATATATATATACATATATATACATATACATATACATATGTATATACATATGTGTGTATATGTGTATACATATACATATACATATGTATATACATATGTGTGTATATGTGTATACATATACATATACATATGTATATACATATGTATATACATATACATATACATATATGTGTATATATATACACATATATATATGTATACATATATATATACATATATATGTATATTTGTGCTTTTGTTTGCATGCAAATCTACTTTCTAAAAGGTAATTCCATATTATTATTTCCAGAGCCATTCATCATTTTAGCATTGAAGCTCTCTGATCTTTTTACTACCCATTTCCCTAGTTTTGCAACAATTGTGAGAATATGCTGAGAGTGCAGCTCACACAGGACTTGTGCTTAATAATGAGACTGGGGATTCTGTGCACTTCAGGGTGGTATGAGTACTAGAATACAGTGCACAAAACTGAGGTTTGCAGCGTAGTCTTGCCATTAAATTACATTCTGGTATTTTTGAAATCTTACGCACCATGATTTTGATTACACTTATTTCAACTTGCTTAAATCCATGGAACATAAAAAGACTCATTGCTCTTTAGATTTTTTTCTCTATCTTTACTAGGAAATGAGAAAAGATTATTTTTTATAAATAGACAGCTCATACGGATTTTAGAGTAATGTGATGGTGATGAGTCAAAACAAAATGTATTTTCTCTAAACTCAGTGCTAGTTCACCAACAAAAATTTAGGAGTCATAAAAACCCACACAATTTACAAAGTAGGCATCATCTACAGTTCTAAAATGATTTCCCGGGGCGCCTGGGTGGCTCAGTCAGTTAAGTATCCGACTTTGGCTCGGGTCATGATCTCACTGTTCATTAGGTTCAAGTCCCGCGTTGGGCTGTGTGCTGATGGCTTGGAGCCTGGAGCCTGCTTTGGATTCTGTGTCTCCCTCCCTTTCTGCTCCTCCTCCACCCACACTCTGTCTCTGTCTCTCTCAAAAATAAATAAACATTAAAAAAATTTTAAATGATTTCTCAAGAGAAAGTTGGTTGAATTGAGTCAAAGAACTTGTTTTTTTTTTTTGTGAGAAAAGTGATTTCTAATTTTAACTAAATTTATTCATTCGGAAATAAATATTGCATGCCTCCGTTATGCAGGATTGGATACTTCTCAGGTATCTCTCCTTGGCTTGTAGATGGCTGTCTTCTTGTGTCTTCACATGCTCTTCCCTTTGTGTGTCTATGCACAGATTTCCTCTTCTTATAAGGACATCAATTATGGATAAGGGCCCCACCCTTATCCCTTTAATCCCGATCTCCAAATACAGTCCATTCTGAGTTAAGGAGGGGTAGAACTTCAACATTTGAATTTGGGAGAGAGAAAATTCCCAATCTGTAACAGTGAACAAAGCAGATGAAATTCCTGCTCCATGAAATTTACCTTCTAGTGTAGGGGTTGGCAACCACTTTCTAAAAGGATCATATAGTAAATATTTTAGGTTTGAAAGCCACATAGGATCTCTGTTGTTGTTGTTGATCTGAGTTTGGCTTGTGGGCCTTAGTTTAAAAATCCCTGCTCTAGAATAACAAATTAACAACTGGATATATGACATAATATCAGATGCTAATAAGTTCAGTAAACATGCATAGAGCTAGATAAATGCATAAAGAGTGATTTAGATACAGTGGTTGGGAAGAGGTACGACATTTGAAAAGTTTCCTCTTGAACAAAGAATGAAGTATGGGCCTTCTCACTTGAATTAAGTGAAGGAACCAGTGATCCGGAGAGAATGGCATATGCAGCATGCTCATGTGGCAGCATGCATGGGATGCTTAAGAAACAGTACCAAGGCCCCTATGGCTGGAGTGCTCCTGAACTGTATTCACGTTGTTAGTCTAAACACAACCAGTTATTTGTATTCAAGCAAATTTCCCCCTAGGTAAACTTAAGGGAGGAGCAAAGCTTGGGTACTCGGAAGAATATAAAAAAATGAAAATTCAGAACTTCTTAAGTAAAAATTCTTTGAGACCTGAACTTATGCAGAATTATGTAGAATATGAACCACCAGTATTAAATCTTTTTCATAATGATGTTTTACCCCGAGGCTAACCTACTAAAGTTGTGCTGTAAGTTGCTAAGGAAGTGCTACACCAAGGAAGGCAATTCTTTCTCTTGCCAGGAGCTGGTCACTCAGCATTTGACATGTCCTGCTTTGTCTTGGAGAGTTCAAAGTTTATTCTTCTCACTGCTACTACAGACATTTTCCCTAAGACCCTAGCTGATATTTAACATGAGCTTTTACATAATCAAGTTTCTTAAAATCAGTGTTTAAAAAGTCTTAAAAGCAACTAGAAACATACTTTGGTCATTATTTCCTGAGATATCTTTTCTGTCTTTGGCTTGTCATTGATTCCAGTTACATAAATATTGGGCTACACAAAGTTGCTCCATAGCTCCTTGATGCTGTCTTTAAATGTGTGTGTGTGTGTGTGTGTGTGTGTGTGTCTTTTTTTTTCTCTAAGTTTCATTTTACAAGGTTTATATTTTGCCTTGTCTTCAAGTTCACTATTTTTTTTTAATTTTGCACAGTTGAATCTGTAATCTGTTGTTAATTTCATTTGCTGTATATGTTTTCATTTCAGATGTTATTTTCACTTCTAGAAGTTTGATTTTGGTCTTTTGTGTGTCTCCTTTAAATGTATATCCCTTTTTGAATATATGAAATATTGTTATCAAATACTATTTTAATGTCCTTGTCTACTAATTTTGACATCTGTTTCAGTTTTGGATAGGCTTTGAGTAGTTGATTATGAACTATAGTTTCTTGCTTCTTTGCATGCCTGGTAAATTTTAAAGGAATGCCAGACAGTGTAAGTTTTACACTTGTTGGGTGTTCGATATTTTTGTATTTCTATAAATATTGATAAGCTTTGCTATGGGATGTAGTTAAATTACTTGAAATAGTTAGATTCTTTTTTGTCCCCTGAGTCTTGCTTTTAAGGTTTTTAAGCCCACATCCACAGCAGCCGTTATTTTAGGGTTAATTTTGTCCTACTATCCTACTATTCAGACAATACATTTCTGAGCGCTCTACTTGATACCTGGTGATTTACAAGGTTTTAATACTCTACCTTGTCATAAAATGAAGTATTCCTCGTCCTGTGTGAGCTCTGGGGATTGTTCTCTCAGGTTTTTGAAGGGTAGAATTTTTCCTGGCCTTAGGTAGTTAGTGCTTTCATATCATGCACTGATCATTTCCTGAGATCCTCTGAAGATTTGGCATGCTGTCTGTATAGCTGTCTTTTCTCTGGTACTCTGCCGTGTGTAGTCTAGTTGCTTTGAATTCTGCACACTCCCAGTTCTGTCTTCTCAACCCATGAATACTTAGTATGTAGTTCTGGTTTCCCATTTGTTGTAACTGGGTTGGAAATTTCATCCAAGTAATAAACTAGAGCAGTCTTAGGGCTCATCTCATCTAATTGCCCTCTTTTGTCCTGTAATGCCTGATACACAATATCTGAAAACCACCATTTTATATATTTTGCTTGTTTCTTGCTGTTGTTGTTTCAGATAGGAGGGTCAGTCTATTCCCTATTGCAGTCTGTTTCTCCATTGTGTCGAGAATTTGAAGTTCTCCACTCTCATCATGAAAATTTTTAAGGGATAGATCATTGGGTGAATATGAGAAATACTGGATATAGCTTTTAACTCCAGAGAAAAGGTGGTAGAGGAAATTAAGAGTGGAGGGTCAGCCTCCAACTGTCTGAAACAAGTTAATGGTTGGGATTTTGTCCCTAAGAGGATGTTTACAGACACAATAGTAGATAGGAGAAAAGGTAGAATGTATTGCTCATGGAATTCTATCCTAAGAGTATAAGGGAACTTAGGACATTTGTCATCGTGGTGTTTTGGGACATCACTTATTTCTAGTCAGATTATAAATTTTATTTTATTATTTTTTTACTTTTTTGATTTGTAATTTGTAATTTTATTTTTTATTTATTATTATTATTTTAAGTATAATTTATTGTCAAGTTGGCTAACATACAGTGGATACAGTGTGCTCTTGGTTTTAGGGGTAGAGTCCCATGATTCATCACTTATATACAATACCCAGTGCTCATCCCAGCAAGTGCCCTCCTCAATGCCCATCACCCATTTTTCCCTCTCCCCTGCCCTCCCACCCCCCATCAACCCTCAGTTTGTTCTCTGTATTTAAAGAGTCTCTTTTGGTTTGCCTCCCTCCCTGTCTGTTTGTAACTATTTTTTCTCCTTCCCTTCCCCTATGGTCTTTTGTTAAGTTTTTCAGGTTTCACATATGAGTGAAAACATATGATATCTATCTTTCTCTGACTGACTTATTTCACTTGGCATAATATCCTCCAGTTCCATCCACATTACTGCAAATGGCAGGATTTCATTCTTTCTCATTGCCAAGTAGTATTCCATTGTAAATATAAACCACATCTTCTTTATCTATTCCAGGTTATAAATTTTAGTAGGACCTTTGTTAAACATGCAAATGAAAAATGAGTCCCTAATATGTAGTAGAATGATTTCCCCAAATCACAATAAAAATATAGAATAAAATATACTCCATAAACTCTTACAAATAACAAGAGGAGATAACTGTCTACATGATGATGAATGAAGTCAGCTAGACTCACTCACTAGTCAAGGAAGTCATTCTCACACTACAATTTTTGGCAAAACTATTTCTATATGCCACATATCTTTGGGGCTGCTTACCAGTAGTTGAAACCTTGAATGCTAAATGTATGAATGTCAAGGTTTTCTATTGTTTTGGGCTGTTGTTTCCTGGATGTCTTAAGATATGGAAGTTTGGTAGGAAATTGAAAGGAAGGAAGGAAGGAAGGAAGGGAGGAAGGAAGGAAGGAAGGAAACCAAAAACTTTAAGCCAGTTTTTTTTTTTAATTTAATTTAATATTACCCTGGGAATGCAAATTTGTAATTAGAACACAGGATGACACCAAAGTGCCCCTGTCCTCTGAAGGGCCAAGCAGTGTTTATCACTGCACTGCTTTACTATGTGCTGGAAAGAGTTAGCCAACCCATCATCTCTTTATATCCTCTTTAATTCTTAGATCTTAAGTGTTACTAGTCCAGGAAATAGGTGCCATAAATCATCTTTAGTGGTTGGCCATCTAGTTCATTGAAATAAGCTTCTTAAAGATGGTCTTTAAAATAGTTCTAAATTGAGGGAAAGCACATGGCTGTGTGTTTCAGACCTGGGATGCTGTTCAAGGCATATGAGTTGGCGTGGAAGAGAGAAATGAGAGAGTAGTTGGCTGAGAGATTTATTTAGACTGCATGTAGGGGAAATGTGATGAAATAAGATTTACGTTTTGAGGGTCTGCATAGTTTCTGGCTATTGGATTCCTACTCTCTGAAATTGGGACCATTTAAGCCTCGCTTGAAAGTTAAACTCATCCTATCCTCCAGGACCAATTTGAACAGAGCTGTATTCTCAACCATGACACATAAATACATATTGGCAATAAATATTTCTGTAAAGTCTTATTTATGTCTTACCCATGATAAAAACCATCACAAATGGTTGACATCAGAGTTCAACTCAGGTTATTTTAGAATTTGGCTATTCAGAATTAAACGTTGGTTAGAAAATCTGAGAAAAAATTGGGGTGGTTTTGCTAATCATTTCTATTTATAAAACTACTGTTATTGATATAACTTTTCAGAATCCTACCTCCCCCCCTCCCCTTTGAGCTAATGCTTTGGAGCTTTAGTTAAAATTGAGGAAGTCTCTTTTCTTTTTGTTTAGCATTGAATTTACACACATGTATGATTCAGTTCAGTAGGTATTTATTTTACAACTACTATGCTTACGGTGGCTTATAACTGCTGTGGGTAGGCATAAAAAGAAATAAAACCCAGCTCCTGCCATGCAGGAAAGGTGAATTGTGAGCCAAAATACACCTGTTCAGTGACAGATAAGTAGGTTACTGGAGGCAGAGGCAGGTCATGATGGAATGTCAAATGAAGAGAGTGTTTCTGAGTGAAGAATTATGGAAACTAACCATGGATGGGGTTAGCATTTCACTGGGACTTGGAGGATAGTTTGATTTTGAAAGCTAGCCCAAAAGTTCTGGGGAGAATAGAGGCTGGGAACATGTTCATATAGTAGAGAGTGGGGTCAGGGAGTCAGAAGAAAATGTACATTATATACAATATTAATTTGCACAATTTTACCACAAATTTTAGCTGAGTTTATATAAATTCCGGAATGTGCATACTCCTTTTTATTGGTCCTGGATCTTGAAAAAGAAATTACTCATCTCCCATTCCTGACAGGGACTTAAATTTGTGCAAGTGTGCTAGCTCGTGTTTTCCAATACAAGCTGGTATTCAGCCTAGTGCAGAACATAATAGATCAGTAAGCAACTATTTATTAAAGGAACATAAAGTTCCCAAGCATCTGAAATGTAGGGTAAAGCATGAAACATTGGGGCAAGGATTCAGTTTACTTAAGACCTGGTTTTGTTTTGTTGTAATAAACTTCTGCCTGGAGTCCTGAAGATAGAATTGTGCTGCTTTATGCTGAGTATTTGCTTGGGACTCTTATTATATGCCTACATCAAAGGACCACGCCCTGAGCTGTGTTAGCACCTCGTTAACGCTCTCTATACAATACTCTCAGGTATTGAGCTTATCACATCACGTTTGCTCCCTACACTTGGGCATAACTTAAACCTCATCCTGAGTTAAAGGAGTCTTTGTTTTCTTTGGAATTTTATGTTTGGGAAGGGAAGGAGGAAAAGGAAGAGGCAGAATAGTAAGTGGTATAAAAGGGTAATGCAATTTGTTTCTTATTTGATTATTCTGTATCTAAATGAGAACATTGTTTTTAAATGCACAGTATTGATTTATCGTAGGCATTTTTTTTAAAAAGGAACATAAGATTAAATGTCTAGTCAGTTGATGGCTAAATTTAAGGAATCTGCAGGTATAAGAGCAATTGTTTTTAAGACATTACCAATTCTTTTCACTTTTCCTTTCTTGGAATGCTGATTAGCCATAATGGATAAATAATGATTATGGATGGAGATTTACATAACAGATGAATCTGTTTATAAACTATGCTGAGCTTCCGACCATCCTGCCAACCTTTTTAGAAATCCATTCAAACTATTTATTGGTGTCTACAGCTCCCAAATAGCTTCTCCTAATTACAAGTATTTAAACATAAATGAAAGTGGAAGTTTAGAATTGATGCAGTGGGCTATTCTAATAAAATTTCGAATTGGCAGGAAGACCCAGCTCTACTCCCGCTGCATGCTAATTTCCCCCCCTATTTTGTAATCAACAAAATTTGTTCATATAAATGGCAACAGATCCCAACTGGGGGTGGTGGGAGGCGTAAAGGAGTGAATTTTTGACCTTCACAGATGAGATCTTTTTCAATCTTCTCCGCTGAGATACATATGAAAATGCAAAACCGTAAATGATATGTTTTTTCCCCTATCGATTTGGTCAGTTGGTAAAAGGGGGATGGCAGTAAGAGGAACGCACAGTCCCCCATGTTCTGATCTTTCTGAGGTTGCAATAGAGAGGTTATACATTTCATTTGAGCTGACAGGAATTTGAAATGTTATAGATAGGTTTCCTGAGCTCACCCATTATTTACCGTTTGACTGTAATGTCAGTTTCTTTCTGCTTCTTCAATATTGTTTGCACTTTACCTTTGTGAAAAGGGCCTTGATTGAGCCATGCAAGGGGAGATATTTCTATCTTTCTGCAAGATCAATGAAGATGTGTTTACAGGTCCCCTGCACAGTGTACACACCACAATAATGGATTTTAGTCCGTGTTGACTGAAAGCTCTTTTTCTTTGTTACTTGTCAATCTTGTATCTATTACTTGATTGCAACATAAAAGGCTATTTGGGCAAACATTGAAACAACAACGGTACAGGTGAACTGAAGTGGTTACCTGAACCAAATGTATGCAGCCCTTAGCCAGACAAGGCACTTACAACTTGAAAGCAGGCAAGAGTTTGCTTCTTCATTTAGGAAGAACTTCATGGTTATACTCATCTGAATTTTTTCCCCCTCCTTTAGAGGTTTGAATTAATGCACAGTTGTGATAGCCAGGGGTTCCAGTCTCACTTTAATCAGAGAATTCTATGCATAATAATAGGTCTGTTATTATTTCTTGAGGGAGAGGCCTGGATTCCCAGAAGGAAAAGTTCCACACACTCATCAAGATCACTTCTTCTTTGTGATGAAGGCTGGGTTTTGAGCTTATAAAGAAAATAAGGACTATCCCGACTCCACATACATGTATGACTACTTAGAAAATGATGCTGAGAATAAGGATGAAAAATTTTTTCTTTATGATCATTTCATTGACAGGTACATTACACTAAATTAGATACTTTTCTCTTAATCATTTAACCCCTAGAGCAGTTAAAGTTTTGGCCCATTCCGTATTGTCTTGAAGATGGCTGAGGGTATCTCAGTCAGTACTGACTCCATGTCCTAGGCTCAGATTATAATGATTATATATGGGGAAACTTTTTCGAGGAAACCATTTCCTCATCACATTTTTTTTTGTAAAAATTCCTAGTGCCACTTGCCACTCATCTGGGGAATCATGGCCAGTGGGCTTAACAGGAAATTCTTTGAGAATAGATAACATGGCTAATCCTGCAGCCCAAGTACAGACTATAAAAAGTAATGGGAATAAATTTTACTGCTACATGCATGTATCTTCACTATAGGAGATACTTTAAAAAGGTTTGTATAAATTAAATCTTAGTAAATAGAATTGTGCTTTAAAGGAGACAGGGAACCCACCATTAGAGAAAAGTTGCATTTAATCTAGTTTTTGTGTTAAGAGCCTCTTTTGTAATACATATAGTCAACCATTAACTGTTTTATAAAGTCTGTATTCTCTAGAGCAGATGAAGTACAATTAAATACACAAATACTCTCCCTTGAAAAAATCTGTGCTGATTTTTGCACTTTAGAATTTTTGAGTGTGATGGTACCCTTAGTTTTCAGACAAACTGAGATTTGGGGCAATTAAATGATATATTCAAGTACCTGTCGTAAGCCAGGTTTCTAGATTCCTACTCTAGTACAGTTCTTCCCCTCTGTTCACTCTGAGGAGGTGGCAAAGGCAGCCCATTTGGGGTGACATGGGTCTACCAGGACAAAGTACCATGAACTGGGTGGCTTACACAGAAGAAATGTATTGTCTCATAGTTCTGAAGGCTGGAAGTCTGAGGTCCTCGTGTCCCCAGGATTGGTTCCTTCTGAGGGCTGTGAGGGAGAATCTGTTCTATGCCTCCCTCCTCTTCTGGTGTTTTGCTGGCCATCCTTGTCATACCTTGGCTGATCGATGCTTCACCCCACTTCTGCCTTGGTGTTCTCTGTGTGTCTTCAAATTTTCTTCTTCTATAAGGACACCAGTCGTATTGGATTAGGGCTCACCTTCATGACCTTATTTGAACTTGATTACCTTTGCAAACATTTGTAAATAAAGTCACATTCTGAGATACTGGGAGTTAGGACTTCAACATATGAATTTGGAGTGGGGAATACTGTTTAACCCAGAAGAGGGGCTTTTAATTTCCTTTAATTCTCAGTCACATAAGTGTCATTATTTTAGAAGGCATTGAAGGGAGAAAGAAGGAAGGCAAAATTTTACTGAACAAACAAAGAATTAAGAGTATGATCCTGACCTTATTTCTTCTTCACAATTGTAAACTAACAGACTGAACAGCAATCAAATGGAGTAAACAATATCATAATTACAACTAATTCTTAGCAGTTAATCAGTGGCTCCCTAAGATTCTATTTTGGACAATATTTTATCCTCCTAACTTGAATTAGTCTACCTATTTCCTCATAATAAAACTGCGATCAAAGCAGTTGTTAATCAACGCTTTTTGCAGATCCAGTCAACTCAAAAATTAGCAGGATTTAAGAGTTAATAAAAAAAATAATGCGCATGCATCTCCTGAAAAATTCTCTGATTAGCCACTTTCAGTAGATTCTTGTTCCTTTATCAATTTCTTAAAGTTTTTGTTTACTGTAGTCATTCTTAGCTGTCAAGGCCCCTGATTATGAACAAGAGTTGTGTCTGATGTATGCTCTCACATATGGACCCAGGTTCTGGGGGGAGATTTTATCCCTGGCAAATGTTCCTGTTGAGAATCTAAGTAATTACACCTGCCGTGGAACTTAACACAGGGAAGGGTGGGTCTAGGCAAGAATAGAAGAGTTGATATGGAATGGTGAAGATTAATAAAGAGGTGCTTACTGGGGCGCCTGGGTGGTGCAGTCGGTTAAGCGTCCGACTTCAGCCAGGTCACGATCTCGCGGTCTGTGAGTTCGAGCCCCGCGTCAGGCTCTGGGCTGATGGCTCGGAGCCTGGAGCCTGTTTCCGATTCTGCGTCTCCCTCTCTCTCTGCCCCTACCCCGTTCATGCTCTGTCTCTCTCTGTCCCAAAAATAAATAAAAACGTTGAAAAAAATTAAAAAAAAATAAAGAGGTGCTTACTAATTTTATTTTCAACTGAAGCTGCCTAAGCGTGATGTTTTGTATTTCACCACATGAATAAAACAAAGAAATGTGGCTGACACACAGAAAAAAATTCTAACTATAGTTTCAAGTTACCTATGTAAGACTTTAAAAAACCTTCAGCTTGGGGTGCCTGGGTGGCTCAGTCAGTTAAGCATCTGACTCTTGACTTCAGCCCAGGTCATGATCTCATGGTTCATGAGTTTGAGCCCCGTATTGGGCTCTGTGGTGACAGCATGAAGCCTGCTTGGGATTCTCTCTATCCCTCTCTTTCTGTCCCTTCCCCACTGACTCTGTCTTTCTCTCTTTCAAAATAGATACATAAAAACTTTTTTTAAAAAAGCCTTTAATTTTTTGAGGATGACGGGGACACACAGATCGGTACTTTTCTGAGGGGAACCACGAGATTGTTGTAGGGCATGCTTCTCAAGCTTGTATGTGCATGACACCTCCCCCCACCATATACATGCAGTTCCCAATAATGTTTTGTGAATAACAGATGCCATAGTAAAAAAAAAAAACAAAAAACAATGCATCTCCTTAGATTGGCAGTCTTACTAGACATCAGAGGTAGGTGTCCTGATTTTTTAAACTCTTTAAAAAGTTTTATTACATGCATGCAAAAGTAGAAAACCAATGAAGACAGCATTTATGTAGTGGATAAATATATGGTACTTCTATGTTTTGTGGGTTTGTGGTGCTTTACTGTTATAGAATTGTCCTCATGAACAGGATGATACACTGTGGTAGAAAGAGACTAGGCTGAAGTGATTGGCTTATACCATGAAGGCTTGTCTGCCAAAGTAACACATATTTGAGTGTAAATATGTGATTTTTTCATCACGCTTACAGAGATCCAAACAGTTAATTATATATATGTTCCTTGATTAGTGAAAACTGAGTTAATCCCATTGCAAAGCAGCATTAAAGAAGCACTCTGATTACATGAAACATCACTGGTTCCTACAATTCTGTTCATATTCTTTATGCGATTGCAGTCACCAATCAATCAAATATTTGCTTATAAAACTGTGAGCATGAGTATCATCTTATTTAGGTTCTTCCTTAAGCCTACCTGAAGACAAATATTTGAGTGTAAGTGGTTTAGTTAGGAGGTAATCCTGGAGACATTGCTAGGAAGTGGAGACGTGAGTCAAGGAAATGAAGGAAACTAATAAAGGGAAAGAGTATTATCAAGCCAATTATCAAATGTGGAAAACTGGGACTCTGTCCCACTAGGAATTCTGGAATGCATTATAGATCACATCTCAGAGTCAGCATGAATTGAGAGGCCAAAAAAGTAGAATATTTAACTAACTTCTATCTGTCATGTTTGACAGAGGCACTTACAGATGGTCTTGCTCCCTCAGTGAGTGTGCTCCTAAAGTCAGAAAAAAGAGCTCAGGCAGAGAGTTGCAGGTGTTTCCGGTAAGCAGTCTTTAGTGTATAGAGATGAATACCCAGAGGGCAAGGGAGGGGATCCACAGCATCTACTAGAGCTACTTTCCCAGTAAACAGCAACAAAAATTTTCTTGAAGTCTCTTTCGAAGGCAATTTCAGAATTATTCCTCAAAGTGGAACTCACATAATGGAAACATTTTATGATACTCTATGTTGTAGATCTGGTCAAATGTGTTTTGGATCACAAAGAAACAGGCATACTGAAAGAGTTGGCCTTACTGAGTGCTCAAATGATGTAGTTCATTGTGGTCCTAGTATAGTCCCCAGCAACTGTTTAAAAAACTGAGGTTAATCTGGTCTTTAATATGAGCCAAGAAAGCTTATATTAATGTTCATCCTTAAGCTCTATTTTATGATGATGGCATGTATGAAAATACGCTAATTAGAAAAGTGTTAGAGTTACAAGTGGTGGAAAAGTGCTCAGCCAATAAGCATTTTCACAATCATGGTGTTGACTGGGAAAAACCAAGTGCAACTGAGCCAGATGGGGCAAAATCCAAGATATGAAAAACTTGCCTTGGAGGTCCTGCTGCTCTCTCCCCAAGGACAGCCATCACAGTTCAATCAGAACACCAAGCCAAAGGTTGGCCTTTTGATTTTCTAGGTGTGTATAATGATACATTAAAAGGTAAGGTTTGTTTAAAGCAAGAGCTTGAATGACTTTCTTTTTTGAAAAATTTGTTATATAAGCCCTCACAGTTGGATCTCACTGTTACTGTGGTCCAAAGAACACAGTGACAGCAAGCAATTTCCAAAGAGTATTTCTTGTGTTTATTGAACAAAATGAAGGAATGCAATATAGTATTTTTTGTTTCTTTCTCATATACTACCTCATAAACTATACTTCTTTTTCTGGCTCCCCCAAATTTCTAGAGGTTTCCTTCCAGAACTCACCATAGAAACACATGTCTTCTTTCCTCTCCATTAGGGAATAAGGAATCCCTTCAAGGGCAGAAGGGAGTAAAAAGAGGTAAAGCAAATTTAGAAATTGTACTAATGAACAGCGAAAGAAGAAAGACTAAAAACAGTAATATATAAAACACGTTTATCCCTTCAAATTTGTATTGAAAAAGTGACTTTGAAAGTGTGTTCTTCTAGGGGTGCCTGGGTAGTTCATTTGGTTAAGCATCCAGCTGTGGCTCAGGTCATGATCTCGTGGTTCATACGTTCAAGCCCCAGGTCGGCTCTTCGCTGACAGCTCAGAGCCTGGAGCCTGTTTGGATTCTCTCTCTCCTCTCTCCTCTCTCCCTCTCCTCTCTCCCTCTCCCTCTCCCTCTCCCTCTCTCTTTGCCCCTCCCCTGCTCATGCTCTGTCTCTCAAAAATAAATTTAAAAACTTTAAAAAAAAAATAAAAAAGAAAGAAAGTGTGTTCCTCTCAATAAATGGATGTAGTATAGCATAATGGTTACAGTGTGAGCTTTGGAGAGCCTGAGTTAGAATTCTGTATCTATGTGTGATACATTCATTTTTTTTCTAACATAAAATGAAGGTAATTATAATACCTACCAAATGGAGTTGCTTAATGTATTAAGTAGATAATCCACGTAAAGCAATTACACATCACTGCCTCATAGTAAATATAACATAAATGTTAGCTGCCATTATCATTCTTTTTATTACATTGGCTTAGCATGGAGAACGTGCTAGAGAAGGTAGCTTCTGTGTGTGTGTGTGTGTGTGTGTGTGTGTGTGTGTGTGTGTGTATTAAACTGGAGAAAATAAGACATCATAGTAAAGGATTAAAACCTGGAGAGAATGCATTTTTCACCTTTATGATAAAAAGTAGCTCACCACATTGACTTAGTTTGCTGACTCTCTTAATCAGCATAGATATGGTAGGACTCTAAATTATTTCATGTTGCTTGACATAATCAAATAGACATTAAAATCAGAGTTGAATGAAGAAAGTTGATGTAGCAACTATGAGTTCTATGAGATGTAATTCACTTAGATCTGATGAAAATTTCAGAATTAGCATCAATTACAGAACATAGTTACAAGTACTTTTCCTCATTGGAAAAAAGACCTTTGGTAAGTATTTTCTTGATGTAGAAAGGAATGTGCCACAGAAATCTCAATTTCATAATTAGGAACATATCCTAAATTAAAAATATTATATTATGAAGTGTTAATAATATGTATATGATGGTAAGAGTGTAAATTCACATTTATTTATTTTTGAAATAAAACATCAGTCTTAAAGAAACTTCTAAGTTTTGGTTAGTCACTGTGTTTTATACCTCTAACTCTTCTTTCTCCTACCTGAGGGTGTGTGTGGGGAAACTATATATAGTGGTATTTGAACATTTGGTGGGAAAATTATGTGAATATATGATTCTGGTGCTCCTTGGTCATACTTGATCTGAATGAGTTTCAAGTCAACATTCAAATCAGAGTGCTCTTTTTCTGACAAATATGTGTATTTGTATCTATTATAGGGTAGTAGAACCTCAGAACTTGGGATCAGTTCCTTTGTACCTTTTATCATCAGACCATGAAGATGTAATATGTTTTCATAAAGGCCTAAATACAGAAAACATACATCAATTTGGGAAAAGTGGTGTTGCAGGGAGCACGACATGCACAGCCAGAACTTAGACAGATTGCTGGAATTTATTGCAAGCAACCAGAAGGTAAAGAATTAACAGCTGATTGCAATGACCTCTCTCCACATCAATATCAGGATAAAGATTTGCCTCCTAATGGGAAGTTCATGCATCACAGCAACAAATCCCCCGGATGCCTCTAAAGCAGTGAAGGGCCAAAAAAAAAAAAAAGTATTATTTCATAAAATATAAAGAAGATCAAACATTTTTAAAGTACATTACTTTAAGACATAGTACAGAAATTTAGTGTTAATTTGGCATTATTGGGGGGAGTTATGGTGAAGACTGGCAGGATTTAAATAACTTATATTTTTAAGAGGGGTAATCTAGGCCAAAGATAGTGTTAGAGTATTTGAGTAAATTTCTGGTTGAATCATCCATAATGCCTAATGAGAGAAGTTTTGCACATAGGACACATTTAACCCATTTCCAGCTTAGTACTGTGGAGGATTCCAAACTCCTGCATTGCTCACGAAAGTACTGGAGACCTTGCAGGTTATCTTCTTTCTCAGTATGGGAAGTTTATGTTGTAGCCTTAAACTGCTCATAACATGACCAAGTGTGTTTTTTCAGGTTGGTTGTTCTAGGTAAAAAATGGTAAATTCACTTAAAGTTAAAATTGTCATTTGTCCTAGAAAAGACTATCTTTGGAATTGATGTGTACTAGGATGGAAAATGAAAGTAGATTCCACCCCCCGCAAGTATTGGAGTAACGTTAAATCAAAAATGAAAACATGAAATGTCTGTTGTTCATTGTTAAAGATATGAAAATAATGCAGATAGTGAAGCGATTGGCATGATAAGTGGCATGTGCCATTGTCATTTGTTAATATTTTTGGTTGAATGAAAATTCTTGCATTATAACAAAAATAATTATAAGCTTCATCTGTTTGGCTTATTCAAAATGAAGAACTTTGTATTAAAAATAGTAGGGTGGTTTTTTGTTTTTTCCTTATTTGTTATATATTCATTGATTACAGGGATAGAGAGAAAGTAAGAAAAGAAATAATATAAAGCTTAAAATACAATTATCCCATGTGGCTTTACTTAGTTTTCTGAAATAATAACAGAATTACAATATTATCCACCCCTTTGATAAACAAAATATCATGTCAATACTGATTGGCTGTTGGATGGAGCCCTCCACTCTTTTTTTCTTTCCTTCTAAAATTGATGTAAGATTTTCTAGAACATTTTGAGTATGTCAAAGAGGTAAAGAATCAACAAGTCAATATTTATTTATTTATTTATTTATTTAAATATTTATTTTTTTGTGAAGGGGGA
Organism: Felis catus; assembly: GCF_018350175.1. Classification (NCBI taxonomy): domain Eukaryota; kingdom Metazoa; phylum Chordata; class Mammalia; order Carnivora; family Felidae; genus Felis; species Felis catus. The sequence continues at coordinate 65,102,617 of NC_058373.1, forward strand.
GGGGCAGAGAGAGGGAGAGAGAATCCCTAGCGAGCTCTATGCTGTCAACATGAAGCCTGAAGTGGAGCTTGATCTCACAAACCGTGAGATCATGATCTAAGCGGAAATCAAGAGTCATGGGCTTTAGTGACTGAGCCACCCAGGCACCCTGGTTACTATTTCATTTCTCCTTTTTGTTAGTAATAATTGCATGACAGATAATTTGAGTGTGTGATAAAAATTAGTCTTATAGAATGGTGTACTCTTATAGAATGTTGTAGAGTGGTGTACAAGGAGCTTCAGCATCTAGTTGAACACATCACAAAACTAGTCAGTGGTACACTAAAGAGGAATAATATTCTGTTTCCATTTTTGGTTGTATATATTCTTAGTAAACAATTTGCATATAAACTGGGGATCATTAGTAGTCATGAACAAAGTAAATAATTTTACATATATTTGTTTCTTAGCATCAACTATTTTATTAAAGTTGGTACTCTATGCCTAATACTAAGCATAGTATGAGAGATTTTTTAAATAATTTTATAAGATAGGAGTTTTTTACCTTATTTTTTGTGTGAAAAGGTATATACATAAACTTTCTAATAGAAAAAGCTTATAAACTCTCTCAGTGTTTATAATACTTGGATTTTTTCATTCATATACTTGTTATCAAATGTATATGATACATTTGATCATATTATATATGTTATGTTTATGTGTTTGTTATGATAGCAAATATTCATTGAGTGCCTGCCCTGTGCATGTTCTGTGCTAGGTTGTGGATACAGTAGTGAACAAAAAGGTAAAGTCCCTTATCCTCAAATGGCTTACCTTTTAGCATTATAGAATAGGGTCAAGGAAGCTCATTCGGGGTGACATTTTCAAAATGACTTGAAGGAAAAAAGGAAGTGAAATATGAATTGTGAAGAATTGGGGGAGACCAACAAAGCCTCAAGGTGAAAATTAGCTTGGGGTGTAAGAAACAAGATAACCAAAGGAAAATTGATAGGAAATTGGGATAGAGATGGTGTGGTCTTTGGGTTTTATTCTAGGTATGAGAAAACATAGAACAGGGTGAAATAATCTAAGTATTCTTTTTTTTTAACGTTTAGTTTTGAGACAGAGAGTGACAGAGCATGAACGGGGGAGGGTCAGAGTGAGAGAGGGAGACACAGAATCTGAAACAGGCTCCAGGTTCTGAGCTGTCAGCACAGAGCCCGATGCGGGGCTTGAACTCATGAACCACAAGATCATGACCTGAGCCGAAGTCGGACACTTGACCGACTGAACCACCCAGGTGCCCCCCTTTTATTTTTTTTAAATTTTATTTATTTATTTATTTATTTATTTATTTATTTAGTAAGTATTCTTAAAAGATTAATCTAGCTGATATGTGGAGAATAAAATATGAGGGAAGGGTAAAAATAATAATTCAGGAGAGAGAGACAACAATTACAGGAGAAAGGTCCCAGAGTAGGTGAGAGGGGATGGCACCTACTACACAGTGGTTGTGTGTGGGGCCTTGGCATTAGAGGGAGCACACAGACTGCAAACCTACTAAAATAGGAGGCTAAGTGGGGTATTTAGGCAGATTCAGGTAGGGAACTGAATTTGATGGTGGGGGGCACATGAAAATTTTCTTCTCATTCTTTACATTTTTTCAGTGAAATAAGGAACAACCTAATTAGCTGAATATGAGGAGGAGTGATGTTGAGGTTTTAAAGGAGAAAAGATAATAAACTCATCCAAAGAATGGGGCAGTGAATCAACTAGGTATACATAAACATGTGTAGATTTATATATCTAAGATATATGAATATATAATATATATGGGTATTATATATGATACATAAATATATAAATATAATATATAAATTTGGAGATATATATCCAAACATGTATAATAAATATCTAAGCATATATAATCTACATTTATATATATGTGTATAATCTAAGCTTATCTGCATGTATACATATATATACACACACACACATATATATATATATATATATATATATATATATATACATATATGTATACATACATACACATGTAAGATTAGGTTATATATAATTTATATAATTACATAACATATGATTATATATATTTACATATATATGCAAAAGCACATTTTAGATTGGTTAATCTTGAAGGTTAAGTCTAAACTGTGATGTCTAAGAGCCAATATATTCTTCTCAGGTCCTGATGAGCTATGCTTATTTGCATTGTATACTATTTCTGACATTGTTTTTCACTGTTGATCAAGTCATTGAAATAATCTGCTAAACAAAATAAAGGTTATGTAAAGAAAAAGCAATATTTCATAAACCAAAACACTTAGCATAGGCAGTCTTTGATTCTGGAAGTATGCTGAGAAACCATATTTCTGGCTTCGCATGTTGTGCCATTTCTTACTGTCATGAAATCAAGTGACTGAGGTAAAGAGAAGAAAAGGACAGTACAGTCACTGAGAACATTATATCAGAATGCACTATATTCACTCTGCTCTAAATGTCTCTTTATAAACTATTCTTCATTTTTTCACTTTTCAGGAAGAAACAAATCTTCAGAAGAACAGTAGTGATACTTGGCATGTGTTAGATTCACTGTTCAATGCTTTTCTAAGAAGCTTGAGACCTATGGCACAAATCTTGGTTATTTTGGGTTTTAGAAAGTACTGTCAGGTCAAGGACATTAGTAAATAGTGGTGTAATGAGACAATGTTAAATGGATTAATAATGTAGGGTTTTGGTGAGCGTTAAATTTGATAAACTATGTAAAGCCTATAATGCCAGGTACATACCAAGTACTTCAAAGCCACATTTATTATTATCATCATCATTATTGTTCTTAAAATTTGCTGGTATGAAAACATCTGGATAAATGTCATGAGGTTTATTTTGTATATAAATTTATCTCCTAAGATATAGCCACGCTAGCTTTATTTATTGTTACATATTGAAGCACATGGTGAGGTTTTAGGTGTAGACTCATAACCTGTATGAATAAGCCATATCTTAAAAGGTCTTACAAGCCAGGATAATGAGTTGGGAGTTTAACTGGCAGGGAATGGGTAGCCAAAAGGTAGTAACACAACAGTGACAGGGTAGATTTATCTGAAATTATTGGCTTTCTGCAACATGGCCGATTGAGTAGGCATGGTACCACATTCCATTCAAAACATTCAGAAATTCTGGGTAAAATAATACAGCAGTGAAATATTTAAAATGCTTAACCGGGCTCAAAAGAAAATGAAATCTTCATGTACCAGAGATGAGGGGGAAATTCAAAGATAAATTGTCTCCCATGAGGATCATTTCACAACTCACAGTGCACAGGACTCACCTGAGGAAAGTAATCTCCATTGATGCTGAGTTCACAAGTGAAATACAGCATAGTATCCAGCAAACATACAGAAAAATTGGAGTTCTATAAACTTGTGATAAGGGAGCAATCTAGAAAAAGACTATTAAAATTAATGTTTAAAATAATTTAAAAAGGGATAAAAATCTTCATTGAAAAAGGATACTATGAAAAAGATCAGGGGGGTGCCTGGTTGGATCTTTTGGTAGAACATGTCACTCTTGATCTCCTGGTTGTAAGTTGGAGCCTCACGTTGGGTATAGAGATTACTGAAAAATAAAATATTTAAAAAAGAGAAAAAAGAAAATATCAGATAGATCTGAAAGAGATTCAAATAAAACCTTCTAGTATTTAATATACACATATTGATTAAAAACTCAAAAGATGGTTTCATGAGAAATTTAGATACAATCAAAGAGAGAATTAATAAACTTGAAAAAAAATCTAAGAAAATTTTATGGAATGCAGCCTGTAATTAAATGATTGTAAGTAAGGATATTAAGAGACATTGAGAACAGTTTCAAAAAGTATGAAAATTCTTAATGAAATTCAGAGGAGAAAATAGAGAAAATGGGATACAGAAAAGAACATGATTTCTCTAGTTAAAGAACCAAAAAGGAGCCCAAGTCAGATAAATAAAAAAAAATTGGAGGGGTGCCTGGGTGGCTCAGTTGGTTAAGCGTCCAACTTAGGCTCAGGTCATGATCTCGCGGGTTGTAACTTCAAGCCTGGCGTCGGGCTCTGTGCTGACAGCTCAGAGCCTGGAGACTGCTTTGGATTCTGTGTCTCCCTCTCTTTCTGCCCCTCCCTGCTTATGCTCTGTTTCTCTCTCTCTCTCTCTCTCTCTCTCTCTCTCTCTCTCTCTCTCTCTCTCTCAAAAATAAATAAACATTAAAAAAATTAAAAAGAAATTGGTAGTAGAGATAACAGGAAACAAAGGGGAAATGTATGTGGATACATATATATGCACATATATTCCAGAATAATAAGTGAGATTACCTACAAAGCATCAACAGAGTAAAAGAGCAGTAATATATTTCATATCAGGTAAAAATGAGAACAGAAAATAATGTACTGAATTTAAGAGTGCTATGGAAAAGTAATCTTTGAACTGGAGATCCATAATTAATTCAATCAAGAATAAGGCAAAATAGGTATTTTTAATATAAATACTAAAAGGTTTATTTTTCAGTGACTTAGAAAGGAAATGATTTTCAGGGACATACATGAGGAAGAAGAAAATTCATTTCAGAAAAAAAGAGTAGAATGCAAGAAATAAAGTGAGAGTAAATTAACAAATTGTGGAAAAATAAAAATAGCATCAATAGGATGATTATTCATAGATGTTGAAAATAGGTGGCACTGAATAATGGGAAATAATTATATGGAGGAAAGAGTGGTGATTGGAGTTAAAGTGGTTTAGGATTTATTTGGGGGCCCCTGGGTGGCTCAGTCCATTAACCATCTGACTCGATTTTGGCTCTCAGTTCATGAGATTGAGCCCCACATCAGACTCTGTGCTGCATGCAGGACCTGCTTGGGATTCTCTCTCTCTCTCTGTCTCTGTCTCTGTCTCTGTCTCTCTCTCTCTCTCTCTCTCTCAAAATACATAAATAAAAACTAAAAAAAATATTTATTTGGAAGGAGAGTATAGAACAATATTGGTAAATTAAATATGCATGTTGTAATGATAATAACCGTAAAATAGAAAGGAAACTAGTAGCATTTAAACAAGGAAAGAGAAAAAAATAAGCAAAGTATATTTGTTCAATGAAAACTAAGAAAAAAGTAAGATTTGAAAAGCAATAAATAGGAAATAGAAAAAAAAAGAATAAAAGTCTATACTGAAAATGTAGGTAAATTAAACCACCTTCCTAAAAGTGAGAGGTTCTGGTATTGAATAAAAATACATCAAATCAAGAAACATACACCTAAAACAGATTAACACAGAAAAATTGAAAGTAAAACATGAAAAAAATTATATGATTACTCACCTAAAGAAAGTTGTTATGTAGCAAGATCAGTGTCAGACATCTTATATAGTAAGGCAAAAAAGTATAAAGAGAGTCATTACTTAAAACTTCTCCCTACAACGACATCAGTGGGAAGGTATAATAATTCTTGAACATTCATGCCTGTAATAATAAGACCTCAAAATATAGAAATCAAAAATTAATAACTATCTGGAGATGTGGACAAACCCTCAATCGTAGTAGAAGTTCATAGCACATTGCTCAACAGAAACTGGTGGATAACAAACAGAAGAATTTAAGGATATGGAAGAGGTGAATTACACAAATATCAAGCTTAGTCTGCAATGAAATAACTATGCATTACTCCAAGCACAAACATGGGATATTTACTTCACAAAAATGAATCAAATAGGTAGGCCACATAGGCAAGTCTTAAATACAGCAAATACCAAAGCACTAATAACATGCATTTTATGTTATCTGATCAAAATACAAAAACATTAGAGATTCTTAACAAAATGACAGAAGAAAACTCTATACATTTGAAATAAAAAAAATTAAATAATTTATGTGTCAGATTAAATTATCATGGATGTTTTGAAATATAGAACATTACAAGGAATCTACATATCAGTATTTGTGAGATGAGATGGAATAAAGAAACTATACATCTTTTTATTAGGTATTAGAAAAGGAGAAACATCAAGCATTGTAAGTCATGTTCAAATTAGAAAAATACTGACAGAATCAACATGGAATATTTTATGTGATAATCATTCCTTTGTGTTTCTTTACTCACCTTTGCCTTCATTTCTAAATAACACAGTTTAGTTTTGCCTGTTTTCAGATTTATATATGGGGAATCATAATTTAGGTATTGTTGTGTGTGTGCCTTGTGTCTTTGGCTTAACAAGACATTTACGAAGGGTGCTGATACATGCATCTTCAGTTAGTTTATTTACATTGTGAAATGATATTTTATTGTTTGAACTTGCCACAAACTGTTTAAACATTATAGCATTAAACCATTGGGTTTCTTCCTAGTTTTGGCTGTACAAACAGAGGTATAATGAACATGTACATAACTCCATATGCACACATGCCCTTTACTTTGCTTCTGAATCTATTTGACATGACTCTTGTATTGTTTGTATGTTCTCTGACCCAGACTTGGATTCAACCATTTCTCTAAGGAGCCCTGATTCCTCTTTAGTAAGAGTAGTAATTAAAAAAGAATAGGTGTTAGGGGCTAGGAGTGCTCCCTGGTTCTAGGTTAGTCATTGTTGCTAACTTTTCAGCAGATACAGCTATGAAATATGTATTAATTTAACATACAAAGGCATAGTTGTTTCTGAATCAAATTCAGGACCATAGGGTTTTCAAATTCCATTCTGCATCTATTTTGTACACCTAAAATCCCTGTTCTCCAAAGCACTAGTGTAATTGTTTCTATTCCCTAAAACACACATATCAACTACAGAATAAAAATAGCAACACTACAGCCATTAATATAATTAGCTAAATATAGATGAAGTATTTTTTTGTTTGTGTGCTAGTGATAATTACTATATTTTAGAGTCACTTGCTATAGTTGACCTCCTTGGGTTGCAAAGGTTTTCAGCCAAACTACACAGCGTGAGGTAAGAGCCCACACAAGACTTACCTCACTTCTGACACCAGACCCAAGTTCAAGGGTCCCAGGGCTACTCTCATTCCCCATCACCTGGGTATAAATTTGAGCATTCCCAGAACCACCCTCATGTTCAGTGATTCATAGGACTCTGGACAGTGCTGTATTTAAAATTACAGTCTAATTACAATGAAAGGATAAAAATTACAACCAGCCAAGGGGAATGACACGTAAGTTGATGTCTTGCAAAGTCCAAATGTGAAGTTTCCAGTCATCCTCATGCCATGAAGTCCTAACAGTATTACTTCCTCCAGGTTACGGTGTATGACAATAACTCAAAGTATGTCCCCAGCCATGGAAGGTCACTTGAGCCTTTGGTGTCCAGTGTTTTTATTGAGGTTCAGTCACACATTGCCTCTATGGCTTTCCTTCCTGGAGGCCAGAACTGATAAGTCAGTAGCCCACACAAAGATAAACAAAGATATTCCTGTCATGCAGAACATTTCTGGGCCTAGAGATCACCCCCCAATAGCCCAGGGTAAAGGTCAGAACTCTCTTTGGGTGAAGCTAGTTCTTTATTTGCAGTGATTTTGCTACCAACTAGATATGCCATTAGGTTTGTTTCTTTCTGTTTTTAGTTGTTAGAAATTACTTTAAAAATAATTTGGTTTGGTTTCATAATTTTATAAAATATTGAGGGTTCTGAAGTCAAATAAGTCTAGTATCTATCTTTATCTCCTTACTATTTTCCTTCACTTTTCTATAGGTAACATTTTGTTTTATTTCATAGTTTATCCTTTAATTTTTTTTAATGTTTATTTTTAAGAGAGTGAGCATGAACAGGGGAGGGGCAGAGAGAGAGGGAGGTGGAGGATCCAAAGGAATAAAACCCCTAGAATATTTTATGTGATAATCATTCCTTATGTTATAATCATTCCCCGATGCAAGGCTCAAACCCATGAGCCATGAAATCATGAACTGAGCTGAATTCGGATGCTTAACTGACTGAGCCACACAAGTGCCCCCATTTTTTTTTTTGAATATAAGAAAATACAGGAGCACCTAGGTGGCTCAGTCGTTTGAGCATCCAACTTGATTTTGGCTCAGGTCGTGATCCCAGGGTCATGGGATAGAGCCTCGCATCAGGCTCCACACTGAGCGTGGGCCCTCTTTGAGATTCCTTCCCTTTGTCCCTCTCCCCTGCTTGCTCTTTCTCTCTCTAAAAAAACATAATAAAATAATAAAAAAAAATACATATGTGAATCTTTCTGTATTCTCCCTTTTTATATGAATATTAGCAGCACAATTTAGTGTGGGAGGGGAGTTATTTCTTGTACACAGATTTGAAATAGCACCTCTGTCATATATCATATCCATAACCTAGGAAGCTCTTTTTACACACACTGTTCCATTGATCTATCCAATGCAAACACCACATCATCCTGTATATTTTAGCTTTGTGTAAGTAAGACCTGATATTAGGTAGGGAAGGTCCTCCTGCCTTATTCTTTTACTTCAAGAATGTCTTGGCTTTTTCTGATACTTAATTTAAAATTTAGGTGTAACTTATTATTAAACTGCTCCAAAAGTATTGTGATATTATCAATTGTGACATTGAATTTATATGTCAGTTTTGTGAAAATTGATATTGCTACAGTATTGTCATTCAATTAATGAATGTGGTATATCTGTTCATATATTTAGAGCTACATAAGTGTTTTTCCATTAAGTTTTATAATTTTCTCCAGAATCATCTTAAGCATCTTTTGTTAGATTTATTTCTATGTACTTCATAGTTTTGATGGTGCTCTAAATATTTGCTTTCTTAAAATTTTGATTTTTTATTTCTGACTAGTGTATAGGAGTGACATAGATTTTTCAAATATTGATTTCATAACTAGCAGATTTACAAAGTATTTTCCCACATATTCTAACATTCTGCCATAATTTAAAAATTTTTTTTTGGTAATCATGTAATTTTTATAACAATTATATCTATTTTTTTCTTATACCTTTCTTGCAAATCTATATTGGCCAGGATCTCACATTTTTGACCTAAAGAACAGCATTTCCTTATTTAGAATGTCAAGGGATTATATTTCAGTATTTTAATATTTTAAATGTGCTTTTTTTTTGCAGATAAAAAGGAAATCCTCTTTTGTTTCTAAGTTGCTAAGATGGTTTTATTTTAAATCAAGAATAGGTTTTGAATTTAGTATTTTCATTTTCTCTATTTAAAAATCACATGTCTCCCTCTCTCTTTTTCCCCTTCCCCTATTTTGCTTCCTAGATTCCACTTTCTCCGACTGACTTATTTTGCTTAACATGATGTGTTCTAGCTCTGTCCACATCATTGTAAATGGCAAGATGTAATTCTTTTTGATTGCTGAATAAAATTGCTCTCTCTCTCTACATATACATAATTCCTTTATATATGTATATATATAAATAATTATATATACAAATATATAATTACATATATATACATATTCCTATACACACACACACACACACATACACACACATACATACATATACATACACCCTACCGTCATTATTCATAAGTTGATGGACATTTATGCTCTTTCCATAATTTGGCTATTGTTGAAAGTGCTGTTATTTAAACATTAAGTGGGGTGCATGTGCCCCTTCAAATCTGTATTTTTGTATTCTTTATGTAAGTACCTAGTAGTGCAATTGCTAGGTTGTAGGGTAGGGACCCTTACTATAGAGAATGAACAGGATTGATGAAGGGAGGTGGTCAGGGGATGGGTAAATGGGTGATGGCTATTAAAGAAGTCTCTTGTTATGAGCACTTTGTGTTATATGTAAGTGATGAATCACTAAATTCTACACCTAAAACCAATTTTACCTTATATGTTAACTAACCAGAAATTAAATAAAAACTTAATATAAAAAAGACCAAAAACATAAAGATTACATGCTTCTTAATAACTCATTTTATTTTATAATTTTTTTTAACATTTATTCATTTTTGAAAGATAGACAGAGCACGAGTGGGGGAGGGGCAGAGAGAGAGGGAGACTGAATACAAAGCAGGCTCCGACTCTGAGCTGTCAGCACAGAGCCCAATGCACGGCTCGGCTCGAACTCACGAACTGTGAGTCATGACTTGAGCTGAAGTTGGATGCTTAACCAACTAAGCCACCCAGGTGCCCCAACTCATTATTTTATTTTAATTTCAATAGATGAATGAATTTGTTTTCTAACCTTACACCAACCTTACTTAAAATTTGAGTTATTTTATCCTGTGGTAATTGGTTTAGTTCTGAGTCTTTTCATAGTTTGTTGAATTTGTTTTGCTGATACTTAGTTTAGGATTGTTGCATCTTTGTTTATGACACTTTGTCCTTTTCTAATTCTGTCAGTATCAGGCTTTGATATCAGGGTTATGCCAGCTTCTTTAAATGTGTTAGTATCTTTTTATTTTATTTTTTTCTGTTGTAGCATTTGTAAACAATTAAAATGATTTGCTGCTGGAATGTTTGGATCTGGAGTTTTCAGTGTGGGAAAATTTTTGTGAGTACTGAGAAATGAAAACAAAAAGGTATCATTTTGTAGGCAACCTTCAGTGTGTGTCCATTACAATAGAGATATTTATTCCTACGTTTTAGCTATGTTCTAACAACTCGAAACAATGCTGAAACAATGTGAAAGTACCTAGAGTGGGTCCTGGCTTATGTATACATTTTTCTTTCCTAGTAGAAGCTCTCTAAGCTTGTCTGGCAGCTGCAGTGGTCATCACCAAGTCATAATTTTATGGGAATCTCGTTAGAAGACAAGAAATATTGTCAGCTGTTGTGCCTCCTCTCTGTCCTGTTCAGGTGCCACACTGGTAGCCTCTGGCCCCTGTGATCCTAGGACCTTTGGAAATGAGGAGCCTTACCTTCTGCTAAAGCAAGGGCCTGCTGCCTAGCTCAAGAGAGTCTAGTTTTCATAGTATAGCTAGAGACTCCATGCAGAGGTATGGCAGTCCCCCACCTTAGGGATCCTAACTTTTCCCAAGTTTCCTTTAATATGACATGTTAGTTCTTTGGGATGTTGAAATCTGGGTTCTATTTTTGGCTCTGACACTTTCTGCATGATTTTTGAACCAAACATTTAACCTCTGTCAGCCTCAGTTTCCCTGTGTGGGTTACAGGGAGATTGGATTCGTTATCTAAAATTTCTTCTGGGTCTGAGACTATATGCTTTCTCTGACTGCATCGAAGTTCTAATGTGACACTACTTTGGCAGTTTGGGCTGACTTAAGCATTTTTTTTCTTTTTTCCCACGTAAAGTTAACTTTTGAGCTGTTTGGCTGTTGGGACTGCTGAGTTTCACCTCAGGGGTTGTAGCGCTGAAGCTAATTCCATGATCCCTTATGTAGACTGTGAATATAGAGTGATATTGGCTGTAAGCAGCATGTGATATTGTTGTTTTCATGAACAAAGAATTCCTCATTTCTTCTTCCTTCTCTAAGTTCCACTCTTTATTTTTCTAGTTGGCTCAGCAAAAATACGAAACATCGCATGTGTCTTTTGCTTTGGGAATTCAGAATGAAATATATACTACGGTAGTAGTATTAGGGACAGATGGGAGGGGCCGATGGCTGGCAGAAGGGGTGGATCTCTCATCTGTGGCCCGTTACAAGCAGCAGATTCCGAATATTTATATCTTGGGCTCTTTTCTGATCTCACCTTTGACAGATCCGTGTCAGGGTGTTGGTGCTGCCACTGTCAGTCTCTGTCAGATTCTCTCCCTGGTGCTGTTCACAGTGGAAAATTAAAAAGAGCCATTTCCTACTTTGAGTTTAAAAAGAGAAGTATTTTCCCATTAATCAACAAACCCTGAATGTCAGCACTATCCGGGTGAGCAGAAACACGTGCAGCCGTGTGCATGTGTATGTGCATGGTGACCGGCGGTGACCTCTGCAGGGCGGAGAGCACTGAACCTCTAGGAAGTAAGTCGGCATTGGTTCAGGCCAGTCCTGGTTCATGACTCTGAGGAAGTGCTTTCTACTCTGAGGCCCTTAGTTTCTTACCCATCTGCAATGGAGAGTTGAATGAGATCGTCTCCATGCTCTGGTGGTAAACATTTTTGATGCAATGATTTTCCAAAAAAGATTTTATTTATTCATTTATTTAAGAATTTTCTTCAACCGAATACATTATTTGATTTTTGTTTCAGTGTAATTAGCATACTTGTTACAGTAGCTTCAGGTGTACACTATGGTGATTCAGCAATTCTGTACATGACTAGCATTCATCATGGTTAAGTGTACTCTTAATCCCCTTCACCTATTTCACCCATCCCCCCATCCACCTCCCCTCTCATAACCATCATTTTGTTCTCTATATTTAAGTGTCTGCTTTTTTTGGTTGGTCTCTTTTCTTTGTTTTGTTTCTTACATTCCACATGATTGGAATTATACGTTATTTGTCTTTCTCTGGCTGACTTATTTCACTTAGCTTTATGCCCTCTCGATCCATCCATGTTGTTGCAGAGGGCAAGATGTCACTCTTTTTTTATGGCTGAGTAATATTTCATTGTGTGTGTGTGTATGTGCCACATCTTTTTTATCCATTCATCTGTCAGCTGACACTTGAGTTGCTTTTATAATTTTGGTATTATAAAATATGCTGTCATAAACATAGGGGTGCATATATCTTTTCAAATTAGTGTTTGTGTGGTCTTTGGGTAGATACCTAGTAGTGCAATAACCGCATCAGATGGTAATTCTGTTTTTAATTTTTGAGGAACCTCCATGCTCACAGTGGCTACAGTAGTTTTCCCACCAACAGTGCATCAGGGTTCATTTTTCTTTTTTTTTTTTTCAAGATTTCTTTGGCTATTTGGGGTCTTTTGTGGTTCTGTACAACCACATCCTCTCCAACACTGTCTCTTGTGGTTTTGATTTTAGACATTCTCACAGATGTGAGGTGATATCTTACTATGGTTTTGATTTGGATTTCCCTTATGATGCGTGATGTTGAGCATCTTTTCATGTATCTATTGGCTATCTGGATGTCTTCTTTGGAGAAATGCCTGTTCATGTCTTCTGCCCACTTTTTAATTGAATTATTAATATTATTTTTTTGGTTTTTGTTGTTGTTTTTCTTTGGTGTTGAGTTTTATAAGTTCTTTAAATGTTTTGGATACTAATCCTTTATCAGCTTTGCCATTTACAAATATCTGCTCCCATTTAGCAGATTGTCTTTTAGTTTTGTTGATTGTTATTTTTGTTGTTGTGTAAAAGTTTTTTATATTGATATAGTCCTAATAATTTATGTTTACTTTTGTTTCCCGTGCCTAAGAGGCATATCTAGAAAAACGTTGGTACAGCTGGTGTCAGATAAATCACTGCCTTTGCTCTCTTCAAAGATTTTTACAGTTTCGGGTCTCACATTTAGGTCTTTAATCTTTTTTTGAGTTTATTTTTTGTACAGTGTAAGAAAGTGTTCCAGTTTCATTCCTTTGCATGTTGCTGTCTAGGTTTCCCAACATCATCTGTTGAAGAGTCTTATCTTTTTCCCATTGCAGATTCTTGTTTCCCTTGTTAACGATTAATTGACCAGATAGTTGTGGGTTTATTTATGGGCTCTCTATTCTGTTCCCTTGATCTCTGTATCTTTATGCCAGAACCATACTGTTTTTATTACTATAGCTTTGTAATATATCTTGAAATCTGGGATTGTGATACTTGCAGTTTTTTTTTTCTTTTTCAAGATTTCTTTGGCTATTTGGGGTCTTTTGTGGTTCTGTACAAATTTTTGGATTGTTTCTTCTGGTTCTGTGAAAAATGCTATTGGTATTTTTATAGGGATTGCATTAGATGTGTAGATTGCTTTGGTAGTATGGACTTTTTATATTTTCCTCCCAGTCCATAAGCATGGAATATTCTTCCATTTGTATGCATCATTTGATGCATTGATTTTTAACTATAAGTTAAATAATGTGAGCTATCATTTTATGTCAATTATCAATTGCCTTTGTGTGAATCACAGTCTCTTTGAGGTATTAGTAAAATAGATAGGGAAATTCTGCTCATCCCATCCTGAAAGTTGTTTTGTGTTTTCAAGAACAATTTACAATGTAGTATTAAAAGTCTTCTTAAAGCACATTTTTCTATCTACATTTATAACATAGAGTGTAATCCCACTAACATTCCTGACTCTTCCACTTAATATTTATGTAAATTTGGTGAAATGGCTAGACTTTTCTGAGCCTCATTTTCCTCATTTGCAAAGTGGAATAACCTTACAGGTTTGCTGTAAGCATTAGACAAGATAAAATATTCATCACTTAGCAAAGTTCTTAGTATAAACAGTGGACAGCATAAATGGGACAACTTCTTAACTTTTCTAAGAATCACATTTCTGTTTTCAGTAAAGTTGAATCTCGGGTGTGTACAACTATCACAAGGGACTCCATATTGACACAGTGGTTGACAAGGGACCACATTTCTGAATTGTGTGCTAGACAGAGGTTTCCAAGTCCAAAGGTGGGTGGCTCAGACATGTTCTCTTCCTCATTTTGCTGTACATTCTTACCAATCTGCTCCAGTTATTTTTTTAATGTTTATTTATTTATTTTTGAGAGACAGAGAGCATAAGAACAGGGGGGACACAGAGAGAGAAAGATTGAGATGCAAAATCTGAAGCAGGTTCCAGGCTCTGAGCTGTCAGTGCAGAGCCCTATGCGGGGTTCAAACCCTGAACTGGGAGATCATGACCTGAGGTGAAGTTGGATGCTTAACCAACTGAGCCACTCAAGCACCTCTGCTCTAGTTATCTTCGTATGTCCTGCACATCTGCTGACTCTAGCTTTTGTCAAATTTGATGGCTCATAATCTACCGTCCTTGTTAAAACACACACACACACGCGCGCGTGCAAAACAATCCTCTGAGTTTTATTTGGAGGAAGTTTTGTTGGTTAAAATACCAGGGCCTAATTTTTACCCTCATTGAAATAATTTTTTTAATGTTTATTTAATTTTGAAGGAGAGAGAGACAGAGCATGAGTGGGGGAGGCGCAGAGAGAGAGGGAGACACAGAATCTGAAGCAGGCTCCGGGCTCTGAGCTGTCAGCACAGAGCCCAAGGCAGGGCTTGAACTCATGAACCATGAGATCATGACCTGAGCTGAACTGAGCCACCCAGTTATACTTACCCTCATATTTAAATAAAGCAAATTAGAGATGACAGAAAAATACAGATGAGAGTTTTATTTAATTTCAGAGCATAGGAAGGGTTGATAATTTAGGTTCTTTGTACATGTGTTGTGAGTGGAGGAGAATGATCATTGGCGAAGATTGCAGATGTGATTGAATCTGGATATTTGTGGTTTGGCTAAGGAAGAGAATAATGAAGGAAAGGATACCAGCATGTCACCAAGCCTAAGTGAACTATTCACTCTGGCAAGGTGCCCCTCCAGAAGACACTTGTGTTTCCATTCTAATGACTGGGTATTACCAGCCTCTTGTTTCACTTATTAGTGGATGCATCTATTTTTCTTTCTCAGCTAGAAAGAGTCTTAGTACAGCATTTGAAATTATTTCTTAATTGCAATCTTTATTCCAGGAAAAAATATTTAGAGAATGTTATAAAGAATATCCATGATCATAAAATTCATAAAATTCTTGTGGTTCATTGTTATGGACTCAGATGATTCTAGTTTATTGTTGTGGACATAAGATGGATTCTGAAATGTTGATTTCCCATTTCCTAAGCCTATACAGTCCTTAAAATGTGTTTAGAAATCCTTAAGAATGTCTTCTTAGTTCAAAGAAATGTATCTGGAAAGAATTAATTTGGGGACAGCATATTCTTTCTTTAAAGCTGAAGAAGTATATTATGTTTTTTAAAAGTGAAATTTAAGTTGAACATTTACTTACTGTTTATTAGCCTCTTGAATGTAGGTGTATATTCATTCATTAATTCTTGATTCATGAACAATGCTTTGGAATTTATAGTGTTTATGGCTTCAAATCCTGTTTACATACAGAATATTATAGGCATTCATAAGCAGAACTAATTCTTGTGAGAATTAGAAAGTAATATAACAAATCACATTAAATTATAAATTCAGAGGGATTCAAAGAAGAGTACCAACAGTGTGTGTTGGATGTGAGTAGGAGGGAGAAAAATGGGAAAGCTCTCCATATTGCAGTGAGAAAAGAGTGAAAGATACATATCCTGGTACATTTAAGGGTTGATAATACCAGTTTAAAACAGAAAATTTAGGTTGAAGAAAAGAAGCTATGGAATCATATTTTCGGTGACTGTAAATGTTAGCAAAAGGATTTGAAATGGGAGTTGTTCAAAGCTGGAAAATAGAGGACAAAATGCTGAAAGCATCATGTGGGATATCGTGCAAGAGGATTTTGCTCTTGGTGCACACTCTCTCTCTCTCCCCGTCTCTCCCCTAATTTAGCTTTTAATTTCATCAAAGTTCTACACAGCCATACTGGCAAATATTATACAAAGCTTCTTATGAAAAACAATAATCCTCTAGCCCTCTTTCTTCTAGCCTGATTCTTGAAAAAAAAAAACAAACGTATTCACACTTTTAGATTCTTTTTATTTACCTCCCTCTAAATAACATGCTTATACTGATTTTTCAGACACTCACTTCCTGCCTTCCTATTCTTCCAATATAGTTATTTGAAACCATCTTTTTTTTCTCTTTAAGCTTTTCTCTTTGCTTTTCTGTTTTGAATTTTCACAAAGATATGCCTTGGCATGGGTCTGTTTTCCTGCACTGCTGCTCTCAGTAGACCATTTATGCTTAGAATCCCATGTACATCAGTTCTGGGAAAGATGCTGCAATTATGTATTTGACTACTTCCTCTTATTTTCTTTCTTTCTTGCGTCTTTTTGTTATTTTGAATGCTCCTCTCATTTTCTTAATTTTCACACCTATTTTATGTGTTTTGTCCTTTTCTTATTCTTTCTGGGACATTCCTGTGGCTTAATGTTTTATGCTTAGAATTTTTTTCTGTTTCTGCTTTCTTGCTTTTAATTTCCAAAAAGCGTTTTTTCTTAAACTTCCCACTTAAATAGAATCCTTTCCTTCTTTTGTAGCACTAACATCTTTCCCTACCTACCTGAAGATACTAATGGTAACTTTTGAGGTTCTCCTTTCGTCCATGTTTCTGGTACATATGACCCTTTTCTTTTTGTCTTGGTCTCCAGCTTTTCCAGTAGAGGCCTTTTTTTTTTTTAAATGGTTAGCAGTTGACTCAGATGTAAGAAGGAGAAATACAAAATTTCACTGGGATGTCTGAGCTCATAGGTGAGGCTTATCCTTGCATCTTCAGTTTAGGATCATTTGGCCGGGCTGCTTTGTTTAGATAACACCTGACCTCAGTTTTGTTAGGTCTTTCCTCTTGGGCTTTAGACTTTTTCAACCTCATGTGTCACGTAGTCTGCCTGACCACATTCTCATACCTGAAAAAGGTGAGAATGTCAACCTTCAGGATACATACTGTCTTAATCTTCCCAATTTCAACACCTGAAATTCCCAGTTGGGGATAATCAGCTATTCAATCCAAAAAATAAATGTTTTGTCCTCTTCCAGGATTACGCAAGGCAGTGGCCCAACTCCACGGTGATGGAAGAGATTGAGACACCTTATTTTTTTCTTAGCCACATTTTTAATCAATTCTACCATTTTTTTGCTCCACTTTCTACCTTGTATGATGGAATTATGAATATTTTGAGAGTTCTGTAGTGCTAAGGAAGTTGCTTTTTGGTTTCCTTGTTTCTGGCTAAGAATTTAGCTTTTTAAAATGTCTTCTGTGTCATTTACCACTCCTCTATTCCTTTTGTAGCTTTGAACATTTTGTTGCTATTATCTTTTAACCCAGTATCTTTGTTCTTGGGGGTCAGTGAAAATGGCAGTCTCAACATCCATTTCATTTTCATTTGCCTTCCTTGGTGGAAGCATTCTTCCCTTAGAAACTGATACCTCTGAACCAGCAGAGCCCAAAGTTGCAGTGATGGGAAACAAAAATTTTGCAAGGAGGTCATTAGATACAATAGTGAGAGGAATTACAAACCTACTTTTGCCCCTTGGTTCTCAGTTCATTCATTCTGGTTATACGAAAAAATAATAAATAGTCACAAATTTATGGCATATTCCAAATCATTTAGGCATCACATAGACCAGCACCGCGCTTGTAAGTTGTCATATTCTACCTGGTACCACAAATAGGTATTCACTTGGCCAGTTCCACAACTCTGTAAGTCCAGCTCCTTCCAAATGCTGAGGTATAGGGAAATATCAGTGAATCCCAATGTGCCAACCCCTTGTTTTACTTCTTTTTTTCCTGTATAGTGACTTCTTTTATTACAGTGAAAGAATATTGTGATGATGAAAATGGTATAAAGTGATATATGGATTCTTGGCTTGGAAATGTAGGTCAGGGAGAAAAGACCAATCCTTTCTGTTCTCTTTCAGTGAAAAGTAATTTCCATTCCCTGTTTAGAAGAAGGGTCCAATGTACTCAATTAGTAGGAACTGGTACCGTATTGGAGGTTGACCACTGATTTCTGCTGTTGGAAGACAGAGTAACCATTTGTTTACAAAACTGCTTTGAGGAGGGTAAATTCTTATGGTTACTTGTGTACGTAATATTATGCTCTGCCCACCATGGCCAGTTTGTTCTTCATGGGTGTTTTGAACAAACCCTTGAGTAGTAATGGGGTAAAGCTGACAGAGGGACAGTTTTGATAAATTCTCACTAAAGGGTGTCTACTCCTTTGCAGTGGATATCTTTAGATGATGATTCATAAAAGACACAAATATTCTCAAATTCTGGGCCAATTCTGAGAGGTAATCCTCATATTTCTACTAAATGCCTTCATTCAACAAATATTTTCTCAAGAGTATGTGGTGTGTTAAGCTATTCTTAACATATGGGATATAGTAGTGAGCAAAATCCTGGCCTTATGGTGTTTACATCATCAGTGCTCTAATCTTGTTCTTTCCAATTCTTGATCATCCATGCAAACTGTCAGCCGCAGACCAGAAACCAGTATAGATCCCTACCTCTGGTCATATCTTTTTCTAGGCAGAGTCCCTGGTATCCCTGTCTGACTTCTCTTTCACTGAAGATTTCCCTCTTCCATTGTTCAGTGGGGCTTTAATGCTGCCAATATATATTTAATTTCTACATGTGGAAGCTGGCTGAGTAGCTCAGCAGATAGGAGCCCAGTGGTCATTAGAGCAAAAGATGGGGGTTCTGGTTCCTTAGGAGCATATCACATATTTTTGCTATTGATCACAAATCAGAATGTGAGTAGATTAGCACATACCCATTAACACACACACACACACACACACACACACACACACACACACACACATCCCAATGGTCATTTTATAATGATTAAAGGTTTGTGACTTCATTTTTACATATGAAGTAAGTGGAAAGGAAACTACATATAGTGGAAAGGAAACTACATATAGTGGAAAGGAAACTAAACTGAATCAGAAGCCTTAGCTTATGGTCTTGATTTCACCAGACACTTGCTAAGAAAATCACTTAACACATAATCCTTTTGTTTCTTCTCCTGTGTGAAGATTGTAACATTTGACCAATTTTCCAGGATTATTGTGAGTTTAAGATATGAAAATGTTATAAAATTCATTACCTGGGGCGCCTGGGTGGCTCAGTCAGTTGAGCGTCCGACTTCAGCTCAGGTCACGATCTCGCGGTTCGTGAGTTTGAGCCCCGCATCAGGCTCTGGGCTGATGGCTCAGAGCCTGGAGCCTGCTTCCGATTCTGTGTCTCCCTCTCTCTCTGCCCCTCCCCCATTCATGCTTTGTCTCTCTCTGTCTCAAAAATAAATAAACATTAAAAAAAATTTTAAATTCATTACCTAATGTATAGAAAATATGTTAAGTACATAGATACTTGTCAAAACATTATTGCTAAATTATCCAATAATGGGGAATAATTAAATACATATAGAAAGATAATTATGTTTTCAAAGAACATTTAATATCTTGGGACATTTTTCATTAAGTAATGTTATATGAAAATCTATCCAATAAAGTTGAGTTATGAACCAAAGGATGAACAGAATAGTCATAAGTTAAAAAAAATTATTTTAGGTTTATTTATTTATTTTAGAAACAGAGCAAGGGTGAGTGACGGAGGGGCCTAGAGAAAGGGAGAGAGAGAATCCCAAGCAGGCTACGCTTTGTCAGTGCAGAGCTCAACAAAGGGCTTGAACTCACAAACTGTGAGATTATGACCTGAGCTGAGGTCGAGTCAGATGCTTATATCGACTGAGCCACCCAGGTGCCCCAAAAGTCATAAAATTTTAATAATGGTTTTTGAAGAACCTTTTGGTTAAAGAATTATGGATAATGTTTGTTTTCTTATTTTCCTGTATTTTATAATATATATATGATTTTTTGATATATATGATACATATATGTGTGTGTGTGTATATATATATAATATATATATATAATATATATATAAATATATAAGTATATATATATATTATATATATATATATATAAAACAGTTGGCAAGTTGGGTTTTATAGTCACAAAAGTCATTTAAAGTAATATTTCTTTGCAGTTCAATTCTCTGTTAGAAGTAACAGAGTTACTAATATGCTGTGAAAGGTATATCTATAGTTCACAAAATCTTGAGAAAAACTGTACATTGAGCTTATTTTCCCAGGTGCAGAAACCTTTATTAATGGTTAATTTCAGAAGATAGAAGAGAATAATTAAACAAGCTTCTCCCCTACTTTCATTCTATGGAATTGTGTCTTTTCATTTGCCAAATATGTCTATGAGGTTATTATTATAATATTCCCCATTTTACATGATGAATGACAGAATGAGGCACAGAAATTAAGTAACTCCTTCATGTCTAAATCAATGTTACATAGCTAGTAAGTTGCATAGATTGGATTTGAACCCAAGCAGTATAACCATATAGTTCGAGTTTTCTGTTGCTGTGCTGTAGGGGGTATTGCCTCTCACCCTGTCACCAATTTCCATTTACTGAGTGCTTCTTATCTCTAATAAATAAGGCACAGTCCCTGCCCTGTGGGATTTCTATTAAGATAGGTAGATATATTAAAATTCAGAATAAGTTAATGAAAGTATGGATAGAATCATGGAGTAGTTAGGTAGAAGATGCTACTTCTCTTGGGCAGAGAAGAGAAGCACAGAAGACTTCATAGAGGAGGTGACATCGAGGAGGTATTGGTGGAAGACAAGAAGCTGGTTAGGCAGAAAACCAGAGGGCTAGCATTATGGGGAAAATGTTTTATTAGCCTTTGATGAAGTAGCCTGTGTCTTAATTTTATATTCTCTGTATTGCTCATGGTGGCTATCACACAGTGAGTAACCTCTCAAAACGCTCTCATATATAGGCAAGACAAGAGATGACAAAAAGGCCTAAGAAGTTTGTTGGGGTGAGGCAGGATGATTTAATTTCATTTTTTTCATGTTAATCCAACAGTCCCAATTTCATTTTTTATTTTTTTAATTATTTTTTTAAATTTACATCTAAGTTAGCATATAGTGCAACAATGATTTAAGGACTAGATTTCTTAGGGCCCCTTACCAATTTAGCCCCCTCCCACACCCCTCTAGGAACCCTCTGTTCTCCATATTTAAGAATCTCTTATGTTTTGTCCCCCTCCTTGTTTTTATATTATTTTTGCTTCTCTTCCCTTATGTTTATCTGTTTTGTATCTTAAAGTCCTCATATGAATGAAGTCATATGATATTTGTCTTTCTCTGTCTAATTTTGCTTAGCATAATACCCTCTAGTTCCATCCACATAGTTGCACATGGAAAGATTTCATCCTTTTTGATTCCCAAGTAATACTCCACTGTATATATATACATATCACATCTTCTTTATCCATTCATCCATTGATGGACATTTGGGCTCTTTCCATACTTGAGCTATTGTCGGTAGCACTGCTATAAACATTGGGGTTCATGTGCCCCTTCGAAACAGCACAACTTTATCCCTTGGATAAATACCTAGTAGTGCAATTGCTGGGTCATAGGATAGTTCTATTTTTAATTTTTTGAGGAACATCCATACTGTTTTCCAGAGGGGCTACACCAGTTTGCATATCCACCAGCTGTGTAAGAGATATCTTCTTTCTCCACATCCTTGCCAACATCTGTTGTTGCCTGAGTTGTTAATGCTAACCATTCTGACAGGTGCGAGGTGGTATCTCATTGTGGTTTCAATTTGTATTTCCCTGATAATGAATGATGTTGAGAATTTTTTTTTCATGTCTGTCTGTTTGTCATCTGGATGTCCTCTTTAGAGAAGTGTCTATTCATGTCTTTTGCCCATTTCTTCACTGGATTATTTGTTTTTTGGGTGTTGAGTTTGATAAGTTCTTTATAGATTTTGGATACTAACCCTTTTTCTGATAGGTCATTTGAAAAATGTCTTCTCCCATTCCGTTGGTTGACTTTTAGTTTTGCTGATTGTTTCCTTCACTGTGCAGAGACTTTTTATTTTGATGAGGTCCCAATAGTTCATTTTTGCTTTTGTTTCCCTTGTCTCCAGAGATGTGTTGAGTAGGTCTTTCATACATTTTGAGTTTATTTTTGTGCATGGTAAGAAAGTGGTCCAGGTTCTTTTTGTTTTTTTTCAAGTTGCTGCCCAGTTTTCCCAGCACCATTTGCTGAAGAATCTTTATTCCATTGGATAGTCTTTCCTGCTTTGTCAAAGATTAGTTGGCCAGACATTTGTGGGTCCATTTCTGGGTTCTGTATTCTGTCCCAATGAGCTGAGTGTCTGTTTTTGTGCCAGTACCATACTGTCGTGATGATTACAGCTTTGTAATACATCTTCACGTCTGGGACTGTGATGCTTCCAGCTTTGGTTTTCTTTTTCAAGATTGCTTTTGCTATTCAGGATCTTTCTGGTTTTATACAAATTTTGGGATTGTTTGTTCTAGCTCTGTGAAGAATGCTGGTGTTATTTTGATAGAGATTGCGTTGAATATGTACATTGCTTTGGGTAGACATTTTAGCAATATTTGTTCTTCCAATCCAGGAGCATGGAATATTTTTCTATTTTTTGTGTCTTCTTTAATTTCTTTCTTAAGCTTTCTGTAGTTTTCAGTGTATAGATTTTTTCACTTCTTTGGTTAGGTTTATTCCCAGGTATTTTATGATTTTGGTACCATTTTAAATGGGGTCAGTTCCTTGATTTTTTTTTTCTGTTGCTTCATTATTGATATATAGGAATTCAACCGATTTCTGTGCATTGATTTTATATCCTGCAACTTTGCTGAATTCATGGATCAGCTCTAGTTTTTTGGTGGAATCTTTTGGGTTTTCCATGTAGAGTATCATGTCATTTGTGAAGAGTGAAAGTTTGACATCCTCCTGGCCGATTTGGATGCCTTTTATTTCTTTGTGTTGTTTGATTGCAGAGGCTAACACTTCCAATCCTATGTTGAATAACAGTGGCATCTGTAATAACAGTAGACATCCCTGTCATGTTCTTGACCTTAGGGGGAAAGCTATCAGGTTTTCCCCATTGAGGATGATATTAGCAGGGGTTCTTTCTTTTATGGCTTTTATGATCTTAGGGTATGATCCTTCTATCCCAACTTTCTTGTGGGTTTATATCAGGAAAGGATGTTGTATTTTGTCAAATGCTTTCTCTAGGCTAGATGATTTTATAGATTACCTTCTATGGTCAAGTGATACTTATGGTGATATCTGAGCTGAACTGTTTCCCTCCCTGGATCATCTTGTTCCTATAAGGCCAAGTAGAACATGCTGTGCCAGTTTGTGAAATCTTTCAAATGTTTTTGATTTGGAATTTTGAACTAAAGTAAATCCTTTCATTTATTCTTGGAAAGATATAATTTCCTATTTAATCTTTTTAAAAGGAGTAATTTGAAAGCTTTGCAGAAGCAAATTTTACCAGACATTAGAAAAATAAGTCAAACACAATTCTGATGAACCAAGAATAAAAATCTTGAAATATATGAAATATAATTTCTTAAGAGATCAATTTAACATGCAGAGGTAAGGTATTTAGCAGAAATTACTTGAGATTTTTATTGAATTAGTGTTTAAAACTGAAACCTTTATCAGAGTCAGCACCAAGGATGGATATGTCTGTCCCTGGTTTTCCTTGTAGCCAATGAAAATAGAAATTGCTTCATATACTTACTGATTACTCCTTTAGAATATGAGAGGCTGCATTTACAGTAACTAGGGGAAGACACAGAGAAATGTTTGTTGGATTTACCAAAATTTGTGAAAGGCAAAGATGCTATTTATGGCTTCTACACTTACATTATACTGTCAGCAGAAATATGCAAACTTGCAAATCCCACATCTAAGCTTGATTCTTAGTAATTTATATCTTTATATGCTAATAGCATAGTAGTGCTCTGGATTTATTCCAACAAATCTAGTATTTCATTATGTTTCACTCTTGGTACTCTTGGACAGAGTTGGCTTACGTTAATGAGGTTTTGGGAACAAGATTATCACAGTGCCTTAGAAACTGTTCTGAAAGTACTGGCTGAACCACTGAGATTTTTGTCTTGAGAATGTGTCATAAAATTATGAAAGTGATTGCTGTAAATTACTGAAGACTGTCATAAAGAATGTGGCATATTGGGATGTTGGAACAAAACTGAAAGCAAAACAAATGTCAAGGTTTCTAAGGAAGCAATGAAGTTGATTTTGCTGGCTTGAAGTAAAAGGATAAGAGGATTGGGCAGAGGTCCTTGTAATAGACATGTGGTATGTTTGTGGAAACTTGTCCTAGGAAATATATCAAAAGTGAGAGAGAAAAAAACTATATTCATGTAAATGTTTCTTGTAACTTTATATTAACAAAAACATAATACTGTTTATTAAATCTTAACTTGATTCATAACTAACTGCCCACACTGTCTGACGTTTATCTGAATGCCCCCGTGGCACCTAATGTCCCATAACACTCCAGCCAATGATGTTCAAGAATGAATAGTTATTAATGAATATGCCCCTGCCCATTGCTCCCTAAACTATACTGTATGCATTTCCTATTCCAGGATAATGGGTTCATCGTTGATCCCACCAGTCACTTGCCAAATGGACTCAGATCTGCCTTTACAATACTTACACTTTTCCATTCCTCCCCTTAGTGTTCTGTTTTACTGTTTTCCTATATATTCTCTATATATTTCTCCAGCCTTTTACAATGACCTCCTAAACTGCCTCCCTGCCTTCAGGATTCCAGCCCTTTCCATGACCTCTTTTCCATCTCACTTTTAACTATCTACATGTTCTTAGGTCCAAGTCACTACATTGATACTAAATTCTATGTGCCTACAAAATAAACTTCAAACTCCTTAGGATTGGGATATTGGAATAAATATCCCAGTGAAATCTACTGTGCCTTGTTCCACAACCTAGCCTTCATTTACCTTTTTACCTCTATAGTTGAATGTATCCAGACTCTGAACCTATTGAATGTGCTTAACACTCCAGCCTCACCCCTATAACAATCCCTTAAAGGTTCATCTTTTCCTTTTTCTTATTTTCCATTTTTTATGTAATACTGTCAACTTGTTTTGATATATGTGCCCTTATTATGATTATTCATTTTGTCTCAAACTACAGCTGGTTAACTGTTCACACATCTCTATCCTCCTTAGTAGATTACGAACTTATTGAAGACAACAATCCTACATTTCTCATCTATGACCTTATGCCTACTTCTTGCTCATACAATCTCATCTTTTGCTTGTAATAAATCTTAAATTATGTTTATTGCATCATTAAACAAAATATTTTATTAACTAGTATGTAATTTGCTATAATTACAGCTTTATATAAGCAATGTAAACTAAGAGATCCAAATTGAATATTCACATTGTTACTTAAATCCATTCAAAGTGAAGGGAATGGCCAACATTTACTATGAAAAAAACTATGTGTTTAGCATTGATCTAGTGACAATCTATTGGATGGATTCAGTTGCTGATTCAAATGTATTTTGGGTCTAATATATCCCAAGCTCTGTATTGCGAGCTAGGAAGATAGATAAAAAAATATAGCTCTACCCTCATTGATCTTACGGTATAGTTCGAGATATGAGCATAAAAGTACCAATATTTAATATTACACAGTAGATAACATCATGAAGGAAGGTAGAGGGTACTTGGGACACACAGGATGGTGGCCTGTTCGGGGATGACTTGTTCAGAGAAGACTATGTTTTCCAGGTGGGGGAAACCACTGGAGAATCAAAAGAGGACAGGGCTCTGGGGTTTTATAAGAACTTAAATAAATATGGTTTAATGAAGGAGAGAGGGGGTACGTGTGTTGGTAGACATTGAGGAAGTTGGTGATGAAATGAAGAGGTTTGAAGGAAACCCTCTGGTCAGGAAATGGGGTATGGAACATCTTGTATTGATCCAAGATCTTGAATTTGTTCAGAAGAAAATGGGAAGGCACTGAAGGTTTTGATTAAATGGATAATTAGAATATGTAGAAAGTACATTCTAGACAGTTTACATATATCAACTCATTTAGTCTCCCCCATATGGGATAGCTGGCATTTATCCCTGGTTTACTGAGGAGGAGAGTGAGCCATCTCTTCTTTCCATTCCTCCCAAAGCTGACTACCTCTCATCATTTACTGTTCTTTAGATTCTCTCTTGAAATAGGATTTCTCTGACAGTGCTGGTTTCATTTTTTTTTCCCAAGGGAGAAAAATAGGACCAGGAGTGCTGGAGGGAAGGAGGGGATGAGATGTTAAGTATGTTCACCAGGGAAGGGCTCATTTTAAGTACATTGGCCAAAGGTATCAACATTTTGGATACTAATGATGGTAAAGGGAGTAGGTTAGGAAGATTTCTTGGGGAATTGCATCCCAGGCAGTGCTATCATCTGGTGCACAGGCTCAAGACAGGGTCATGCTCTGCTTGTTTGGGAACAGCAAAGAAAATGGATCTTTTTATATCCCATCTTCTCTTAACTGAATACCTGTAGAGAACAGGTATGTAATAAATGTGTGAATAAATAGACAAAAGAAATAAATAGAATGAATAATTCGATGAACAAATGAAGAAAGGTCATGTATCAGTTGCTCAAGTGGTTTGTTCTATCCCAAGCCCATAGGTAGCCTTTCCATTATATTATCCTGCCTCTCGATTCTTAATTCCTAATTGGTTGAGATCATTTAAACAGTTCTCCATTAAGGATTCTGTACCAACCCATCTATAGTGTACATGTAGATGTGTGTGCCATCTCTGAGGACAAATACTCTTTTATGTGTCTTTACGAGTAGCAACAGTGACACACAGTGGTTGGTTGAGTAAATCAGACATGTACTCCCTCCAGATATCCCAGAAGGTACAGCCGATATTTCTCAGACTTTCTTTCTTTGGAAAGTTGGTTGTCTTGTTAATTCAGGCAGGTATTAACTACCCAATATATTCAGCACATCCCTCGTTGTAAGCTGTCAGACTGTGACACAACATCACATAATGTGACGTTACATGATACATAATGCCTGAATTAAATAAAAAAAAAATTCCAGACACTTCTTTCAGTGAAATAGTAGGTAGGTAATCTGAATATTTGGGGTAATTGGCTCTAGGAAGAGAGAGGCATCATTATTTCAGGCTCCCTAGTGAGCGTTAATTAGCCATATTGCTTCATTGTGTGACAAAGAGAACACTGCTAGTAGTGCTAAATCTGTAATGACATCCTGGCTTTAGGAGCACAGGTATTTTAAACTACCTTGACTGACTGACATGCAGGTAATTCTATTCAGAGCCCAGCAGTGAACTCAGGCAGTTGGAACAGTCTCTCCTCCAAGGGGCACAAATTTGTTGTTGTGACTTAGAGGTTTCCTTTCCTTTGTCTCACCACCTCCCTGGATCCCCATAGCCCTCTAACTGGGGAAAAGCAGCAAGTATTTGCAACAGCAGGCATGTGTTCTCCCTGGGCTTTGAGAACGATATGTCTATGTTGTTGAAGCATCAAGTTTTTCAGAAAGATTCAGCTACTCTTAACATTTAAAGATGGTCCATGACAGCCAGGAAGGATTTTCTGGGGCTCTGTGATCCACTTTAATCCATTGTTTGCAGATATGGCAGGAAGGCTGGTAGCAGAGCAGGAGCATTCTTTTAAGGCCTTCCTGGGACCAACATTCAACATTTTTATTTTTTATAGTAATAATGATACCAGAAATTGTATAAATGGGTAAAGCACTAATATCAAGATTCTGCTGTCTTACCTTGAGCAATGGATGAATCATCCTGCATATAGGGAGGTGATGCTGCTCGACCTCTATCACTAGGAAATGCTTTTTGAATTTCTGTGTCTAATCCAGTTTGGATGGTGGATCTTCCCTACCATCCTCTTAGCCTTGGTCTTGGAAACCAAGTATACATACGCACAGGAGACATCAACACTGCTGTGGAAGAATCTGAGGCCAAGGGTCAGAGAGAAACTGATGGGCTAACATTTGTCATCTTAGCCTCTGAGAACAGTCAGAACTGGAACTTGAGAGTCTAAAGTCTGTGCTTTCTGACAGACCTCCTGAGATGCTGTGCTGAAAACACCATGTACTAACAGTCACTGAAAGAAGGTACCTTTAGATGACTTCTTGTTTCTTATTAAATGTGAACTTCTTTCAGTGAATGTATAAGGCTCTGTCTGTGGACTGTGGATCCAAAAATTGAACTGTGTAGCTGAGACTGGTATTATCTAGGCATGAATCCAATGTAGGTGAAGGAAGGGAAGATGAAGAGACTCAAAAGGAAGCAAGAGTTATAACATCATGAGGAGACAGGAAACTCAAGAGGACTGACTTCTAGCTCTGAATGCGTATTCGCGGGGAAGGGGGCAGCACCAGCAATTAACAAGAATTTCTTTAGTAATCTTTCAGTCTCCTTTCCATTTTTTTCTATGCTTAAAATAATGATAGCAAAATGGTATTTATGTAGTATTTTCGTGGCTTAATAAGTGTATTCTTAAAGGTATTAGCTCACTTGCTCCTAATTTTATCAACATGAAGTATTTATGAACGCCTCCTCTGCATGACAAATCATTTGCTTAACATCACCCCACTCTTCATTATCCTCATTTTACTAACTCAACTCCCTGTTTTTCTGGATTGAAACATCAACATTGAAATAAAGCAAAAGCACTCTTATCTGCCATTATCTCTGCAATAGTTTATAAATATGAAAACTGTGACAGAGATTTTTTTGTGGGTACAAGAAACAGGAAGAAAGGTGCAAAGAGATGCTATGGGAAAGAGGTGCAGATGAGAAGGCGTCAGGCCAAGTCTGGAGTTTGTGCAAAGTGAAGGACACTTGTGTAGTAGTCTGGTGCCTTCATCTTCTTTGGCCAATGTGGCGAAACCAGCAAGTACTGTGGAATGCGGTACAGTAGGAGTTTCTAGTTACAATTTTTCAGATTCCAAGGATTATAATTTTTTTTTAGACGTGAAAGTTTAGAGTTCCATATGCCAAAGATTTGTTGATAATGAGACTACATGGAAATGTTCCATTGATAATACATTTGATTGGTTGCTACAGACAGAAGTTGCCATTGTTTGTTAGGATTCCTGTTAAGGCATCATCTTGAGGTAGGTAAAAAATAATATTAATTTGACTCTTACTGAACCTTTTCATGTAGAGGCCTTGGATTTTCCCCCAAATGAATGGGAAGACTTCAAAACTATGTCAACCACAAATTTTGGTGATTGTAGCTTTTTAAAAAAATTAATTAAATTAATTTATTTCTGGTGAGTGGACCTTGTTTTGCGTAGTGAGAATAGAAATAAATTACTTATAACTACTGTTGTATTTTAGAGCTTGCTGAGAATGTAGAAATAATCTAGAGTTTTTACAGTTGAAGAATCTGAAGTCCAGACAGGTCAAATGACTTGCTCAAACCAGAACTGATTTGGGACAAAACAAAGTGGAACCTACTTCTTAGTCTTGGTCAAGTGCTTTTCCTGATAAAGCATTTAGCCTAACTCAGTTCTTTAACACTCCCCCTGGCCAGAGACATCACTAGTGAACCAAAACATTCTAGGGGCACCTAGGTGGCTTAGTTGGTTAAGTGTCCAACTTTGGCTCCAGTCATGAACTCACGTTTCATGGTTTCAAGCCCTGCGTTGGGCTCTGTGCTGACAGCTCAGAGCCTGGAGCCTTCTTTGGATTCTGTGTCTCCCTCTCTTTCTGCCCCTCCCCTGCTCATCCCGTCTCTGTCTCTTAAAAATGAATAAAAACATGAAAAAAAATTCTAAAATGACTTTGCTTTCTTCTTTTTGGCATATCTTTTCATAAAATGTTGGAGTCTCAGCCCCCAACTCTATTGGCTCACATCTTTGAGACACTCTCTATATGCATGGGCTATTCTGGGCTGGCTTTTACTTCATCTGCCTCTTTGAGTCCCCAGTACGGAGGATGTCTGTTAGTTTGGCTTTATATTTGTGCTCTCTCTGGCTTCAGTCTTTAATGCTGCGCTAGACATAGATTGACCCTTAAGGGTAATGAAAGAGAGTAAACTTTGCAAAAATATTTCTCCATAGTACTTTGGTTTGAGATTTTTATTGAGAATTACTATTTTAAATCAAGAAGAAGAATGGAAAGACTAGAAAGGGAAGGTAAGTGGAAGGACAGAAAGGAATGAAAATAGAACTAGGACTAAAAATCTGATATTGGCAAATCTTAATGTTGATAGATCAGATAAAACTATTAAATCAGAGGGCAACGAACCACATTATATGGTACTCAGCACATTATAGAGTTCTTTTGCACGCATTATGTTATTTGATTCTCACAACAGCTCTGTAGGGCAGAAAGAAGTATAAATAGTTTAAAAATAAGAAAACTAAGCTTCACCTATGTGTAGTGCCCTGTCCACATTCACACAGCCTATTAGTGGCAGAAAGAACCCAAACCACAAGTTTCTGGCTGCAGATTGTGTGCTGTAGTAATTATACCACCCTACTTAACAGTCATTTCTATTGACTCAGGTGCAATATGGAACTCGGTTGGAGCTTTGTAGCCTCTAGGCAGAAGTCATAGATTTGATTTTTGTGTATCTCAGTAGCTATTTAGAGTGAAAGCCATAGACAATTAAAATACACTTGAATGCTGTTCAGTTTCAAGAAGAACAAGGTATCTGTGTGTATGATATGAATCCATATCACCTCTACTAGAACAAGAAAGTCTGATCTCCATCTTACTGGTAGAGGGTTAAACCATCTTTTGCATATAAAGGATGGTATATTTTTATTATTTTATTATGGTATTTAGTGTTTCTCCCCAATACATGGATTTGCAAAGGTAGTACTATAGCCTAAATACCCACAATTTAAGTCCCTACCACAGGGTAAGCAGAGGCATTTTGAGATATGGCTGTAAATATCATCCAAAGCATAGAGTTTTGTATTTTCCAGAATAGGGTAAGTTACCATAGATGTTAGTAGATATTAACAGGTAAAAGTCCCATGAGAATCTGAGATAAGAAAAAACATCCCTTCTGAGATAAATGTTTTTAGGACTCGTGTATTTAATAAGGCCATTAGCTTGAATTGATGGGGTAGAAGCAACATTGTGATGTTCAGAAAGAACATTTTCCTACAGAATTGTGTCCTGATAGCCTCAAGCTTGATTAGTTTTTTTTTTTTCAAGGGAGGACTAAGGGGGGAAGATCGCATTTGCCTGGCAGCGTATCATTTCTGGGGAACACATGTTTACATTTTGCTGAATTACACAACTCTGCAGCAGTTATTGGAGAGCTAAAGACATATTCATATTGAACTGTAGGCAACCACATGTTGATAATGAGCCCATTTTGTGCCTTGACTTATGAAAAGAATGTGAAAATGCCTTATTCTGTGTTATTTTTTTCCTTCTGACAGTACTGATACACTGCCGCAGGCAGTCTAAATATAATAGCATGAGGTTAACTGACAATTGCAGGTGTATTTACACTGATATTCTGATATTAGCATGCTGCTTAAAAATACACTGGAGGTAATACAGTGTGCATCCAAATTGTCTTTACTAGAGAGCAAACACTGGCAGAAAAGACAAAGAATGTTTCTTTATAATGATGGAAGAGATATTTGTGGCTATTTTAATAATCTGCCACATTGCTCTGAATTTTTTCTAAATCTGCTCTGTGGACTGAGAGGAAGAGAATCTGTCTAAGAAAGGTATCATCAAATGCCCCTCCTCCCTCCCTCTCTCCCTCCCTCCCTCTCTCTCTCTCTGTCACACACACACACACACACACACACACACACACACACACACACACGCATATACATGTACATGTGCACACACTTACCAAACAGTTTGAAAATCATGATTTGGAATCCTAAATCTGTAAGGATGATCAGAAGCCTCTTGCCTCTGTGACATTGTATCTCACCTTCCAGAGCCACTTGCCACCCTTTTCTCTACTCACTGCATTAACAGGCTCTCTTGCTTTGGATTCAGCCAGTGGAAGGTACCACAGTGGAGTGACTTTGAGGTATATCTTTCCCCAGCAACCTCCCTGGAGGGCTCTATGTTTGTTCCTGTAACAAAGGCTGGGGCTTCTTTCAGAAGCCCTTCCCTAAAGCTACAGTTATCACTAGGTTGCAGGTAGATCTTCCTTCCCCTTGTACACTGGGAGAGAAGCGGTAATGGCATCCTGCTGTTGCCTGACCCAAGTGTCCAGACCATCCCTTATTGTTTCTCTCTTTTTAGAAATTTTTAAGTTTATTTATTTTGAGAGAGAGCAAACGAGCAAGCACAAGTGGGGGAGGGGCAGAGAGAAGGAGAGACAGATTCCAAAGCAAGCACTGCACCATCAGCGCAGAGACTGATGTGGTGCTTGAACTCACAAACTGTCAGATCATGATCTGAGCCAAAATCAAGAGTTGGATGCTTACCCACTGTGCCACCCAGTCACCCTGCGTATTATTATTTCTCTTAACCCTAATTACATCCTTGTAAATAATTCTTTTGTTAAAATTCTTTACAATTACCCTGTTTGAGTGTGCCTTCTGGTTCCTGTGAGGACCTCAAACTGAAAAATATGCTGTGTTCAGGCACTGTGATAGCCGCTGGGGTTGTAAGGCAAACAAAACCCAGACTACCCCTCGAGGAACTGCTCATAGCTAAGACAGAGTTACACATAGAATGATGCAAAGCATAGGAAAAGGTTCTCTAAATCAAGCTGAGAGTGGTCCTAAAGAAAGAAATTTTTAGAAGAGACGATGCTTGATGTGAAACTTGTTATTAAAAAATTCAAACATATATATAAAAATAGAATATTGTATGAAATGTTTAAATAACGTCCCTCAGGTTCAACCATCAGCAATTCTATCACCCAATGGCCAACTTAATTTACTTCATCCACTTCCCCACTCCGTCCCCAGAATTATTTTGAAGTAATTTCTGAACAATATGTAATTTCATCTCTGAATATTTTGGTTCTTATCTCCCAAACATAAGCACAGTATCACCATCCTCCAAAAAATCAACTATTAACACCTCGATATGATCAATTAGTGTTCAAATTTATGTATACTGTAAATTTTCTTTTTTATCTAGTTTATTTGAATTGGGATCAAATAAAGTTCATAATATTGGTCCCTTCCTTTTTATAGATTCTCTCCCTTTTATATTTTTATAAATATATTTTTAATATTTTAAATATATATATATATGATATATATGCTGCACTTATATAATATATACATATATTCTCCCTCCCAACCCTATCATTTCTTTGTTGCAAAAACCAAGTTATTTGACCTAGAGAATTTCCCTCAATCTTAATTTGGTTGATTGCATTTTATATTATATTATAATTTAACACGTTCCTCTCTATTTCCTATAACTTGATAGTTACAACTAGAGCTTAATCTGACTCAGGTTCAATTTTTATTTTTTTTATTTTTTGGTGGAGAGGAAATATTACTTCATAGGTGGCAATGTGTACTTCTATCAGAAGGATTTCTATGTCTGGCTGCTTCTCATTTTTGATGTTAAGAGCCATGATAATCATGGCCCTAGGCCAGTGGTTCTCAAACTTCAGTGTTGATCAACATCACTCGGAGGCTTGTTAAAATCCAGACTGCTGAGCCCAATCCCCAGAGTTTTTGATTTAGTAGGTTTGAGGTGAGGCATAGAATTTGCATTCTAAACAAGTTCCCAGGTGCTGCTGGTCAGTAACCAGTCTTTAAGAACTGCTCCAGTTAGCTTATTAACTCATTAGGAGTTCAGGCTCATCTTGTACATTTCCCATCCCAGACCTAGAATCAGCAATTTTTCCAAGGATCCCTGATTCTTTTTGTGAGGTATCCTATTTACAGCCTGCATTCTGATGGCTACAGGCACTCATTTCAGCTATGCTGTCTTTCTAGACAACCTGGAGGATAGAATTAGGAAACATATATATTTAAAACGAAATCAGAAGTTCATATTGACACTTCTAATTCAAATTCAATACTACAGAGTTTTCCTTAACCTTGTCCATATTACAGTAATGTCTCCTTTTTTTTTTTTGCTATGAAAAGTCCCTGCTTTTAACAATACCAATATAATAATTTTCATTTGTTTATCCAGTACTTATAACACAGAAATCTTAGAATAACAATACCAACATGTCTACTAACTGTGATTTCCAAGGTGTTTGATTTTTTGTTTTTATGTTTTTTTCTTTGTATTTTGCTGTAGTTTTTTTAATCCTTGGGGGCATATCCCACCAGGAATGTACAGTCAAATTTCTGTTTAAATATCACTTGAAGGCATTTCTGTCTGTGTAGTTATGCCTCCTACTGGTCAAACAGATCATTTTCATACTTGTATTATTACTTATAAAGTTTATATTTTGGTAAATTAAATTTGTTTTATAATTATGGAAAATGCCTGCATATGTCTTTGAAGAAAGGCATAACTTTGATCTCTGATTATATCGTTCCAGTCCTTCCCTTCCTTCATAACTAAATTCAAAATCTTAAAAAAATATATTCTGCATTTAGGAAAGTTTGTATTTTTGTTTTAATGATTATCTGTGTACTTGGGATGCCTGGATGGCTCTGTTGGTTAAGCAGTCATCTCTTCGTTTCAGCTCAGGTCATGATCTCACGGTTTGTGTGTTTGAGCCCCATGTTGGGCTCCGTGCTGATGGTGCAGAGCCAGCTTGGGTTCTCTTTCTCTCCTTCCCTCTCTGCCCTCCCTTGCTCTCTCTATTTCTCTTAAAATAAATAAACTTAAAAAAATGATTATCTGTGTACTAATACCCTTATTTAGCTTTCCCACTTATTGGCTATTGACTATTGTTTCCTACTATGAGCGTTAATGAAACCAGCTCGTGACCTCTTTATTCCTCTTTTTTTTTTTTTTTTTTTTTTACCACTCATCCAGCAATTGTTGATATTTCACTGTAGACCCAATGAATACCTATTTAACGATCAGTGAGTTTATTAAACTTCTGAGTTTTTGATACCTGTACCATGTCTGCATTTTGAGGGACATGGACACTGTTTTCCTACAGCCATTAGCCTTAGTTCTGTAGAAAAATATACACTCACCTCTAGTCCTTATGCCAGAACCTTTCAAATTAATTTTGATATATGAAACTCACTCTTTAATAGATTCTCAAGAAAGGTTCAAGGAAATGATGCTTCCTTAGCACCTGCATGTTTATAATAGTTTGTAGTTCTTCTACATGAAGTTCAGTTTGTATCCTTACTCATACTTTCTTTTATTGAGTAGCTTAAAGATATTATATTGGTATGTTCTATTATATAGATTTATTGCTGAAAAGTCTGATAACAATCTGATTTTATTTCCCTTGTAAGTGACTTGGTCTTTTTATCTGGATGTCATTTTATATGTGTATATATATCTGTATGTGTGTTTATATATATATATGTGTGTGTGTGTGTGTGTGTGTGTGTGTGTGTGTGTATCCTCCTCCTTTTTATTCTTTTAATAATAATAATAATAATAATTTAGTAGAATGTGTCAGTATTGGCCATTATAGACTGATTTCCAGTTATGTGATATGTCTTTTCAATGTTTATTTTCAAATCTTTTTATTATCTTAGAAAATTTCCCTCAATTATAATTTTAGTATTTATTCCATTCATTGTTTTGCTTTTCTTCATCAAAGGCTACTTTTATATTTATATTGGATCTTTTATGTCTGTCTTCCATATCCATCACTTACTCTCAAATATTTCTTTTAAAATCTTTTAAATTTCTTTTATCTATAAAAATTTCTCTATTCTGAATTATTTTCTTGATGATATTCTGTTGTGTTTGTTTTTGTGTTCCTTAACATTGGTGATAGTTACTTTTTCTTTCATTTTTAATTCTTTCTGAATTCTCTTACCCCTCTTTCAGATTTTCTTTTTTACTAATCTCTCTTCTGAGCTTTCAAATTCCAATTTATTTTGTTCTTTATAGGTTCTGTCATTTCTGAATTTATTTAAGCTCATTTTGAAACATTAGGACATTAGGTTCTTTATATGTTTTGTGGGCCTTTTTTTTTTGGTATGTTTCCATTATCTGAGGGATTTATTTTACTCTTTATTTCTCTCTCCTTTTTATACTTATTTTGTGTGGCATTATGTAGTAATCTTTGGTTTCTGTCCATTCTAAAACAAAATGGCTTTTCCTATACTTTTAGAAGAGAGGGATAGACTAGAATAGCTACCTATCTTGCTCTTTGATGAAGAAAATAAATCGCATTAATGTTTCTTAGGTCTTCTTTCTATGGTACTCTTCCAAATTTTCTCTTCTCTTTTCTGTGTCCACAAAGTCTATCATGCTCACTTTGGTTTATAATCTCCCTAACATTAAGCTTTGTGATGTAAGGGCTGTTTTGTTTGTCAGTTTTTACAGTTTATAAGTCCCAGACTCCCAAACTGTCTAGGACCATCAGATGATACTTTGGACCTCTTAATTTGGAACTTTCAAAATCCTATCCTGTTTTCTCCTGCTGTTCTCAGAAAGGCACACTGTGCTTTCTAGTGAGTACCTGATGGTCCCTTTTCCTTTCCTGTAATTTCTCCTACATAGTTGTTGATACGAAATGGGTCTTATAGATTTTGCTGATTTAGCTTCTCCCAATTGTACTTTGGATTTATGTGTCTATCTTATAACCTAGTGTTATTGTAGGTGTAGTCCATGGGGTCTTGTTTTTTGTACTCATTGCTATGACTGCTTTAATGGGATGATTCAGGGAGTCACAGATCTTCTGGAATACTCCTTGAACTAAATATTGGCAAGTTGACTAGGTGTGTAGGAGAAAGGGCTGCAAGGGAGAGAGTAAGAGAAAAAAGAAGGACTTCCAAATAAAAATAGTGTGTGGGAAGGCATGAAGGTATAAAACACCATGATGCAATAGCAAAGCTGTATTCTGTGTTCAGTATGCTTCTAGTAAGGGGTTTGTGTGAGGTAATGGAAGGTATGAACCCTCCAAGACAGATGGAGCTTGATCACAAGGAGCTATGTGTGCTAACCTGGGAAGTCAGAACTTTAATATTATAGAGAGTTCATATTGAAGGATGAAAAGCGAGGAAGTGGAATTAGATCAATAATTCAGAAAAGTTTCTCTGGAAACACTGTAGAGAATAGTCTTGTTGTCCAGAAGGTAGACAGGAAACTTCCTCCCTCACCATTTTAGGTAACTATGTATGGTAAAGTGAGAAGTGATGATGAATTAACCCAAGGCAATGGCAGAGCAACAGAGATGCTGTTTGTGAGGTTAAATCTGTAGGGTATGGTTAATAATTGAATATGGAGGAATGGGGTACAATGAGAGACTAGCCTGAGATAAGTCAGGTTTCTGGACAACATCTTGGCTCCTAAGATAATACTCATTCCACTTCTCGTGGCTCTTATTCTTGCTGAGTTGTTCTGATACTTTTCAATAATCTACCAATTAATACAAAGAAGACATAGAATTATTTCTTCTTAATACACATCTGAACTATTTGTCAGAATTTGACTACAGCATTTATGTTTATATTAGTATACTAGTTTTCTTCTTTGAGAAGAGAGAAGAAAGTATAAAAAGGCAAGAGGTTTAGATGGGTATTCTAGACTACATTGTGACTTCACAGAAATTAAGGAATGAGAAGAAGGGCACAGAAAAACAAAAGGAGCTTTACTTCTATCGTTTCTACCCATTTGAAATAAAATACTCTATACTGGCTTCTCAAAGAATGATCTGCAGAAGCAGTCGGGACATCACGTAGAAACTTATTAGAAATGCAGACTTTGAGGTTCCATCTGAAGCAATGTATGCATTTTAACAAGATCCTGAGGTGATTTTTCTGAACATTAAAGTTTGAGAATCACTGCTTTAGACCATGTTAGGAAGTGAACTTTTTGTGATTCTATCTTAGCTCTCTCAGAAGAGGAAGATTCTCTATTATATTTATTACTGAATATTCCATGGGAACTTGAAAAAAATATAAAGAGAGAGTATAGTAATAGTAATTTAGGATCTGTGCTTTGTGTGGAATTAGCTTATTTGCATTCAAATATGGCTTCACAACTAATTAGTGATGTGACTACAGTGAAGATATTTCATGTTTCTATAGATTGGTATCGTCATTTGTAAACATGAATTAAAAGTTCTCACCTCTTAAGATTTTGTAAGGGTCAAATGAGACAATATTTGTGAAACAACACAGTTCCTAATACACAGGAAATATATCATAAATATTAGCTATCATTATTAAAAATAACTTACAATAGCTTTAAAAACATTTTGGATGTGTTTAATACCTTGTTAGAGGTAACAATACAGTGTGCAGAGACCTCATTCTTTTCAAATTGGCAACATTCTTGGAGATTATGCTAGTGTACAAGCATCCAAAGATACTTCTCAGAGAGAGGTAAATCTTCAGTATGGTGCTTGTGTGCATTTATTTTATGGTGATTCCTTGGAAAAAGTGAAATACCAGCATTAGAACTTAAAACCTATTTTACTCAGGAATTTACTTGTATATTCTCATATGAACTGTCTAGGTGAACTATACAGCAAAATCCCCTTTCTTAAAAAAAAAATTCTTGAACTTTAGAAATCTTGAGCCATTCTTCATGTTTTATATTTTTTTGGTGTCTATATCCTAATGCAATCCTCATGAAATTTCACCTTAGATACCGAATGACCCAGCCACTGTATATGTCTTGAGATAGTATGAAGCAGTAATGCCAGGAAGCCGCAGTAACAACCATACTAAACATCACATCTAACTAAATAACCACAAACAAAACAAATTCCTGGGTTTTTATAACCTTCAGGACTATCTGGCTTATTCTGTAATCACCCACACATTTTAAAAGCCATATTATTATTCCATGGCAATCATTTTAAACTAGAGAGGCCCATACTATGGAGGATGGAATGAAGTCAGAGAAATAAACCCCAGATTGTCTTGATTTCTTATTACAGAGCTCAGCATTTTTATGTTCCTCATCAACAAAAAGACTCCCCCCTACACACCCTTGGTGCTTTCTATTTATGTTCACCTGCTACTCAATTAACACCCCATCAAACCACACACTTGCAGGGGGTTCATTGTCAGACCACTGCACTGCAGTCTTTAACCCTCTATCTAACCTATATTACACATGGAGTTAAAAACAGTCCCCTGACTGTGCTTAGAAAACATGTCTTTTTATTTGGTGTTCATATAAGGTTTTCCTTGTGTGCATTACCCTGGGTGTTCATAAAGTTATAACTGTATCTACATGTGTCTGACATTTATTACCTTCCATAGGACCATAAAACACACTTTTCTCTTTTAACTGCATCTGCTGACATGTTACATAAAATAAACTTTAAATATTACCTATAAATTAATTAGCATTTTCCCTCTATTAGGAAAGGCAGATGTAGTCTTACCAACACTGCCTTAGTATAGTTAGAAGTTTTAATTGGATTCTATGTGAAAAACAATGGTTATTACTCTAACCCAATTTTATTTTTCATTTAGTTGTATCTATGTGTTTTTATTAGCCAAATAATACATATTCATTTTTAGAAAATTAAGGAAGTATAGAAAAATTTCAAGATCAAAATTAATACCTCTCTCCCCAAATTATTTCACTGATTTCATAATCCCTATTATTTTGGAATTTAAAAAATAGATAAATAACTATTAATTCTTTTGTATACATCCCTGATTATAAATATAATATTTATATATAATTATTTTGTATATATACTGAGCTTTATATAAATGTATTTTTCATGCAAAATTTGGCAGTGAGCTTATATTTTATACGTCATTTTGTATCCAGTTCTCATTACTTAATATTGTATAATTACCACATCCCATGTGGTTCAACATTCTTTTTAAACTTGTTTTTTAATACTGCCATTCATCTTATGAAGATGCTGTAATGTTTTTCACTATTAATGAGTATTCACTATTTAATGAGTTTAAAATTTTTGCTGATTGCTTCACCTAGAGAAATTCCTAGGGGTGAAAACACTGTATCAAAGACTCTTAAAACCTTTTGTCAGAATCTTTCCTGAAAGGCTTAAAATTAACATGTCCACATTGTATCCTTTTAATTGTAATCAACTTGGTTGTTGGTCACTGCCATTTGAGTAGTCATTTCTTTAATTAGTAGTTAGGGCTGAACATTTAAAAACATTGCTGTATTATGTTATCATTATGGGTTTTGGAGAACATACTGATAAAATTCTTAAGCTCTAAAAATAGTTGAATTTCATTTCAAATCCAGACTTCATCACTTACTTGGGCAGAGCTTAAGTTCTTGCCTAAAACTCAGTTTACTCAAATGTAAATGGTGATAGTATCAGCCTCTATTTTATA
Source organism: Felis catus (assembly GCF_018350175.1). Lineage (NCBI taxonomy): Eukaryota > Metazoa > Chordata > Mammalia > Carnivora > Felidae > Felis > Felis catus. The sequence goes on from NC_058373.1 coordinate 65,143,427, forward strand.
GAGTTGACGTGAGGATTAAGAGAAAAGCATTAATATTCAGAGCTTGGTGCCTGAGAAGGTAAGTGTTCAATATGTATTAAGTATTATTAGAGTTTTAGGTGAATTGGCTTTTCATTACCTGCATCCACTTTTTTGTTCCTGCTATTTAATATAAATTAGTACTTCAAAATCAATAGAAAAAATAGTAAGTATATTCAGCCTTTTCTCCTCTTTCTTAACTGCTATGTAACTGATTTTGCCATGTTTTGACATAAAATGGATTATAATTTTTATTTACAAGTGTATCTGTAGTACCCAGAACAATGTCTGGAAAATAGAGAAAACTTAATAAATATTTTCAAATGAATGTATTATTCTTTTTCAAAGTCTTCTTGGCAAATTTTGAATATTTCTAGACATGTAAATCCTAGAATAAATTTAATAAGTCCTCTAAAACGTGCTGTCAGGATTTTAACTTCAAAAGCATTCAATTAATTTGGGGGAGGAGTTGACATATTTATAAAATTACATCTTGTCATCTAGAAACATGGTGCATCTTTCCATCTGTTTGCACCTTCTTTTAGGTTATTGCATCACGTTGTGTAGTTTTCTTTATGCAGGTCTTGATTATTTCAGTTATGTGTCTGACACTTAATTGTGGCTCAGGTCATGATCTGACACTTTGTGGGATTGAGCCCTGGGTTGGGCTCAGTACTGACCGCATAGAGCCTGCTTTAATTTACAGTTAACATATCATTAGTGTTTCCTACATGTCCAGATTGGCCCATTTTTACCCATCCTTTATGACTGTGAGAATTTGTGTGACTGGGCAACTAGGAGCTCATTTCTTTGGGATCCCACTTTCTCTTTCCTTCTTCATAATTTCCTCGCTATTTGTCTAAAATTCTCCAAAATTTAAGCATCATTTGGGGAATATAGAGGAGTTGTCATACCTTCAACTCCCATTCAGCATAGGCTTTAGAAGGAAATAGCTACAATGGAAAGAAATATTTTTCTTAATAGAACTGACTAGTTCTCACATTGTAATTCCATTGCATCATTGTAATAATATGATCTTTTTCTGTATGTACTGTCTCGTTCTGTAAGTCTCTTTCTATAGCCGTGTCTTTATAGCTAATCTTGGACTTCATCCAAGAATTTGGATGGAGAGGAGAAGAGAAGCAAAAAGAATTAGGGGCAAGGAAGACTTCATTTGATGCTTGACAACTTTTAGTCTTGATTACTGATAAGGCATACTTCTCACAATGTTGTGTGTTTGCGATATATTTTCTTAAATCTCAATCTCTTTTCCTTTTTATACACTTCAGCACTCTGTTGTTTGAGTGTTCTTAGTAAAGTGTACATTTTATTAATGTAAAATTAACTCTGGTATATTTCTAAGTTTTCACCTTATATCTATTTTTTTGATGCTGTCTGTTTTAATATGGGGATTTAATAATCCTATTTATCTTGGATAATTATGTTTGTACTTATCTTTGACAATTTATATTGCATTTTCTATTTGTTCTGCTCTTTTATTCCTTGTTTTGCTTTCCTGTCTTCTTTTGGGTTGATTGAACTTGTTATTTTCTTTCTTTCTTCCTATTGATTGACAGTCATACATTTTTCTACTCTTACAATGGTTATTCTTACATCTTAAAACATACATTAAAATTTATGTTTTTTTTTATTAAAGTCAAAATTGAACTAGTATATACAGCTTTCCACAAACCAAGAGAGAAACCTCATATACTTTTGTGTCTCTCCTTTTCTCTTCCCTATCTCCTCTATAACTTCTCTTATTAAGATCACCTGGGATTAGACTGTTATTACATTTTGACTTTATGAATGAACATTTATTGAGTCTTAACTATGATATTCCCCACTGTTCCCTGTATCTCACATCTTCCCTTTTTGATTTTTTGCATGCTGTAAAATTACTTTTACTTAGACTTCATTTTTGAATGATGGTTTGTCACATATAAATTAGAGGTTAAATCATTTCCCTTTATGATTTTGAAGTCATCGCTCCATTGTATTTAATATCCAATATTATAAATAAGTTGTCTGACTGATAGGATTTTTTTTCTTTGTAGATGTAAGAGATCAGTACTACTGTGGTTAGTGGACTGCATGCTCTTAATAAGAATTCATACTAGAATCATTGCCATATGCAAAGTTGATATAGCTTTAGGACATAGATACTGAGTTGTAGCAGCACAGCTCAGAAAAGATAAGAGCAACCAGCATTTGCTTAGAGCAGGTGCTCTGATTTCTGTCAGTGCTGCTGGGATGCCCTAGCCAGCAGGTCTTAGACAAAGTGGCCTATAAGAAGTGATACTTCATCGAGTGTGAAAGTCTGGGGAATCAACCAAAAATCTGGTAGCTGTCATCCTTTCCTTGGGGGTGAGACATAGTGATATATAGCTTCATATCACTCAATATTGAGTTCAGCAACATACATATAACTCAAAAAGATTCATACTGGTAAATCTATTATTTATTCTGCTCATTCATGCCTTTGAAAGACTATCCTTTTTGGTGTCTTAGACTGAGCATAATCATAAAATTAAATCTGTACTGTAGTAGCTAGACTGTTTCCCTCTCGGGAAACTTAGAATTTTCTATGTTATTCTAAGATTTTAGAACAGAAATGTCCAATTATGCGTATTTTTTGCATTCATTCCATTCGCAGTTGGTGGGTTTTTTCACTCTGAAAAAATTCATCTTTATTTGGGGAAATGTCATTTATAATTTGTTTATTTTTTCCATTTTCTTTAATGACTTCTGCTAGAAGATTTTGAAGGTTCTATATTCTTCTAGTCACTTGACTTTTTGGTCACACTTTTTATCAGAGGCTGGTACTGAGGATGTCCTACCCAGATTCCGAGTTCAGTTTGACTGGTTTCGTGAGCACATACCTCAGCAGCTACCTGAAGTGATGCCGATGATTCATACCTATAACTTTTGGAGAAATTTCCTTGGGCACTTGTAGCTGCTTTGCTTGTGGAACAGTCAGTAGCCAATGGCTACTAATGTGGTGATATAAAAGCCCAAGTCAAGGTGAGACAGACTTTGGGTGCAATTTGTTCCAGGGTTTTCCATGAAACAGAGTGAAGGTAGACATCTTTTGAGGTGACATTCTTATTTGACTTCTTCCTTTTATCTTTTCTGCTTCCCTCCTCCCTTAAAAGTTTTTTTTTGTTGTTTTTGTTTTTTTTGTTTGTTTGTTTTGTTTTGTTTTTGGTTTTGGTTTTTTGGTGAGCACTCCCTTACTAAATTTCCTGCATGAAAATCCTTTTCTTCAGCTTCTACAGAATCACATGGTCTCTATATCTTTTTGCATTCTGTTCCTGGAGAATTGAAAAATTTGGACTCCCAAATCATTCAATTTTATCTTTGACTGTGTCTGTTTTGTAATTTTGCCCATCTGTGGAATTTTTAATTTTCTCATTAAAATGTTAGTTAACAAAAATTTCTCTGAAATATTTCTGGGTTGAATGGTATATGTAGGACTTCTTTAAAATAACCCAGGTGGAGTGATAAGTAGGAATATAGATGAAATAGGAGCAGCCATGGACTGTTAATTGTTGAAGGTAGGTAAGAGGAACATGGCAATTAATTATACATGATTTCACAATAAAACTTGTTTTAAAGATGAGTTCATTTTTATTTTTCATGGATACAATAGTGAATTTCTTAGAGACTATTAAAGACAATTATGCCTAATTTACATTGTTTGCTCTAAAAACTTTGAGTGTGTGTGCTTTGATGTTACCTCTCCTGGGTGTGTGTGTGTGAATGTGTGTATGCGTGACCTTTTCTATTCATGGTGTTGTGTTTCTCAAATGGTTAGAAATATCTTTTTTTTTTCCTTGTCACCTTTGAGTGTGAGCACCCTTAATGATTGGCTGATTATGCTTATAGCAGCCTGTATCAGATGACAGAGAGTGGCATGGATTATATTACCGAATGCAGTGGTCCAGCAAGAGTTTTTTTGGTAGTACAAAGGTGTTCCCCATCTCTTCTGGAAGTGTTTTCCTCCCTGGATCATTGCTCTGCCTCTCCAGCTCTAGTGCCTCCATTTTCTGCTGTGTTTTTCTTATAAGAGTATAAATACACAGAGTGTTGTTGGAGGATGGTTTGAGTGAGGATGGGCCTCAATTTATTTAACTCCTCCATATGCAACTTTCTATGATGAAAGTTTGAGGGTTCCTTGTATCCACTAATTGTTGCTTTTGAAACCTCTTCTTCCCTAGCAACCTTTACTCCATAATAACTTATTACTGTATATTATTTTTAGAGCCATAATTTTCTTCAGCTTTAATTTTTTATAAATCCAATAACATCTCCTTTCTAGCTTACATCTTTTCCTGCATTGTTATAAATCATTTATCTGAAAACAATCTGTGTGTGTGTGTGTGTGTGTGTGTGTGTGTGTGTGTTATTTCACAGCATTTGTGACAAGAGGGAAGGGAGTCATATGATCAGAGTTTACCGTCTTGATCCAGTCTCACATTCATAACCATTGTGGTTTATAATTCTATTGTGGCAGTTCCTTTCCTTGTCATCTAATTTATCATCTTTGCATCTCATCCTTTTGTTTGTCTCAGCTCGTTATTTCCTCATGGCTTTCTGTTCCTATATCATATGCTTGTACACGCTATTGTAGATGCTACATGCTTTTTTCCCCCAAGTTTGTCCTGGTTCTTATACCAGATTATTTTCACAAGAGGGCTTAACTCTGGTCTTCAGCATGCATTTCCTTTCCCCTGTTTGTATTTTTCACGGGCTCCATGTTTTTGGTTTTCTTTTTCTTTGTTCTTATTCATGAGAAAGGAAAAAGCCTTCTATTGTCATTATTTGTCAACACCCAAGGTATAGGGCTGTTCTTTGGCTCTACTCACTGTCCACGTGGATGCTGGTAAAATCTCCTTTGGAGGTAGGGCAGGAAAGCAGATTGATTCAGGAGCTCAGAGCACAGTTCCCAGTTTCCAGTGTCTGGTCTGTTTCTCTGGTGTTGCTCCTTGGACCAGTACAGAAGGACGCTCTCTAATAGATGCCCATTCCACCTCTCTAATACTCATCTGTACCAGGTCCTCTCTGCTCCTGTTTTTTAGCTCTAAAGTTCTTTTGGTCAGGGCTAAACATCCTGGAAACTTGCTGTCAAAATTGATGCTTGTCCAACTTCTGTGAGTTTCTAGGTCTAAAGGAATACAAAAAGATTAATTCATTCCATTACTCAACAATTACAAACTGCTTTCTTTATCCTTCACTGGAGGACTCGGATTGGATGTGGGGAGTTGAACATCTACTTTGTCTTCACAAAAGCAGCATAGATCTAGTAAAGGAAGTGGCCCAGTGATTCTGGAAGTTACAGATTATCTGAGCCCAAAGGTAGTGATGAAGGAAACTTTCCTACATTCCCTTTTTTCACATCAAGTGGGCTTTCCTTATTTTGTCAGTCCTATCTGTAGGGTGAATTTTCTCTGTATGTTAACAATAATTTCTCTCCAAGGGTTTGACTGGGCAGTAGTATGAAGTTTATTGTTTGGTTTTCATAGACATTCTGGTGGAAAGTTGTTTGAAAGTCTGCCTCAAGGACTACTAGCCACTGTACAAATGCAATTTCACTTTCTATTTCTGTTAAGCATTATTTTTTTTACAACAAAATGTGTATCTTAAATATAGTTTTGCCAATAGCTGACCATTCTACTTTTAAATACATTTGACTCACTAATGTTATAGCTGACAGAAAAAAATAGTTTGAAAAAATTTCCATTACTAGTCAAGATTTTGATAGATACCAGTAACTCAACATGTCATATTGAGTAGAATATTATTCTCTCAGGTTTCGTCATTGTTGATTTTGCTTTTTTGGTTTAAGTTTATTTATTTATTTTGAGGAAGGGGGGCAGAGAGGGAGAGAGAGAGTCCCACGCAGGATCTGTGCTGTCAGCACAGAACCCAGCGTGGGGCTTGATCCCACAAAGTGTGAGATCATGATCATGGGTCGGACGTTTAACCGACTGAGACACCCACGCACCTCTGTCCTTGATTAAAAAAAAAAAAAAAAAACAAAGACTCATTTGACGAAGTAGGTACTAGTGAAAACTTCACATATTGCCTCAGTTAAAGTGACAATTTTGCCTTTGGTTTTTACTAGATTAAAAATGCTAATTTTGTTGGGGGAGGAAAATCAGGTCTCTCTATATTTATATACTGTACTTATGTTATTACTGCTACAGTGGATTTTCTTTATGAATCTTTTGAGGATGCATGATCAATGCCCATAATTCTGAAAAAAGTATATGAAGTAACAAAGAGTAATAAATAATAGCATTTTAAATGAGGGTCAAATCATCAATGTGTCCTTGCTCCATTCTTAAAGTAGAACTTCATTTTTCTTAAACAACTAAGTATACTTCAGAAGTGAATTTTCTAAAGAGAACTTCTTCTTTTGAATCATTTCAAACTTTTTCTCAATATTTTTAATGGTCTGAGTGAAGTTTCTATTTTATGATTAATATCTTTTATGTTTGATACATCCTGGACATAATTTCCATATTAGATTCACTGAAAAATCGTCACAACAGTTTTTCAAATGACTCAAAAATATGCTTTTAAAAAAAGTACATCTAACATAAGTAGATTTGGAGATGTTGTGGTTTTGATCTGTTCATTATAATTTTGCCACAGTACTGGAAGAGTTACGACTGGGTGTATCTGATACAGCCAGTATTCCTTACTGGCCACTGTGTAGTAAGTATGTCTGACTGTGATCTTAAACTTAGTATTAATTGCCAGGGTTGGTTTGGCTGCTCTGTTTCTTATGCATCTCTGAGCACTGTGCTGAAGTGATGATTAAGATTGTTTATTATTGTCCTTAGTGACCTCCAGGTCCTGGCTAATTAAAGCCTGAGTTTCTATAAACATGCTTACTTCTCAGGGAACTTCTAGACTATAGTCTTCTCAGGAATGTAAAGCCATAGCTCCTTATTTTTCTTAAATGCTTCCTGGCGTAACCCATGAGTCCCTGACAAGAATATACACAGGCCTTCATGAAAAGATGATACTTATTGGCATCAAGCTGGACTATAGATTTCTAGACCACTAAAGTTGTATTTCCCCTTTAGGGCCCTGTAATTGAAATATTAAAAAAAAAACTTGTGTATACATTTTTGGTGGAATAAATCTAGATGTTGTAATCTTGTAGAGTTCTGGACTAAGGGTCAGGTGGTATTCCTCTTTAATGTGGTATTTATTTTAAAATTAATATATTTCTCTAATTTTGAAAATATTACATGTTTATTGTAAGAAATGTAAAAAAGAGATGAATTAAAAGAATATAGGCAATAAACATACTCAGCAACACCATTAAAATGGAGAAAATACCTTTCAAGTCATTTTAAAACTAGTTGTTAATTACACACTTAATTCCTGAACACTTCATCTCTGTGTATAAAACAAATTGCTAAAGGTAAGGTTAAAGTCCACCTGAATTACCATATTAAATTCCAACCCTTACACAGTTACCATTTTTCCATGTCTCTCTCTCTCTCTCTCTCTGCCTCTCTCTGCCTCTCTCTCTCTCTTTCTCTCTTTCTCTCTCTCACACACACAAAAAAATTTTTGGTTTTGAATGGATCAAATTTATTGATTGAATTGGAGAAAAAAACTGACAGGTTTGCAATATGAGATCATCACGTCAGTTGAAGTGGTATTTCTCCTTAGTCAGTCTTCTTTTATGCCCTTCAGTAAAAATACATAGTTTTATGTATAAAAGTTTTAATACTATTCCCAGGTACATTATGATTTTTGTTACTCTTATGAATGAGATTTGTATCATATGTTCAAATTGCTGGTATTATTGCTGGTTGGGATGAAAGATATGCAAACTTAGTTAAGGCTGCTTTAACAAAAATATCATAGACAAGGGGGGCTTCAACAGCAAACATTTATTTCTCACAATTCTGGAGGCTGGGAAGTCTAATATCAAGACATAGGCAGATTTGCTATCTGCTAAGGACCTGCCTGTTTCCTGATTTATAGATGACAGCCCTCTTCGTACTGTGTTCTCACATGGCAGAAAAGGCAAGAGAGCTCTCTGGGGTCTCTTTCATAAGGGCACTAATCCCAGCATGAGGTCTCTACCTTCATGAACTGATCACCTCCCAAAGGCCCCACCTCCAAATACCTCCTTGGGGTTAGGATTTCAGCGTACAAATCTTGGTAAGATACAAACATTCAGTCCATAACAAAAACCCCTCATTATAAAAATGACATAAGATTAGAAATATGCATTTTTTTCTCTAGAAATAGAAATCAACTTCCAGCTCAATTTCTAGCTCACTTTCAAAGGGCCAAGTAATGTTTCAAAAGTATCCATTTGTCCTTAAGTTTTAGACTGCAGTAGAAGATATAAATTCTTATTTTTATTTTTTAAATCTTTTTTTTAAATGATTGTTTATTTTTGAGAGAGAGAGAAAGAGAGAGAGAGAGAGAGACAGTGTTAGCTGGGGAAGGGGCAGAGAGAGGGAGACACAGAATTTGAAGCAGGCTCCAGGCTCTGAGGTGTCAGCACAGAGCCCTACGTGGGGCATGAACCCACGATCTGTGAGATCATGACCTGAGCCAAAGTCGGACACTTAACCGACTGAGCCACCCAGGTATCCCTAAATTCTTTTATTTTTAATAAACGTTTTAGTAATTCTTGTTTTTCACATAAGACTGTTTATGTAGCTTAGTTTAAAAACTACAGTTGTAGATAATTATATTACTGCAAAAATTAACAGTGGTACAAAAGGGGTACTAACTAATGTACATGATTCCACAGTAAGTTAACTGAGTTTTCTTAAAGATAAATTATTTTTAAAAAATATTACAGTTTCACTATGTTATTATAGTCTTGGGAGCTATGTCATTTTTTTGTTCCTGTTGTCATGGAATTTAATAATGTGGTTTCTGAAATCCCTTACTTAACCACCACCATCATAACAAAACAGTTTGTTTTGGTTCCGATTTGTTTGGTTACCTGTTTTCTTCCACACTAGACTATAGACAAGCCATTTGTTTTTATATGTTAATCTTGTATCCAGTCACCTTCCTAAATACTAGTGTTAGTAGTTCATACTTGATTTGTCTTTTGTTTTCTAGGTTAGGTAATTGCACAATCTACACATAACAGACACCTGTCTCTTCCTTTCCAATATCTTAATCTAATTTTCTTTTTCTTATGTTACTTGGAGACCAGATCATCTAGTTTTATTTATGTAAGTTATAATGCAGTAAGAGTATCCTTAGCGACAGCATCCTTATTTCATTCCTGACTTTAATTGGAAGACGTGTGATATTTCACCATTAAGCATAATGACTGCTATGGGTTTTGGTTCATACCTTTTATTTTTATTTATTTTATTTTTCATTTAAATTCTTTAAAAAATGTTTTTTAATGTTTGTTTTTGGGAAAGAGAGAACGAGTGGGAGAGGGGCAGAGAGAGAGAGCGAGACAGAATCCAAAGCAGGCTCCAGGCTCTAAGCTGTCAGCACAGAGCCCGATGCGGGGCTCAAACTCACAGCTGTGAGATAATGACCTGAGTTGAAGTTAGTTGCTTAACTGACTGAGTCACCCAGGCGCCCCTGGTTCATACCTTTTATTAAGTCAAGGGCATTCCTCTTGGTTTCCAGTTTAAGTGCCATCTTTACATTTATAAATGAATGTTAACATTAATCGCATTCTTTTCAGGTTAAACTAGGATGTTATATAATTTTATTTCATAATGAATTAACATTTAATTTACACTTTTAGATTCTCCTTTGTTACATTCTATAAATAAATGCTTTTTAGTTACAATGTAGTCATTGAGCAAACTACATGATTCATCTTGCCTGTTGTCTAGAATTTGGTCAATTTCTACATTTGTTTCTAATGTTATTTATTTATTTAATTTTATTTTTAATTTTTTAATGTTTATTGCTTTTTGACGGAGAGAGCCAGTGTGAGTGGGGGGTGGGGCAGAGAGAGAGGGAGACACAGAATCCAAAGCAAGCTCCAGACTGAGCTGTCAGCACAGAGCCTGGCACAGGGCTTGAACCCATGAACCGCGAGACCATGACCTGAGCTGAAGTTGTATGCTTAACTGACTGAGCCACCCAGGTTCTCCTCAAATGTTTTTCAAAGAATGTATGTTGAATATTTTATATGTTGAATATTTTTCAAATCTCTCTATAGTTTCTTTCTCCTCATGCTGATTCCTAAGAATTTTCTGAAGTCTCCCACCAATATTATATATGTATTGTATATCTATATATCTTTATATATATCTATATATCTATAGTTGTTGTACTATCCTATGCAAATATACTTTGCATATTTGAAGGTATATTTTAAGTACAAAAGGTTTATAGATACTATATCTTCTCAATTTATTATTTATTTTATAAATATAAACTGCTAGTCTCTTTTAATGAATTTGCTTTAATTTTATGTTGAACGAGATTAATATTGCTACATTAACTTTTTAAATTATAAAAGTGTATACTTTTCTTTTTATGTATTTACAATTTCCCTGAGTCATTTTGTTTTAGGTGTGTGTTCTATAAACACCATATAATGGCAGTTTGCTTTTTTTTATAGCTGTATTAGTCTCTTTTTTTAAAAAAAAGTGAGGTTGAATAATTATTTATGCTAATTACTGATATGCTTGGGCTTTTTAAAAATCTTTTCTTTTTTTGATATATTTTACTTTATAGACTTCCTTTTTTGTTCTTTCATTTTTCTGTCTTTTTTTTTTCTCTCTGGGTTTGAAAATTGTTCATTATATTTCTTTCTCTATTAGCCACCCTTAAATACTTTTACTTATTTGTAAATAATTTCTGAGTTACAGAAAGGTTGTAATAATTATACAAAGAACTCCCATAAGCCCTTCACCCAGATTCTGGCTGTTTAAAAAAAAATTGAGGGGGGAATGCCTGGGTGGCTCAGTCAGTTAAGCGTCCAACTCTTGGCTTCGGCTCAGGTCCTAATCTCTTGGTTTGTGAGTTTGAACCCCATATCAGGCTCTGCACTGACAGTGTGGAGCCTGCTTGGGATTCCCTCTCTCTCTCCCTCTCTCTATGCTGTGCTCTAGTTTCAAAAGAAATAAACAAACTTAAAAACATAAAAATAAATTTTTACTACATTAGTCACACATACATATATACTTTTGGCTGAAATTCCTGAGAGTAAGTGGTCCATTGCCTCTTAATATTTCAGTGTGCACTTCTTTAAACAAGGATACTCTCCTAGATAACGCATTATAATCATCCTATAAGGAAATTAACATTGATGTAATATCACCAGTAAAATATATTGGCTGTTCTAATAATGCCCTCTATTTTTTCCCAGCCCGATATCCAGTCACGTGTCATAAATTGTATTTAAGAATCATCATCATGGGTCTACAGTCTTTTTCAATATGGAACAGTCTATTAATCTTTTCTTGAATTTCATCAACTTGATACACACACACACACACACACACACACATATTTAATATAGACCCATTTGTTTTGTATAATGTTCCTCATTTTGGATTCGTCTTGTTTTTTCAGGATTAGAATTAGGGTATGCCATTGTTTAGAGGGATACTTTGTAAATATCCTGGTTTTCATCAAAATTTTGCCTACCATCTTTAGTGTCCATTGCTGATATTTGCCTGAAATAATTATTATGATGATTATCAAAGGGGTTTATCAATTCCATTTTTCCCCCAGATTTATTACTTGGCATTCTTTTGTAAAATAAAGTAGTCTCCCCCAGGTATTGCTCTTTTTTTTTAATATTAGTGTAGAGTCATGGAGTCCCATTTTATTCAATGGGTTATAATCCATTAGTATCTTTTTCTTTATGTTCATACTTAGAGTTTCTGAGATTTGGCCCTTCCGGATTGCTTTTGTGTTCTTTTATCTGTCCACTTCATTCTTTGAGGAGTTATTTTCTGACACAGTAATTTGTCCAAGGGTTTCTAATTCTTTTTAATGAAGAGCAGTATGGAAATGAAGATTTGGAGGCTCAGTGACTCATTGTTACTGAGGGGTCATTGCTTCTAGGACAGAGCTAGGAAACATGCGTGTCCACATATATCTCTATGCTTATTTCTATATTTTTCTTTCTATGTAAAAAACTTTGTGTTCACATTAACACTCTTAATACCAAGCTAACATCACAGGGTTTATTCTAGCCCTCCCCCTTTTTATATTTATAATTTCTTTCTTTGACAAAGAGGAAGGTTGTTCCCATTACCTTCATTATATTTATTTAGTCAATCAAGCTGTCTATATTCAACCCAAATTCTAACATTCAGCTGCTTCCTTGGCCCCAGCCATGCTGAATATATCAATAGAGCTGGCTCATTCCTCTGTCTCTGCAAAGGAAGAGAAAAGAGACTTTCAGATTTTTAATAAACATAGTTGAACTTATATTTTTCTATCATATTCTGGTCATTATGTATATTCTCTTTATATAAATCAAGAACAGTAGCATATTTATGTTTTCATCTGTATCCCCAACTTCCCATGTTGGTATCATCTGAAATTTTACTGTCAGATTATTATTAATAAACTTAAAAAAACCCACTCATGTAGACCTAATAATGAATTTTGTAAAAAAAAGTTTGTTCATTATTGCTGTTTACTCCTGAATCCACTCTTCTTCTGTTTGAGTTGCATATTTTAATAATATTTCAGAATATTTGTCAGCCAATAACTGGTAAATGTCTATTTTATTTTCATATTCCACTATAATTTTTCTGACCATATATTCAGAATTATTGTTATGACTGGTTCCAAATGTAAGATTGACTTATGATAGTTATTAATGAGAAGTCAATAGTAACAAGCAACCAGAGAATTTAACAAAATACAAGATTTTACTTAGCATTATCAACAAAAAGTATAAAGTATTTTATATTTAAACAAAGAATTCCTGAAATTTCTTTGGGGAATAATTAAAACTGTATTAAAGATGCTTAAAGCTCAGAAAATGCAAAGTTATAACCTCTTCTTGTATTGGACAACTTGGCATGTAAAGATATTAATATTTACACTAATAATTAATAAATTCATTTGAAGCCCCATTAAAGCCCTAGCTGAAATTTTTTAGTAATACCTTCTGTGAGTATAATTCTTATTTCCAACAAGAAAATAAATTAAACCAAGGACTGAAATAAAGACTCAGAGAGGTCTTAGCTGTCAGCCTTTGTTTTTTTTTAATATATATTTTTCCCACATTTTCATTATGCTAACTATATAAAAGTGAATTATGAATAATTTATTTCTACTTTTTAGAATTATTTATATGATATGAGAATCATTTACTCTTTAAAATTCTGGAAAGCCTAATCTGTAAATATATCTATGCATGAAGGCATATTTGAGTATAATGCCTTGATAGCATAGAAAAATTTATTATAAAAGCATTATCTACTTATTTTATGCATCAATTTTATAGTTTATGTTTTTCCAGAAAACTGACCTTCTCAGTAAATTTTTTCAAAAAGAGAGTCATGATTTTGCATATAGTGTTATTCTATGATTTAAACTCATTCTTGATTTTTCTTTGCTCTGTATTTTTTAGATTTATGATCTTTTTTCATTTTACAGTTTTGAAAGAATCATTTCTTATGTTTATTTTACATATTATTTTTAATTGTCATTTGCTATTTAGTAGCTATTCATCTAATCTTTAACTTTTCAGTCACTTTTTTTTTTACTAAAAACACAAAATGTATGTGGTGAGTATATCTTTGTCTAAATTAGTCAATTTATACATACTCCTTTAAAATTTTTATTAACTTATGTCTAGCCTATCATTTAAACTTTGATTTTTTTTTCAACTCACAACTCCATAATTTGTTTTCTTTTTATTTTAATATTCAGTTATATATATATATTTTATTTGAGAGAGAGGGAGAGAGAGGGAGAGAATCTCAAGCAGGCTCCATGCTCAGCCGGGCTCGATCCCATGACCCTGGGAGCATAATCTGAGCCAAAATCAAGAGTTGGATGCTCACTTGACTGAGCCACCCAGGAGTGTTAATATTCAGATATTTTAATTTGTCTTATTTTGTTGGTCCATTGAAATATGGAAGGAAGATATATTTAGTAGTATTCTTTAATATATTAAATACATTTTTCTAATTATTAAATTAAAAATGAAGGAATTTCTAGTGATTTCAAGAAAATGAAAAATTCAGGTACTTGTACTTTAGTTGCTTCCTCCCCACATACCTACCATGTTGAAATTTCCGGCTCATTGTAGCATAATTCTGAATTTCAAAATTCAGGTTATTGTTCGTTTTTAGAACATATATTTTCTTTTTCAATATTTAATATTATGACATTTGCATGAAATTTGATGGACATATGTATAAGAAATAGTCAAGCAATGCTGTGATATAATATTTTTTGAGTATTACCACTGCCCCTTTATAATATAATAGCTCATATTTTTAAGTGTGTTAGATCCACTTCTCCATCAGCTGGAGGATGGCTTTGGATAATTTTTAAAGACTATAATGTGGGTGGCAGGTTTCTGAGCTCTGTGTTTTTGGCAACATATTTCTTTTATTCTTATAATATGCCTGGCAATATATTTCTGTTAGTTCTTGGCTTAGTGTCATTTTATTTTTTAAAACTCTGTAGCTATTGCTTCATTTTGTCCTGGAAAGTTCATGTTACAGGGAGAAAAAAAAACAACCTGAGGACAACTTGATTATTCTTTTTTTCTTTTTAGAGATTAATGTGTTTTGTTTATTTTTTGCTGGAATGGATGGATGAAATTCCTCCCTATTGTGTGATTCCAAGAAAATATAAAAAAATACATGTATCTTTTCAGTCTGTATTGCCTAGGATATGTTTATATGTGGGAAGGAAGCATTATTCCCTGGCCTCATGGTTCCATATGGGTCTTTGGTCCCCTCAAGTCAGCGTTCTTCCCATTTTGTACATTCCCTCCAAGGAGTTACTTGTTTGATTTGTGAGTTTGACAAATGATGGTGAGATCCTTCTGAACATTTCTCTCTCTCTCTTTTTAGTACATCCTGCCTACAGAGAGGATATATGTCCGGTGTTCTCTCACCCCTGTGGTAAGTGTAAACCCCTGTGTTGGAGTCCTGCAGTCACACTGCTGTGCTAGTGACTATATGGGTGTATCTGTCTGATTCATGATTAACCCATTGGGAATGCTGCTGCAGCCTCAGATTTAAGTCAGGTTCTCCATTCAGACTTATTAACCAACTGATATTTTTATCTCTCCTTACCCGGTTCTTCCTTCTTCTTTGTGATTGTTTGTGGTCCCTTCCATCCAAAGCTTAAATATTTGGTATTGGTATTTATATATTTGGTATCCTTCAGTCCCCAGGTGTATCTTTCTTCAGCCCAGAAAATTTATCTTCTTCCTCCTTCTCCTTACTTATTTTCTCCTCTATTTTCTCTCTGTTTCTCTTAAATTTAGAAATTTCATTTAAAATCCCAATGATTGCTTTGGTGTGTGTGTGTGTGTGTGTGTGTGTGTGTGTGTGTGTGTGTGTGTGTGTGTATTTTATCTGCCTTTTATTTTCCTTACCTAGCAGAAGGTAACTATAACAACACACCCTCCCTCCCCAAAATGGGGGCAATACTCAAATTCAGTTCTAAGATGTTTCCCTTTGGGTTATCGGAATTTCTGATCCGACAAAGTAAAACTATAGCTAACTATTAACTTTCTCCTTACTTCTCCTTCTGGACCTCAAAGGCACAGTTAAACATAGAATCACACTTTTCAGACAAAATTTACCCAATATCCTGATATTATCAAACATAGAGGCACCCGAAACAAATAGGAAAAACAAAACAAGAAACATCTCTTGGCATATGAAAATATGCTGATGTTTTGAAAGGTAGATCAATATGAAGGGGAAAAAAATATGTCATCATTTAAATAAAACAATTGCAAAATGTTATGGAGGCTATGTTTTATTCGTTTTTTTAAATGTTTGAGAGAAGTCTCTCTCTCTCAAAACTGTAGCTCATGCTCCATTTTGTCCTGGAAAGTTTGTGTTAGAGAAATAACTGAAGACAACATGATTTTTTTTTCCTTTTAGAGATAATGTAGTTTTTTGTTTGTTTTATTCTGGAATGAATGTATGAGTTTCCCCCCTATTATGTAGTTCCAAGGAAACATAGCAAAATACAGATCTTTTCAATCTATGTTGCCTAGGATATGTATATATGGGGGGACAAAGTGCTATTCCCTGGCCTCATGGTTCCATGAGGGTCTTTGGTCCCCTTGAACAAGCATTCTTGCCTCACATATATGAGCAGGAGGAAGGGAAGAGGGAGAGGAAGAGAGAATCCCAAGCAGAAGATCTCGTGAACTCTGAGATCATGACCTAAGCAGAAATCAAGAGTGGGATGCTTTATCGACTGAGCCATGCAGGTGCCCTGGGGAGCTATGTTTTAAACTCACCGTAGCTGTCTTCGGCAGGATTTAGCTGTGGCAGTGCTTTCATTCTGGGATGGGTACCATAGGAGAAAAAGACTTGTCGTGTGATCCCTGCTCACAGTGGCCTCTAGTTATCCTCACCCAATCAAATTAGGTGGTGTTTATGGATTTATGCTGGGATTCCGTGTACTCACTTTTTAGATGCTCCAGAGTGATAATGGGTTGAGCTGGTCCTTCATTCTAGTAATGTCTGCAGTAGCAGACCACTAAGGAATTCTAATGCATGATGTTCCCATGGACAGTATCCAATGCTGATATAGGTTCTCTCTTTTTGTACATGGATAGCCATTTCAATGATAGTTTTGAAAAGAAGGCAGTTAATCATTTTTAAGGTACCATCTTATTGCAAGTCTGTTCACTTAAGTAAGTTACATTGACCTATGACCCTGTTTCCCTTTTTGTAAATTAGGAGTAATCTTAATTACTTCTCAGAGGCCTGAAGATAAACGTACTTCACAGATGTGAAAAAGATTTGGAAGTGTGCCTCAGAAATTAGGATTGAGCTTTTGAGTAGTCATAGGTACACACAAACAAAAAATTAAAAGTTCAGGACTGAAATCTTCATCTGCTTTCTGTGAATAAAATATTCATTTTCTGCATTACGAATAGCCACTGGATATAATAATTTTGTATAGTGATATGCTCAGAAGTAACCAGAACAGGGAGTAGTTACATATTCTTGTACCACACCATGTGGGCGATCACAATAGGAACAAATAAAGTTTCATGTGGTGGTTTCATTTTATTATACATCTGTTCTTTCTTCCCTGTTTGCTTTGAAAAAACTGCTTCTCCAGTAAAACGACCCTATGTTATGTTTACTATATTTCCATAATATTATGATGCAAATATTTCTTTACTGCTAGAGTTTTAGTAAGAAGAGGTAAAATGCAGTGTTTCAAAGTTACTATTTGGATTTCCTTTCTTTTTCCTTTCTGGAAATATGGGTGGGAGATGGTTAGAACTCATAGGACTCAAGACCGTATTTGGGGGACTTACTATGCTTATTTATTTATATTTGTTACCCATGAAAAAATCAAACAACGTTTAATTAAAGAAATTCTTTTCTTTTTTAACACCTGAGAGTTAGTAGCATGTAGATTATTATTGCAGACTTTGGATCATTTGTTTGGGTTTAAATCATACACCACCATTGTTTAACCATTTTAAGCCTCAGTTTCCTAAATAGAATGGAAATTACCTGCCATTACTGAATTGACAATTTTCCATATGTGTACATGTAGTCTAGGGTGCCATTGGGGCAGGATCTGATTTGGATTGCAGAGATATAAATGGCTCCTTTGTTACGGGTAATGTTTTCTTTGTCCTGTGTGGGATACCTGTACATGTCTGAGAGTTACAAGCACACAGGATATCTATAGAAAAAGTTAACAATAAATAATACTCTTCTTCATTTTGCTTTTTGAAAATTACACTGTACCAGAGGTGAAGGCAGTAGGTAAAAAATATCAGCTTGGTGAGTACACTGAAGGTTTTAATCAAGTGTGTTGCAGGCTAGGGATAACAAACAGTCTCATTATAAAGCATGCGATTAACATGGAATTCTCTGTTAAACTGGAACTTGTAATTCTTAATAGATAGATAATGGGCAATGAGAACTCCTAAATTTAAATATTGAAAAAACATTTGTTCCTACATCTAATGTTGATGTGCTATTAGTGAACAATTTTGTCCATGAAAATAATGAAATACTTGATGATAATATGGCCATACATATATGCAGTGACTGATTTCTTCAGAGAAATACATATGTGAAAGAAAATAATGCAAATTGCAATTACTGAGATCTCTTACAAATCTTAATAGAGTAAATCTTAAGGTACTTTATTTAGGTGATGCATTTCAAATGCCACTGCGGTTTTAATTACATCAATACGGAGACTCTTAATTAAACTCACAGGAAAAATAATCATTTGCATTAACCATAATATCTGGTGCTATCAAGTACTTGGCATGCCAATTAATAGAACATGATGCCTGATTATCTAAAGGTGATAATATATCACTTGGTATTGACAGTTATGCTCAATCCTAGTTTAAGACCATATATTGTAGAATCATGGTTCAGAATGCTGTTCAAACATGGCTTCTGTACTTACTATGGTATTTCTACTAAAGTCCACAAAATACTTTTTCTGCAGGCATAGATTATTCTTTAAAAGATAGGGCCTAATGAATGGTATCTATCATGGCCACTGTGGGAAACCAGACCATATGCAATTTGGTTATTCTCTCTGGAGTACCGCCTACTCCACATCATTTTCTCTCACCCTTCTATTCATTTTTTAGCCCTTAGATGTTACGCTTGAACTTCAGAAGGTTTACTTGACTCCTTAGACTAAGTTAGGTTCCCTGTCAAGTACTCACATAGCAACCAGTACCTTCTACTATGAAAATATTGATTACATAATGTTGATACGACTTGTATAATCCTCTTCTTTCAGTTGAACTCCCAAGACTAGACAGTGAACTTTGGATGGCAGAGATCAAGTCTGCTACATTCTTCTGCATCTCTTGTACCTCAGTCTGAGGGGCCAGTCCATATCAGATGTTCAAAAACGATTTTCAAATGAATAAGAAAAAACTGAATATATAGTAAATAGGTGAATAACTGCTTAAGCAGATTGGCAGGTATTACCTGTATAAGTGGAAAGAAAAATTTAATTTAAAGCTAGTTGTAGAAATTTTTTTCAACCAACAGGTTTGTATTCAAAGTCAGTGAGTTAACAAAAACAGTGAACCTAATAAAACTGTATAGGTAATAGTAAAAAAAAAAAAAAAGTATGTATGTTTTGTAACAGTGAAAAAATATATGTCTATTTTAATTTCTCATTCTCTCAATTTAGTGGAACTTAAAAACTGTGAATGGAGCTAGTTTATACACATAAACTTTAATCTCAAGATAAGAAAATTACTGATCTTTAAGTCAGCAAAGTATGAGAATGCAGTTATATGGTCTGCTACATATATGGCCTTCTGATAGATTTAGAAATGATTCCATTAATCGTAATTTTTCCTTTAGCCATTTGAAAAGGGTTTTATACTTTAATTTGAATATTCTAATGGGGCACAAATTTCTATTGTTTCCTAGAAGTTATAAATGAAGTAGAGATCCATGATTTAACTCCAGATAAGGACATTTTCTTTGTTAAGCAAGTGAAAACATTCTTCAAACATGTATTTATAGTAAATGCTAAACATAGCAAGCTGGGTTATTATTATCTTAGAGATAGTGAAGATACCTCATCCCCTATCTTGTAAGAAAGTGTGATATGGCAGAAAGAACTGGGCTCTTAAATCAGGTGAATATGAGCTTAAATCCATCCTCCTGTGTATTGGAAACAGGAAATTTCTTTTATTTTTCTGGATCATATATTCCTTATCTTATAGTGGGGTAAGAATGCCTAAGTCATGGGAGTGTTTTCGGGTTTAATTAGATATTATGTGAAAGTGCCTGAGAGTAGTAATAGGATTTTCCTTTCTTGCTTCTACTCTTTCTTCATTTAATCAGGAAGGATATGGGAGGAACTTTCCCGCTTCTCTGGTTTGCTAATATAAGCAAGATTGTGGCAATCTCTGAAATACGTTAGAACTTTAACAGATTAGTAATAGACTAATAATAGCAGTAAGCAATTTTCATTAAATTCACATAGTATGTTAGGCTTTGTAAGACATGTTTTTTATTTATCTTATTTATTCTTCATAATGATCTAATAAAAACAGTATGTTTTGTAGTAAAGTGTGTTAACTTTAAAGTCAAACCACCACCTTGGTTTACATCTAGATTCTCTTGTTTACTAATTAATTGGCCTGTGGTACCTCCTTCTCCGCCCTGTATTTCTGATTCCCTATCCATAAAATTAAAATAACAGTATCTGCCTTCTAAGATTATTGTGAGGACTAATTCAACAATTATGCAGAATATCATGCAGGTATCAAATACCTACCTATTATCTTACTTAATCCTTCCTCAATGGAATGCTTAGTGCTTACTCAATGAAAAAAAAATTCAGGGCAGATGGTTTAGATGATTTTAAAAAGTTAAAATAGTGTGAATCTAACATATGGTTTAGATTGTGGTCTTCTGATTCCAAACGGTATGATATTTCCATTATAGCTATCTTGTTATCTGGGTATCTCCACATGAATCCTGTGTAATGTCAAAATGATTACTATATACCATATGTTGATTGCCTTTATCCTTGCTTGAGAACCTAATTCTGTACCCTGATGAGGCATCGAAAATCAAGTGTGAGGAAGTAGGCCATGTATGGTCCATTGGCTTTCACCAGTAAGGGCTTAGAAAATATGCGTTGGTTGAATGAAAAAATAAATTGGGAATTTGTTTATCATGAGATTTGTAGGGTAAAATTTCTTTTGCCTTGTACTATATCTTTCTTCACAAGAGAGGCAATTTGAGATATACTTACTTATCTTGTGTTGATTATGTGGATGTTACATGAAAGAGCCTCAGAAGCAATGAACTCAGTTTAGTACACTATAAGAATTCACCATTGGGACAGTATTTTTGTTCTCTCAGGTGGTTATTTTAGGGGAAAAAAGATTTGGTACAGAAGATGAAGTAAAATAATTAGTTTCATTTGAATTTAGACCACTAACTTTTAAGAGAAGCGGTTTTCCAGAAATTTATCACTGTATCTTAAAAACTCCCAAAGAAGAAAAAACACAGATTTGATCTCTCTTGGTAATCCTTTAAATTTGATCCTTGCCTGTCTATGTAGCATTTTATTTCCACATTTAAGTGCTTGTTGGCCCTAATCTAATACAGTATATGTTTAATGTCTCGGGTTTATCCTTTTTTCAAACAATGTTTTGTATTTATTTTTGAGAGAGAAATAGAGTACTAGCAGGGGAGGGACAGAGAGAGAGGGAGACACAGAATCTGAAGGAGGCTCCAGGCTCTGAGGCTCCAGGCGGGGCTCAAACTCGTGAACTGCAAGATCATGACCTGAGCCATAGTTAGCGCTCAACCAACTGAGATATCTGGGCACCTCCTTGGGTTTATCCTTTAAGCAACATTAAGAATTTTTGTTTTACCACAAACAAATGGTGAGTCACTCCTGATGGGCAAAATTACGAAAAAGGCAAAACTCTGGGGAGAAATGAGAGCTGAAGGAGGTTGCAGCTTGGTTACTATGGGACAAATTTGGGAAATGCTCACAAATTCTCAATGGACTGAACCAAACTTACCTCAGTATCACAGAAGATTATGTTTTTGCACCCAGGAAATAGAACTCAAATATACTGCAAGTGTTAAAATCAGAAAGGTATTGCATAACCATGTTGGGATGGATGCTAAGAAAAAGAGGGCTTAGCAAGAAATGGGATAGTGGAAACATAAAAAAAAAAAGACAGGTTTGAGAAATACAGGATTTGAAGCAGGATTTGGACCGAATTTGAGACTATAGAGAGAACTGTGGATAACTCCCTGTGTTTTGCTTGAGAGGGTAGATGGTTGGAAATTTTGCTGAGATGAGGAATCTTGAGGAAAAAGAGCTATCGAGGTCAAGGCAGTGCATTATTTTGGATGTCATATTTAAGATAACTGGAGGACATTTATTAATTTAATATTTGTAACATGCAAAGTGCTGGGCTAAAGTCTGTGAGAATTTTGGGAAGACACAGAATAGTAATCCTTACTTTAAAGAATTTTTACTCTGTTGAGGGAGAAAAGACATGACTCCAACTATCTATAACGTGTACTAGATTATTCTAAGAGCCATTGCAAGAGAGAGCAGGTCAAGTCCAGAGATTTCTATGGTCTACAAAATGATTATAATGTCTCTATGCTTCTAGTTAAGTTCCATTTGATATTTTACTTGAAACCTAACTATCAGTGATTGTGGGAACAAGAACACCACAATGACCACAGGCGCATATTCGTTCAGGCTCCAAGATCTCTGAGAAAACTCAAGATCCTAAGGTTAAAAATCACCTGAAAGGACTTGAGTGAATTGCCCTCGGGAAGTGTGGTCTGTTCTTTAGTATGTAGATAGGGATGTTTTGCTTAAAGGAAGCCAGCTGTATATAGCACAGTGCATCCACTCCCTTCTTTGTCTTTGCTTCTATCGTAAAGATTCTTATCGGAGCATAAGTATCTGTAAGGCTGCTCTCGTAGGCAATATACTTATGATAGCTGAATCAGATGTACATTGTTGACATGCTTTGCTAAGCTTCTGTTGTTAATCATTGCTTATCTGTTTTTCCTGAAAACGTATATAAGAAGATGTACAATAAACCTCGGTATCTCATGGTCCCCTGTGCCTTACTATACTGTTGTCTCTTTTTCTCAGTTCCTTTGTCGCCCCAGGTCTACAGCCCATTGAGGTGGACAAGAGATGAAAATTTTGTCAAAGAAAGCTTTTATACATGTCAATAATTTTAGGTAACAGGAAATAAATATCACTTTATAGTTCATATTTATACAACAGTATATACTTTTTATATATACAAATATATAGAACATATGTATATATGTATATATATTCTGAATGTAGAGAAATATACTCTTTTTTTAAGTTTATTTATTGATTTTTGAGAGAAACAGAAACAGCATGAGTGGGGAAGGGGTAGAGAGAATGGGTGAGACAGTGTTCCAAGCAGGCTCCACACTGTCAGCGCAGAGCCAGACACGGGGCTCAAACTCACAGAACAATGAGATCATGACCTGAGCCAAAACCAAGAGTCAGATGTGTAACCAGCTGAGCCACGCAGGCATTCTATAGAAAAATATACTTTTATTGTAGCTGAACCTCTACTCTGTTTTGTAAACTTCAGCTTTCTCCTTGCATTATTTGTAATTGAATCTTAACCTATTTACTGAATCCACAGGAGTAAATAAGATCTATTTTAGCAATTTAAAGTTGACCGTTGCCATCTAAATTTGCTAATAAAATTTTATCTTTTTTATTAAGCACTTAATACATTATTGTTATGCATTAAAATTTTTCCAAAATATTTCTAAAGACTGATAATATTTATATAAAAAAATCATAAATTTTATATACTGATTTTTACTTTCAGTAGCCCAGTAATTTAAATTATTTTCATTAGGCCAAGTACGTTTAGTAGTACACTAAACTGTATTTCTTGATGTGTCACATTAGAAAGAAAAGTAATTCATATTTTATATCATTAATCCATGTTAATGGATATATAATTTCTGTGGGCTTTTCTTTCTTAGTAAAGTCATACCTTCTATGTAATCCATTTAAAAATATTTGTATAGCTTGGAGTTGAAAGCTGCTTAAATTTGTTTTTGTATTTCAAGCTTTCTATATAAATGCATGTGCTACTAATTTTGAAAGAAGAACAAAGCCCCTGTGAATTATATTGTAGATGTTAATGACATTGCTAAAATAATGACAGATCGCTTTAATGGTGGATATGCACTTAATTGAAGGAATCCTAACAAAATGTGTTATTTCCTATTACTCAAAAGAGTCAAGCAGGAGCCATCACCCACTTAAAGTCATGTCTTAACCCAAATCACAAAGCATGTGTAGTATCAAAACTGATAAAAAATTTCAAGAAGCATGTATTCATGCACTGTACACTCATTCAGACACCGTTAAATAGTGTGTGTTAACCTTTAATTCAGATGTCTGCCATAAGATAACATAATGTAAAACACAAGTCAATGGAGGGTTGTAAAACTGTTTCTTGCTACAGTTTTTATTAGCTTGCTGTTCGATGCTGAAATGCAGTTACACCCTGAAGCAAGGTGTATATGTATCATATCAGTATATTATAATACAAATTTAACCTATTAAATATGTGACAAGTATTTATTGCTAGGATCTATGAAAATATAGACATTATTGTTGATAAATATCACCGTATTGTACTCTATATCATGGGCTTCCCTCTGCAATTTAGAGGACCCAGGGGGGCTCTTGGCTACACCCTCCAACTTATGTTACTGTAAAACCCAGAGTGATTTAGCTACCCAGAGGAATTTCCATTTAAGTTTTATGTTAGCTATTGTATTTTTAAATTTTTTTTAACATTTATTTATTATTGAGAGACAGAGACATACAGCATGAGCATGGGATGGGCAGAGAGAAGGGGAGACACAGAATCTGAAGCAGGCTCCAGGCTCCGAGTTATAAGCACAGAGCCTGATGCAGGGCTTGAACTCACAAACCACGAGATCATGACCTGAGTGGAAGTCGGACGCTTTACCGACTGAGCCACCCGGCACCCCAAGCTATTGTATTTTTAAAGGCTATGCATGTATGTATATACGTATGTATGTGTGTGTATGTAATTATATATACATGTGTATACATGTATACATGGTACACATTATATATACATGTATATATAATTACATATATGCATATATATTACATATACACACATGTATATACGTACATATATACATATACACACATACACACACACACACACACACACATATTTTGCTTAGATAAAGGGAAGGCTTTAGATACTTTTATAGGTAGTAGAAAGCTAAAATAGGTAGAAGGCTATGGATGCTTTTAATTTGTTCTTTTTACTTTCTGTATTTTTTTCTACAATGAACATGTATACTTGAGTAATAAAACAATTTTAAATTAAGTTAGTTATTGTGGAATAGAAAAAAGTGATGATGATGAAACTAGTGCTAATCTCCTGTTTATACTCCCAAAACTATTCCCTTACAATAGGAAAATTAGATTTTACCCTGGTGGAGGAGATTTAACTTAACTTTCATTTGATCAGCCAGAGAAGCCATGTATATTATTTGCTCAACATTGATGGAAATTATTTTTTCATGTTCCTCCAAATACAAAAATTTAGAATGATGACAGGCTCATGAGTAATAGCTATCAAAGATATCCACAGGGATACCTGGGTGGCTCTGTCAGTTAAGCATCCAAGTCTTGATTTTGGCTCAGGACATGATTTCATGGTTTATGGGATTGTGCCCTGTGTCAGGCTCTGTGCTGAGTGTGGAGCCTGCTTAAAAATCTCTACCTCCCTCCCTCCCTCCCTCTCTCTCTCTCTCTCTCTCTCTCTCTCTCTCTCTCTCTCTCTCTCTCTCTTTCTCCTTTTCCCTCTGCCCTCTCTTGTGTTCTCTCTCTCTCTCAACATAAATAAACAAACATAAAAAAAAGGATATCCACACTGTTCCATCAACACTGTGGATATATCAGACCAGTGCTCAAACTTTAGATAGTCAGAAAATGGAGTTCATGTATTTACTGTTAGTCTCATATCTTTGCTAGCTAAGGTTGATAGCCTTAGGAATTTTTTTTTTAAGTTTACCTGGATTGGGAATAAAGGAGAACATTTAGGAGACTTTGAAATACAACCTTTACACTAAATGATCTACTCATATAAAACTACAAATCAATTGTTTTTGTTTTTTAGTGTGTGTGTGTGTGTGTGTGTGTGTGTGTGTGTGTGTGTGTGCTGGTAAGAATGTGGTTGACATAGCTTTTAATCCATTTAGGTAAGAGGCAAAGATCTTGGGTGAATTTCTTTCTATGTCTTTTCTGTCTTTCCATTCATATTTACACACTCACATGAAAATACTCAAATACACATCTACCAATATACACACACAGACACAGACATTCACATTTAAATTTTCAAGTCCTCATGAATGAAATCTATTCACATAAATTCTCTGAAATGACTAATGTGTTCTTGGCTCACAAGGAATAAAGTATGTGGCTCATTGGTACTTTTACATTTCTTAGCAGTTTTCCGGAAGTCATTTTTGTGTCTTAGTCTTTAGCGTGCCTTTCTTCGTAGGTGAGTCCAGGTAAATTTCTTCAAGGATGATAAGAAATTCAACGCAGTACAACTTTGCTTTGCTGGTTGACAGTTTTAACTTTCTGTATTAAAAAGAAATAGAGATTTCCTCTTCTTTATCATGGGCTCACACCTAAAAAATGTGTAATTATGTGCCACTTTTACTTAATTCATTTCATTATATACAGGTTTCAAGTAAGAGGCCATTATGGTAATTCTCAAGCTAATTTTCCTCTTTTTCAAAGTTTACAACTTCTTTATATTTACATATGAAGTCCTAATATCATATTTGGAACCCATAAATGACTGGGACTGACTCTAGAATAAGTCATATAGCCAACCAAACTCAAGGATTGACATTTAAATTTATTATTAACCCTCTGAAGGGTTTCCAGTCTCTTATAATTAGTTCCTTGAGATTGTTTACATTATTTATGCTGGTAAACACAGTCATTTCTTCCAATTAAATTGTGTCCTAACACTTTGACTGCTTTATTAGGATAGTGGTCAAGTTACTGTCTCTTTAATTAAGACCCACTACAATTTGGACTGGTTTAGTTATTGCTAAAGGTGAGTGGTTTGTTAATGGAATTGGAATGAAGTTTCTTCTCCTTTAAAAAAAATATTTCCCTGCCCTGACATTGCATTCTAACTAACTCCTACTTACTCTACTAACTTCTGCCTAAATGTTTGCAAAGTTTGAGCTGGTTCAAATGCCTTACTTGCTGAAATCATTTTATTCCAGTCACATTCTTTTTTGACTCTTAAACCAGTAGACAGTATCTACTCCTGAACCATTATGTGAATAACCTGTTGGAAGGTTAGAAAAAGGTGGATTTTGTATTAGTTTTTTCCTGTTATGTAACAAATATCCGCAAACTTAGCAGGTTCAGAAAACATGCATTTATTATCTCACTGTTTCTGTGTGTCAGAAGTCTCACGGGCTACAATCAAGGGATCAAACAAGCTCAGACCCTTTCTAAAGTGCAGGAGTCTCTTTTAGGTGCACATTATTTTTGGCAGAATTCTGTTCTTTGTAGCTTTAGGATTAAGCTCTTTCTCTTGCTGGCTAGGGGCCACTCTCAGGTCCAAAAGGTCATTCCCAGTTCTTTGCATGTGACCCTGCCACAGGTCTCTCGCGACATGAAAGTTACTTTTCAGGCCAGCAGGGGAATCTCTCTAATCTAGAGAAGGCCTAATCTTGCTTTTAAGAGGCTTCACTTGGAGAGGAGTTAAGGTGGCAGAGAAGTAGGGAGACCCTAAGCTTTCCTTGTCCTTCAAACACAGCTGTATTGAAGTCAGGTCACTTGGAACACCCAGGAAATTGATCTGTGGAGTGGCAGAAGGAGCTCCACAGTTGCAAGGGGACAGCGTAGCAGGTGTGAGGATTACTTCAACAAACAAGTCAAAGCGCACCTAGTTCCAGGTGCAAATACTCCCCACTTCAAGCAAGAAGAAACTCTGAAGAGGACTGTCCAGTCAGAAAGAGCAGCCAGACCACAGAGCAGAGTGCACACAGCATACCCCAGAAACACTTCCTGGAGTTCCAGGCCTTGAACAGAGCATGACCCCTTTTTAATATAGCAATACTCTCAGGTGCAGGAAACATAACAAGCTTTTATTTTTTATTTTTTTTTAAATTGTTAATGTTTTATTTGTGAGAGAGAGAGAGAGACAGAGAAGGGAAGACGCAGAATCCAAAGAAGGCTCCAGGCTCTCTGAGCTGTCAGCACAGAGCCTGACGTGGGGTTCAAACCCACAAATTGCAACCTGAGCCAAAGTCGGACGCTTAACCAACTGAGCCACACAGGCGCCACATAACAAGCTTTTAAAACACATAAAAGACATAAATGTAGTCCAAATGACAAGATGGATGAATTTTCCCCAAAAGAAAGTTCAGGAAGAAATCACAGCCAGAGACCTGCTAAAAACAGATACAGCAATATATCTGAACAAGAATTTAGAACATAAGTTATAAGGCTACTATGTGGGCTTGAAAAAAAGTATAGAAGACACCAGAGAAACCCTTGCTTTAGAAATCAAAGACCTAAAAATTGCTATAACTGAGATGCAAAACCAACTTGATACAGTCACAGAATTGAAGAAGCAAAGGAAGGGATTTGGTGATATAGAAGATAAAATTATGGCAAATAATGTAGCTACAAAGAAGAGAGAAAGAAAACTATTAGATCACCAGGGAAGACTTAGAGAACTTAGTGATTCCATAAAACAAAACAATACCCATATCATAGGGATCCCAGAAGAAGAAGAGTGGGGGGAAAGGGGCAGAAGGTTTATTTGAACAAATTATAGCTGAGAACTTCCCTAATATGGGGAAGGTAACAGGCATTTAAGTCCAAGAGGCACAGAGAACTCCCTTCAAAGTCAACAAAAACAGGTCAACACCATAACACATCATAGTGAAAGTTGCAAAATACAGAGCTGTAAAGAGAGAATTCAAAAGCAGCTAAGGACAAAAGGTCCTTAATTTACAAGGGTAGGAACTTACATAAAAACTTACTTAGAATTTACATAAGGTTAGCAGCGGATCTGTCTACCAAAACTTGGCAGTCCAGAAGAGAGTGGCAGGCAATATTCAATGTGCTGAATTGGAAAAATATGCAGCCAAGAATTCTTTATCCAACAAGGCTGTCATTCAGAATAAAAGGAGAGATAAAGAGTTTCCCAGACAAATAAAAAGTAAAGGAGTTTGTGACCATTAAAGCAGCCCTGCAAGAAATTTTAAGGGGGACTCTTTGAGTGGAGGAAAAAAATGAAGACGAAAGCAACAAACACTACAGAGGATCAGAGAACATCACAAGAAACACCAAATCTATGGGTGACATAATCACTAAATCCATATCTTTCAGTAATCACTCTGAATGTAAATGGACTAAATGCTCCAATCAAAAGACATAGGGTATCAGAATGGATAAAATACCAAGATCCATCTATATGCTGCCTACAAGAGACTCCTTTTAGAACTAAACACACCTGCAGATTGAAATTGAGGGGATGGAGAACCATCTATCATGCTAATGGAGGTCAAAATTAAGCCAGAGTAGCCATACTTATATCAGCCAAACTAGATTTTAAAACAAAGAATGTAATAAGAGATGAAGAAGGATATTATAATTAAAGGGTCTATTCATGAAGAAGATCTGAAAATTGCAAATATTTACAACCCCAACGTGGAGCACTTAAGTATATAAATAACAAACATAAAGAAACTTCTTGATGATAATACCATAATAGTAGGGGACTTTAATATCCCACTTACAACAAAGGACAGATCATCTGAGAATATCAACAAGGAAACAATCGCTTTGAATGACACACTGGACCAGATGGATTTAATGTATATTCAGAACATTTCATCCTAAAGCAGCAGAATACACATTCTTCTCAAGTGCACATGGAACATTCTTCAGCATAGAGTACATACTGGGTCACAAATCTGCCCTCAACATGTACAAAAAGATTGAGATCATACCATGCATATGTTTAGATCATAATGCTGTGAAACTTGAAATCAACCATAAGAAAAATTTTGGAAATCTCTACATGGATGTTAAAGAACATCCTATTATAGAATGAATGTGTTAAGCATGAAATTAAAGAAGAAATAAAAAAAATACATGGAAGCAAATGAAAATAAAAACATGACAGTCCAAACCCTTTGAGATGCAGCAAAGGCAGTTCTAAAGGAAAGAACATTGTAATTCAGGCTTATCTCAAGAAGTCAGAAAGATCCCAAATACACAGTATAACCTTACGCCTAAAGGAGCTAGAAAAGGAGAAATGAGTAAAGGGGAAAGCCAACAGAAGAAAGGAAATAATAAAGATTAGAGCAGAAATAAATTATATAGAAAAAAAAACAAAGAAAAAACAGTAGAATTGACCAATAAAACTAAAAGCTGGTTCTTTCAAATAAATAAAATTGAGCCAGACTTACCAAAAAGAAAAGAGAAAGGATCCAAATAGATAAAATCACAAATGAAAGAGGAGAGATTACAACCAACACCACAGAAATACAAACTATAAGAGAATACTTTGAAAAATTATATGCCAACAAACTGGACAATTTGGTTGAAACGGACAAATTCCTAGAAAGTCACATACTACCAAAACTGAAACAAGAATAAATAGAAAATTTGAAAAGACCCATAGTCAGCAAAGAAATTAGGCAAGTTATTAAAAATCTCCCAACACACAAGCGTCCTGGACCACATGGCTTCCCAGAGGAGTTCTATAACATATGTCCACCCTCTCCACTGTTCAACATAGTACTGGAAGTCCTAGCCTCAGAAATCAGACAACAAAAAGAAATAAGAAGCATACAAACTGGCCAAGGAGAAATCAAACTATTGCTCTTCACAGATGACTGATACTTTACATGGGAAACCTGAAAGACTTCACCAAAAAAACTGTTAGAACTGATACATGAATTCAGCAAAGTCACAGAATATAAAATCTGCACAGAAATTGGTTGCATTTCTATACACCAATTATGAAGCAGCAGAAAGAGAAATCAAGGAATCAATCCCATTTATAATTGCCCCCCAAACTACAAGATACCTAGGAATAAACCTAACCATATAGGTAAAAGATCTATGTGTTGAAAACTGTAGAAAAATTATGAAAGAAATTGAAGAAGATATAAGAAATGGAAAAACATTCCATGCTCATGAATTGGAAGAACAAATATGATTAAAATGTCTATACTACCCAAAGCAATCTACACGTTGAATGCAGTCCCTATCAAAATAACATCAGCATTCTTCACAGAGCTACAACAAACAATTCTAAAATTTGAATGGAAAAAGGAAAGACCCCGAATAGCCAAAATAATTTTGAAAAAGAAAACCAAAACTGGATGCATCACAATTCCAAACTTCAGACTGTATTGCCAAGCTTTACTCATCAAGACATTATTGTACTGGCACAAAAACAGACACATAGGATCAATGAAACAGAATAGAGCACAGGAATGGCCAACTCTTCTTCGACAAAGCAGGGATGAATATGCATGGAAAGAAAGACGGTTTTTTCAGCAAATGATGCTGGGAAGACTGGATAGCAACCTGCAGAAGCATGAAACTGGACCATTTTATTACACCATATACAAAAATAAATTCAAAAGGGATGAAAGACCTAAATGTGAGACAGGAAATCATCAAAATCCTAGAGGAAACCAGGCAGCAACCTCTTTGACTTCAGCCATATAAGTTTCTTACTAGATAGGTCTCTGGAGGCAAGGGAAACAAAAGCAAAAATGAACTATTGGGACCTCATCAAGATAAAAAGCTTCTGCACAGGAAAGGAAACAATCAACAAAACTAAAAGGCAACCTACAGAATGGGAGAAGATATTTGCAAATGACATTGGATAAAGGGTTAGTATCCAAAATCTATAAAGAACTTATCAAACTCAACACCCCAAACCAAATGATCCAGTAAAGAAATGGACAGAAGACATGAATAGATATTCTTCCAAAGAAGATATCCAGATGGCTAATAGACACATGAAAAGATGCTCAACATCACTCATCAGAGAAATACGAATCAAAACCACAATGAGATACTATCTCACACCTGTCAGAATGGCTAACATTAACAACTCAGGCAACAACAGATGTTGGCAAGGATGTGGAGAAAGGGGAACACTTTTACACTACTGGTAGGAATGCAAGCTGGTGCTGTCACTCTGGAAAACAGTATGGAAGTTCCTCAACAAATTACAACAACATGAATGGAACTAGAGTGTATTATGCTAAGCAAAATAAGTCAGTTAGAGAAAGACCAATATCATATGATTTCACTCATGTGGAATTTAAGAAACAACAGATGAGAATAGGGGAAGGGAAGGAAAATAAGATAAAACACAGAGAAGGAGACAAACCTTCAGAGATTCTTGAATACAGAGAACAAACTGAGGGTTGCTGGAGGGGGGAGGTGGGTGTGATGGGCATCAAGGAGAACACTTGTTGGGATGAGCACTGGGTGTTATATGCAAGGTATGAATCATTGGGTTCTACTCTTTGAAACCGATACACTACTGTATGTTAACTAACTTGAATTTAAATAAATAATTTTTTTTAAAAGCTTCACCTGATTAAGCTAGGCCCACCCAGATAATCTCCATTTTGGTTAATTTAGTCAACTAATCTGGGCCTTTTACTACCACCAATAAGGTTCCTTCAACCTTGTCATATAAGGAAACTGAATCATGGGTATAGCATAGGGGTGGAAATCCTGGGGCCATCTAAATATTTTAATCCTATAATCTATATTTCAGGTAGTTTAGGAAAAGAGCATATTGAGAGGAGAAGGTTAAAACCAGTAGAACTAGTAGGCATTTTTTCTGTCATACAGAAATTATATAGCACTGTTCAATATGCTTTTGTTTCTTTGTTCGTGACATATAGGAAGGGCTGATTTCAAGTCTCCTTTTTCAGTGTGAAGTGTACTTGAAATGCTGCTGTTTTTCTGCCATCATTGCATCTCAGAGTTTGCCTTTGTTGATAATAATCTACATTTATAATTAAAAATAATAGTTACAACATATTGAACATCTGTGTATTAGGCATGTTAATGCTTTTTAATACTAGAGGTGTTTTTTAACTCTACAGATGTATCATTAATACTATTTTATGGATGAGGAAACCAAAGATCAAAACGTGTGTTATTTTTTCAGCATCACCATGATTGTAGAAATAGAGGATTAATCTTATATGCCAACTTGACTTCGCCAAGGGTTGCCCTGCTAGCTGGTAAAACATTATTTGTGGGCATGAGGGTGTTTCTGGAAAAGATTAGCATTTGATTAAATAGACCAAATAAAGAAGGTCCACCCTCCCCAGTGTGGCTTAGCATCATCCAATCCATTGGGGCCTGAATAAAACAAAAAGCACAAGAAAGGGCAAATTTTCTCTCTTGTTGAGTTGGGACATCTTTTGCTGACCTTGGACATTGGATCTTTTGGTTCTCAGGCCTTCAGACTCTGAAACTTACACCTTCACCATCCACCCTCTTGGTTCTCAGACCTTTTGACTCAGACTGAATTAAACCACTGGTTTTCCTAGTTGCTAGCCTGCAAATGGCAGACTATGGGAGTGTTCAGCCTCAATAATCACACGAGCCAATTCTTAAAATAAGTCTCCTCCTACATATGTATCTATATGTCCTGTTGGTTCTGTTTCTCTGGAGAACCCTGACTAATACAGAGGACTTATGTGAATTGTGTCTAATTCTAAAGTTTGTGGTGGTTTCCTTTCATTTACTATGTTGGAAAACCACATGGAGTAGGGAAAGTTGGCATAACCCATATGAAAATCTACTGAGCCCCAAATGACTAATGTATAGTCAAATCTCACTGGCAGCAATTTGTCCTAGAGCCTTGGGATTTGGTATTAAAAGGATTTAAATCCATAACTAGAAATAAAACCTGATGCTAAAGATATGTGTGTTTCATTGCACCATTGATGTGGTAATAGATTATAGTACTTCCAGAGATGTGGTGAAAGATTGATGGAAAAGGGTTAAAATACCTGTATGCTTTATTGAAGTTTAATGTAATTTTCTCCATTTTTCCATGTGAACATAAAAAGCTCTAAATACTTCTAGAATATTCCCTAGGGTCAATCACTTTGTTAATGCACAGTGAAGTTTGAGAATGTCTTCTTTTTAAAGAAAGCTAATATTACTAGTACTGGTGAGTTACAGCACCACCCTCACCCTCCTCTCTTTTATCTATATATTTATAAGAGGTGTAGTTAGGTGTATTAGACATTGCTCACGTTAGGGAAAAAAGCTTTCTTGTGAGAATCACCTTTTGTAGAAATCAGCTCTCCCAGAAGGTTTGCATATACTCCTGGGTAAGAATTACTGAATGTATTCTGTGCAGTATTGCACAGAGGATTCACAGGCAGCATACCCATGGGTGCATGAAGATAGTTGTTACTAGAAGTAGAAAGTGAATACTTTCTAGGTCTTCTGTGTGGTTTGCGGTTGCCAGGTATAACTGTTGACTTGGGTCAATAGTCCCTAACGCTCTATGACTAGCAAAGGATCTTCAGCTTTTCAATGTGAATTTAAAGGGCTGACACTTCATAAGCAGTTGATGGAAAATATTGATGTACAAAACTTGGTTAAGCACCTTGATTCATTGTCAAACTCTAGTGAAAATGTATGGCAGATACCCCCTTTTTATGATTCCCTTCCTTGTGCGTTCCTTCCTTAATTACAACTTCCCTAAGTCATCCTGGTACTTTTAGAGATATTGCATAAGTCTCTTTTATTTTAGAGACAAGGCATTGCATAAGACAGATAAACAGAAATTCGGTAAAAAGCTAATTCATCAAGACTCAGTGGGACGTGAACTCCAGGATGGATGTGCCATTTATTATTTACACAAGATGGATTCTTTGACGTAACTATATCCTACCAAGAAAATGTTGCCTCTGGCTTGTAAAATCAGCTCATCAAAGTACAACTATTGTTAAGATTCCCTAAAGCAAGCTAATAAATATAACACTTTATTGGGAACACTAACAATTCCAGAAATAGAAGTAGTGACTAATTTTTAGAAGAATGTACTTTCAGTGACATTGTGACCCTAAAAGATGATGCTACTATTCAGCTGACTTCATAGCATGATCCAGAGAAATATATGTCAGCCATAGAGCATTCTGTGTATTTGCCCCATTTACTCCTAACAACTCCATGATAAAGATGCTTTTTTTCTCACATTGGCAAGGATAAAAATCAACCTGCTGCACAAATCCAGAAGTGTCTCCAGGGCAAGCACAATGGACTATTAACCTTGTATTTCGGTATCTTACACTGGGCTGGTACATAG
The DNA here is from genome assembly GCF_018350175.1 of Felis catus. Lineage (NCBI taxonomy): Eukaryota > Metazoa > Chordata > Mammalia > Carnivora > Felidae > Felis > Felis catus. The sequence continues at coordinate 65,178,591 of NC_058373.1, forward strand.
CATGTGCTCAGTAAATGCTGGATGATTTGTGTTCTTACACCTGGAAGGGCAAAGCTAGAATTCACCCCCAGTTCTGTCTAAACTCAAGGGTAAATCAAGTATTCCACGTGGATATATACAAAAATGTATATTTGCATATAAAAGTACATAAAAATATGTATTTTATACTCACACACACAGACACAGGTTTCAGCCCAGACCTTTCTTCTGTACCCTACATTAGTTTATTCAATTGTTTATTTAACATATCTACTTAGAAATCATAGAAGTATCTCAAACTCAAAAAAGAAAACACAACACACACACACACACACACACACACACACACACACACACACCCTAAAGTAAGCACTAATAGGACAGGAATACAGCTCTCTTGCTCATGACTGTTTCCTCAGAGTTTAATATGCTTCCTGACATAAAATAGATTTTTAAGAGATTTGATTAATGTATGAGTGACTATACATGAGTTCTTTGAAAGTTCATAATCTTCCCCATGACTTGGACTTCCTGTCCTAGTCTTCTTTTCCTCCTGAATTTCTTACAAAATGAGTGGCACTACCTTCTCCCCAGTTGTTGGAATCTAAAGTGTAGGAGTTAGTCACTTTATCCCATCTCATTTACCCTGGTGACCTTCATGAAACGAGGTATAACTGATATCCCACAGTTCCCCATCCTTGAGAGCTTGACTTTCCACCTCTTTTCTATTCTAGCTCTTATTGCTGCCATTCATGTCTGTGCCTTTTTTTTTCCCTTTCAGGATGATTGGACTAGCCTCCTAAATGTTATCTGTGCCTCCAGTTTTGAAATACTTGAATGCAGCTTCCATTTTATGCTGTTAGCTTTCTAAAATACAAATATAAATATGTTATTTATTTATCAGTTTAGAACCATTCATCAGTTTAACCTTATCTAGACAATTATGGCTAATACCTTGAAAGCCAAAAACAAAGACAATAGCAACAAAACACCCCACAATGGGTCCTATGATTATTCACATTTATTTTGGATTCTCTTCCTTCTTCCTTACAGCTTTTTCTAGAACCTTTTATTATCAATTTTTCTCTTTCCTGTAGATTTAACTTCTCCTTGACTGGAATCATCAACACTTAAATATTAAAAATAGTTTCTATATTAAAAACAGAACCTAAATCCTCCTTGACCTACCATGACTGTTCTGCACACTTAATTTTAATTCCCTTCTGGAAGCAATGGTCTGCCACCTGCTCATTCTCACTCTGCCAATCCTGACTTTCTCCATTACTCCACTGAAATTTCTCTCACCCATGTTGCCACCGAATTCCCTATTGCTAATTCCATGTTCAGAACTCATCTTCCTTGACTTAGCAATACCAGCTAGCTCTCCACCACTTTTTTTTTTCCTTAAAAAGTCCCCTTCCTTTTGCTTCCATGACATAACACCCTCATAATTTTCCTTCCATCTTCCTGGTTGTTTTTATTTTCCATTGCAACCTTTTTCTCCCATACCTGGACATTAAATGATAGAGTTTCTCAGAACATAGTCCTAAACTCTCTATTTACTTGCAGCTCCACTGGACATCTTGAAAGTAACTTCAAATATTTATTGAGCACTTACTATGTATTAGGCACAGTGCCAAGAAAAAAAAAAGCAGCCCCTGACATCTAGGAACTAGTCTGACACTTATAGCTAGGCCATTTTATTCTTTTGTATATAAATTATCTGACTAACATCAGACAAAGTCATTCTGAGACTGTGAGACAGAACAAGACCTTTTCATAACTTTATCTAAAGCACAGACGAAAACAAGATCACTGTCCAAAATAGCAAACACTTGTCTCTGCTGGCTAATATGAATGGCTGCTGCTTCTTTAACAATAATAGCCTTAAGCTTTGCTCTAGTTGCCCTTCTCAAAGAACACAATTTACTGATATGCCCTATCATAGAATTGCCCCCATGTTCCAACAGCATCTAGTCTAGAGCAAACCCCTGTTTTCTTGGATTTTCCCCAATCACTCACCCAAAGCCAAAATCTTATAATAGGTCTTCTCTAATGCATCTTACAGAGACTCCCATGTTACCAATTGATATTTTTCTATTTTTGTGTAATGAGTAGCAAACCCAGCTTTTTCAACTACAAGTATGTTCTGAATGGAACATACTTTTCCAGTCTTTGACTGGAAAGAATTGACAATGGTAAGTACTTTAAGTGGATCATTTTGTTAAACTCTTGTCACAACTCTACAAATTGTAATTGTAATTACAAATTGTAATTACTATTATCATTACCTTTCTTAATGTACATGTAAGCAGACTGAGGCTTAAAGTTGTTTTAAGAACAATTTACCCAGGATCACGTGATTAGGTTGTAGTAGAAAATTTGAACTCAGAAAATTTAACTCTAGAGCTAGAGCTGCTAAGATATACACTGCATTTCCCCAAGAAATAATATTCAAATTATTGGATAGATTGAGTATATGAATTAACTGACCCTATTACCACTTCCAACTTACATTCCCTAACTCTAAAATATAGAATTACTAGCTCCTTTATGTCTCAATGCTGCCATTTTTATTTACTTCTCTTTGTAGATTGCCCTAGAATGCTACCCCCTGACCTGTGTGTGGAAACATTTCCTCATCTTTTAAGCTTCAGCTAAATCCTGAATTCTGCTATAAAGCCAGGAAGAACTGATAACTTTCTCCATCCTTATAATCTGCACATTCTTCAGTTGTAGTTCAGAATACATTGATATCTGTCTCCTCATCTGGGCTGTGAACTACATAAATACAGGAATAATGTTTATTAATCTTTGTGTCCCCATGTCAGACACCTAACAGAAACTAAGTAAACGTACGTTGAATACATTAATACAAAAGTCTTGAAATAGTGTATTTCTGTCATTTTAAGTACCAGTAGTACTATCTGTATTTGCCTCTGGTTAATTTAAAAGAGATTCTCTAAAAGACTTTCCAGATGGAATGAGGAGGCCCTCTTCAATTGTGATTAGTTTAACAGTGTCCTAACTAACTCAGTTACTCAAGCCAGGCCACATCATTTATTTAGTGCGTACTAATGTAGAATCGTCCTAGACATGGTATGAATAAAATTATCAATTTCTTTATTTTTTAAAGTTTATTCTTTATATTTTATTGGCAATATGCTATGTGCTGATAGGTCTTTCTCCCAAAGAAGCTCATAGTCTAATAAGAGAAACAGACATGGAGATAAGAAGTTGCAGCACCCATACATGTATAGCAGATATAACAAGGCTTATACCATAAGAAAGTAAGAATAAAAAAATTTAACTAAACCAAGGGGACCATGCACGATTGTTGAGGGGTTGCTGGGCACACCACACTAGAAAATTTCTTGGAGAGATGAGTTCTAATACAAGAAGTAGAATGTTCTATCCAGTCGTCTTAATGTTACTATTACTATGGTTTAGAACAGCACTATCCAACAGAAATGGAATATGATCCACAAATGTGAGTCATCAAGTATTTTTAATTTTTCTAGTAGTTGCATTTAAAAAAGTAAAAATAGGGGTGCCTGGGTGGCTCAGTCGGTTGAGCGTCTGACTTTGGCTCAGGTCATGATCTCGTGGTCCCTGAGTTCGAGCCTCGTGTCGTGCTCTGGGCTGATGGCTCGGAGCCTGGAGCCTGCTTCTGATTCTGTGTCTCCCTCTCTCTCTGCCCCTCCCCCATTCATGCTCTGTCTCTCTCTGTCTCAAAAATGAATAAACGTAAAAAAAAAAAATGGAATTAATTTTAATATATAGTTTATTTGACCTAGTGCATCAGAAGTATCATTTCAACATATAACCTTTTTAAAAATTATAATGAGATGTTTTGTATTCTTTATTTCAAACTAAATCTTTAAGATATGGTATGTATTTTAACTTATAGCATCTCTCAATCTGGATTAGTCACTTTTCAAGGGCTTAAAAGCCACATGTAGTTAGATAGCACAGCTGTAGAACACTGAAACTTTGCTGGCTTTAGGAAATTTAGTCACAGCTTTCTAATTAATAGCAAAAATTGTCACCTGCCCAAGACACTCAGTCAGTAATGACAATAAACATTCTCTTACATTCCAATATACAAGGTTGTATGGTTAAATTTCTTCTTTTTAATTTTTAAAGTATTTTTAAGTATTTCCCTTCCTGATAACAGTTTAGCAATGTGGTGATAGATTATAATGTAATCGATACATATTTGTAATCTATCAACTTGGCTTAAAGAACTGTATCTTGCTATCAGATTTCAGTATCACAATCTTGTTACAATTGTAAATTTATCAAGTAGGTCTTTTGCCTATCAGAACTTTCACATTTTCCTAGAATCGTGTAATTCCAAAACACACGGACAGGGATATACAAACTGAAAGTATTAGATTTTCATTATATTCTTCTACAGGGTGTAATAGCTCAGAATCACCTTATCTACTGATAATAATAGACAAATTGGACCCAGGGCTCCCAGATGAAGTTTTTGATAATCAAAAGAAATCTATGCTCAGCTCTCAAATATTTAAAAGACCACTGAGGTCTCCTGAAAACTTATAATACCTTGATTCCAATTAAGAAGGTGATAGAAATAATAAAGTCCTCTTTAAAGACAACTCACCCCATAATGATAGAGCTATAAAATGAAAATGTAACTCTATTACTCTCATGAACCTATATTTATAATGGACAAATTTCCAATCTATTGGAAGTGATGGGTATATCTTGAATGAATTTCAATTGAAGATCCTTTGACTCATGTAGATAATCTTCTTGATAAACAGAAGCAAAAATTATTCCATTTTTTGGTGAGTTTTTCTTATTTCTCATAACCATCTTCTGAAACACATTGCTAGGCTATACCTCTAAACTACCAAGAATAATGTCAGAAATAAATAGGAACTCTACAGGCCTTTTAATGCATCTCAGTATCATATTATTTACACATATTTACCTAGAATATACATATATAATTAGTGTTGATATTCTGTTCTTATTGAAGATCTCATCTTTTGATTTTTCCTCCTCATTATCATTTATTCATTATCATTGGCCCATGCTCTCCAAGAATATAGTAGAAGGTGACTCTTCTTGGAGACAAAATGGGAACCCATGCACTTGTGAGAGCCACCAGAAATTTAAAGTGGTTCCATTTACTCCTGATATAAATTGCCAACCTTGAATAGACAATGTAAAATTGATTCACACCTTGATGACTTTTGATACATTCCATTCGTGAGACATCCCTCTATGGAATCCCCATCTTTATTTTCTTTTTATTCTCCTTGATTTTCCCCAAAACCAGCTCCAAATGTACTGTAGCACAGGCATTTAAAATCCTGAAAGGAGATCTTGGATAGAGAAAGTGGGAAAAGGGGTCCCGTCATAGGAGAATATGAGGGGGGGAATCCCCATGATTGTTTTCTTCTTGCCTTGGCACTGTACAACATCTACTTGGAACTGCACAACAGGGAGGAGGTTAAAACTGTGATAGAATCCAATCTTTTTGGCCAGAGGGCAAAAGGGCTCCTGAGAACTGAGAAGTATGGTAGAAAACCCTGGCAGGAGAAAGCTGGAGAAGGACATCTTTAATTTTCTATTTGAACTGGCACAGATACTGAAGTTATACAGTGTATTTGTGAAGCTTAACCAAAGGAGTACAACAAAGGCTTTGAACTTGGATTTACATTATAAACCCCTATTCTTTGAATGTTTAAGTAATCACTACTTTTTCTGTAATTTTACAAAAGATATATCTGTAAGAGTGAAGTCTAATGAAGTAGATTTAAAGGCAAAAGCATTACTAGAGATATAAGTACTGTGCCATAAAGATTAAAAATTCCTAAGTTGTCTGAATCTAATACAATGTGAAAGTGTATAAAGCAAAAATCAGTAGAATTACAAGATGAAATAGACAAATTCATAATTATATGAGTGACTCTAACAAAGCTCTTTTAGTAACCTATAGAACAATCACATTTTTTATACTTGTATATTTTAGATATGTGTCTTATTTATCTATACAGTTATTTTTAATTCAGTCTGAGATTCTTTATCTCTTAATTGGAGCCTTAGGATATTTATATTTAGCATATGTACCAGCAGAGTTGAGTTTAGCTCTGTTATCTTAAGTATTTTCTAGTTTTTCCACATTCACCGGGTTTGTTTTTGGATTATTTAACTTCCTAAAGAAATATCCAATTTTTCCTTATATTAGCATGAAATGATACACATTCAATATTTTGTTAGTGGCTTTTCTAGATATTACAGTGTGAATTATTGACTTATGAAAATCTAATATTAATTGACACTTTTATCATCTGAAAGGACAATGTAAGGACTTTGGAATTTTGGAATGCCTTTACCATATTTCTCTGTCCTAACTTGTATGCTATTATTATATTTTAATTATATATATATATATATATATGTACACACACATATAAACTTTACATATAATTATTATATATGTTATATATGCATAATTGCCTTTGCCTTAAGCCATCACTATTACTTTAGATGGACTCATGTCTTTATTGTTTTTAAATTTTTAAAAAATATTTATTTACTTTTGAGAGAGAGGCAGAGCACAAGATGGGGAGGAGCAGAGAGAGAGATAGGGAGACACAGAATCTGAAACAGGCTCCAGGCTCTGAGCTGTTAGCACAGAGCCCCATGTGGGGCTTGAACCCACGAACTGTGAAATCATGACCTGAGCCAATGCCAGACACTTAACTGATTGAGCCACCCAGGTGCTCCTAGATTTACTCATGTCTTTATACTTTTCGTGGTTTTCCTTGGGTCTCTCAGCTTCCACCTATAGTTATTATCCATCTGCCTAAAGAATATCAGATTATACTTCTTTTATTTCCTTTCATGGTCGTTAGCTATCAAAAGAAGCTTTACTACAATACACCTAGTTTCTCTTTTCCTTTTTTTTTTTTTAATGTTTATTTTTGAGACAGAGAGAGACAGAGCATGAATGGGGGAGGGTCAGAGAGAGGGAGACACAGAATCGGAAGCAGGCTCCAGGCTCCGAGCTGTCAGCACAGAGCCCGACGCAGGGCTCGAACTCACGGACCGCGAGATCATGACCTGAGCCGAAGTCGGCCGCCCAACCGACTGAACCACCCAGGCGCCCCCTAGTTTCTCTTTTCATCCTATAACTTTCCTCATATCTGTGAAGTCTTTCATTAGTATTAGAAAGTTCTCAGCTATAATCTTTTCAGCTATTGTTTCTTTCCTATTCTCACCTTCTTCTCTTGTTCTTGAATTCAGTAAGCTCTTTCCATTGTATTGTCTATGTCATACATACTATGTTCTGTATCTCCACTCTTTTGTCACTTCTTTTTTTATTCTGTAAATTTTCTTCTAATCCATGCTCCAGTTTCCTAAGTGTTTTGTCAGCTTTGTCTTAGCTGGTGTTAACCCATTTGTTGAGTTCTTATTTTGGTTATTGCCTTTTTGTGTTTTATAGTTTCAGAATTGCCATGTCATTCTTATATATATTTTGAAGTAGCTAATGAGATTCTCAATCTTTTTTTTATATCACTGAACATAGTAAATATAGCTATTATAAATTTTATGCAAGATAACTCCAACTTTATATTCTATTTGGATGTGTTTCTATTGTTAGTGTTTTTGCTGGCTTTATTCATGTTGAGTTGTCTCATGTGTCTCTTTGGTTGTTTTAACATGCTAGACCTTGTGTTTGCAGAACTGTCTGGATAAATAATTTAAAGCGTACCTTCCTATAGAGATGAGTTTTGTTTGTTTTTTTAGGCACCTGGTAGCACAGCCAGTATGAGGTTACCATAATCCAAATTTAGCAATTGAGATGATTCACTTATCTTCTGTTCCTATAACGGTTTTTCTCTTTATAGTTTACCTATTTGCTTCTGGGTTGCCAGATAGTACCTCACTTGTGGGACTTGAACATCGATCTTTTTCTTCATAGTGCATGGAAGTCATCAAAAGTCAGGCTCAGCCTTTTAGTCATTTACGTACACTTTGAGGAATCAGCAAAGATATTGAGTAATCCCAAACTGATAATATTGTCTTGAGAAACTTACTTCTTACTTGAGAAGCTTTTGTCTTCCCTAGAACCTCGCCTTGTAATTCTTCAATATCTTGTTATTCTTTTAACTTTCAAGTAGATTTTGTTTTCTCATGCTTTGGTTTTCATTTCTATTTGTCATTAATAGAAGGTTATACTGAAGTTTTTTATCCTCCACTTTTTACCTTTGTGCATTCTCCTTCTCTCAAAGCTTAGATGTTAGTGATGAACTGATGCTGGGAAAATTATTTGAACCACCTATTTCCAAGTTGTGCAATGATGGTTACTCCTCCCTATAGGATGTGATTGTTTTGGCCTCTGGGTCTTTTCTGAAACTCTGAAGAAGAGTCTCATTTAATATCCTTTGCTGTAAATGTGTCACAATTGAACAATATTTTGTAAGCCTTCTTCTAAGAAATTTAGTGTAGTTTACAAAAATTATCTCATTATGTCTAATATGCTAATAGTTTTATTTTATGTATTAAGTGCAATCATCTCTTTCTTGAACTATTTTGTCACATTTTAATGATGTCAAAATTAGATAAAATGAAGAACCAAAATAAAATTTACACAACAATTAAGACATTGGGCTAAAACAGTTCTTTATTTTCCTTAGCTGGCTCTTCTTACCACTAGCAGTCTGTTTACTGAAAAGCTAAAATTCCTATTTTTAAAAACATTGATTCCTCTTTATTTTTTTTTTAATTTTTTAATGTTTTTATTTATTTTTGAGACAGAGAGAGACAGAGCATGAGCAAGGGAGGGGCAGAGAGAGAGGGAGGGAGACACAGAATCGGAAGCAGGCTCCAGGCTCTGAGCCATCAGCCCAGAGCCCGACGTGGGGCTCGAACTCATGAACCGCGAGATCATGACCTGAGCTGAAGTCAGATGCTTAACTGACTGAGCCACCCAGGTGCCCCCATTGATTCCTCTTTAATAGTAGATAGTGACTTGTGGCTTTGGAATAGTTTATTGGGTTCAGTTCTTTCTGGCCAAATTATACTGTTTGGATTCTAGTTATTTTTTTCCCCACACATGTTTGATGTTGTTAATGGAACTTTGCAAGACTTTATCTTTTTAAATAACTTGCATTGCATCTTGAAGGAAGGTCGTGAAAGAGGCTAGTGGAAGACTCAAAGAAATCAACCAAATGTAGGGATTTCAGAGGATTTTTTGGAAGACTCCAACCTGTTTATTCAATTATTTGTTAAGTACTTATTGTGTGCTCATCATATCATAAGATAATGTCTCCTTCAGGTTACAGATAAAATAAACAAGTAAACAAGAAAACGATCATCTAGTGATAAATTCTTTTCAGAGAAATAATATAACATTTTAGAAATTAATTGGCTATTTTAGATTGGGTGGTTAGTAAGAGGAAAACACTCTGATATGGTGGGTTTTTGTTTTTAAATGTTTATTATTTGAGAAAGAGACAGGGAGCAAGCAGGGGAGGGGCAGAAAGAGAGGGAGGCACAGAATCGGAAGCAGGCTCCAGGCTCTGAGCTGTTAGCACAGAGTCGGACGGGCTCAAACCCACAGGCCGTGAGATCATGACCTGAGCCGAAGTCGGCTGCCTAACTGACTGAGCCACCCAGGTGCCCCATGATATGGTGTTTTTAAGGCAAGCTCTGAATGACAAGAAGGAGCCAGACATTACAGTTTATGGTTAAGAGCAATCTGGGTAGAAGAATCAACTTATGCAAAGGTCCTAAGATAGGAAACAGTCCAATGTGCTCAAGAAATTGTGAGATTGCCATAGAGATTGGAAAAAGATAGTAAAGAAAGATGAAGTATACAGGGAGTCTATCATATAGGGCTTTACAATCTAGTGTAAGAAGATTGGATTTTATTTTAAGTGTGCAGTAGGAAGCAAGTGGAAGATTTTAAGCACAGGAGTAGCATGATGTGATTTGAGTCCTAAAGTGGTAAATATCTGTTGTTTGGGGAATGGACTGTAAGGGACTGTGAGTTCAGTTATCAGGTGATGGTAGTTGTTCAGGTGAAATAGCATTGCGTTGACAGTAAAGATAGAATTGAGTACGTAAACTATATTTGTTGATGGATGTGAAGTGGGCAAGGAGGTTGAATACCTTAAAGAGTGAAATCAAAGCCACCTAGAATATTGATTAAAACAGTTGGGTGGATGTGGCTGCCATCCAACTTACATGGGGATTCTGGAGGAAGGATCTAGTTTTTTGGAGAGCCAAATTCCAAAGAGCTCTTTATTGGCCGTGAAAATGTTATCATGTTAAGATGCCTAAATGCCAATTATGTGAAAACATTGTGAATGTAGTTATATAAATGAGTGTGGAGTTCTGGTGCAAGTTTGGGGGTTAAAATATGGATTAGGGAGTCATTGGCCTGTAGCCACTTAAAGCCAAGAAAGGGGATGAATGTATCTGGGGAAAATGAGCAGTTAAGAAGAGAAGGGAACTTAGGATAGAACCTTAAAAATGCTAAAAAATTTAGGGATTGAGCAGAGGAACAAAAATCACAAAGAATACTGAAAGGAAACAGTCAGTGAGTCTGGCGGGGGAAAAAACCCAGCATAGATAACAAGGTGTCTTAGAAGCCAACAGAGGTCATGACTGATAAACTATAAAACATAACACAAGTTCATCAGAAGCACTTTTTGCTAGTTGTGTGCATGAAATGAAGGAGATAGGATACAGAATGAAATGTTCTAATTGCTCCCCTAGGTTTATTCCCAAAGAAGCAAAACTAAATGATCTAGCAATTCCACTTCTGGGTATATACTTGAAAGAATTGAATGCAGAGTCTTATAGAGATATTCATACACCATGTTCGTAGAAACACTATTCAGAATAACTAAAACGTGGAGGCATTGCAAGTTTCTATCGATAGACAAATGGATAAGCAAAATGTGACCTACACATACAATGGAATATTATTCAGTTTTAAAAAGAGGGAAATTTTTACATATGTTGCAACATGGATGAGACTGGAGGACATTATGCTAAGTGAAATAAACCAATCACAAAAAGGCAAATACTGTATGATTCTCATAATTATATGAGGTATATAGAAAAGTCAAAATCATAGAGACAGCAGAGGTGAGGGTAGAGGAGAATGAGGAGTTGTTTAATGGGTACAAAGTTTTCTTTGTGCAGGATGATAAGAGTTCTGGAGATGGATGGTGGTGATGGTTGCACAACAGTATGCATGCAAATAGTATCACTGAACTGTAAAATTGAGATAGTAAATGTTATGTCATTTATATTTAAAATAAAAAGATTGAGAAATAAGTAAAAATAAAGAAAAAAAGTACTTCCAGGCTGTTGATAGTTATCTGGAACCTATCCAGAAGAATTCCATTCAGAAGGAAAACAGTGCCTGGTATATGATCACTCAATAAAATTTGTTGAATAAGTGAGTATGCACTTTCAAGGAGATAGAAATGATAAACTAAAGACCCTGGTAGGGTGCACACCATGTTTATGGTGACTAAAAGGTCTTTTATGAGCCCGGGGGGTTCTCTATATTGACTGGGTTTTTGGAACACTTCATTTGGAGACATGGTATTTATAGAGGAGATAGTCTAAAATGCATGAAACATTATTTTATGGCCTCCCTTTCCTTGAGTGTGTATTATAATCTGAGTGTGTTGGTGTAAAAGTAATAGAGCATTGAATAAAAACTAAAACTTTAGCTTTTTTCCTTTCTTGAAAGATGTTCAAAACAATGAAAATTATACTCACTGGCATGGCTTAATATGAGAACTGTTTATCTTTAGGTCATATTCATTGAATAACAAATAGAATATTAGAATAATATTAAAAAATAAGTTTAAATTATACAAGATGAGATTCAGCAACTTTTGTATTCTGAATAGGCTGATGCACTCAAAATTTATAAATGTGGCAGTTGTTGGTCCTGATGTAGTCAAAATTATGTGTAGAATCTAAACTTTCAGATAATTGTTTTGAAGGTTTGCATTATGAATACAATTTATTAAAATATGAAAGAACTTTGAAATTATTCTATTTCAAGTATTTAAATTATGTCAAATGATTTATCTCAAGTAATGTAAGCAAACAAGGTAAGAGAGGCAAAAAACCAGACCTGAAAGCCACTAAATTAACGAATACCAGTATTTGTATAACATGGTCTAGAGAGGAGGTAGAAATAATTATTTTATTCATAGCTATTATACAGTTTTTAAAATTTTTCTGATTATGTATGTATTTTAACCAATTTCTAACATTTTATACTGCATAGGAACACCTGAAATAATAGTATGGTAAATAAAATTCAAAATATGATTTGCAATGTATATTAGAGGAAGTTTTGAACGAGCTCTTGGTTATATCTTAAGATTTATAAATGGAACGCTTGAGAAGAAAACAAGCTGCCCAGCTTGCTAAGCGTGTGTCAAACATGTAGAACTTAGTGGTCTACAAAATACTCACAAAAAGGAATGGCCCATCCATGAAAAATGCTAGATTAATCTCATCAAATTCTAAGCCTGAACAGAATTTTGATAAAAGATTACAGCATTCCTGAGATCTGTAGTGTATATATGATACAAACATTAAGACACACAAAGATCTTTAGAATTCACTAATTGTTTTTTTCTTCCTTTCTGTAGATACTGTGATATATTTCTCTCCCATGTTGTCTTTTAATTAAAAAAAAAAAAAACAACTACATTGCATTTGTAATCTTACTATATATAATAGGTTTTAATGTGCTGTTTAAAATTAACATGGTTAAAACATATTTTTCATCTGATGTTACAATCTTCATATCTGCCCTTTTCAATAACTATATACTATTTCAAAAAGCATCTAATACATCAACTGTATCATGATAAATGAATATTTAGGTTTATTTCACTATTATAAATATTGCTGAGATGAATGTCTTTATTTTTTAAATTTATTTTTTTAATGTTTATTTATTTTTGAGACAGAGAGAGACAGAGCATGAATAGGGGAGGGGCAGAGGGAGAGGGAGAAACAGAATCTGAAACAGGCTCCAGGCTCTGAGCTGTCCTCACAGAGCCCGACATGGGGCTTGAACTCACGGACCGTGAGATCATGACTTGAGCCGAAGTCAGATGCTTAACCGACCGAGCCACCCAGGCACCCCGAGATGAATGTCTTTATACAGAGTATTCTATTTAAGGTTTTGTTAATGACATATTTCTAGAATTAGTATTATTTTACCTAAATGTTAAAATACACAGCCACACATATGACTCATTTGATAAGTGGGAATGTATCATTATTGTTTAAATTGACACGTATGGAGTCGCTAGTGAACATTAACATTTGCATCATGTTTATTTGCTAATTGTAATTCTTTTGTGTGTGTGAATCAGATCATAATTTATTAACATTTGCATCATGTTTATTTACTAATTATAACTTTTTGTGAATCTGATCATAATTCTTTGTTGATTTAATTATGAGTTCTTGATTGTCTTAAAATTTATTTGGGTGATTCATATAATAAAAGCAAAAGTATGGCTATATTTGCTATAACAATTGCACTAATAGACCTTTTACTCCCTTTTTTTCAACTAAATCAAATAAGGAGAATATGTTTTATATTGTGAAATTTTTTACTTTTTTTCTTTGCAATTTCTTTGTTTCTAAGCCTAGCAAGACCCCTCTCTTACAGGCGTTTTATAAATATTATATTCTATTTTTGTTGTTTTCTTATAGTTTAATAATCTACATATGTTTATAGCTATATAAAGTGATTTATTTGTGATTTAATTTGTTTTGGTATTTGAAGTAAGGTAAAATCCAAATACATTTCTTTCTTCAATGTTCCTAATCACTTATCTTCATATTTACTAAAAAAAATCTCCCTACTCTACTGTTCCTTTTTCTTTTATTAAGGAAAAAGAGAAAGTGATAGGGCTTATAAGTGGATTATTTTTATTTCATTGATCTGCCTATATATATGTTTATATAATTAATCCAAGCCACACTGTTTTAATTATAGTTTAATGAAGTATTTTAACATCTGGTCGAGCTAGTCACCTAACATGGCCATTTGTCATAAAGTATCTTTAATGCTCTTGCCTCTTTGTTTTCTTAAATAAGAATTAAAGTCAATTTTCAGGTTTCAAAAGCCCCATTACTATTTTTATTGATAATACTATGAACTTCTATATTAATATGGGAAGAATTTGATATTTTCAGGAATTTATTATTTACCTTTCCCATTATGGAGTACGTTGTATCTCTTTACACTATCAAATATGTCTTTATATTTTAAATGTATACAAAATGTATATAATTTACTTTCTTTTTTTCTTTTTTTTTTTATAATTTACTTTCTGTAAGTCACATACACATATACATACACATATGTTACTAAAATTAATCTAGTGTTGGCAGAGCATTGTAGAGTCTGATAGACCTTGTTTAGACTGTCTTCTGTCACTTACTAGAATAATGACTTTTTTTTGCCATTTGACTAGAAAAATAAACCTATTATTTTTTTCATTTGGTTCCTGTAGACTTTCTCATTATGCAATAAAGTGATGTAAATAGTTGTGTTTTTCTCTTCATCAAGATTTATAACTCTCATTTCTACTTGCAATAACTAGTCCTATTGGGACAATAACAATTAAAGGCAGTAATTAAAGACATTTCCAATTTTTATCCCAATTTTTATAAGTTATCTCTAGTATTTCACTTCACGTTGAAATAGATATTTTTATGTTACTTAGGGTATATCATTTTATGCCTATATGTAGTATTGGTGGGATATGTAATCATTCATCAAATCTCTTTTTGTTTTGTTTTTCTTATTCAATGTATAAACATGCTGTGTTATGTAGCCTAATCTTAAGATTTGAAATCATAGAGTCCTGTGTCTTTTTCTGAAGCTTAGTTTCTGGGTAAGTAATGGTTTGGTCAGGGGAGCGGTAGTATATGGAATACAAGATCTGTCATAGTGTTGGTGCAGTTGTGAGAGCTAACAAAGCACTCTCTGCATTAGAGGGGGTGCCTAATGCTGTTGTAGGTCGGCAGGGCTGGGGTGGGGAACAAAAGCAGGATGTGAAGGAAGGGGAAGCAGTGACAAACTGGAACCTCTGAGTACAAGTGGAACCTACATGTGTGTCTCCTAACTCCCAACTTCGGTGATATCGGTGGCCCGCAGAGGACGTTAGTGTCCTTTGTCACAAGGCGCACATGTGGCTGGCCAGGACTCAGAGAAGCCAAAGGATGAGATAGTTGCAGCTGCGGTGGGAGCTGGAGGAGCCACAGAGCAAAGCAGCAGGCTAGCAGCCCCTTGTGTCACCCCAGGGGCACCTGGTGTTCTGTACCCATCTCTAAGCCCAGGAGCTGCTGCTTCACTTTGGTCTTCCAAGTGTCATGCGAGTTCCTCCTCTGGCCATGCCTAACCTGGAATGACAGGGCAGGGAATGCTGGTACATGTAGCCCCAGTTAGCTGCATCAAACCCATACAAAATACAATAATATAGTTCCAAAGAGTTTCCTTACCTATAAAATAAGACTAATAATATGCATGTAGCATGTTGTCATGAATATTAAAGATAAATCATGCAAAGTATAGATATCTGCTCATTTTGTGATACCTGCTCATTTTGTGATGTCCATTATTATTATACACGATACCAATAGGTGTCCTTATATTGAGTGTATGTACCTTGTTGTCATTTACTTTTACTAATGAACCATATGCTTTGTGCTACCTTCCTTTATTTTTTATTTTTTTAAATGTTTTAAAAATGTTTATTTATTTTAGAGAGAGAGAGTGAGAGCTAGTGAGCCAGTGGGGGAGGGGCAGAGAGAGAGGGAGACACAGAATCTAAAACTGGCTCCAGGATCTGTGTGCTACCTTCCTTTAAAATTTGCTTGCAGGGCCACCTGGGTGGCTCAGTTGGTTAAGTGTCCGACTCTTGATTTTGGCTCAGGTCATGATTTCACGGTTCGTGAGTTTTAGCCCTGCATCGGGCTGTGTGCTGACATTGCATTGTCTGCTTGGGATTCTCTCTTTCTCTCTCCCTCTTTCTCTGTGTGTCTCTCACTCAAAATAAATAAATAAAATTTATTTTTTAAAATGTGCTTTCCTTATTGTCAACACACAGTAGCTGCATATTTCTTATGTAACTTCCCAACACTGGGCCATTCTTTAACCTCTTCCTCCCTCTGACATAATGGTATTTTCATTTTGGTAGAAAAAGAGTAGATACTGCAAGGCTTTAGGTGGATAAAATTCAAACACTGCTATGGCTACTTTACAAATTGAAAATACACCTTAACTGTCATTTCATTACTTTGGCTTTGGAGTCATAGTGATATGACTGGTGTGTATCTTTTCACATTTCGCAAGTAATCTGGAAGCGAATAACACCAGTCACAATTTGTAGATTATATGATGGAGTTTTTGCCTGGTAGGGAATAATAGTGAGTCCCTCACTACAGGCCATAATCATAGTAACGCAAATATTAGTGACTTCTTATATTCTCTCATATAACAGTAGTTAACCCTTAAAAATATAATTTTCTTGGTCAACCAAGACTCTCAGTACTGATATCAGTTGATAGCTAACAGTGAAATTTCTTTCAATTTCCTTAAACATGTCTTAAAAACATTTAGGCCTACACAGATTTAGTTTAAAAAAGAAATGAAGTCTGATCAGTGCTTCTTTAGTTTTTTCTTCTCTCCTGTTGATGGCATTTCTCTCTGTTCTACTTTCTGCCTTCAGTATTACTTCTCTGTAATAATACCCTTCACATTTCATAATATCAAGTTATTATTTTGATCGTTGAGTTTAATTTGTGAATATTAATCATCTTACAGAGTCATGTTAACTAATAATTAAAGAGGACAAGTAAAGTTTTATTGTTTGAATTTTGTAGGGGTAGGGACTTGAAAATCTTAAAGTCTGGCATCAAACAATAAAGTGTTGTTCACAGAACTTCTCAAAGTCACTGTGATTTTCATACAAAAAGAAAGGAAAAAGACAGTATTTTCAAGGGAGAAAATAATTCTCTTTGAGGGATTCAAAGGCTTATATTTAAGAGGCATGATGATTTTTACTAGGGGCAGATCCAGGCTTTGTGGGGCCTGAAACATGTACTACCAGAGTGGAAGATACTTTAAGGAAAGGAACACAAAATTATGAAGATAAAATTGTTAGGAATACAATGGTTGCCTTGGTTGGGGCCACTTGATTGATTGATCTTGAAACTTAATCTTTATTAACTTGACATGAAATCTGCCTCTGCTCTAGGGAAATATTGGATGACTTTTTCATTATAGCTAAATGTTTTGAAATAAAATTAAGAGCATTTTGGTAAAACTTCAACAGTTTGGATCTAATTTTGTATTGTAAAATAACCCACTTTTTTATTCTGAGAACTATACAAAATAATAGATAATGGCTTCATAGTTTATTTCTATTTTGAGTGTTGATAAATGTTTCATGATAACAGGAGATAGCAAAAGGTACCCTTTTAAAATTTGTTCACAGTGTTGATTTGGTACCTACTGTATGAGGAGCACTGAAATCATGGTAAAACACATGTATTGAGGCCTTTCTTCTCAACAATTTTATGCTAAGAACAACATAACTCCTGACTCATAAGGGCATTTTGGAAAGGGTAAATGAAGTGGTATGGTAGCACAAGGTTTACTTTAACAACTAAAAAAATGTGTCGTGAGTATTAATGTCAACAACTGGAATTTTACCTCATTAGGCAATTTCTGGATCTAAGGCTCTGATTATTATTCTAAGCAGAAAAAATATGCTAATTATTCACTGAATGTAGAAGGAAAAAAGGTGTAAAATCTCCTGTTAGCCGTGTGACCATGTACTAATTGCATGTCATGTGTCAAAATAATGCAGCTCACTGTGCCTAAAGCAATTAGACACACAGAACTCCATTAATGAAGCACTGTCTGTCACTAAAAGTGTTTTCTGTGCTATAGTTGAAGATTAAAATATTAACTTCTCAAATATTTATGATAGTTACTGACAGCATTTCAAAATGTTGCTTTTAACAAAAGCTTTCTATTAAGAATTAGTTTTTAATTTGGATTTTATATTCAAAGAAGATATTAACATATGGGAGTATGATGGGATTTCTTAGGTATCTGAAGAGAGTTTATTATAAAAGATAGATTACTTTTAGAAAACTTTACCATGTCTTTCACCCTTAGTTTTTTCCTCAGAATTCTGAGGGTATTACCAAAACATCTTTTTTCCTCATTTAAATATTCATTTGACAATGATGTGAAAATGTAGGTTTCACTTGTATTATTTTTCTGTTATTCAAATTAATCAGCTCTGAACTCACTGTAATAAGTCAGGTTCCAGTGGCCAAATCTAATCTACATATTGTTGGGTAATTTGGGAAACATCCAGAAAGAATGCCGGTAACCTAAAAGACGATCAGTTGTAGATTAACTAGTAACAATAGCAAACTGCTACTTCTATACTAAATCCATTTATTGAGTGATTACTATGTACCAAGTACTATGCTTGACATACAGTATTTTATTCAAGTCTACTTTTGAACTCCGTATTTGTTCCTTTCCTCTTTGTAACCATCCAGTTTGGATCTAATTACCATTATGGCTAACTAGCTTTGCCTTGGTCTCAGTCTCAAATTTTAGTTTGAAAGTTTTTGGTCAAAACAACCATCTTCTTTAATTTTTTGTATGTTTTAGTTCTATTTCTTTGCATTCTGCTTCTTTATCACTTTTTATGAATGAAAAGAAATTTTGTTCTCTCTTGGTCAGAAGATCTTGACCTTAGTCTAAGATCAGTTATTTTCAGAAATCTGCTTAGAGTCTTCTCAGAATGATATAATTTGCATATTAATTTAGGTAATAACCGATGGTTGGTTTATTAAACTTTGTCCATATTACATTAAATTGGCATATCCACTGATTTTTAAAAGTTAATTTTGGCATTTTCAGGGTGTCTTCTGGTTTTAGTAGAAGTCCTCTGGCTTTTAATCAGACCTTAGAAAATTTAGTACAAGACATCCTACCAGGAATTCGTGCTTCAAATTTTTTGGCCTAGCTTAATAAATGCTGAAATTCAGCCCAATGTTAAATTATAAATCTTCACTCAGATGGCAGTAAATATTCATTTTTGTTTGTTTTCACATTCAAGGCTCAAGGATCACTCACAGTTTTTATGCTAAATTATATGTTTTTCTTTTCTCCTCTGATCACTCATATATATATATATATATATATACATATATATATATATATATATATATATATATGAAGACAGCCTTGCTATCTAGAAATTTTCATTAGTAATGTAAACTGAGAGTAGTACATTTTATAGCCACATTAGTAATTTTTCTGATTGGGAGGAAAACTATCTGGAGTCTTAGCTGACAGAGTGCTTATTCATTAACACCCTGAGTGTGATAACCTCCACATACTCTACTGTGGGGTAGTGTTTTATTGAATATTAAGAAGTGACTGTTTGGTTTGAGGCTCACATAGAGTTTCTGAAATGACAGGTAAAAGTTCAGTATTTATAACCAAGATGTAGTTGGCTCATATCTGCACTTGAATTTGAAAGAGTTATTTCAAATCTTTAGCACATGGATATTGGATTTTAGGGGAGAAAAATTCTGCTGGTCTTCACATTCTGTGGATCATTGAATAGAAAACAGATGTTTCAAGCAGCTAAAACAGTACTTTGTTCAATTTTGAAAAACCTTTGCCCATATCGGAAGCTATTCTCAGGGTGAAGATGAATATGTTAGAAGGATTAGATATCTTTGTGGATTTTAGTTATTTTCCCTTTGTTCAAATTATTGGTGATGGAAAAATTATTTATTGTTGAAAGTAAAAACATTATTTTTTATTTTCCCTTCAGTGAACATTATTAGTATTTTAATTTGGTAAGTCCTGTTTTATAAAGTTAGTTTAATTGAATACAGTAGCGTGCATGCCCCATAAATGCATGGATTGTTTTTTTTCTGTTTTGATTAACACTGACACTTGGTATTGTTTAATTCCTAGTACATAGAGTTGTATCTGGTACTAGTAGGTGTTTGATAATTATTTCCTAAACGAATGGGCAAATGTTTTATATTCTTTCCTATCTTTATTCATTTTATTTTTATTATATTAATATGTTTCAGCACAAGGAGATTTATGTTATGCAAATGTTATTAATAAAGCATAATGATACAGTGAGCATTCATAAACATCACACTCAGCCCAAAAGATAGGAATTACGAATAATTTGTACCAACCTATATGTTTTTCCCTTGTCTTATGCCTATGATTCTCTCCTCAGAAACACCACTATCCTAAATTTTGTGTCTGTGCCTTTTCTAATGTGGGGTTCTCTATAAATATTGACTATTTAAGAATATATTGTTTCATTTTACTGTTTTGGGTGTCTATAAAGTGGCACTATATGTTATCATCTTAGACTTATTTTTTTACTCTTTATGCTTTCAAGATTTATTGTTACTGCTATTTATTTATTTACTTATGCATATCTTCATTTGCTGCTATATAACAACCAATTGTGTGACTATAGCTTGATGAAACATTTTTATTTTTACCAGTTGTTTACTCTTATGTAGAATGCTTTTATCAGCACTCATGTATATCTCTTGGTACATATGTATAAAATTTTGTCACAGGCATATACCTCAGAAATGGAATTTCTGGGTTGTAGGATATTCAGTGGAGTAGTGAGAAAGTGTCCAATTATTTTTTCACGGTGATTTGAACATTTAAATTAGCAGTTTGCCCTCCAAGTGGCAGTGTATGAAAATTCCCACTGCTCTATCTCTTCACCAATAATGTTTTAATGCATTCTCAATTTTTGTTAGCCTTGACATTTTTGTTGTTTTTCTTTTCTATTTTTGGTATTTATTGCTTTGGAATAGAGGAATTCTTGGAGACCACTTATGCTATTTGTGAGTCAGAGATGTCTCAAAGAGTATGACTTTTCAGACTTTAGTTGTGCAGGGAATAGGTGACTTAGTCAGATTAAAGTTAGCCCTATTGCCAAATCTTGAATGCCCTTCATTCACTTGACAATTGAACAGTTATTCAAGGGGTGCGTGGGTGGCTCAGTCAGTTAAGCTTCTGACTTCGCCTCAGGTCATGATCTCATGGTTTGTGAGTTTTAGCCCTATGTTGGTCTCTGTGCTGGCAGTTCAGAGCCTGGATCCTGCTTTGGATTCTGTGTCTCCCTCTCTCTCTGCCTCACTCTTGCTCTCTCTCTCGCTCTCAAAGTTAAATGAACACTAAAAAAATGAAAAAAAAGAAAAGTTACTCCAAAGTTGCTAGATATAAGTTCAGTATACAAAAGTCAATTATAGTTTTATATAAAACAAAAACCCATTAGAAAAATGTTACTCTTGACTCAATGCCATTTAAATTACTAAAAATATAAGCTATCTAAAAAGGATGTGATAAAACTATTAGGGAGAAAACTACAACATTTAACATATAAAAATGGGGAGATATACTATGCTCATTAATAGAACACTCACTCTTCACAAAAATATCAATTCTTCCAAAACTGATTCATTAATTCAAAGCACTCTCATTTCCAATCAGAATGTTCACTGGTCTAAATAACACTCATTCTAAAACTCATTTGGATACATAAAAGGCTAAGAATTGCCAAGGTATTTCAAAGAAGAAGCGTCAGACAACAAGAAGTGCCCTATTAAATGTCACAAATTTATAGGAAAATTATGAATAAGGTGTAGTAGTTTTGGTGTCATGGAAAATAGACCAATGGAAGAAAAAACACAGTGCTGGGAGACATATACAAATAAAACAATACATGTATTCATGGACACAAGTTGTATTGAGATTAATAAAGAGATGAAAATATATTTATAATTGTTGCTGGGAAACATTTTCCATATGGAAAAATTATTTGCTATCTCATGCCATGCATAAAAATCAATCCCAAATGACTCAAGATCTTAAATATTAAAGGAACATTTTTAAACTTGTAGAAGATAATCAAATATATTCACCTAACTATAGAAAATGGTATCTTAAGTGAGACAGAAAAAGTAAAAGCTATACAGAAAAATTAATAAATTTGATGGCATTAAAATTTAAAACCTTAAGTTCATGTCCAATACAAGTCTTAAACATGAACATAAATGCAAGGATTTTAAAAGCAACATTGATTATAATAAGAAAATGTAACCCCCCAAAAGAAACAGCCAAATGTCTTTCAAAAACAAAATAATATATTAAAAATGAAGCACTATACATAAGTTTAAGTGAACTAGTGTTGCATGTATCATGAATAACTCTCACAAATACAATGCTGATTGAAAATAAATAATGTAGAGAAGTATAATTTAAACTTAAAATTTTGCCAAGATAGGACAGCATAAAAATGGAAGAATAAGAATTTTCTACTGTCTTCTCCTCCCCACCTACCTCAAAATATGTGAGCTTCTCAATCAGCAATACACAAGAGCGCCTTTGTGGAAGTCTGAGAGACCAGTGAAACAGTTCCAGCACACATCTGGGGCAAAAAAAAATCTGAGATTGGAACAGTTATACTTTACCTGTGCCATCCCTTCCCCAAGGCAGCACTGCTCAATGCAAGAGAGACATTCTCAGCCTATGATTTATCCCCCTGGGGAAAATAAAAGTATGTAAAGGAGCATTCAGCTTCCTCAGCTGCGTGGGATGCTGCCAAAGAGACCTACTTTTTTTTCTGGCACATCCAGAATACTGAGATATGATGTGCAACTAGCAGGCAGAGAGGGGGTGGCTGGGAGAATACCAACCTGGGCTTTTAGAGAACATGAAAGGGAGGTAGGATCTACCCCACTTAGCAGACTCTAACAGGAAGACCATCTATGAGCTTTAGGGGACATCTTACCTATAGATACACCTAACTGGCCCAGAGACACCCCCATTACTCTGTGTACCTGACCTACACAACCCCCACTGGCAAAGACAGGGACCTGCTCCCTGTGCACATCCCTGAAGGTGACAAGAATGAGTCTTTACAGATGGGTAATGAGCACTCACAGAAAGCAGGTCTAACTCTGCAGGATTTGGAGAAAGCACACAAACTTGAAAATTCAGTACCACATAGGAAGAGCAAATAGGAGACTGCTTTGTACGATCAAGAGATGACATACAATTCTAAGAGTTTCCTCTCAAGGGGGAACAAGAAGTTTGGAGCAATGATATCCATTTCAAAAGTCTTAGAAAGCCTCAGATTCCTAACTGGGCTGATGGAAGGTATTTCTCTCCCAAAGTTGGGGGAAGAGGTTGATTTTTTTCTTCAGATGCAATGCAATGCAATGCAGGCCTTTAGAGAACAAGGTAAACAAGGTAATGTGACACCACCAAAGGAACACAATAGTTTTTTCATTTTCTCTGAACCAACCTCAAAGAAATGGAAATCTGCAACTTACCTGATAAAAAAATTCAAAATAGTTGTTTTAAGGAAAGTTTGTGAGCTTCAGGAAAACAGAGAAAGACAATTCAGTGAGATGAGGAAAACAATACCTGAACAAAATGAGAAGTTTAACAGAAAAATAGAAATCATAAAAAGTACCAAATAGATACCCTGAAGTTGAAGAAAACAATGATTGAATTGAAAAATGCAGTAGAGAGCATCCAAAACAGACTTGATCAAGCACAAGAAAGACTCTGTGAAGTACAAGACAAGTCACTTGAAATTATCCAGTCAGAGGAAGCAAAGAAAAAAAAAAATGAAGAGCGAAGAAAGCCTATGGAGACTATGGGATATTATTAGAAGAAAGAATTTATGCATAATTGGAGTCCCAAAAGGAGAAGACAGAAAGGGGAAGAAAACTTACCTGAAGAAATAATGGTTGATAATTTTTCAAATCTAGGGGGGTGTTTGGACATCCACATTCAGGAAGCTCACAGGTCCCTAAACAATTTCAACTCAAAAAAAGATATTCTCTAAGACACAATGTATAAAACTCTAAAATGTAAGACAAAAGGAGAATTTTTAAATCAGCAAGAGAAAAAATATTCCACACGTACCAGGGATCCCTCCAGCCTTATAGTGGATTTCTAAGCAGAAAGCTTGCAGGCCAGGAGATAGCGGGATGATATATTCAAAATACTGAAAGGAAAAAAAGTGCCAAAAAAGAACACTTCAGCTGGAAATGTTGTGCCACAGAAATGAAAATGAGATAAAGAGTTCATCACCCACTACAAGAAATGCTGAAAGGAGTTTTTCAAAGAGAAATGAAAGTATCCTAATTAATCACATAAAAACATGAAAATATAAAACACGCTGATAAGGGTTAAGTGTAAGTCAAATTTAGAATACTCTAATACTGAAATATCTTTGTGTGTTAATCACTTAACTCTGATATAGAGGTTAAAGGACAAAAGTATAAAAAACCTGTAATTTCAATAATTCATTAATAAATGCACAACATAAAAAAGATGTAAATTATACATTAAAAACAAAATGTGGGGGTAGTAGAATAAAAGAGTAGAGTTTTTGTGTGTGATTGAAGCTAATTTGTTATCAGTTTAAAATAGGCTATTATAAGTTGTTTTACATAAGTCTCATGGTGACACAAAGAAAAAACCTATAGTAGATCCATAAAAGATAAAGAGAAGAGAATCAAAGCCTCTTACCATGAGAAACCATCAATTCGGATGCCTTGTATTTTTTTGTGTTGTCTGATTGTTGATGCTAGGACTTCCAATACAGTGTTGAATAACGGTGGCCAGAGTGGACATTCCTGTCCTCTTCCTGACCATAGGGGAAAGCTCTCAGTTTTTCCCCATTTGAGGATGATATTAGTGGTGAGTCTTTTATATATGACTTTAATGATCATGAAGTATGATGCTTCTGTCCCTACTTTCTTGAGGGTTTTTGTCAAGAAAGGATGCTGTGTTTTATCAAATGCTTTCTCTGCATCTATTAAGAGGATCATGTGGTTCTTGTCCTTTCTTTTATTGATGTGATGTATCATGTTGATTGTTTTGTGGATACTGAATTGAGCACTGGGTGTTATACACAGGGGATGAATCACTGGAATCTACTCCTGAAATTATTATTGCACTATATGCTAACTAACTTAGATGTAAATTTAAAAAAAATCATCAATTCATAAAGGAAGATAGCAAGCAAGGGAGAAAGGAAAACTACAAAATAGCCAGAAAATAACTATTATAATATGGTGTCAGTAAGACCCTGCTTATAAATAATTACTAAGATGCATTAAGTGTATTAATAAAATAGATTAAATCCCCCAATCAAAAGGCATAGAGTGGGTGAATGGATTTAAAAAAAAAAAAAAGGCCTAACTATATATTGCCTACTAAAGACTCATGTCAGCTCTAAGGACACACATTGGCTCAAAATGAAGGTATGGAAAAAAGATATTCTGTGCAAATGGAAACCCAAAGGAAACAGGGGTAATTATACTTATATCAGACAAAATAGATTTTATGTCAAACCTATAACAAAAGAAAAAAAGTCATTATCTAATATAAAGGGATCAATTCATGAGAGGATATAACAGTTGTAAATAAATATGCACCCAGCGTCAGAGCATCTAAATACATTATGTAAATATTACAGATCTGAAGGGAGAAATAGACAATACAATAATAGTGGGAAACCTCAATACCCCATTTTCAATAATGTATAGACCATCCTGAAAGAAAAACCAAGAAGACAACATTGGACTTCAACTCTACTTTAGAACAAATGGATCTAATAGGTGTGTGTGTGTGTGTGTGTGTGTGTGTGTGTGTGTGTGTGTGTGTATAACATTCCATTCAACGACAGTAGAATACACATTCCTTTCAAGTGTACACAGATTATTCTCGAGGATAAATCATATGTTAGGTCACAAAACAAGTTTTAGTAGGGGTCCCTGAGTGGCTCAGTTGGTTAAGCATCTGACTTTGTTTCAAGTCATGATCTCACGGTTCTTGAGTTCAAGTTCTGCTTTGGACTCTGTAATGACAGCTCAGAGCCTGGAGCCTGCTTCACATTCTTTGTCTCCCTCTCTCTGCCCCTCCTGCACTTGTGCTCACTCTCTCTCTCTCTCTCTCTCTCTCTCTCTCTAAAAAATAAACATTTAAAAAATTTTAAAAGCACACAAAACCTTAGTAAATTTCAGATTACAATCATATTGAGTATCTTTTCTGACCAAAATAATAGGAAACTAGAAATTAATTGTAAGACGAGAACTGGAAAATTTGGAAATAGTGGAAATTAACACACTCCTGAACAACCAGTAGGTCAAAGAAGAAAGAAAAAAGGAAATCAAAAAATATCTTGAGACAGATTAAAATGGAAACACAATATACCAAAACTTATTGAATGAAGTAAAAACAATTTTAAGAGGGAATCCTTAGTGATGAATACCTACATTAAGATCTCAAATAAACAACCCAAATTTAGACCTCAAGAAACTGGAAAAAGAATAATCTAAGACCAAAGTTAGCAGAAGGAAGGAAATAACAAATATCAGAGCAGAAATAAATGAAATAGAGACCAGTAAAACAACAGAAAAGATCAATAAAATTTGGTTTTTAAAAGATAAAAAACCTTATAAACTTTTAAGTTAAGAAAAAAAGAAGACTGAAATAAATAAAATCAGAAATGAAACAGGAGGCATTGCAACTGATTCCACAAAAATAACAACGTTCATCAGAGACTACTGTGAATAAATTGGATAACCTAAAAAAATGGATAAATTCCTAGAAACATACAACATATGAAGACTGTATAATAAAAATAGATAATTTGAACAGACCAATAATAAGTAAGGTGATTGAATTAGTAATAAAAAATATCCCAAGAAACAACCAGGTATTTTCACTGGTTAACTCTACCAAAAACTTAAAGAATTATGTCAATTCTTCTCACATTCTTCCAAAAAAAAAAAAAAATAGAAGGGAACACCCTCAAACTCATTTTACAAGGCTAGCATCACTCTGATATAAAAGCCAGAGAAAGACACTACAGGAAAAGAAAACTACAGGTCAAAATCACTGATGAATATACGTACAAAAATTCTCAACAAAATATAAGCAAACCAAATTTAGCAATTCATGAAAGGATTATATACTAGAAGTTGGTGGAAGGTGTAATTGATCCCTGGGATGAAAGGATAACTTATTATCTTTTGTAAAAGTTTAAAAATATATGGTCATCTCAATAGATGGAGAAAAAACACCTGACAAAATACAACGTTGTTTTATGATTCAAAACTCTCAACTAATTGGGTATAGAAGAAATGTACCTCATGTAATAGAAGCTATGCATGTCAAGCCCACAGATAATATCGTAGCCAATGGTGAAAGGTTGAAAATTTTCTGTCTCTGATCAGGAACAATACAAGAGTGTCACTCTCACCACTTTTATTTGACATAATCTTGGAAGTCCTAGCCAGAGCAGTTAGGCAAGAATAAGACATAAAAGACATAGAAATTGGAAAGGAAGAAGTAAAATTACCTATTTGCAGATAATATGATCTTATACATAGAAAATCATAAAGACTTCCCAAAAAACTGTTCAAATTAGTAAAAACTTCAGTAAAGTTGCAGGATACAAAATCAACATTAAAAAATCAGTGCATACACTAACAATGCACTATCTGAACAATCCTATTTATAAGAGCATCAAAATAAGATACTTTGGAATGAATTTCACCAAGGAGGTGAAAGATCTCTATACTACACAGTATAAAACATTGATGAAATTGAGAACACACATAAATGGAAAGATATGCCGTGTTTATGGATTGGAATAATTAATATTGTTAAAATGTTCATATTACCCAAGGCATCTATCGATTCAATGCAATCCCTATCAAAATACCAATGGCATTTTTCACAGGAACAGAAAAAGCAACCTTACAATTTCCATGGAATCACAGAAGACTCCAAATAGCCTAAATAATCCCAAGAAAGAGGAACAAAGCTGAAGGCATCATATTTCCTGATTTCATACTGTATTTCAATGTTCTAGTAATCAAAACAGTATTATACTGGCATACAAATAGACACATAGACCAATAGAACAGAATGAAGAGCCCAGAAATATATATATATATATATATATATATATATATATATATATATATATTCAACTAATATTTGACAAGGAAGCCAAAATACTCATTGGGGAAAAATGGATAGTCTCTTCAATAAATGGTGCTGGGAAAACTGGATATTCACATGCAAAAGAGTGAAATTAGACTCATATTTTATGTCACTCAAAAAATAACTTGAGATAGATTGGAGACTTAAAACCTAGAAGTGTATACTCCTCATAAAAA
Organism: Felis catus; assembly: GCF_018350175.1. Taxonomy (NCBI): domain Eukaryota; kingdom Metazoa; phylum Chordata; class Mammalia; order Carnivora; family Felidae; genus Felis; species Felis catus. Next base: position 65,206,926 of record NC_058373.1, read on the forward strand.
TTAGCTTGAGATGGGTTGAAGTCTTCTGTATGACCTTAAAGTGTAAAACTCCTGGGAGAACATGGGGAAAAAGCTCCTTGACATTGGTGTGGCAGCAAGTTTTTTGGATATAACACCAAAAGCGCAAGCAACAAAAGCAAAAATAAACAAGTGGGACTACACCAAAGTAACATGATTCTGCACAGTAAGAAAAACAATCAATACAATGAAAAATCAACCTGGGGAATGGGATAAAATATTTGCAAACCATATATCAGATATGAAGTTATGTCTAAAATATATAAGGAACACATACACTTCAAAGAAAACTGTCTGATTAAAGAATGAACAGAGGACCTGAAAAGACATTTTTCCAAAGATATACAAGTGGCCAAGAATTACAAGAAAAGTTGCTCAACATCACTTAACATCAGGGGAATTCAAATCAAAACCACAATGAGATATCACCTTATACCTGGTAGAATTTCTATTATCAAAAAAATAAAACAAGTGTTGGGAAAGATGTGAAAAGGAAATCCTTTTGCACTGTTGGTGGAGATAGAAATTGGTGCAGCCACTATAGAAAACAGTGATTTTCCCTCAAAATATGTAAAATATAACTACCATATGGTTCAGCAATCTCATTTTTGAGCATATCGTAAAGTAAATGCAATCAGTATCTTGCAGAGATCTGTGCACTGCCATGTTCATTGCAGAATTGTTCACAATAGCTGAGACACAACCTAAGCGTCCATCAACAGGTGGATTCATAAAGAAAATGTGAGGTATTATATATATGAATAGTATTCAGCCATTAAAAAGAGAAACCTTGTCATTTGTGATCACATGGAGGGAACTTGAGGGCATTAATCTAAATGTAATAAGTCTATCAAAAAAAGACAAGTCCTGTATGATCTCATATGTAGAATTTAAAAAAGCTGAAGTCATGAAAAAAGAGTGTAGAAGAGTGACTTCCAGGGGTTGACTGGCTTGAAGGAATTGGAGACATGTTGGTCAAAATATACAGACCTCTAGTGAAAATATGAGTAAGTGCTAGGTCTCTAGTGCACTTCATGGTGACTATAGTTAAGAATATTGTATTACTCATTTCAAAATTTCTAAGTGAAGTTAAATGTTATCACTACACAAAAAGGTAATTATATGAAGGGATGGGTATATTAACTAGCCTTATTATCACTTCACAATAAACACGTGTATCAAATCCTCACATTGTGTACCTTAAACTTACATAATGTTATATGTCAATTATATATATCAAAAAAGTTGGAAAACATTTTAAAAATTGGGCAAAAAGTCATTTATGGATGCAAATATGTAATGAATATATAAAGATGTGTATGGAAATATTGACCAAATTTAACTTAGTGACTCCTCAGGAGGACAAGGGAGAGTAGAATGGGATAAAAAAGGATTACATGGAGATATTCAAGCATATACATTTCTTAAGCTTGGTACATTTGTGCACATTCTAATGCTTGTTATGTCTTTTGGATATCTGATATACTTTGTAAAATATTCATTCATTTCTTTTTTACCTTATAAAATTTCTCGTTGTTTAGAATGGGTACTGTTTAGCTTGATTTTTCTCCAGTTTCTCATTTATATGAGTCCATCTCTTATCTGTATAATTCAAAACATAAAAATTGGCTCCTGATACTATTAATCTTCATTTTAAAACCTCTTAAAAATTAGCTGCCCATCAACATTGAATTGACCATCTACTCTATGTGTGGTACTGTACCCACCATTAGTAGGGCAGAAATAAAAACATTAGCACCCTGCTCTTGGGGATCTCATAGTTCAGGAAAGAAGATCAGCATGTAAATAGTTATAGCATAAAAGATAAAGTGTTATATAAAAGGAACTAATGAACTGGGTCATTAAGTATGAGTACCAGTGGTAATCATTCTAGATACAAGGAACCATTTATATAAAGGTGAAGTCATGGGAAAAGTATTGTTTCAAAATTTTGGATTTTCTAAAGTCTATCCAAATGCAGACTCTATCTTAAGTAAGATGATACTGCTGTTCTCAGTTCTGACAAGGTGTTATTATTCTGCTGATTATCTCACTCCATAGAACTTTTGGTTTTTGTTTTCTAGACATTGTCACCCATTGCTGAGTTTGTTTTAATTATGGAATTTAGGTATATTCTTCTTAGTTTCCTACAGAAACAGTAATTAACTACTCTGGGAATAATTTTAAGTGGTTCACAAATGAACATATACTAAACAATGCTACTGTGCTGTAAATCTTATTCATGTATTTTATAATGCTGACTTCTGGGAAATAATGAAACTGTTGTTTCTATATTGGAAAATTAAGTAGTTTGTAATTTAAGAAGGGGAGAGAGAGAGAGAGAGAGAGAGAAGGAGCAGTTTAACTGGGTTTAGAGCTTGAATAACTGGCTTTCTTTAGTGTTGGATTTACCAGGACAAAACGTGGCACAGTGGGATTGCTGCTCTGTTAGAGCTCAATCTGCTGGAAGAGCACCAAGAGATTGATGAATTTCCAGGGTAGGGGAATTGGGAAAAGTATCATGTAGGCGATTTGATTTGATTTGGGTCTTGACAACTGAAAGGACTTCAAGTGGACAGAAAGAACATCATAAATAAATGGAACAAGTCACACACAAACAGTGACAGTGACTGTTTAGAGATTAAAAATTAGATAATAGATAAAGAATTCTTGGATATTGATTTTAATTCTAATTATTTTATCAATTAATAGCTCAACCAAGTGCCTACTGTGAACAAATCATCCTGCTTACGAGATTATATCCTCAAAGGATTTAGAAGTTTAAGGGATGAAATAAAGGTGTATAACAATAAATCTAAAATTAAAAGACAGTATATATTTGAAATTAAGAAGTACATTCAGGGGTGCCTGGGTGGCTCAGTCAATTAAGCGTCCGACTTCAGCCTAGGACATGATCTCACAGGTCATCGGTTTGATTCCCACATTGGGCTCTCTGCTGACAGGACAGAGCCTGGAGCCTACTTCAGATTCTCTCTTCCTCTCTCTCTGCCCCTCTCCTGCTCATGATCTTTCTGTTTCTCAAAAATAAATAAACGTTAAAAAAATTAAAAAGAAGTACATTCAGGCACCAGATATACAAAGAGAGCTGAATCTTGACATTGGCACCAAATAAACACAGGAACCACTTTTCAGAAACACCCTTCCAAGAAGAACCCCAAGTTACCTTTACTTGCATATTCATTCTCCTGCACTCTGGGAAATATCTGCCATCACGTGAAGTATGTTTGGAATGCCGAATTATCATTCTCAGTTCATGGTTATGGGAAAATAAATGTGTTTAGCAGAAAATAAGTGTTCTAGCAATACCTGCATATTGAATGGAATCTTCCAACATTAGCAAAAACCCGATCTTCTGAATGTCTTTCTTCTCACTTAAAGAAACTAAAATTGTGCATAATTTTCTTTTTCCAGATTCTAGGGTCCCCTACTGCTTTTTCAGCCTTTCTCAGATTTTCCAAACTTTTTTGGAACCTACAGACTGTTCTACCACCACTGACACATTTTTTTTAGCTATGTTTTGCTGAAATAATCTGCATCTAGACTCATAATCTCAGTAGAAAAGAAAGTGAGCTGTAATATTGTATTAACACCTTCTTTTTGTTTTCTTTCTTAAATTGTATTTGAATCCATTTACTAAAGGTTAGAAGAGTAAGTTCTAGTCACTGTAATTTGGAAGCTTTCCCTCAAATAGATTCCTTGGTCACTCTTCCTCCTCCTTCCTTCTTCCTTTACCCTCAACACACACACACACACACACACACACACACACACACACACCAGATTGCAGATAACCTTCTTGAAGTTTCTCTGGCAGCTCTACTTCTTCACATTTGTGTTACAAATGCATTGAAATAGGACTGACTGCATCATTTGCAGTGCCTAGTGGAAAATGAAAATGAGAAAACCCTTGTTTCACAAGCAAGAGAAGAAAAAGGCTTTTCCTTTCTACTGTGGTCTCTCTGGACCTATCATGTTGGGTTTTGGGGGTTTTCTTTGGGAGGGCGGTGTTGGTGTGGTTTTGTTTTATTGCTAGATATGTTGTGCTTCCTCAGCCTCAGCTATACTAACAAGCAAATGCAGATTCTGTCCTAGGATGTGGGGTACATAGGGTATGCACCCAGGTCCCTGTCAGAGGTGAGGAAAAGAGGTAGTCTCTGGCCTGGAGGAGTTGGAGAGGTCGGGGAAGGGTTTGGACAGTTTGGTCTCAGGAGGTGGCCCGAGGCAGGATTTGCACCTGAACTGAGTGATTCCCCAAGCTCTGAGTGTATTCTCTATTAGTCCATCAGACTTCACTTATGAAATACAAAAATAAAATTATTAATAAGGTTAAGATTATTAGTAATTTGATGGCAATGACTAAATAGCATTAAACTCCAAGATGAAGGAACTCTGCATACTTGCACTGGTCACAGGCCCATGCAATGAAGACTGAGGCCCCATCATGGTTTAGTGTTGCCATGTTGTTATTTTTAAGTTTTTCTTGACAATTTCTGTGGACCCAAGAATACAAGACAGGAAGAAAAGAATTGTATGTACTTTGATGAGGTTGGAGGTAGGGTGGGAAGTACAGGCAGAGAAAAGAGGGTTCTTCCTCTAAGGAATAGAGTAGATGAAATAATGCTGCCAGAAATATAATAAACTCCTGGAGGTCTCCCTCAAACTCTTGGTATTTAATTCTTTTAATGAAATTTTATGTTGACTTTGGAAGTAATAACTACCCCTCCTCAGGTTCCAAGATATCATTGAGCAATTTTATGTACTTTTTTTTCCTAAAAGAAATGTGCAACTTAAGCTTGTTAAAAATGCTGTGTCTAATTAGGTTGAACCATATAAAATTGCTGATATTCAATCATTTCTGACCTACAAAAACAGCAGTTTCATATGTTTCCACCTAATATTACCTGGCCAAGTTTCCTTTCCTCTTTAATAAGTATACACAAATATTATGTCTCACTTTTCATTTTCTTCAATACAATGTCCATTGCTAGATAATTTTGCAATATGGCATCGATTTTTAACAAAAATATTTTAGCATTTTCCTGAACACATTTGTGTTTCAATGAAATATAAAGGTATACCTTTTACTAATGTTAGAAAATTGATCTGAACTGATTAACTAAATAGTCCACCAAAGGCAGAAGAAACCATGTTTGCCATGATGGAAACCAGAAGATACCATACTGCCTTAGTTCCTGGGAGAGTCATTCCACCATGATACCATTGAGCATTGCTTTTTATATTTAGTCTTTTAAGAAACATGCAGATCTGTGGGGGTAAATCCATTTCTTTTTCTTGTCTTTACCTCCCTTTTTTTAGACTTTGTTGGTTTTATGGTTGAAAGTAAATGCGGATACATTTCCTTTAATCAACCATGTGTTTTCTTAGCTTGATGGCCTGCAGGAGGTATAAAGAAATATAAGATAGTCATTGATTCTTTTGATTAAAAAATTGTTATTTTACCTGATACTTAGGCTGGCTCAGTGACTGACATGGAGAAGTCACACAACAAAATTAAGTAACGAAGAAGAAGGGTACAGTGATAAACTATTAGAGCAACACGTTTCCAAACTTTCTATTTGTACAACTAAGTTTATTCATTTGATTCAATTTACGGTATATTTGGATTGTAAAAATTTCATGTTCAGATATTTATGGAATAAGTGGTCGTTAGTTAGAAAATGCTTTACTTTGGAAAAAGCAAATATTCTTTTTCAAATCAGTAACTCAAAAGCATAATAAAAGTGATAGAAGTTCATTCATATGTTATAGTCTAATGTCACAATCTTGACAACAGCAAAGAAAGTAATTAGAAAAATTTGCAACACTAATATTAAAATCAAACTTTCATGCAGTGCTTTCTTTCTGAAAGAAAATTATAAGATCAAAGAAAACCAAGTATTTAAATTTCACTTTTTTCAAAAGTGGCTTGCCAAATTTACATTCTGGAAAAAAAGTTATTATGAAATTACTGAAACCTAAATCTTCATAAAGTCACAATATAATTAATGTTGTGGCTTAGGAGCCTCACTGGTGAAATTTTACTCCAAATGTTAAGGAAGTTTGACCTGGACTGCCTCTGGCCTATATTATGGCATCAATTGTCAAACTTTCTTTTTTCTTTTTGAGCACCAAGTTGTCATTCCTGTATGTTGACTGCAGACTCTGCCTTAGTGTGGGTGCTATTAACATCTATCAGAATCAATTGTACATACTTGAACTAAGAAAAATTTATTTGACAATTCTAATGGCTGTAAAAAAGCCATTACAGAGTCACAGAGAAAAGAGAGAAAAAAATGCCAGGCACGCCAAGGAACCAGAGAAGGAATTTTTCTCCTTTTCTGTTACTAACTCCTACCATTCTCCCTATTTTTAGTCCCAACTGCATTTTTTTTCTTGTCCTTTTTTATGAAGTTAAATGCATGCTTCTCAACGCCTCTGCCTTTGTGTTTTGTTGAAAACATGCATCTACAATACGGGCACAAGGCCCTGGAGCCGCGGGCCACTGGGAACACATGGCAGTCGATGCAGTCTGACGCAGCTGAAGGAGCCAGCAAACAAGGGGGACAAGACTTTCCTTTCCACAGAACAGCAAAGAGCATGAAGGAAATCTCCTAATAGGTGGTATTTGTCAGGCCAGCAGAGCAGCACTGCCCTGTGTTCTATTCTGCCCAGAACCTTTCAAACAGGAAATAGGAGAATGATGCCATTGGCAAAGTGGAGTCGTTTCCCAGTGTTTTCCATTATTTTCCAGAGCAGGTCCACCCAGCAAATCCCTTATAAACCTCAATGCCGTTTTTAGAGTAAATTCCCCTAGAAAAGGTAACCACAAAACTTTTATAAATTCAACCAAACACGTGGCAGAGAATTTGGGCAAACTTAATTTCGTTTTCCTTTAGATAAAACAAAAAGGTGTATAATTCTTATTGCCATTTGGTGAATTGTTGCCAATCCCCCAATACATTAAGTATTCACTCATTTTTCCTTCTTCTCCTGCTTCCTGTTGTATTCACATTTTATAAAGCAGGAAAATGGGTGAAAATGCACATTATCCCAAAGGTTGCTTGTGGAGAGATGGTGGAGACAGGGGCTGTCGAAGAACCATGCAGTTGATCACCAGATCCAACAACCTGTTTATGAAAGTAATTGTGTACTCTCGACATCCATTTCGAATGCAGGAAAGATCTTCTCAGGGAGAAGAAATGCTCAAAAAAGAAAAAAGAAAGAGAAGAAACAGAGATTTTACTTTTAGCTCATCTTCAGATTTGCAAGGGACAATAAGTGAGATTCATTAGGCCATTTGTTTCTGTCATCTGCCATGATTCAAAATGAAATACTAAATGTTTCATGGACTCAGAAAAAGAGTAGAATTTGTCTTTGTGTTGGCTGTGCAAAGACGGTGTGGCTCACAGCCCCCATACAAGAGACCTGACGGATGAAAGGGGGAAGGGCGGTGCCATCTGAATGATGATGGGCTAATATCATCACCCTCTTGTCAGCTGTAATAGGCTTTTCCTCACAGAAATAATTCATAAAACCGCTACATTATATTCTATCCCTGACAGGCCCTATCTATCCTCCAACCCAGCAGGCTCACAACTAATAAGAAAATATGTGGTTCAGGAACCCTGAAAAATTAAACAGGTAGTTTATGAACAATTTGTTTCATGGGGATGTTTATTATGTTTATTAAATATTGAGCCTTTAATGTTTTCCCAGTGCAGATGATATCATAAAAATGCTGACTTAAGCCTCGGATGTATTCTTAGAAAATGACATTTTACACCACTAGTCGTACATAGTAAATAACTAAATTATAGCAGCTTATGTGTGTGTATAGAGACAGGATGTAGAAAATGTAATTTATAATGTATCTTTATGTACATGTGTATGTGAGATGCGTCCTTGTGTATCCTTGTGTGTCAGGTTCAAGCTTTCATTGTAGGCTGAGGTTTCAAAGTAAGTTAAGGAATACCATTATTTTAGTGCTTGTCTTAGGGAAGGTCAGCTGGAGGTTTGCGTTATTGCTTGTACTAAAGGGGAAACCTTGAGTTCAGTGTTGGAGGCATCAAGAGTACACATACTCTGGGCACTAGTAATAAACTTAATCAGGAGTGTTACTTTGTAAGTACAATTTTTATAGAAATCTGTTATCTGGGTTTTCTCTGGGGACCAATGTATGTGAGCCTACGAGGGTAAAATGGCTCCTGGTAATGTGATGTTCTTTATTTGAAAAGTACCAAATTAGACACAGAAACTGTTCTGCAGAGAGCCGGCAGAGAAAGTACATGAAGCATGTTCTTCCCGTGCTCATACCTTGCACATTACTAGCTTTGCTGTCATAATATATTTAATCAGTGTGACAGTAAATGATCTTCTGCTGTAGACAAGCGAGTGGAAGATTATCTGCATCTTACAGGGTTAATGGCCCTTTCATAATAAACAATACCCACAGTATGAAAATAAGGCAATAACTCACGTACGTATTTCAGAAAGCACATGCCCAGGGTGATTTACAAAGGAAGTAGGATCAAACCTGTGGTTAAATGCTATAGCATTCCAGGCCACAGCTTTACTGATCTCAGAAGGACATCTTAATTTACTGTATATTCCCACAGAGAAACACACACACATAGGTGTTTTCTAATGAGCACATCCTCATAGGGTTTCACCGGGGGTATAGGTACATGTAATGTGAAAATTCAGATGAAATAGAAAATAGCAGCATGAAGAGGTTAAATGCAGAATTTATTTGAAGGGTGGTTATTGGTGTATCAGTTTCATGCTAGGGGAGTGAGTTCTTCAGGGGCCACTCATGGACCTTTATTTTCTAATACTTTTATAGATAACCCAAAATGATGGAATAGAGAGAAACTCACCCCAAGCTTGAAGATGACCCGGATAGCTAGCTTCCAAATTAAGGGTGACTTTTGCCAATTGGGAGGCGTGGTCAGACAGAAACAGAAGAGGATTCAGAAGGGGGAGGTCCCCTTGAGTAAGAAAGCTAAGCTTGCAAAGATGACATGGAGGGTGCCTAAACATCTGCAGGTGTGGCAGAAAGCTTTCCTCGTGGGTAATAAGCCAGTTGATAGCAAAACAGAATGAGTATCTAAAACTCCAGCAAAATGCTGCAACTATTAAAATAGTCTAGCTTAGGGGATATAAAACTATCTTGTGTTCTGTCCTGGTTAGCTTCTGAGTTGTTTTTAACCTAGCTGCTGCAAATGAAGAGTGGTATGGAGCATCTGGACAGAAAGGTTAAGGGATTGAGAGGTGTAGATTGCATCACAGAATGGTGAGGCTGAACAACAGTCTTTAGGTCTAAAGCATTCTCATCTAGAGACAAGAACAGTTTTCCTTCTGCCCCAGTAAACTGTTCCAGCAGGATGAATTGAGATTAAATGTTGTTAAATGTTGTTTTGCTTTGTTCTGTTTTTTTGTTTTTTGGTGGTTTTTTTTTTTTTTGTAAATAAGGGGATCATTAGGTAGCATAAGAGGTGTATGCTATCACTGAGACTTAAAAAATAGATTTGGAGGTGCCTGGGTGGCTTAGTTGGTTGAGTGTCTGCTTTAGCTCAGGTCATGATCTCACAGTTTGTGGGTTCAAGCCCCGTGTCTGGCTCTGTGCTGAAAGCTCAGAGCCTAGAGCCTGCTTTGGATTCTGTGTCTCCCTCTCTCTGCCCCTCTCAAAATAAATAAACATTAAAAAATTATTAAATAAAAAATTTAAAAATGTTAAAATATAGATTTGATCTATATTTCTTAGGCACCCAACTTATCGTTAAGAAGAGGTTGGTTTTTAACCCTCATGTGGTTCCTTCCAGCTTTAAGAATCTAGGAATCCATGTGCGAACAAGTTTCTATCCCTGCGCAGTTTCTGATATTTCCACTGAGAGTGTGTATTAAAAATTATTGGGCCTATCTGGAGCTTCTTTTGAAGTTTAATTCTAAACAATATTAAAACTGTAACTCTCCTTTCCCAAATACCTTTTCTGAATGGTAGGTAATGTTCTAATAAAGTTGAAATTGATGCATTTACACTTGACCTCTTTGGATTATGATATCCTGGCATAGATTTACTGAGGTGAGGTTGCCACTGCTGGAGCTGATATCCACTGAAAGGCAGTGGTCAGTATTGGTGAGGGACGAAGAGGTAACACTTCCTGTGTTCCCAATGGCTGTCTCTACAGTCTGAATTTGTTCATGATGCCAAGAACCCTGAATACTTCTCTGCACACAAGACAGACAAAATGGACAGTAGTTTGTAGAGAGAAAAAAAATGTACTCTGGGTCATTAAAGAAGCATGAACATCCTAAACAGCACAAGGCTGTGTTTGGTCTCTGGGGCTCATGTTGTGCTACCAATTTCAGACATCCCTCTTTTAGAGGAAGGCAGTTGGTGGCAATTAATTACCCCTGGATAGCACATACAGCTGCAGCCCGTGTATGGAAACAGAAGAGAAATTAGATTTAATTGGCCTTAGCACAATCAGGAATGTGGCATTTATTTAATTATGACTTGTTGGGAATGGAGCCTTGATTAGTGTTTTATTGCAATTTTAATATTAATAATATAATTAATAACACATAGAGCATATAAAAATGAAATAAGCCTCTTGGATGTTACATTAAGGTATTGCATGTTATTTTTAGAAACGCATGAAGTGTGTTCTTTTGACAATCAAAAAATTCTCAATTATATCAAAAATGAAGGGTTTCTTACCCTTGAGTGTCAGTCACATTGATTATTTCAAAGTTTTCCTTTATCAAGCCAGGTCCTGACGCATCCTCAGCAGAGCTCATATTAGTGGGTGAAATGATTCATTGGAACCCAATTTATTTTCTATTTTGGTCTACTTTTTTTGGCTTTGAAGTTAAAATGTTTGTCATTAAGTGCCCTTGCATTTCTTACTTGGTAATAACTGGGATTTCTTAAAAGGAAAAAGAAAAATTAATTGGTGTTTGAACAAAAGTATGGAAAATAAAACATTCTAACTGTGTGGGGCTTTAAAAAATGTCCTAATTCTCAAATACTGCTTTAACTTTTATGGCAATATTTGCCTAGGAAAACAGTCATGTTAATAAAATAATTGTGCTCACACTCTGATTATTGACATAGTATTTTTCCAGGCTTGTGTATCTTAAATAAAACCTTCAAAAGTAAGCCTCTAGAGTTCGTTAGAGACCCAAAGCCTATGGTTTTGTAGGATGAACATTTGCTCCTAATTCAAGGAAATATACTGCATTATGATCTGCACTTAAACAGTCCCCCTGATGGGAATGTCCCCCAAATGCCACACAGACTAAACAAAATGAGCACTTCTGACTGCCATGCTGTATTAAAAAAATCTGTCTTCTATTCCGCACGTACCAGGCAATGTTTCTGCGCAGTTTCACACAAAAGCAGCAGGATTAGATGTGCTTTGCAGTTGCATCAAACATTGGTAAATGGAGGAAAAGCAACACCCCGTGGTCCTACAGATGTTTATAAACTGCAGCGGTTGTGTGTTCTGGAGATTAAAGAGGCATTGTCCTGCCACACTTGCAATGGTCACAGTGACTTGCTTGCAGTGTAGGGATCACTGTTTATTCTTAACTCCTCTACCTCTACCAGTGGGATGCTGAAATTATATACCCTAGAGTTAAGTGGAGAGAAAGGGTATCAGGCTCAGAGGGTAAGCAAGAAGGTAGAAAGATCAACCATAAATTCACAATGTCAGAGCTCAGAGAGTGGGTTACTTTACAGAGGACAGATTTTTCTTGAATATTTTCCTTGAATATTTTTTCTCTTCATATCAAAAAAAAAATAATGAAAACCACAGAGGATAATGGACATTTCTTCATATCATCAAACATTTAGAAAATCTCTGCTGGGTGTATATATCCCTGCTCAAGATACATATGATATCAAAAGCAAGATGGGTTTGCTCTCACAAATCACGAAGAGGGGCACCTGGGCAGCTTAGCTGGTTGAACGTCTGACTCCTCGTATATGCTCAGGTCATAATCCCAGGGTCGTGGGATTGAGTCGTTGGTCGGGCTCTGCACTGAGCATGTAGTCTGACTGAGATTCTCTCCCTCTCCCCTGCTCGTTCTCTCTTTCTCAAATTATAAAAAAAAAAAAAATCGTGAAAGAACCAGAGAATCAAAGTAATTGTGTGATTGCTCTATGTGAGGCACCCATTCCAGATGCAGCATTCAGGAAAAACCAATCCAGCCTGGAGTTAGGAAACCTAGCCATCATTCTTGTTGTTCTGTCAGGAGTTGACTCTGTGACCTCGGGCTCATCGCTTCTCTCCGGCTCGGTTTCCCCACTGGCAAAGTAAGAAGTGAAACTCTGTAGATTATCTCTGAGCCCTCTTCATATCCTATATTGTAGTATTTTTATCTATTGGAAAAAAGGGAAGTAATGGAGCTTTAACAAAGAAAAGGAAAAATCCTACAATTCAGAACTGCTATTTTGTAAGGATACATCAAACATCTGGTTTGATCAACAGAACATGATCTCTTTGCCAAGAAATATCCCTATGAAAATCAACTCAGTGACTTAACAGGAAAGCAGGAAGTAGGGGGAAGCAATTGTTTCCTTTCTTTCTTCAGGAGCAAGGAGACATTTTGCAAATATGAGGGAAATCCAGCCACTGTCTCCCATGCTGTGGTCCTCTGTAGAAAGAGCTCCACCTGGCTTTGGGGCTTCCTACATCCTGCCTTGTGGCCTAAGCTCTTCACACAGGGCTCCGTTAATGCGGAGGAAACACCTCAGCTGCCTGGAATCGACCTTTAAAAGTTAAACAAGAGAATGGGTCATGCAGAGTGGGTGAAATCATAACCTGAAATTATAGCCACGTTCATTATTTGACGCCATGCAACGGAAATAAGTTAAATATTAACATGTACATGTACATTTATATGTTGTCTGTAGACAGAACCCCCACCTTCCTGCAAAGTTCACTCTTTTTGTTTGATTAGTTGTGGGGCTGTTTTCAAGATCTACCGGTTGGAAGTAGCCACATTTTGTGAAGTTAAATGAACTCGGGCCGGGAAACAGTCCATTATATGAGAAATTTTACATAAACATAAGAGGAACTGAATTACTTGTTGTTACTTTAAACCGATGACAAGTATCATTATCCAAAGTGTTGTTGGTTTTGTACAGGAGCTGTATGTGCTTCTAATGTACTTTCTTTACTTTTCTGTGGGGAAAAAAAACCCTCAGACACAATGTCTAATAGCAGCATGTACTTGTCTGTCAACACAGAAGTCCACAATATGAAATCACCGCTGCAGCAGCTAGTGGAGACAGGCAGAAAACCACCCACATTTGATAGAACACCCAAACATTTGGTGGCTAAGAAGCCATTTGCAAAGCAACAATTAAGGTCTGGGATTTTATTTCCTATTCCTCTGACCCCATCTTCTCATCACTCTTGTACAGAATATGTAACGACAATGAAGACTTCCAGTGAGAATAAGGCATCGGGGGTTCTTGTAGCAATTATACTCAAAACAAAAATATTACACACACACACACACACACACACACACACACACACACACACACTCAGGATGAAGAAAATAAAGGCAGATGAATGAGAGGTATCTGTTGGGTACAATTACAAAGCTGATGTATCCAAATTTTCATTATCAGTGTATAACTTGACATGTCCCTTCTAATGTAACTCATTGCATTTCCAGATAAGTTTTCAGAGGTGTGGAGAATAGAATGGCTGCCTGGAACTGGTATTTCCCTCACAGGGAAAGAAGGGTATAGATGTGCATTATGCATGTGGTCATTTCAGCTTCTACCTAAAAATATTTTTCTCTTGTGCGGAAAAATGTAAGGATATATATAATTTTTAATTTTTTTTAACATTGATTTGTTTTTGAGAGAGACAGGGAGGGAGGGAGGGAGGATGGGCAGAGAGAGAGGGAGACACAGAATCTGAATCAGGATCCAAGCTCTTGAGCTGTCAGCACAGAGCCTGACGTGGTGCTCAAACTCACAAACTAGGAGATCATGACCTGAGCCAAAGTCAGACACTTAACCGGCTGAGCCACCCAGCCTGTAAGGATATGTTTCTAGGCTAAAAATTCTATATGTCAGGGGAGCTCTAAGTGTCTTAGGAAGGTACTGCTTTTGTTGGAGTTTGTTCAAGGATGTTACAGATAAATCTAGTCTCTTTTTGACATCATGTTGGGAAACTGGGGAATAGGGCAAGGGTTAGGAGGTTGAGAAAAGGAAGGAAATCCATATTTTTAGTTCAGGAGGAACTTGTATTCTTTAAAGGTAGTTTCTAGGTGTGATTTTTTTCAGGCCACAAACTGATATTGTAGATTTGTAGGGGGGCGGGGGGGGGGGACAGATGGAAAGGAGAAATGAATGACCTCTATACACACTTGCCTCTCGTGTACAAATGTGACATGCATACTCCAGCCTGTAACCTCCTTTATAAATAATAGATGTTGCATCTTAAGACTGATTTCCAGTATTCTACAGCAGGACTGAATTCAGAGCCTTTTCTTATTATATATTTTGTTTGTTTATTGGTTAATAACTTTGATTTAAGTTTTGAAAGCCAAAAGTAACACAGAGATTTGATTGGACTTGGGGGAAGTGTCAGTACTTCTGTGATGAAAAAGAAGGTGTGTTGTAACTGATACAGCTATTACAGGGGATCAAATTACCTGTCCCCTCTGGCCCCACATGTTTATCTTGTAGAGAGGTTTTCTCTGCTTCAGAATCCATTCCCTCTGTCGTATGATTTCCTTTCCCTTTGGTGAGCTATTTTAGCTTGTCTCCAGCTGCCCAACAAAACAGCATCACATCCCTGATACTAGAGGGGTAAATAAAATCACCTTTAAAAAATGTTTTGGTGTCAATTTTTCATAATTTAGAAAGATTGAAAAAAAAAGTTGTCTGCACATCATACACTGCAAATACCTGGTAAACAGTGGGGCGCACAGACCCTAAGGAAGAAAAAACCAAATCAAACTTTTGCCTCAGGGAGGAATAAGCAAGACAGGATTTTATTATTTCCATGTGTCATTTTGAATATATTATTCTGAACAACACTTAGCACCTTCATGGTGCTAAATTAATTTAAAACGATAATGTTTTCCCTTCCTTTCTAAGTGATCTCTTCTGTGGGCGTTGTAGGATACAGGTGGTAGGCAGAAAACTTGCAGGTTTTGATTTTACATATGAAATAGTTCTAGTTCTTAAGTTTTTACCTACCCAATTTATTGGCGGGTAACACACCAGGAAAGTAGAACATGATTGTATCTCTCTAACGGTCTTTTCACCAGTTTATAAAAAGTTTTTATTTACAAAGCTGTGTTAACTTTTTAAAAGCATCTCACGTTTGTCTTTTAACCCTCCAGCTTCCTCAAGGGCTAGTTAGATGAGGTGATACATTCCATAATTTACAATAGAGGAAAGTTACATGACTGATTCCAATTTGGAATGTTACCATCACAAGCTGAATGTGGTCTCTTGTTCCTCACAGTGAAACCAAAGTAGACAGAAATTATACTGCAGTAGAAAGCAGTGATCCCACTTGAATCTATTTCAGAAATCTTTAGGTCCTAGGAAACCAGGACCGTTGGTTCCAGATGGGCTAGAAAGGTATTCCAGGGAGACACATAAAGGAACTTGGCTCCTGAAGAGATCGCTTGTAATAAAATGTCAGCTTATAATTGCCTGTGTATTCTTTGTTCTTAGTTGTTGCTGCTGTTGCTGCCATGATGGTGGTTGTTTCAGATAAGGATGCTGTGCTTCATAAAAAATATATATGACTCCTCAGAGCTAGACCCAGATGAAATAGTATCCTCACTTCTCGTTTTCTTTGCATTTGGAGGCCTCTTCCTTCTATTGCTGTATGCTTGCTTCTCTTTCTCCCCGTCAAAACTGACTTGCAGGAGGTAAATTGGTAGCGTTCTCTAATACGTGTTTTTTTTTCATTCTCTGATATTCCAAGAATTTAGGTTACGTTTCACATACACACACACAAACTTGGATAGATTTTTTTTGTCCATCTCAACAGTGTAAACAAAGGAAGAGACCCTCGCTTGCAATCCTGAGCATGGGGATGTAAGTTGAAAAGTACACTTGAATGATAAAGAGACGTTTAAAATAGAATGAAAATTTTAGGAGCGAATTGAAAGAAATATACTAGTTATGGCTATTGTAGGCAAGGTATGGACATGGAGACAGAGAGAAAGGGGAGGAAGAGAGAAGGAGAGGTACAGAGAGAGTCAGAGAAGGAAAAAAGGAAGAAAAGGAAAGCAGAAGGGAGAGAGGAAAGGAGAGGATGGAAGGAAAGAAAGAAGACAGAGAAATGGGAAGAGAAGGAGAAAGAAAGGAAAAGAGGAAGGAAGGAAAAGAAATAAGCAATTAGACAAAGAACAGGGGCAGAAAGTAGAAAATACATGTGCATTTTAAGAAAACAGTAAAAACAAGAAGTTCCAGATGGGAATTTGTTTTTAGAGACTTTGAAGTTAAGTTTAAAATATGAATATGGTAATAGTATTAAAATGATAAAGTAGTATGGGTGGATTTTTCTTTTTAAGTCTGGTGAAGATGTGTGTAGCTAGGCGACTATGGGCAGTCATCTCAGTTACCTTTTAAAATAAAAAATAAATAATTTGAAACTAATTACATCCTGAGCTTTGGCTTCATGTCTTAAATTGTTCAAATGGGAAATCTTGATCAAGAGCAGTTTGAAAATGTAGCCCCAAGTGCTTTGATTACTCTCATAATCAACCTTAAAGATAAATATCCTATGAATTATCAATTTATACATTTAAAAATATGATTCTTTGGATTTGATTATTTTTACATTTGGGTGGCAAACCATTAATGAGTCATGAAATCAATTTGGATTGTAGTAATCGGTATTTTTAAAAAATAAAATAGAATAAATAGGAATTTATTAACTTGGCTTAGAATTGAAGTGTAAAATGGAAGGGCACCTGGGTGGTTCAGTCAGTTAAGTGTCCAACTCTTGGTTTCAGCTCAGATCATGATCTCACGGTTATGAGATCAAGCCCCACATCAGGCTCTGCCGTGACAGCATGGAGCCTGCTTGGGACCCTCTCTCTCCCTCTCTCTCCCCCTTGTCCACTCATGCTTACTCTCTCTCTCTCTCAAAATAAATAAGTGAAAAGTAAAAATGAAATGTAAAACTGAATGCAGTGTGTATAGGAAGAATATTGCTTTCTGAAGCTTTTGTTTCAGTTGTGTGGTGTGTGTGTGTATACATAGGTGTATTTGATCAAAAAGTAAAATGCTTTTCTCATTGCAAGTGATAATCAAAATGTTTGAAAAATACTGATCTGGGTAGTATTGAACAAAAACTCACCAGAGTGTGTATGTGACAAATTCCTTGGGATATTTTAACAGTCTCTTTATTTCTGTTGGGAGGATGGTTTATTTCAAAATGTGTCCATTTTGGTTTTTAGCTCATGGTATTTCCAGAGTTGCTTTTTCATTCAAAGATATCACTTGATTAATGAATATATGTAAAAAGCGCTTTAGTTCAGTATCATATGTCACTAAGGAGCTGCAAATTAAAACAATGAGATATTACTACACATCTACTAGAACAGTCAAAATCCAAATCTCTGACAACACTAAATGCTGGTCAGGATGTGGAGCAACAGGGACTCTCATTCATTGCCGGTAGGAATGCAAAATGGTAAACCATTTTGGAAGACACTTTCTTATAACATTGATAATACTTATAATACTGGTAACACTTATAATACCATACAATCCAGCAATCGTGCGCCTTGGGATTGATTCAAATGAATTGAAAGAATGTCCATAAAAAAGTCTACACATGGGTATTGATAGAAGCTTTATTTATAATTGCCCAAACTTGGAGGTAAATGAGATGTCCTTCAGTAGGTGAATGAATAAACTGTGGTACATCCAGACAATGGAATATTATTCCGGGCTGAAAAGAAATGAGCTGTCAAGCAATGAAAAGACAAGGAGGAAACTTAAATGCATATCACGAAGAGAATATGCAAGTGAAAGGAACCAACAAGGCTACATATTGTGTGATTTCAACTCTCTGACCTTTCAGAAAAGGCAAAACTATGGAGACAGTAAAAAGATCAGTAGTTGCCAGCGGATAGTGGGTGAGGCATTAATAGGCAGAGCCCAGAGGGTTTTTCAGGCAGTGAAACTATTCTTGAAAATACTGCAATGGTGGATACATGTCATTATACATTTTTAAAAGCCCATAGGATGTACAACACTAAGAATAAACCCTCATGTAAACTGTGGACCTTGGGTGACAATGACATGTCAATGTAGGAACATAGATTGTATCAAATAGACCCTTGTGGTGCAGGATATTGTCAGGGAGACTCTACATGGGTGGGGGCAGGAGATCTACGGCAACTCTGCACTCTCTGTTCAGTTTTGCTGTGAACTTAAAAATACCCTAAAAATAAAGTTTATTAATTAAAAAAAGGGATATGCGGTAAAGTATTGATCTGCATTGCCACGTTGCCCTCCAATAAATTATACCAATTTATTCTTCCCTTAACGTTGTATGGGAGTGTTAGTTTCCCCACACTCACACCAATTCTGTGTACTGTTAATTTTGCTATATATATTTACAATTCCAATATGAGAAAACAGTATCTCATTACCGTTTTAATTTGCATATCTTTAATTTATGGTGAAAGCTAAAGCATCCTTTCCTATGTTTATGAGCTATTTATACTTCTTTTTATAACTGCCTATTCATGTTCTTTGAGAATTGTGTGGTTTTTAAAGTGAATGATAATTAAGACAAAATCTTAAAAAATATTTTCTAAAGGTGCTTTAGGTTCTTTAGGAAGAAATCTTAATGCAAGTTTGAAATAGAAGAAGCAAGGAGCACCATGTGATGTAAAATGACAGAGACAACACCAGAACAATTGTTATTCACAGCTGGCCTTTTCCCAGCGCACCCTGGAGACCTCCAGTCCCTTTCCAGGCTCTCCGTGGCTGTGGATTACATAGCAACACAACCTTTGTATTCAGAACCTTTGCATTCTTTAAGAGGCTGGAAATCTTTCTCTTTTGCTTCTTTTACTCCTACGGAGGTAAAATGAAATAGAACAAGTGGGAGGAGGTGGTAAGGAAGAAATGGGCAATAAACACAGTTTTTAGCAGAGGAATCAGCAGCTGGAGATGACGCAGAAGAGAAGTAAACACGGAAAATGGGAGCAGTTGCAATCCTGCAGGGAAGTTGGCTTAGACTCGTCCGTGGTGGAAAGCGCTAGCCCAAATGCCAACACTGCTGTGGGATTTGTAGCATCTTCTCTAGATAATTGTAGCGAGTTCAGACAAATCTATTTGCAGCCTGTATAACTGAGAGTGAGCGGCAGGGAATTGTCTTGGTTTTCAGGCACCGATCCCTTAACCAAGTTACCCGCTATGCAGAGACAGGATACATCTGTTAGTCTGGTTGAGGAGAGAATATCGCCTCAAATGCATCCCCACTCTGCACTGCTGGCCCCAGACTCTCAATCCTCTAGCCAAAGCATTGTTGGGGGCCAGGAAGAAGCTCTTCAGATTTAGCCAAACCAGTAGTTAAGAAAGCAATGAAAGAAACACTGACTTCACCTGCCAAGTAAGACACCTTCTATGTGGTCTTACTTGAGTCACCTGAGCAAAGAAGTTATTTTATTAGTGTTCTTTTTTGAGAGCCATTTCTGATTATGCCTATTTACATTGATCCAACATTACTGGAATGTTTGGGCTGGGATGCAGGCTATAATATTGCAGATGGACACAAATGCTTTGTACCCCTATGTTTATAAAGGATTCAGGCTCTGCTAGGGCTTTGAACTCTGTCAGGATTGGCAATCATAGAAAACCTGGTTCTCCCTCCCCCATTCCTGTTTAGTTACACTGAAATTAGTTTTCCTGCCTCCAGATAAAATGTCAGAATTCGGTCTCCTGGTGCATTATTTTCATATAGAAGTCTTAAATAAGTAGATAATTCCAAATGGCGGTGAACCCCAAATTATGTTTTCATCATTAGCCCTACAATAATTTCAGAATGTGTCCCTACTCCCCCACGGTAGCTCCTGTCTGTAATCCCTCCATCATTGCATTTGCATGCTTCTATTATGTAGTCTACCTTCGTGAGGGCAATGTGTCAGGAAGCATCCCGTCTGTAAGTGACTAGAGTTAAAATCATCCTCAACAAATCGGCAATGCGATCGGCTCAGAGCCGTGCTAATAATGCCATCCTGTCAGCTTCCACGCTTTTGATAAACACTCCTTCCCAGCGAAGGATGTGGGGAAGTTATGTAATCATTTGGAAATATGTCAACATAGCCGTGGGATTGGGGCAATTAAGCCTGTTCTTCCTTACGTAAATGTAGAATGGGGTCAGAAAAGTGGGTATTATACCCAATTTAGTGACGGTGTCTGGAGCCAATTCGTTTGTTTAATATCTCCTCGTTTGTGTACACTGGAATTTCTCCAGGGAGGGGTTGTGGAAGGTGGGGAGAGGGAAAGGGGAAGATTGAACAGTTCAACAGGAAAAAAATGAAATCAAAAAAACTGTGTGTGTGTGTGTGTGTGTGTGTGTGTGTGTGTGTGTGTGTGTGTGTTTTGGGGCAAGGTTGATTTGATTTCCTTTCTGTTCACCTTCCCTTAAGTTCAAAATAGCCCAGCCCTCCTTTGTTGTCCTCCTGGACAAACATCCTGCTGAGCTCCTGGGCTTCCTCTGCAGGTAGTGGACACCTCCTTCAGGAGGGGGTGCTGTCACTGACATGTGCAGCAAGCCACAGATGCGTCGCTTGGCTAGAGTTCTGACATTTGTCCGTGATGAGCAGTGACAAGGTTTCTGTCTCTTTTAGTGCCAAATCTCAGATAGTGCAGGAGACTCCCAGTGTGCCTACCCAACTTGGTACAGATTTCATAATAATGCCTCTCTCCTTCCTAATCCCCTACTGTCACAATGTTCTGTCTTGTCTGTTTACTTTGGCTTAAGTTTTCAAAGTACCCCTTCTTCTGGTCATTCTTTACATGCACATCTCGGGTACATCATTTCTTTGAAAGCAAGGACAGTCAGGTTCTCATTTCCAATTCTTGTCAGGTCAGTGACTCAAAGCCAGACAAATTTGGGCAGATTGGCAGCTTATAAGAAATGACGGTACACTTGGCTTGACACTGTGCCTTGCCATTGACCACAAAGAGATTGGAATCCAACCCTACCAGACCCATCACTGGAGTTCTGTCCAGTGTGGCAAATGCATCATTGTGTTTGTGGTCTAGGAAGTCTATTTTAGCTTCTTGTGGTGGGGTCTTGGCCTGTAGTTTGAGGACTGTGCCTGGCTGGGACCAGATTTCTCCTGCTTTCTCTACCCAATGAAGCTGCTTCTGTGGTGGGTAATTGGAGAATAGGTGGGTTTCTAGGAATGCACATGGTGTTTAGTCTTGCATCCTAGTGGTTATGGTCACTCTTGTTTCTGATGCCAAGTGCCAGCCCTTGAAGCAGGCTGTCAGAGAGCTGGCTTGAGAGACTATGACTTTACACTTGCTCTGGAAGACCTATAGTTTGGAGATGGAGAATGGGGGGGGGGGGGGAGTGGGAGGAGGTGAGGGGTAAGAAAAGTGCAGCATGGACCAAACATGGAAGTTTGGAGGGGGAGGATACACAGCATTGCTCTTCATATGTTCCCTTTCCTTCCTCCCATATCGTCTTTTGTCCTCTGCACACACTCTTTTTCTCCAAACGTTTGTTTCTGATCTCATCTGGAATCGGCTCTTGACCTGCCTCTCTATTGTCAACAACCAGGCTAATGTCTGCCAGGTGTTCCCACTGTAAGACTGAGAATAACATGATGGGTAAGGGCAAACAGTGAGGGTCCCTTGAGTCAAAAGTGGGGTTTAATGAAACCACAATCCACCTTTAAGCAAAGAGAAGAGGAAAGTGGTGAGAGGCCTCGGTACCTGTGTCCACAGCACATCAGCACCTTTTGAGTGTGACACTTACTGAAACCAATAATGACGATGTCAAGAAAGACTGTTTTCTCTCCAGATGTCATGCCTTGCTGAGGTTGGAAAAACTGCACTCAGCATGCCAGCAACTATGTAAAAACACCCAGCCACAGTTCGCTGCATGCAACAGGGGAATAAACTAAGAGCCATTCTCTGCAAACTCTGTTCTTGTAATTGTAGAGTTCAGTGTGTAAGCAAGACACTTTCTTCATGGGGAGGACAGTAATCTTCATCAGAGAGTGACAGAGGCAAAAAGAAAATTTGAAGACATTTGTTTCAAGAAACAAGTGAGTCTCAATTTAGTAGTTTTGTGGAATCATGAGAAAAGAGGATATTAGGCCATGGGTGACAAATTCCAAAGCAGAGTGCAACAGAATAAATTTGTTTGATGGCACTGGTGGACTAGGAACTCCAACTAATTTTAGAATATTGATGGCAACTTTAGAATAATTATACTTTCTGATAGGAGAGATAATATAGTAGATGTGATATGTTAATGGATATATTCATGTACTGTAATATGCACATTTATATACACTGTGGAAAAATAAACAAAACCAAGACTTACCCTTCATGAATCTCCAAAGTAGTAAGTTCAGGAGAGCTATTACTTGTGCACAGAGAATGCTCAACAATAAAAGAAAATGTCTAAGACTCCACCACTTTGAGATTGAGTGACAGTGACAAGACATAGGCTTATTATTTCAAAAGGAGTCCACCAATTTTTTTTTAAATCAATCTGTACAGATTACTTAGGGAACTGCTTCCTAAAGTATTGTTGAAATTACTAGAAACATCTGGCTGCCACACATCCACTTCCTTTAACTATTTCGTCTGCTATAGTGAGAACACTGAGCCCCTCTAATCCCTCACACCCACCCCTCTCCTTATTTTTCTGGGAGGCTTAGTTTTTCATGAATTTGAGATAAACTTATGGCAAAAAAAAATGTGTTTTCTGTCTCAAAGATGTTCTCAGTGTTTTGTAATTGTAATTTGTACATCGACTTCTGCATCACTCTTGTTTGTTATAATTAGGTCATCCTGGTTAACAATGTTTCGGATTAGGGGTGCCTGGGTGGCTCAGTTGGTGATTTTGATTTGGGCTCAGGTCCACCCCAGCTGTCAGTGCAGGGCCTGCTTGGGATTGTCTCTCTCCCTCTCTCTCTGCACCGCCCCACCCCCCTTGCCTGCGTTCTCTCCACCTCAAAATAAATAAATAAATAAACACTTTAAAAAAATGGTTCCAATTAACGTAAATATTTTAAAGGCAACCCCATTTTTTCCTAAGTGAAAACAACATTCCTGCAGGAGTCCTTTTGTTTTCTTCTGCTTTTCTGTGGATTTCAGAAACGGAGTTAGTTCTTGCAGACTAATCTTCATCATTACAGTCTGTTCAACTTGAAGGATCTGTGAAGAAAATAAAAGGAAAAATTCAGTGAAACTGAGTTCTTTATTTTTTCTGTGTTCTGCTATTTGGTGGAAAGAATTCATAAATATCAGATATTAAAAAGAAGAGATGTCCGGGCTATATTCTGGAGTCAAAATCAATTCAGCTCAATCTTCTGTGCCTGTCACATCTAGAGCTTTGTTTCCGTACATTGAAAATTCATGTTCAGAAATATTGACTTCAAAACTCTGCAGGATCTTAAAAAGTAACTAAAAAATTCTTTTATAGAAGAAGCTCTCTTATCCTAAATCCACATAATCATGTCTGGACTAACTGAGTCTCTCCACATCTTTTGCAAAACTCACTGACTAATATCCTCCACTTCTGAACTCGTGTGGCAAGTATGTTGACACAGTTCTTCTCCCACTGGTTGAATTGTATATTTGCCAAGAGCCAGTTGTGTTTGCTCCCAAATCTGATTATGTCAATTGTGCTTGTTCTTGTAATTACCTAATTTAATTAAATATTATGTAAACTGATGAACGGAGAGAAGAGAGCTGTTATTTCTAAGTTGCATGCTTTGAAGACTCAGCAAAGCCAGTCACTAAAAAATTAGATTCAAAACATGTGAGGGCAAAACACCTGTAAAGGGGTGAGAAAAAATTAGTTTTTCAACCTGGATTCTTCCCTGAGATTAATGCACAGTTGTCAGTAAATTCAGTTCTTCAAGCTGGAAGCCATGAAAACTGCCTTACTCTGTTTGTGTGTCTCTTGATGAACTGACATTTCTCTTTAGCAAAAGAATCCTGATTTTGGTTTTGTAAGATAAAAAGACCTCTGATGTATTTGGTATGATGTCCTTGAGAGAGTAGAGAATATTTGTATATTATTCATTCACTTATTTATTCAGCAAATAAATATTGACCACATGGTATGTTCTAGGACCTATCCTAGGCTTGGAATTCAAGGTCACTGCCCTTCAGGGCGTATATCTAGTAGAGAGAAAAAGATACTTAAACAGATGGTGGCAATATCACTGGAGTTTTGAGAACAAGGAAGACTTGGCCAGATGAAATCAGTTTGTGAAAATCAGGATTATGAAATAATATGCAGTTTCAGGGGACCACATGTAGTAGCAAAGCATGAGGTACACAAGGTTGCAGGGGCCATGTGGTAATGGGTTTTTGTGTTGAACTCTAAAGTTATAACTTTATTCTGAAAGCTGTGAAGAGTTGATGAAGGGTTTTAAACCAGAGATCAAATTTCTGTTTTGAAATAATTAATCTAGTATCAGTTTAAAGTTTAAATTAAAGACACCAAAGACCAGTTAGGAGGATGTCATCTTGTTGAGAAGTAATCAGTATCTGAACATCTAAACTAAAGTACTCTTAATAGTGACATTGTATGTGGAGAGTGTAAGAGGCACAGGATGGGTGGGAGGGGCATAGAATGAGAAATTAATCTCATTTCTGAAGTTTCATCCCATCAGGATGTGACCAGATCAATTATAGTCTTACCAACACATATTTAACACAATGTTCTTTTCTGTTAAAATACTCAGTTGAGATTTGATTTTCAAGAACATTATACTTGGATTTTAGAATATTATGGTAAGGGACAATTGATAACATTATTCCAACAATATTTTTAATCAACGTTATATAAATTATATATAAAACCAATAATGCATCCAGTTTGGGACAATGATTAGTGCTTTAAAATATGTTCTTAGGGATTCCCCACTAGTTAGCATAACAGAGGTAGCTCTTTTAAATGAATAATTTCAAACTTTGTTTTTCTTGCTAATACATGAGAGTATCCAGAAGTACATATCAGAAGTTGGTTTAGTTGTGGATTGGGACACTCTATTTCCACCATATTGTAAATACGATACTGCCTAAATTTCGAATGGATTCCTGTCCAATGAAGCCCCAAATTGAATTTGTTGGAAAATATCAAAAGCTGAGTTTGAAAAGGAATATGTAAAAGCTGGTTTAAACTTGGGGCTCTCAGCCACCACTGTGGATTTGTGTAAATAGAATATACCCCAGATTAAAATAAAAGCGTATTGTTCTACCAACTTGAAAAGAGAATTTTCTAATAAATATACTCAATCAGTAAAACTGCTTAATGTCCTTTCCTGCAATAGAGAAAAAACCCTGTCAGGCTGCAAACCGTATCATCAAAAGGTATCTTAAAACCAGGTGACAGAATACATCATTATTTGTTGAATGATTTCTGGGTCATTTTGTCAACACTAATTTTTAATGGAAATTATAAAATCATACTTCTCCTTTAAAGGTTGGTACTCAAATTTACCTGGAAAATAATGTGATTAAAGTACGAATCTGGATAATGCCTTCCTCAGGCAACAGATATAAAAGCTCAACTCTTAATATGCAGTAAGTCTGGAACTAACATCTTTTACCCCTCTTACCTTCTTACTTTGTTAGCTAAATGTGTATTGTATGGTTGAAAGCTTTAGTGCGTCAACTAACAATGCACTTTTCATTATTCAAAGCTTTAAAAAAATCCCCTTAATAATTTTGCAGTTCTAAAGATGAGATTGTCATAAATGTCCAGCTATATAAGATCAGAATTAAATCATTTGTAAGCAAAGTAGCTTAGAAACTAGCAAAAACCACCTCAGACTTCTCCTATTCTTCTCTTTATTCACGGAACTGTGCTGCAGGTAATTTTGAGGAGGCAGCACTCCATTTATTGTACAATTATGTCATGTTATTTTCCTATTGCCACAAAGCTGCCATGAAGCATGCTTCATATATGCCTGAAGAGTTTACCTTGTATGAATATTTGCATTAAATAAATGAAAATTCACCTCTTTCTACAGATATCATGCAGAGACACAAAAGTGTTCCCTGCTATTAGAAATGGGCTCGTACAGACTATAAAAATTGTAAATGAATTTTTGCTTGATTTGTTCCATTTATATAAAATAGATTGAACATGCAGCTTTATGAAAATGTGTTTATTTAACCAGAAACCACAAATATTTTTTAAAATGCTCTTTTCTATTTAACTTTTAATTCCAAGATTTCTTTTTATGAATGTTCATAGTGATTTTATTGAACTGTAAGGTAAAATAAATGTAGCAGTGGGATTTTGTAGATTTTTTTTCAACAAAGTGTTTACTTGGGGTAGAACATAACTTTTAGAGCCTTGTTTGATAGATGGTTGAAATCAAATGCCTGCAACAGCACAGAGAGCAGATTCAGGGTGACTTGATTCTGAATACTTAGCAATTGAAGTCAATGTAAACTCTAGTGGACATTGGAAAGCACCCATAAGAATTGTATATTTTTATTATGATTCAAAATTCCCACATGGCTGTACCTTTCTTTATTAGCAAACTCAGCAAGAGAAAGCTGGATCCTTTACATAGTAATTGCATTCCTATTCTGAAATGCTAGCAAACCGAATCAAAATGGTAATCTCCATTGTGAACATTGTGCTTGTGCTCTGTTCTCCAAAAGAGCGCACGAATATATGCATATATGTACATATAATGTAATAATTAGTGTTTCAAAATAGAAATTAAATAACAGCTGAAAAAAATGCATCCAAGGAAATGAAGTTGGAGTACAAATCTATTTTGGTTATCCTGTCGGTAATTCATGCTGGATAATCATGAGCCCAGCAGTTAATGACCTCTACTCTGATACATTAAGTCCAACCAAAGATAATGGTGTCCTGGGTAAATTAACAAACCCAGTGGTAAACTTGCTTCCAGTTCAGCAGGAGACAGTGTGCAAATTAGCATTAGTTCTTAATAAGATCAGTGTCCTACAATCCACAGTTCTACAGTGCTCATAATGCTGTCTCTTTTCAGGTGAAAATTTTTTTCTCCCGAGAAACCTTGCACAATACATTCTCTTGACTGAGATTGTTGTCATCCTAATCAGTCCCCCACCTTAAAACTTTCTCCATTTTTCCCACTTTCATGCTGTGAAGGCTGCTGTGAGTTGTTGAGAATGATTATTCATTTGTAAGCTTCTTTAATAACATTTTCGTTAGATGTTGAGGTTCCCAGCAGAGTCACCCAAGAATTTGATTTTATAATTATAACCATTCTGCAAAAGTTACGGTCAGTGTATAGGCAATCTCACTAATCGCCACTTTGTGTGTCTTTGTCAAGCAGCATTTATATTTTGTTAAGTAAATGGTACACCCCGTGGACAAGTAGGCACTGAGTTATTTTGCAGGACACTGGGTCTTTTAGGTAGCTGTGTGTGTTTCAGGCTGTATTTGGAAAGGGCAGACCAGTAGTAGAGATGGGAGTTGTTTTAAAAATCGATTTTAAAGCCATGTTTTACCACACGGTCTGGAAAAATTTGTATTTTTAAGTACAATTATCAGGAGAAAAACCTGTGATACATATGATATTGGTGCACATCCGCTATTTTATTTGCATTAGATATATTTGACTTTTATAGAGGACCTGCTAAAAATGATATATGGAGCATTAGAGTTTCAAATAGATGACACTGAAGTGCCTAAACAAATAAGGTGTATCTGTGCATGCACGTGCCTGTGTATTTGTGTACATGTGTATCCATGTGTGTTTATGTATGTGCACAACCACCTATCTTAAGAGTTGAAGCACATGACAATGAAAGTCTGCATGCATATTTCGATGCATTTGGGATGTTTAGGACATAAGATCTCACATATTACCTGTCAAAAGTTTTGTAAGTAAAAAAAAAAAAAGTTAAATACATGGATCTTGTCTGAAGAATCCTCTCACTGTAAAATGTTTACCTTTTGTGACACATACTATTATTTCATGATTATGTTAAAATACTCTTAAAGAGTTTTACATGTTAACCAGCTACTAAGAATGCCTTAATAGAGTACTAATTTTTGTTAGAGGTGTCTCGACAATTTGAATTTTATATGCATGCATTATGTTTGCTTAAAATGGGAAAATTATGCATCTGAAGGAATCTGTCTAGAATAATGGGGTTCTATAGAGGTTACTTTAATCACGTTCTCCAGCAGTTATAGCTGTTTTACATCTTATTTGCAACAAAAGGGAACTCTAATTATCTTCAAAAAGAGCATAAAATGGTGTGCCTTGCTGCTGATGTAATGTTGATTCCTGAATGCTGGTGATAGGAACTGACAACTAAATGCATGTCACACTTTTCAGAAATCAGCCATGGTGACAGGATAACCACCTTTTGTGACCTGGGAGCCCAAAGAGGGAGTATATATTTGCCTGTTAAGTAGAAACAATTTGCGGTCTTTATTTTTTTTTAATAAAAATATATTTGTCCCTGGGTTAAAAATGATTTATTTACTAATGCTAAAACTTGCTCGTGTGATTTAAATTTGAGAAGCCACCTACTACTGTAAATTATCCTAAGTGTATTTAATCTCATTTCAAATCACGAAAAAGGAGAGTAGCCTGAACCTCTGACCCTCCATTTCCTTCCATTTTCTTCTTTTTGGCTTACAGACATAGGTGGGTATATATTTATGCCCAGTGCTGGAGTCCTGCATATATGATTAACATGTGCTTGCAGTTTCATTTCCAACTCACACAGATCTCATTTATAAATACAAATGAGATGCATATAGCCTATTACAAAATATTAAAATTAGAATTGGAAAGAAGATTGCATGTTTTAAGTCTGGCTGCAGTAGTCATGTTATACAGTGTTTGTAAGATTGAACTGGTCGACTCTGAGCCTTAGATATGAAATTAATCAATGCAGGTCTGTAATATACTGCAAATAACCAACCTGAACCACAGGATATGATTTAAGGTTCACATTAAGCCATGGTGAGCTGGTCTAGAAAAGAAGTCCTACTCATCCATACATGGCATGTTCAGATATACAGAACTCAACCTCAAAACTAAAGTTGAGCCTTTGTGGACAATAAAACCCATACCTTATACTCAGATAGACTTTTATGCACAACAGTGACACGGTATCAGATCCTATTGCTCTATCTGTCTTTTCTTCTCTCCAGCCTAGAGTGGAGACTTGAAAGGGGGCCAGAGGTAAAGTGCAGAAGAGACATTTTCCTGTATTATCTACACAATTACACAAAATATATCTTTATTATGGCTGCTTAGACCAGAGCAAATTTTCAGTGAGCTCTGAATTTTGAACATACAGTACACATTTATGGCTCAACTATTTACAGAGTAGATTAATCTACTTTTAGAATTAAGTTGGCATTGCCTCTCTCCCTTCACCCCACTAGCTTTCAAGTGTTCAATAATACAACTGAACTATAAGGAGTAGTAGTAGCGAGATGGAGAGAGAAAAAATAGAAAAAGAGAAAGAGGGAGGGGAGCAGAGAGAGGTGAGAAAGATACAGATCTGTAGTCAAGTTTGATAAAACTATAAATATGCTCAAATAATTATTGCCTTTTAAGATTATGTGCACTTTCCACTACAAAAATAGTAAATCAAAAGTGGCTATAAATAAAACTCTACATTATAGCAGATGGTGTAATTCAAATGAATACCTCCATTCATCCAACAAAAATTACTTCAACTTTTCTTTTTTTTCTCCCAGCCTCATCGGTTATAATTGGCATATAATGTTGTGTAAGTTTAAGATATACGATGTAATGATTTGATATATGTATATACTACAATATGATTACCACAGTAAGGTCAGTTAATACATCCATCACCACACATAGTTACAATTTATTTCAACATCTCTTGAGACAGTGAGTACCCTGTATGTTGAGGCCACAGTAGTGAACAAGGCAAGTTAAAGAGGCAATAGTGTAGTTGAGTAGATACAGGATATAATTAATAACTGAATTCCAATCATGATATGGTAAAAAGTAAGTGCAGGGTACTAGAGGTCAGGGAAGATATCCTTGAGGAAAAGACGACAGAAATTAACTGCAGGATTTGGGTGGGGAGAGAGGGGAGAGTAGAAGCTATTGATGTTGGTAGCAGTTGTAGATAGAGTGTGGCAGAGTGAGTGATGTTGTCCCTGGAATTAAGCTGTCCATATATTCCCTCAACGGTGAGAGCGGTAATATTCTTTTCGTTGCCTCTGAGTTCAAGGAGAGTGTCCTGGGTGCCCTGTGATGATAGAAAACCAATTGCCCTTCTACTGTCTAAACAAACAATTCTTTTTTGCTGTTGTTAATACAGACCTGGGAATCTGAAAAAACTAACTCTGACCATTTCTAACTGTGCAACTTGGGAAATTTAGTTGAGCCTCCATTTCCTCATTTGTAAAACAGAGATAACACCTCCATTATTGGGTTATTATAGGGAGTAGATACATAAAGCATCATACCTAGTACATACTCATGAAAATAGATTCCTAAGTTGGACATAATAAAGAAAAGTTTTCTGGAAAGGATTTGTAGATACAACGGGGGGGGGGGGGGGGGAAGCAAAGATGATTCCCCCTGTGTCTGCTGCCTAAAAATCCTTCATGGAGGAATCATTTCTTCAGTGTTGACATCCAAGTCTGCACCATTAAATAATACAGTAAGTTCCAGCTCCTGGAGGTCAAACCATTCATTCTGCCTTGGTTTCACTATACACTTACTCTGCATGGGTTGTATCAGAATTTTACCGAGTTTTTTTTTTATGGAATTACATGCTACACGTAAAAAAGAAAGCAAATTTTTTTCTTGACCAAATACGTTTAGGAAACTTTGGCTAAATGAAGCCAAACACTTCTCAAAACCTTTTATTTAAGCTAATGTGCACTGTTTATTCCTTACCCTAGGCCCCAGCAGAGGGTATGGTATATGTCATTTTCCAAATATTCTTGACATATCAGAGCTTCTAGGGAAATGCTCTTCCTCAAGAGGAACAAAGCTCTCCTTGCCCCTCTTAAAGGCTTTAATCAGGTGCTTCTTATTTTCTTTCTCTCACATGCACTCACACATTTCTCTTGTGAGAAAAATGGTTATTAAAAATGGAAAGAGTCTCGAGGCAGTGTGGTACTGCTGTAAAGATAGAAATGCAGATCAATGGGATAGAACCAAGAGTCCAGAAATAAACTTTTACATTGATGGTCAATTAATTTTTGACAAGTTGCCCAGAACAATTCAGTGGGAGAAAGAATAGTCTTTTCAGCAAATGCTGATGGAACAATTTGATGTCCACATGCAAAAGAACAGGGTTAGACCCCTTACTTACACCATACACAACAATGAACTCGAAATAGATAACAGATCTGAATGTAAAAGTGAAAACTATGAACCCCTTAGAAGAAAATGTAGGAATCAATCTTTATGATTTGTGGTTAGACAGTGATTTCTTAACTCCAACACCAAAAGTATAGCAACAAAAGAAAAAAGTAGATAAATTGGACACTATCAAAATTAAAAGTTCTTGTGCTGCAGACAACACCATGAACAGAGTAAAAAGATAACCCAGAAAATGGGAGGAAATGTTTGCAAATTATATATTTGATACAGGGTTTGTATCCAGAAAAAATAAAGAACACTTGCTATTCAATAATAAAAATAAAAATAACCCACTTTATAAATGGGCAAGGAATTTGAATATATATTTCTCCAAATAAGATATACACATAGCTAATAATCACATGTTCAACATCATTAGTCATTAGGGAAATACAAATTGAAACTAAATGAGATATCACTTCACATCTACTAGCACGGCTATAATAAAAAAGACCCACATTAATAAAGGCAAGAATGTGGAGGAATTGGGAAGCTCATTCATTGCTGTTGGGAATGTACAATGGTGAAGCCCCTTGGAAGCACCATTTGGGAGTTCCTCAATAAGTTAAACATAGAGTTACCATGTAACTGAGCAATTCCACTCTTAGATACCTACCCAAAAGGAACAAAAACATGTGTACACAAAAACTTGTACATGAATGTTCATAGATACATTATTCATAAGCGCCAAAAACTGCTAACAATTCAAATAAATATCCATCAACTGGTGAATGAATAACAAAATATGTTATATCCACACAATGGCATATTATTTGGGAAAAAAATGAAATTCTAATACATATGTCAGTATGGATGAACCTTGTAAACATTATGTAATTGAAAAGCCAGTCATGAACACCACATATTGAATAATTATATTAATATGAAATGTCCAGGATAGGCAAATCTGTACAGACAGAAAATATATTTATTACTGACTGCCTAGGGCTATAGAAGAGTAAGGAGGGAATGGGAAGCAACTGCTTTTGGGTACAAGGTTTCTTTTAGGGATGATGAAATTGTTCTGAACTTAGATTGTGGTGATTGCACAATTCTATAAACAATATTAAAACACATTGAATTGCATACTTAAAAGGGTGAAGGCAATGGTAAGTCATATCTCATTTCAATAAAGCTGTTAAAAAAAAAAACCTGGATGACAACACACACACACACACACACACACACACACACACACACACAGATGGATTTGCTAGTTCAGAATGAGATTCACCAGGATAAAACTCAGTTTTTCATAATTTTCTAAAATAGGAGTAATAATAGAGAAAGGCAAATCCAAATACAACCAAGATTTCTGTAACTGCTGTCAAGCCCAAATTTCATTTCACAAAACAAAATAATTTGTGAATATAGATAATGTATATTCAGGTTTATACACACAAAGTAAAACTCTGGAGACCACTGATGCCTACTCACTGTCATCATTATGAAAATATTTAATTGTTATAGCTCTAATTTTGTGTTTTTTGTATTTTTATTCTGTAATTTTAGGACAATAATAGAGCTCATTGCAAACCAAAGAAATCGTTGGTATTAATCTGGACTGTCAAACAGAAATAATGTATCCAAAATTTAAGACAAATGTACATGTAAGAAAAAATATTTAATATTATTTCTGAGTGTTTCACTAGGCAAAGAATCTTTATAAACTACTGAGTTGAAAGAGAGATGACTTTGATGGAGGAATTTTTATTCAATCACTTAACATCCCTCTTTTGACTGATTTTACATAATAAATGAAGGAAAACCTGTATTTAAAGTCTGTGAAGCTAATCTCTTTTCTCCATGATTTTCAGATATATGCAAAGAATAAATTTTCATTCAAAGATTAAGGCATAATTTTAAAATTTTAGTGTCATTATATTAGTATATTATTTAATCCAGACGGGATTAAACATATAGCAAATATATAGAACCTTCTCTTCTAAAATTGAGTTATTTTCAGATATTAGCTTTGGTAACTAATGTTCCTGATATGATACAAGTGCAGACCTAAGAAAGCAGGACAAATGGATACCCTGGCAGAAAGGAACTGTATTTGCCCTTCCCTAATGGCAAAGGATGTTGAACACCTTTTCATTTGCTTATTTGCCAGCTGTATATCGTCTTTGGCTTTTGCCAATCTCCTAGATGGATTGTTTGTTTGTTTACTGTAGAGCTGTGAGAGTTCTTTATTTATTCTAGATATCAGTCCTTGGTAGGATATGTGGTTTACAAACATTTACTTCCAGGCTGTATCTTGTCAGATTTTCTCTCTCTTTGTCTCTTTGTCTCTCCCTCCCTCCCTCTCTCTCTCTCTCTCTCTCTCTCTCTCTCTCTCTCTCTCTCTCTCTCTGTGTGTGTGTGTGTGTGTGTGTGTGCGCGCGCGCAAGTGAGAGAGAGAGTTTTATAGTTTTACATTTTGAATTTAAGTCCATGACCCATTTTGAGTTAGTTTTTGTATCAGGTGTGAGACTTAGACTGTTGTTCATTTTATGGCTTTTGGGTGTCCAAATGCTTCAATACTATTTGTTGAAAAGGCTATCTTTTCTCCATTAAAATGTATTTATTTGCACTTTTGTTGAAAATTATTTGGGTACAATTCTGTAGCTGTATTTCTAGGTTCTGTATTATGTTCCATAAATCTATGTGTCTCGATTACTGTAGCTATACAACAAGTCTTGAATAGATTCTTCTCACATTATTCTTTTGCAAGATTGTACTAGCTATTCTAGTTTCTTGGCCTTTGCCTTTAAATTTCAGAATAATTTTGTCTATAGTACAAAAAAAATCTTGCTGGAAATTTAATAGGAATTATATTAAACCTATATATCATTTTGGGAGAATTGAGAGTTTTTCTTTGTTTTCCAATTCATGAACATGGTATTGCATTATTAATTTTAATGTTCATGTGTTCATTGTTTCTGTGTAGAAATACAACTGACATTTTGTACATTTATCTTGTATCCTGTGACCTTGATTAATGGACTTAATAGTTCTAGATGTTTTTGTTTTTGTTTTTTAGATTCCTTGGGGTTTCCTATGTATAAAATTATGTCATATGAAAAAGCGAGAGTTTTATTTCTTCCTTTGTGATTCGTATGCCCTTTGTCTTGCCATATTGCACTAGACAGAACTTCCAGCACTCTTTTGAATACGAGTTGTGAGAGTAAATTTTTTTGCCTTGTTCCTAATTTTAGGGAGAAAACATTCACTCTTTCACCATTAAATACAATGTTAGCTATAGATTGCATATAAATGATGTTTATCAAATTAAGGAACTCTACTCTTATTTTTTTAAGATGTAAAAATTCTGATTAGAGGTTGGCTTTTGTCAAATCCTTTTTTTGCATCAATTGATCATAATATATATATTTCCCCTGAGCTTGTTATTATGGTGATTACATAGATCACTGTTTCAATATTGAACCACCCTTGCATCTGTGCAAATACTCCACCTGTTCATGATTACAATTATTTTTATATATTGCTAAATTTTATTTACTAGTATTTTGTTAAGGATGTTGTGTCATTATTCATGGGAAATATTCTGTGGTTTTCTTTTTTTGTACTATCTTTCCCTTGTTTTCATCTCAGGGTAAAATAAATTGGGAAGTGTTTCCTCCTCTTCTGTTTTTATGGAAAAGGCTGTGTGGAAATGATGTCTATGCTTTGAATGTTCATTAGAAATCTTCAATAAACAATCTGGGTCTGAGTATTTCTTTTGGGGGAGTTTTTAAATTACAAATTCTGTTAACTGCTATACAGCTGTTTAACTTTATTGATATTTTCAGAGAACCAGCTTATTACTTCATTGGGTCTCTCTATTGTTTTTCTACATTCAGGTTCACTGATTTCTGCTCTTATCATTATTATTTCCTTCCTTCTGCTTGCTTTGTATTTATTTTACTCTTATTATTCTACTTCTTGAGGTTGAAACTAAGATTATTGAGACTTTCCCTTTTTTTTAAATGTATGAACTTAGTGCTATAAATTTCCCCTCTTAGTATCACTTCATCAGTGTCCCAGAAATTTTGATATGTTATTTTAGTTTTATTTAATTCAATGTATTTTTTATTTCCTTGAAACTTATTCTTTGACCTATAGGTTATTTTAAAACGTGTTGTTTAGTTTCCAACTGCTTGAAGATTTTCTTGGTATATTTCTGTTATTAATGTCTAGTTTGATTCCATTGTGGTCAGAGAACACCCTCTATATTATTTCATTTATTTTCTGTTTCTGAGGTTTGTTTATGTACCAGGATATGGCCTTTCTTGATATGTATTCTGTGGACACTTGAAAAGAATGTCTATGCTGCTGTTGTGGAGTGGAATGTTCTATTAATGTTGATTAGGTCTTACTGGTTGATGGTGGTGTTGAGTTCTTCTGTATCCTTGTGATTTCTGCCTAGTGGTTCTATCAATTATTGAGAGTGTTTATATCTCTCACTATACTTTTGGATATATCTCTCCTTTTAGTTCTATCAGTTTTTTGTTTACATATTTTTCAGCTCTGTTAACAGTAAACACTTTTAGGATTGCTATGTCTTCTTAGTAAATTAACACTTTTATTATTATATGCTTCTTTGTGTCTCTAGTTATTTACTTGTTCTGATGTTTACTATATCTGACATTTATACAGCACTTTTGTTGACTCCTGATTAATGTTTGCATGATATATTTTTGGCTATGCTTTTACTTTTAGCCTGCTTATAGTGTTGTATTCAAAGTAGGTTTGGGATAGTTTAGATATAGGTGATCATGTTTTTTAACTCATTCTGCCAGTCTCTTTTTTAATGGTTATATTTACATCATTTATGTTTAATGTAATTATTGTTATGTTTGGGAGTAAATCTACCTCTTTTTTCTACCATTTTATTTATTTTTTTAAAAATTTACATCCAAGTTAGTTAGCATAGCGCAACAATGATTTCAGGAGTAGATTCCTTAATGCCCCTTACCCATTTAGCCCATCCCCCCCACAGCCCCTCCAGTAACTCATTGCTTGTTCTACATATTTAAGAGTCTCTTATGTTTTTGCCCCCCTCTCTGTTTTTTATTATTTTTGCTTCCCTTCCTTTATGTTCATCTGTTTTGTACCTTAAAGTCCTCATATGAGTAAAGCCATATGATTTTTGTCTTTCTCTGACTAATTTCGTTTAGCATAATACCCTCTAGTTCCATCCACGTAGTTGCGAATGGCAAGATTCATTCTTTTTGATTGCCGAGTAATACTCCATTGTATATATATACCACATCTTCTTTATCCATTCATCCATCGACGGACATTTGGGCTCTTTCCATACTTTGGCTATTGTCGATAGGGCTACTCTAAACTATTGTCAATAGTGCATGTGCCCCTTTGAAACATCACACCTTATCCCTTGGATAAATACCTAGTAGTGCAATTGCTGGGTCATAGGGTAGTTCTATTTTTAACTTTTTGAGGAACCTCCATACTGTTTTCCAGACACTGCACCAGTTTGCATTCCCACCAGCGGTGCAAAAGAGATCCTCTTTCTCCACATCCTTGCCAACATCTGTTGTTCCCTGAGTTGTTAATGTTAGCCATTCTGACAGGTGTGAGGTGGTATCTCCTTGTGGTTTTGATTTGTATTTCCCTGATGAGGAGTGATGTTGAGCATTTTTTCATGTGTCGGTTGGCCATCTGGATGTCTTCTTTGGAGAAGTGTCTATTCATGTCTTTTGCCCATTTCTTCACTGGATTATTTGTTTTTTGGTGTTGAATTTGATAAGTTCTTGATAGATTTTAGATACTAACCCTTCATGTGGTATGTTGTTTGCAAATATCTTCTCCCATTCTGTCAGTTGCCTTTTAGTTTTGCTGATTGTTTCCTTCTCTGTGCAGAAGCTTTTTATTTTGATGAGGTTCCAGTAGTTCATTTTTGTACATTTTTTGTTATATGTTTGCTCTCTGTATTTTTTTTTGTTTTATTTTACCTGCCTTTCTATGAATTATTTGAATATATTTTAAAATTAAATTTTCACCTTTTTATAGTATTTTTTAATACTCTTTCTACAGCTTTTTTAGTAGTTGTTTAGTATCTCTTTCTACAGCTTTTTTTAGTAGTTGTTTTGGGTGTTAAATTATATATGTAAATATTATATATACATCTAAATATATATAAATGTATGTAAATTATATATAAATCTGTATTTATAGATATATAGATATAGATTTGTATGTATAGGTAGAAAGATAGATGATAGATCTTATCTCAGTATACTGGTATCATCATTTTCTCAGTTTGAAATGTAGAAAATATTTCTCCCTTTATATTACTTTATTTTCCACCATTTATAACAATATAATCTTAAATATTTCATCTACCTGCATTTAGAACTACATCAGACATTGTTACAACATTTGCTTAAACTGTCAAACATGATTTAGAATTCTTGAAAGCGGAAGGGAAGCCTCTTGTATTTACCCATATTTTTACTTGCTCTGTTTATTCTTCCAGATATTCCAAGATTCCTGCCTTTATTTTTTCCTTTCTGTTCAGAGAACTCCTTTAGCCATCCTTTTAGGGTAGGTCTCCTGTCTTCAATTCTTTTAGTTTTCTTTAACATGAGCATATCTTGATTTCACTTTCATTCCTGAAGGATATTCTTATTGGTAAAGGATAATGTGTTAACAGCTTTTTTTCTTTTTAAGCACTTGAAACATGTTATGGCACTTCCTCTGGCCTTTATATTTTCTGATGAGAAACCACACTAATTATTTCTTCTTTATAGGAAGGGTAAGGTGTCTTTTTTCTCTAACTGCTTTAAAACACTTTCTTTTACTTTAGTTTTCACAATTTTGATTGTCATGTGTCTTGGTGTGGATTTCTGTGGATGTATACTATTTGGAATTTATTATGGTTCTTGAATATATAGTTTATGGCTTTTGTTGAATTTGGAAAGTTTTCAAGCCATTATTTCTTTGAATACTGTTTCAGCATTGTGTTTTTCCATTCCTTCTAAAACACTAAAAACATGGATATTAGATCTTTTGTTATATTTACAAATATCATCGAGGATTTGTTGTTCTTTTTTTTTATTATGTTTTGGCCCGGTTTTCAGTCTAGTTTCTCTATGTTGTTTACATTGAATAATTTTTGTTGTTCCTTCTTCATGTTCACTGATTCTTTCCATTGTCGCCTCCATTCTGCTTTAGAGTCCAATCATTACATTTTTTAGTTCTATTGTAGTTTTCAATTCTAAAATTTTTTGCATTCTTTTTTTTATTGTCTATTATTGGTGTAACTATTTTCTTACTTGTTTCAAGAGTGCTCAGAATTGTTCACTGAAGCACTTTTATGATGAAACACTTTAAAATCTTTGTCAGGTAATGCTAATTATTTTCTTTCTTGTTGTCATCATCTATTAATTGTCTCTTTTTTTTCCCCCATTCAGTTTGAAATCTTGTTGGTTTGGGGTATGACACATGATTTTCAATTGAAATCTTGGCATTTGGGATATGATGTTATAAGATCCTGGATATTACTGAAATGTCTGTTTTTGGTGGCTTCTTCTAATACTGCTCTGGCAGGAAAAAGAGAAGCACTGCCTTGTTACTTCCAGGTTGGGGTAGAAGTTCAGGTTCCCTGCTTGGACTAAGTTGATACCCGTGGTTGGGGCTTTTTATTATTCTTGAGTGAGGGTGAGAATTCTGGCTCCCTACAATGCCTCTATTGGCTTCCACAGCTCAGAGAGGTAGGTGTACCTCCTTACTGTTCCCCAAGTGGCCTTCACGCACATCATGAAGTGGGTGGCCTCATTAGCACTGGGTTGTGATGAAAGTCCTGGTTCCCCATTAGGCCATCTGTGACATCATTCCAGCAGGGGCTGGGGGTGTGTGTGGGGGACCTCATCACTATGGTGGTAAAAGGTGGAAATCCAGGATTGCCACTACATGATCTCCACTGACACTGGGGAAGGGCAGTGGCTCATTGCTACCTGGCAGGGATGGAAGTTATGATCCCCTACTTGAGCTTCTCTCACAATACCACAGTATGCAGGTTTGAATAACTCATTAGCTTAGCTAGATTGACAGTCTAGGCTCCCCACTTAGCCTTTGCTAGTATGGGTAAGGATGGGGGCTACATTATATTTTCTGTGGTGTTTGGCTGCAGCAGAGCAATTATGTTCTAAAAATTTTCATTCTTACAAGAATACCCTTTCCTGGTCCTTTGGTGAGGAAAAGTTGGGCATTGTTAGTTCTTTTTCTGTTTGTGCCCATTGGTATTTCTGGTATTACCTGGTTCTTCAGCAACAAGTTTGGTATATATGAAGGAAAAATAAAAAGCAGACAACTCACCACCATGTTGTTTTTTGCATCCCAAGGTCTCTAGCATTCTAGCCTTTCTCTTTCCACCTTTCGGAGAATTTGTGTGTTTGTTTTATATATCATATCAAGGGTGTTTTCTTGCACCTGGTAAGAGGAATAGGGAAAAGTATTTCTACTCTATCTTGACAGAAGTAAAAGTCTTCCTGTTTGTTTCTTCCTTCCTTCCTTTTTCTCTCTCTCTCTCTCTGTGTCTCTCTCCTTTTCTTTCTTCCTTCCTTTCTTCCTTCCTTCCTTCCTTTCTTCCTTTCTTTCTTTCTTTCTTTCTTTCTTTCTTTCTTTCTTTCTTTCTTTCATTTCCTTCTTTCATTTCCTTCTTTCTTTCTCTTTCTTTCTTTCTCTCTCTCTCTCTTTCTTTCTTTTGAAACTTCCAAACTTTTTTCCAGAGTGGCAGTTTTACCATCTGTATTCTCACCAGCAAGGATGAGAGATCTAGTTTCCGTACACCTTTTTCAGTTTTTCGTACTGTCACTATTGCTTGTTGAAGCTGTTCTGTTAGCTGTTTAGTGATATCTCATCATGGTCTTAATTTGAGTTTCCTTGATGGCTAGTGATTTTGAACATTGGTGAAATGTCTCATCATGTCTTTTGCCTATTTTCTATGTAGTTCTGATTTAGCTTACTCACATTACTAGAGGGGTATTTTTCTACAAGCATTAGACCAAGTTCTGTCAACAATGCTGGGAAATAGAGAAGTGAGACAATGTTGGTAGGCAACAGTATCATTTATTATCTACAACAAAGTTTCTCACCTTTGGCACTGTTGAATTCATTGATGTCTTAGACTGGTTAACTCTTTGTTGTGGGGAATTGTCCTAAGTATTGTAGAATATTTAGGAACATCCCGGGCTTTATCCATTAGATAGCAAATCCCCTCACTCCCTTACC
Organism: Felis catus; assembly: GCF_018350175.1. Classification (NCBI taxonomy): domain Eukaryota; kingdom Metazoa; phylum Chordata; class Mammalia; order Carnivora; family Felidae; genus Felis; species Felis catus. The sequence continues at coordinate 65,247,810 of NC_058373.1, forward strand.
TGTTAAGACAACCAAAAGTGTCTCCAGATGTTACCAAATGTCCTCTAGGGAAACCAGAGTTGAGAACAACTGATATGTATTCACTCTAACCAATGTTAGTGGAAGAAAAAATATGTATGGATTAGAATCAGGATCTTTCAAGTACATAGGCTCAAATTCTTGAAGCCTAGAACATATAATTTCCATTTATCAACCTCTGACCTTCAATACTATTGTTGTCATGCATTTTAGCTCTCTATATTTGAAACTTAAATATACATTACGATTACTTTATTTTACAGTAAGTAAATTTTTTATATTTACCCACATAGTTATATTTCCCAGTATTCTTTTTCCTCCTACATTTCACTGCTTACATTTGGGATCATTTTTCTTTGGCTTGAAGAACTGTTTTGAATTATATTACTAAAGGCCTTTTTCAAACCAGTTGTTTTAGTTTTCCTTTGTTTGATGACATCTTTATTTTATCCTCACTGTTGAACAATATTTTTGTTTGATACAGAATTTTAGGTTGGTGATTAATTTTTTTCAGCACTTTAAAGATTTCTTTCCATTGTTTTATGGCATATACTATTTCTGTTGAGAAGTTAGCTAATAATCTGATTGTCTTAATGTCTTCTTTCTTCTGGCTGTCCTTTGAGTATTGTATGTTTAGCAATTATATTGTAATATGCATGGATATATATATTTTTGGTATTTATTCTGCTGGTTTAGATTTCATGCATCTGTCAATTAATCTCTCCCATCAGTCTGGAAAATTCTCCTCCTTTCTCTCTTTGTATATTACTTTTGTCCCATTTTCTCTATTCTGTCTTTGTGGAGATCCACTTTCACACATAATAGAAACTTTGAGCATGTTCTATGTTTTCCTTTTGCTTCTTCCTTCCCTTCTTATTTCCTCTCCTCTCCTGTCCTCTCATTTTTCTTGTCTTTCATCCTTACTTCTCTCTGTAGTTTAAGTTCAGTGTTTTCTATTGGCTTGTCTTCCAGTACATTAATTCTGCCTTCACTCATGTGTAGTCTACAATTAAATCTTTGACTGTATTCTTAATTCAAGTATTCTATTTTCATTTCCAGAATACCTATTTGATTCTTTTATATAGGCTCTAATTCTTCAGTTATTTTGTTTCTCATCTTTTTACTTATTTTTATTCTTTTCACCTGTCTTTAGACATATTAATAGTAGTTATTTTTAAGTATGTCTCAGCTACTTTAAAATGTGGATCATTTGTAGGTCTGCTTTTATTATTTATGATTTTATTATATGACAAACATTGTATATTTAAAAGTCAAATATCCTCTAGATGGTATTTTTTTTTCCAACAGAAAGGATTAAATGTTTCTTCTGTCAAGAATTTAGAATGTAGGGTATGGTAGGGTTGGCAGTTTTATCATTTCAGTACAATCAGGGATTAGATTGTGTTGAGGGTGGGTTGCAATTTTGGTAACACTCAATCTGTGCTTAGGTCATCCTGATTTCTAGGGCATGGCCACCAAGGATTTCAAGTGAGAATCTGATGAATGAATCTTTGCTTTTCAGCTCCAAAAAACAACAGGAATGACATCTGACCAACAGAGGCTTAACCTTAGCTCTTTAGTCTCACACTTTGATAGAACTTCAAAGTTTGGTCTTGAGAGGGAAACCAACCTTGTATTCAGTGCTTTGGGTCTCTTTTATCATGATAGCCCACAAATGCTAAAGTATCAGCTGCTTTTTCTATATCTCAGCAGCAGCCTTCTGCCAGGTCCAGGCCTAGATACTTAGCCTCCAACTACCCCGTAGATGCTTTCCTTTACTATCAATTCACAACTCCTAGGGGGTTTTCCTCTTATTTGCTTTTTTTTCTCCCCTTCTTCTTTTTTAAATTAGGTCTCCTTCAGATGAATCTTTGTTTTCTAGGTCCCATGAAACTAGAGGATATTTTACCCATCCCACAGATTTCCACTTTGTTCTTTTGTCTTCCATTGAAAATCAGAATTCAAAAATGTCTCATATAGAAGGAAATGGCATTTTATTTAAGGCCCCAGAAGTCTCTCTAATTTTGCTACCGTTGCCTCTGTGATTGCTAAGTTTTGTTTGTTTTTCTTTTTACCATCAGTGGCCCTGAAGTTATACCACACTCTAGTTCTCAACCTCTAGCCTGTACCTACACTCAGCAGATTCTATGGGAAAAAAACAATTACCAGCTTACCTTGCTTTTGGCCCTTCTCTGGAAATTTAGTCCTTCTAGTTCTTATTGCTTCCATAGTTCTCTGAGGCTTTAATTTTTTTTTCCTGTAATGCTGTCAGCATTTGTAATTGTTATGGACATAAATATTGACCGATTACATCTCATTGGAAGCAGAAGGCAGCTTTTCTTCAAGACACTTCATCTATATCATTTGATATGTGTTTGTAGCAAGAGTCTGTTTAAATATATCATTATTAAGATTATTATTACCAAATATTTTTTGTTTAAAGTTTAAGCTAGGTAATTTACTAAATACCTACCATTGTCTAATGCATTTTGTTCTTAAACACCAGTATTAAAGTCATTATACAGATAAGAAAAATTGAGGCTTATGAGCTTTTATCCCAAGGTCAAACAATTAATGATGGGTGAAGTTGGGATTTTAATTCCAACTACTAAACCATACTACCTCCTACGAAACTGTAATAGCATAAAGGACATTATTGCTTTATGTCATTTTCTAACTCTTTTATATGCATTTGATTTTCCATCCCAAAATAGATAAATTCCAAAGCTGTTGTTACCAACTTCAAGGCTGAACTAATACTACTCTTATTTTAGGCACTTGAAAATATATTGGCATGTCATATTGGTAACATGTACAATATAAGCATATGTGTAGCACAATTCCTGATACAAATGCTTTGAGTATTTAGAAAATTGACCCAACATGTGGCATTGTCTACTAAGTCTCTGTTCATGCTGATTTCTGATGGTTTTGCAGAATATTGTGTTAGTTTTTAGGGCTAATGAGTTTGGCTTAATTTCTTTACCCCTCTCAGCCAAGTCTCTCCACAATGTGTCTTCTCCCATGGGGTCCTTGCTAATAAATATTTTAATTGAACTTCTTTATTAAAATGAGTGTCTATATGATCATCTAGACACCCCACAGATGTGAGGAGAGATTATGGGTTCAAATGAGATTGGGATAGGCAGATCCAGGTTTGATCCTGATACTGCATTATCATAAACTCTGATAATAAGGGAGTCCAAGTTCACACAAGATTAGTAAACATAATGAAATGAAACTTTAAGTATTTTTTAAGTTTGCTTTCAGTAAATCCTTGATATTTATTAAGCATGAAAGATTGGCACAATCTCAAAGCACAACAAGCAGAATGCTGTTAACTACATATTAATTTCAGTTGCTATGTAACTTCATTATTCACTAAATTCATTGAGTCACGTAAGAGATTGCCTAGTTTGTTGTTCCTTTAAATAATTATTTTTCTTCATATTTAATAAATAAAATCATAAAAGGTAGAATTTTGGCTTCCATTTCTATTTAGAATAGCATTTCCCTTGTTTCTTTGTCTTTTCCAAACAGCCACAACTATCACAATTAATTTTGTTTTATAAATATTTTAATGTTTTTATTTATTTTTGAGACAGAGAGAGACAGAGCATGAGCAGAGGAGGGGCAGAGAGAGAGGGAGACACAGAATCTGAAGCAGGCTCCAGGCTCTGAGCTGTCAGCACAGAGCCCGATGTGGGGCTCAAACCCATGGACTGTGAGATCATGACCTGAGCTCGAGTCGGATGCTTAACCGACTGAGCCACCCAGGGGCCCCGGTTTTGCTTTAAATTATGTTTATCCTTTTGTAATTTTTTAAATTTTGTGTGACTTTATGTTATATATGATAAAATTTTAAAAAAGAACACCTCCTTAAAAGAAATTTCCAGGTCTTATACTTCTCAAAGATTTTCTTACAATATTCACTTTCTACATGTAATTAAACTCTAAATAGCATTTAAACATTCTTATATTGAGATTCTGCATTTAATTCAAACCTTGCAATAGCCATGGCTGTCAAAGATTTCATATTCTAAGACAAGGACAAAATAGTCATAGATTAATTCTAATACCTTCCTTTTATTCCTAAACTGAAAGCAGGTATCATTATTATAGCTTTGGAAAAGGAGGTTGAGAGCTCTCTTAATTTAAGTGACATCTCACTTGGTGAAGAATTTGAAACTTGGAGTACTAAACGATGAAAGAAAATAAAGGAATAGATTTTATTGGTATGAAGTAAACCAAGACAGGTCTCTTGTTGGAAAAGTATAAGGGAGCATCTAAAGATAATTCAGTTAGTTCTATAAAAGAGGTGTGAATTACAAATTGATAAAGATTATGTGTCCTTCCATGAATATTGTTTTAATTTAAGCAATAATAAAGTTGCTTACAAATAAATTCTTTTTCATCATTACCATTTTTGCCAGCTAATTAATCTGAAAATAAAAATGCCTGTTGAAGTCTCATCAAACCTTAAGAATATTGGAGTTTATGGCTAATTTTATTTGTAGCCTATGTTTTGACCATTAGGCAGAATATAACCATAAACCATAAAGGAAATTAGGGACAAATACCATTTAATATTTGGGTCTGATAAATTGTCCCATTTTAATCTCCTTAAACCAAATTGTCTCAGATTTGCTATGAGTCATAAAAGGAATGCTTTTTTTTTTTTTAATTGTGAGTTTCTCATTTGCCTTTAAATATCAGCCACACTTCCTCCTCATCCACACTTGGCTCCATCATCTTTCAAGCTTGCTAAAATAATACTAATAATTACCCCCAAATCCTGCACATGTTGGTTTCCTAAATTTCCTCTACTCCTAGAAAGTGTTCTGTCTCCATCTTAGTTTGGGAGAGGGAAGATGACTCCTAAATGCTTCTGGTCCTCCAGTTATCACCTTCCTATCTCTCAAAGAAGGGACCTTTTCTTGGGACTTATTTTGTAATAGGAAAACATTTGGGAATATTTCAACTCATCATAGAATTTGAACCATGAAATCAAATAAGCCAGATAAATTTCCCTCCCAGAAGGTTTCTTGGGTCCCATGCCAACATTCCTACCTCTTTCCTTCTTAAGTAACCTTTGGGTCACAAAAGATTCTTTACCTTTCCTTGTGGGGTAATAACTGTCTACTGATTTAAGTTTACATGATTTCATTACTACGTAATTCTTCCTAAAACTAAAAGAGATTTCACAATGGTGATTTTCTGTCTCCACAGAGATGTGGCTAGCCACAGTTAAATGTGTGGACTTCTTTCAGTAGAAGTTAGTAAGTAAGCAAATAATTAAACAAATAAATACCAGCTTTTCCCTCTGTTCCTCCTGCCCCTAATCCATGCAAATCAAATCTGAGGCTCAAGGCATTGGGTCACTTGAGGCACAAGGTCTATACACAAGAAATTTATAGTATCAATGTGGATAGGTAGCCCTATCATTTCTGTACATGTTGGCTGGAGATAAGATAAACTTGAGTCTCAGTGACACATTAAAGATGCTGTTTATTTTCTGTGTGTTTCCAAGTTAGTCTCCCCTGCCCAGAGGCAGCTGTGGGGCATTTGCTGTTGAACTGTTTCATACCCACAAGTCGTGTTGTACAAAAATGGTACGTACACATACATATGTTGTACTTTGATTTCTGTCCTCTTACTCTCAAAGTTCTGAATATAAGAATTACCTCCAATTAATCAATTACTTGTCCAGTAAAGAGGAATTTCATTGGAAAGGCCTTTCACAGAAGTAAACCCAAGTGTAAAAGGTGGAAAGCCAGGTAAAATGATGTGAAATACCCTAGGTCCAAAGTCAGTGGACACGGCTATAGACCACTCTGCCACAAGGTGGGAGTGAGTCCATAGTTTGCTGGGTCTCTGTTTCTCATCTGAAATAGGAAGGTACCTCTTAGACACTCTGTAATAATACCAATTTCAAGTGTCATTTATAATGGCAGAAATTGCAACTAGAATATAAGTTTTCTGCCTTGTATACAGAAATTTTAGAATCAGACCCAGTGAGAGGAATTCTGGGAGGAGAGTCTTCCAGAATCTCTTCCTATTGAACTTGGCCTTCATCAGTGCAAAGGCTGCCTATGGGGCTTTCTGGGTCCAAGAGAAGTTGGTAAGGATTTGCAAAGATGAGCTTCATATTTCTTTCTATAGGGAAGAGCCTCTCATGGAATATATGTTTGAACTTAGTTGACCATATTTGCCCTGTAGAAATTTTAATTGTTACATATTTTAGGAAAATAATATCTTAGAGAAATACGTCAATCTGGTGGTGGTTGGTAGTCAGAAAAAATGTGTTTTTTCGATTTTTATGTGAGTGTTTATTTTCTCATTGAGATATAAAGGACAGATACTTTCATATTATAATTTAAATGCTTTTTTAATTCAAAGGAGGAATTAGGGAATTACGGTTGATTAACAGAGGAAGAAAAACATAAGGTTGAAAGTATAATAAGTGAAAGTAGACCTTTTCTTTCCATCCAGAATGGAAACTCTCTCTTCTCCCCTGTTTCTCTTTTTCTCACTCTCTTCTTCCTCTCTTTAAATCTGTTTCTCTCCCTGTCTTTCTCTCTTTTTTCCACAGAAGACTAAAGTGCTAGAAATCCTTATGTTGGTACTAGTAACATTAGAAAATGTATAAATATGTGAGGACCATACACAACCATGTTTCCAAGCAGAGATTGACCGAGTGCCACTGAGTAGTTGGACTTGATGTGTTGAAAGTTTTTTTTTTTAATCTTTTATTACATGGAGTGATAATGTCATTTCTGCTATTATTATTTGCAGTGTCTCATGGTCTTGAAATGGCTTGAGGAATTAACCTCCACTTTATCTATTAAAAAATATTTTCTAAGCAAAACCATCATTGAAAATATATTTCCAAGGGAAAGACACTTATCCCATTCAGGGAATTTGATCAGTACTTAAACCACTCGGTGTTAATTTGTTTACAGGTAATCAATATGGTAATTGCAAGTAATGCTATATAGTTTATTTCCTCGTGTGCAATAAAACTGATTTTTTTTTTTTTTACAAAAAGCAGACTTTTATTCTAAGGTCTACTTACTATGGACTATTTACTATTTAGAGTGCCCTACTGTCCTGTGCCATTCTATTTTCTCCCAGTGAGTGCAGTTTTAATATACATGGAAATTATGTAACTGGTCATTTAGTTACGATGTGACACTCATCTTATTAAAATGCTCTATCTAGTTGTTGTCAGTATTGCTATTATTTTACCTATATTCATCCACTACATCCAATAACGCACACACACTTATACACTTACACATATACCTTCCTTCCAAGGACCTTAAAGTATTTCCTTCATATATATATTTCCTTCATTTATATATATTATATATAAAGTATTTCCTTCATATATATTTTTTTCTTCCCCTAGTAGTAGACACTATTTTACCATACAGAAAAGGAAACAGAAATATTGAGTTGGGCCTAGAATCCAAATCATCTATCTCTGATACCAGCTACATGTTGCTATAAAACAGTCATAAACATCCATTAAGCAAATACTATGTGTCCAGCATTGTTCTAGAAGTTTTACATGCATAGCCCCGTTTTAGCTTGTTAAGGCAGATTTTATCAGTACCTCCATTTTGCAAATGAGGAAACAGGTATAGAGAGATTAAGTAACTTGCAGGTTAGTGACTGTCAAAGCCAAGCCCCGTCCCAGGGTATCAACATGCAAAGTCTTACTATAAGTACTGAGTCGTAATATCCCCTCATCTATGAATTCCTGGTCTTTGAGTCACTGGTATGCCCCTTCACATCCATGTCTTTACTTACTATGTCAGAGCAGTATTTAACATAATGTATATGAAGCTTCAATGTTCCTTGAAGTCTTGGGGATTGTTGGGGATTGCAGAGTGTTCTAGGAGGAGAGAAACCCATTTAAAATCAAGAAGCATTTGGGGTGCCTGGGTAGTTCAGTCAGTTAAGTGTCAGACTTCGGCTCAGGTCATGATCTCAGGGCTCCTGAGGTCAAGCTCCCCATCAGACTCCCTGCTCTGCTGAGTTCAAGCCCCACCTCAGTCTCAGAGCCTACTTCAGATCCTCTGTCCTCCTCTCTCTTCCTCTCTCTTTGCCCCTCTCCCTCTCTCTTTGCCCCTCCCCTGCTCACACACTCTCAAAAATAAATAAACAAAAAAAAAAAAAAAAAGAAGAAGAAGCATTTCACTGTAAGTGTTTCTGGTAAGTTGTCCACAGATCTGAAAAGAAAGAGGCATAAAACTCCAAGTTCCTAGGCATTTGTTACAATTTCTTTTTTTATTCTATATAAATATTCCCATTCATATCCACTTTTGTTATTTCCTTCTTTTCCTTAAAGAGAGCACCCAAATTGTAAAAAAGTTTTATTCCCACAAAAGCTGTATTCTCCCCCTGCTTACCCATTGGTGTTTTTGTTTTTGTTTTTGTTTTTGTTTTTTTTTGGTTTTTTTTTACATCATTCATTTTATACTTAGGAACATGCTGAATGCTAGGTGCTAGCAGGAAGGGCTAATTGTATAACCAGAATTAGACTGCCTCAGAAGGTAACTGATCATTTCAGGAGCTGTTACAGATATAGTCTTTTTTTTTTTTTTAACGTAGTAGATGATAGTAGAGCCTACTAATTTTAAGTTATTGTGTAATACTCTGGCATGATGGAAATTTACCTGGCCAAAAAGTACTGCCTTAGTACTAATGTTTAATCCAACACACAAATAACTCTGTGGCTTTCAAAAACATTTTTAATGCAACTCACAGGCAGAAATACATGTTATATATGATTGTCATGACCCATTGTCTCAGTCCATTTGAACTGCTATAACAAAATACCACAGACTGGTTAGCTCATAAACAACAGAAATTTATTTCTCACAGTTCTGGAAGCTGGCAAGTTCAAATCAAGGCATCTGCATGGTTGAGTGAGGGCCCTCTTCCTCATTCATAGCCGGGTTTTTTCATTGTGTCTTTACATGGTAGAAGAGTCTAGGAATCTCTCTGGATCCTTTTTTATAAGGCGCTAATCCCATTCATGAGGGTTCCACCCTCCTAATACTATCATCTTTGGGGGTTAGGATCTAAATATACAAATTCAGACCATAGTACCCATTAAATGGATTTCACAGCTCACCAGTGGGTGACAGATGTTAGTTTGAAAAACAGTGCAAGAACACATTGGCTCCTTCAAATGCTTTGTGTTTTGTTTTCTATAAGCAATGTACAGATGTGGGGAAATGGACCAATCTAGTTGTCCTTCCTTGTCCCATCACTTTCCACAATGAGAAATAGGACTAACTGTTCCAGAGAGAAACTAATCACTGACAATAAAGAGAAATCAGTCATCCAAAGTACTAATGAGATTGTGATTGGTTTGTTGGTTCATTTATTAATTGGGAGTGAGTCTCTCCATGGCTTTTACTGCCCATTTTACACAGGTGCTCCACACCGGTTCATCGGCTACATTGTCTAATCATCCACAGGAGGCTAATTTAAGTGGCTATGCTATTGGTGATTAAGCCATCAGCTGATAATGGAACCAGTGGTTGTTAGTTTAAATTCCCCTCCAAAGAATTTTTTCCCAAAGTATTTAAATACAGAAACTAGCTCAAGATAGTGATTAAGAGACTTAATACACTGGATAGAGTGATACTCTTCCACAGTATACAATTACTGAAAATAGTCAGCATATGTTAGCTAAATTGCATGTTTTGTGAAAAAAAAAAAGAATGTAGAGAATTGAGTGAATACTCAATGTCTCTGCTAGAACTACAGAGTTTCACAGGGCTTCTGTTCGTATCCTGTGTCTTCCCCAAATTCATCAAGAACTTTAGATACTGTCAGCCTTGGAACGTGAATTTGCGAATCGAAGCTTCCTTGTCATGTAAAATTAACTGGTTTGTAATCTAGGAAGCTTAGTGTAGATACTAATTGTCAGGATAGAGTTGCAGATGAACTTTCAGTTATGAATTTAGTACAATTTATTTTCATCTGTAATGGGGTATATTTGACAAATGTCAGACACATGTGGGAATTTGGAAGTCACTGGGAAACTTCACACTGAATTGAAGCCTTTAAAATGTAAATCTGGAGATTTTGTTTGTAAACACTTTTTAATGTATTTGCAAAATGTACAGTAATCATTGTAACGGCCATTGTGGGCAAACATCTGTTAAGCAGTGATTCCCACTTTTTGGATGAGGTGATCAGTGACCTTTTTGGAGATTTCTTTGCTATGAGGAAAGCTCTGTTCATCAACTAACTGCACTACATGAACTATTTTAGCTCACTGAATTTGATGTGGTCTTAACAAATGTAGATTGTTGAAGATGTGGATAAGTAAGGAAAATTGTTATATAAATCCTTCACTGCTATGTAAGCTGTTCCTAATTTTCTTCTCATTAAACAAGCCTGCTAAGAACCACTTTTAGGACACTTTATTCTCCGACAGTTTGCTCCTCTGCCTAAGTGACCAGGTTGATGGCTGGTCCTTTTCTCAGTGCCTGTGAATTTTTAACCCAATTATATTTAGGAACCATACCATCTAAAGAAGATGCAGCTATCTAGTTTAAGTCCCACTTGCTCAATCCTGTTCACTGAGAGAGGCAGGGTACTATTCCTATCTGAATGGATGAGGAAACTAAAATATTGGTGGAAATAAACATTTATTGATCGTTTGTTTATTTTTTTAATGTTTTTATTTATTTTTGAACGAGAGAGAGAGAGCATGAGCAGGGGAGGGACAGAGAGAGAGGGAGACACAGAATCTGAAGGAGGCTCCAGGCTCTAAGCTGTCAACACAGAGCCCGATGTGGGGCTCAGACTCACGAACTGTGAGATCATGACCTGAGCCAAAGTCAGATGCTTAACGGACTGAGCCACCCAGATGCCACTATTGATTAATTGTTTAGATCAGCCTTTAATGCCAGCCATTATCCTGGTCACTAAGTCATACTTTTTCCTGTTAGCATCTCAATTAAACCTTGATTTCCAAAGGATTTTTATTATCCCTATCTTACAAATGAAAACAATGAGATTCATAGAACTAAGTCACCTCTGAAGAAGGAAGGTCTAAGAGCTAGTAAGCTGCTGAGTCAGAATCTAAGAAGTGTGCGTGAAGACAAAGTTTGTTATAACATGCCCTTATGGGTCCCAGTTTAATCTGGGGCTGAACCCAATCTCTTACCTTTCTGACCAACGTTCTTTTACTAGACAATGCTGCATCATAACAGAGCTACAGCCCTGTCAGTTCAGAGCAAGATTGTCTTCTCAATATGGGCACTTGAGTAATGAAGAAGCATAGGTGAAGGGTCCAGAGCTTTCCAGTGAGAGGCTAGTCATTCAATTAGTCATCCAACTACGTGCTCATGACACAGCAAACAGAGGGTCCGAGTCAATCAAAATCACTTTCCCTTTCACAAGTGTAACCAAGTGCTGTTGCCATCAGGAAAGAAACTTGGTTTCATTAATTAACAAGTAGCTGTGGTGGTTGATTGATGACTGAGCAAAGCAGTCTTGCTTACTCTATAGATGAAGGCTTTTCATTGTGGTCATACTCTGTCTTCAGAGCTTATTTTCAAGAGCTCCAAGCTCAACCTTCTCTATGTTGATTCTCCAGTACAAGGTTGTTCTAATCTGTGATTACTGAACAACAAATATGAGTGGCTGTTGTCTACATTTCCTTTCTCTGAACCGTGCTATTGAGTCTCTATTGTGTGGTAACTGTTGCTTTTTCAATCAAGATGGATGCAAAGAAATCATTAACATTCTCCAAGCCAATTCAATTACACAAATATCAGCTACCTACTCATGCCAGGTATAGTCATTGATCCTATGAGGGTACATAGATGAATATGTAGTTTATCAAGGGAGGACAAAAATGTGCACAAATAACTCAGTAACTCTAGCATAAATCACACTGTGCTGTCATAAAGGTACATGTTAGAAAAGCTACTTCCTGTTAGGAGAATAAGCCCTATATCAGAGAAGAAGAAACATTTTATCTGGTTTTAGAAGTCAAAAAGTGTTTAAATTTTAGTCAGAGAAGCACTTTGGATGACAGAAGAAAGGAAAGAAAAAACATTACAGACAAGGAAGGCAACATGAGTAAAGGTGTATTGATTGGTGTGAAAACATATGGTTAAAAAAATTCAAGTAGCACCATCCTGAGAGATGAGAAAAGGAAAAAGCCCATTGAGATTCAAGGGGCAGATGAATCTAGAAAATTTTGTGAGACAAAATTACCAAGCAGTGCTCATGAGTTGCAACCTCATTTTGTAGAAAATGAGATTTTAGGAAAAATTGTTTAAGACAGACAGCGATTTTAAGATGAAAATGACTATCAGTAGGTTAAGAAATAGAAAGTGATTTTAACCATCTCAAAATAATACTTAAGGAAAGTTTAAATAAATTTCACCTAGATTTATATTTTTGAGTGAATTTCAACCTTGGATGTTAACACTCCAACTCACTATTTGAAATACACTCTCCACTCCAGACTTCTGTTATGAAGCAAATGTGTGAGAAGGTAATTTTATCCCAAATACCTACTGGGGAGACTGATTATATGCAAGAGCATTTTTCTTGCCTCGATGGTGGAGAAAGCTATCTCGGTCATGCTGTTTTGAAATCATGATCTCTTAGCATGATGATGGGGATCTAATTTGGGAAATATAGTTCTAGAAACAGAATTGTGCAGGTGCTATGTAGAAACTTTTTGTCCTTCTGAATTAGAAGTGCTACATGAAGGAGAATGATACCCTAGCCTTTGCTTTGCCTATTTTGTAAACATTCTGAAGACTCACAGAGCTTGAGGAAGAAGATATCAGAGAACGTAAATAGAAAAGGAAAAGGCACCATGAATTTGTCCTTATTTTTATTGCCTTTGAGAGGAAAACAAGTTGGTCATCTGGATTCTTTTGCCTCAATATTGACCTGGCCATCTTCTAAACCATTTTTAAAAATTTTATTTTATTTATTTTTTTAAATTTTTATTTATTTTTGAGACGAGAGAGACAGAACATGAGCAGGGGAGGGGCAGAGAGGGAGACACAGAGTCCAAAGCAGGCTCCAGGCACTGAGCTGTCAGCACAGAGCCTGACACGGGGCTCAAATTCACAAACTGTGAGATCGTGACCTGAGCCGAAGTCAGGTGTTTAACTGACTGAGCCACCCAGGCACCCCTTAAATTTTATTTTTAAGTAATCTCTGAGCCAGCCAGGTACCCCTGACCAGGCCATTTTAATCACATATATTTCCTGACGTGACTGTTCTGTGAATGTACTTGAATAGTCTCTATCTGTTTGCACTGTAATGTGCAAGCAGACTCACATTAACATAGGGCATGTTTCTAATCCTTGTCTTTTTGTATTTACTCATGGCTTAATTTTAATCCTTCATTGGTGCTTTAAATGTCTCAAATAAGAATAATGCCAACTAGGGTGATTTTCACCTTTTTATTAGCAAATGTGAAACATATGTAACTCATAATCACCTGGTTGTTCTTAGCCCAGGGCATCTGGAGAGCCTTTTCAAGATTTCTGCTCTCCTCAGGCACTCACCAAAGGGAATGCAACATTCAGTCGTTTTAACTTACAAATCAAATCCAGATTTGATTATTAAGGTTTTCTATTTCCTACTTGCTGTCACAAACCCATCCTGAAATTTAATATCCCTACTAGACATTTTAAGTGAAATGTTTAAAGGAAAACGGCCAAACACTAATTGAAGACTTCCAAGAGGAGAGGGTGTGAGATTGAGCCAAGAGTGGAATCTCAGGTTTGTTTAGAGGAAGGTAAATTGTGGAATATGGATGGTCTCTTTTTTAACGAATCTATGCATTAAACCGTTTTCCAAACAGTCCTCAAATTTCTGTAGTTGTACATATCTATACTGGGCATGCTGATTACATACATGTCAATCCAGGTACATTGCAGAGAGGAACTAATTATCTTCTTGGTCCAACTACAAGATGCAGCGGTGGAGGGGGACCTGGGTGGCTCAGTTCGTTGAGCGTCCGACTTCAGGTCAGGTCTTGATCTCACAGGTCATGAGTTTAGAATTTGAGCCCCACATCAGGCTCGCTGCTGTCAGCCCAGAGCCACTTTGGATCCTCTGTCCACTTCTCTCTCTGTCCCTCCCATACCGCGTTCTGTCAAAAATAAATAAAACTTAAAAAAAAAGATATAGTGTTAGGTAAGAAATAATAGCTTAATTATAATTCTTTCAAATAAGATTTATTTTTAGTATCATTGGTGACAGAGAATCATGAGAAATTTCTGAATTGCTGATTCTACACATAAGTGTGTTAATGCTTGATGTAGCTTTTCTTATTTGTAAATAATCATTTTAATATGATAATAAGTGAAAGCACCCCCCCATTTTTTTTCATTTATTTGTTATTAGTACTTGAGATGTTCTTCACACAGTCTCATTCTCTTCGTCACATTGTGACCTCCTCTGGTGCCCTAAAGCACACAATCTACAGTAGCCCCATGGTACTGTCTCTATAAGAGTTCTATAAGAGTATCTTTTTTCATACCTGTTATCTCTATCAGATGTTTTCTTATTTATGTAATTATATGTTAACATACCATCTCTCCACTCTGGGATTAAACTTCATGACAGCAGGAACCTTTCTGTCTTGTCATTGTATTCTGGCCACCTAAATCTGTCTGTGATGAGGTGTGAGCTCACTTATCAACTGGGATAGTTTTTGATGAATTTTGGACTTATTGCTCATAGAATTAGGAAAATATTGTATTGATTAATTAAGGTGTATTTTTCAGAATATGAGCTTTTAATATCCCTTTGAAGTAAAAATGTCCATGTAAAAATGTTTGGAGTAAGAAAATATTGGCTTATGTGTTTTAACCCTACTGCTGTGAACTGAATTGTGTGCCTTACCCCACCATATTCACACATTGAAGCCCTAATCCCCAATGTGACTACATTTGGAGGTACGACTTTTAAGAGGTGGTTAAGTTAAATGAGGTCATAAGGGTGGAGGCCCTAATCCAAATGCATTAGTGTACTTAAAAGAACAAACACCAGAGAACTTACTCTTTCCATTATGTTGATGACAAAGTGGCTATCTACAAGCCAGAAAGAGCGCTCCCACCCAGAAACTAAATTTGCCAATGACTTGATCTTGGACTTCCCAGCCTCTCTAGAACTATGGGAAAATAATTTCTATTGTTTAAGTCATTCAATCTACAGTAATTTGTTATGGCAGCCTAGTCAAACTAATAAACTTACTAATTAACAATTATTTTTAATGACTTTATTAGAAAAAAATTTTTTTAACTTTTTAATGTTTATTTATTTTTTCAGAGAGAACGACACAGAGTGTGAGCAGGGGAGGGTTAAAGAGAGGGAGACACAGAATCTGAAGCAGGCTCCAGGCTCTGAGCTGTCAGCCTGATGTGGGGCTTGAACTCAGGAACCACGAGATCATGACCTGAGCCGAAGTCGGATGCTCAACTGACTGAGCCATCCAGGCGCCCCCCAAAATTTTTATTTTCCATGCTATATCATGCTATGTCATTCTGGTCTTGATATGCTTTTATGCCACTGATAACATTACTATGGCTGTGATGATTGATGGGAATAAATGAGGAACAGAGGACACACTTTTGTAAGATCAAAGTTGAAATTTCCACATTCTAAAGCTTTTCCTTTTACAAACTTCATCACTTATTGCATGATAGTTTCCAAAAATAGATGGCACTGTGTAGACAAGGGATAGTACCTTAATTGTCCTATTACTGCTACTTCCATTTTAGATTGATCAAGGAGATAGTCTTCTGGGAGAAGGTCTTAAAATGATGTAATAGTCTCTGAGATCAGGAAAACGTTAGGGCGCCTGACTGGCTTAGTCAGTACAGTAGAGCATGCAACTTGTGACCTTGGGGTCATGAGGTCAAGCCCCACATTTGGCATAGAGATTACTTAAGGAAATTAAAAAAAAACAAGAAATAAAATGTTTGGGTGTGCAATTTTTGAGTACTCCTTGAACCTTAGGAAAGCAGATGAAGACCAAAATTGTGAGCATAAAATAACTCGTAAGTCCTTCTGAGCTGTTTTCTGGAAGCAGATACAGCACACACAGAGCAAAACCCAACTAATGTGCATACATTATTAACTTAAAAACACCTTCAAACATTTGATGACCTAGTTTTCTGTTTTAATTTGTTTTCAAGACCTAAAGGCTACAGGTGTCTGTGAGAGTGAAGAAAAGTCATTGCGGCTAAAGGTTCATCCAAATAGTGATTATTTTTAAAGTTATAGTGGTCATTTAAAAATACTTTCTTTACTAATAATCAAAATTAATGGATGAAGCAGGTGCATACATTGTTTTAATTAACAACAGCTGTGCTATAGCAACATTATAGGAGCTTATTATAGCAACATTTATTAAGAATATGTTACCAATGCATTTTATAACATGCATTATAAAAAGTTATTAAAGGATATGACTACATCTTAGAATCATTCAATAAATATTAATAAAACATTTATGATTGTGCCCTTAATTTAAAATGCTATCATTATCTTTCAAGCAGGTGTCAGCATCAAGTACCAACAAGCCTTTCTTGACCACATCAATGGTAGTAATGATTAGCAGTTTCCCTGAGTATGTGTTTAACATCCTCCCCCTTTTTTTAGTTTGGAAGTACTCACCTTCTAAATGGTAGCTCCTGAGTCTCTCTTTGTGCTCTCTGAATCTCAATAGAAAAAAAAAGTTCCCCCAAATCTCACCTACTATATTTTAAACGATAGCTACTTGTAACTCACATTTTAGATACTGATTATGGTTGAATTTTCCTTGCCATGTGTCAGTAATATGTGGTTAATTTTTGTTTAATTCTGTTTTTTACATTACCAAATATACTTATTGAAAAAGAATACTTTTCTTGAGGCCTGGTGGGATCCCATCGCTCATTCATTACTTTGAAACTTATATCAATCAGGTTATAATTTGCTATTACTTAGGTAACAGTGCTGAATGGAGTGACTAAAAACAGGGCCATTTATTTCAATTAATCATTTGTTTTATGCAATATCAGTTTGGAAAAGTAATGGTGAGGAATCTTCCTTAGACGAATGTGCTCAAAATAGAAATAACAATTTTGAAATTAGTTGCTCTTGGTTAAATCAATGTAAAGTCCTGAAATGCCTTTCTTTTAAAATGTAAAAAATTCAAAGACCTGTAAACTGTAGCTATGATGGCTACTAAGATCTAAACTCATACAAATACAATCGCAGAATTGGCATCATTCCTACCCTTGTGATACAGAATACAAAACAATGAATAACTGGTATCTAGCTATAATTCTTTTACTTTTCTTTTAAAAAAATTTTAAAGGTTTATTTATTTATTTTGAGAGACAGAGAGTACAAGCAGGAGAGGGACAGAGTCAGAAGGGGAGAAACCTAAGCAGGCTCCATGCTGTCATTGCAGAGACCAACATGGGGTTCATCCCACAAACAGTGAGATCATGACCTGAGCTGAGATCAAGAGTTTGATGCTTAACTGACTGAGCCCCTCAGGCTCCCTTTACTTTTCTTTCTTTCTTTTTTTAAATTTTTTTAAAGTTTATTTATTTTTGAGAGAGAGAGAGAGAGAGAGACAGACAGACAGACAATGACAGGGGGAGGGGCAGAGAGAGAAGGTGAAAGATAAGTACCCAAGCAGGGTCAGCACTGTCAGTGCAGAGCCTGTTGCGGGACTCAAACCCATAAACCATGAGACTATGATCTGAGCCAAAATCAAGTGTCACACACTCAACCAACTGAGCCACCTAGGAGCTCCCCTTTATTTTTCTTAACTGGAGTCCTACAATGTGTTTTTTTTTCTCCCCCAAAACCCATTTGCAGTGAAGTTGGTATTTCTGAGCTAACCAAGCAAATGTTGGTTTCACCTTTCATTGTCAGTGGTTAAATCTATTAAACTCTGTATCTGTTCTCACTTAAGCTAGTTTTATGAGTTCTAGCTTACATATTTCAGCTTTAAACTAACAAATTTACAACAGCCCTTTGGCTGTGGAATACTTATAAACTTTCTTCTTCCATCTTAACCAAACAAATCCAGAAGACAACCGTGTTTCGCATCTAATAGGTCCTGTTCTTAAAGTTTTCTTTTATATAAAGGAAGGCTAACAAAAGATAAGCATGGTGAGGATATGCAAAAATTGGGACCCATGTATGAGACTGGTGAATGTAAACTGGTGTAGCTACTGTGGAAAATCGTATCAGGTTCCTCAAAAAAACTAAAAATAGAACTCTCAGCAACTGATCCAGCAATCCCTCTTCAGGGTATATATCTGCCCCCAAATTGAAATCAGGATCTTCAACAGATATTTGCACTCTCATGTTCATTACAGTATTATTCAAAATAGCCAAGAATATGGAAACAATCCAAATGTCCATCAACAGATGAACAAATTTTAAAGATGTATAGCTATATTCATGCAATGGAATGTTATTCATCCTTAAAGAAAAAGGAAATCCTACCATTTGTACGGCATGAATAGACCTGGAAGACATTATACTAAGTGAAATAAGCCAGTCACAGAAAGAAAGTAGTGCATGAGTCCACTTATATGAGATACCTAAAATAGTCAAACTTGGGGCACCTGGGTTGCTCAGTTGGTTATAATGCATCTGACTCTTGATTTCAGCTCAGGTCATGATCCCAGGGTGGTGGGATTGAGCCTACTTAAGATTTTCTCTCTCTCTTTCCCTCTGCCCCACAAGCCTGCTTGTTCTCTCTCTCTCTCTCAAATAAAATAAAATGAAATGAAAGGAAATAAAATAAAATAAAATAAAAGTAAAATAAAATAAAATAAAAGTCAAACTTAGGGAAGCAAATAATAGAATGATAGTTGACAAGAGATGTGGGGAGAGGGAAATCAGAGTTGTTGCTTAGGTGGTATAATGTTATACAAGATTAAGTTCTGGAGATCTCTAAAAACACAGTGCCTATAGTTAACAATATGGTACCATGAAGTAAAATTAAGAGGGTAGACCTGTTAATCATTCTTACAAAAAGAAAAAAAAAAAGATTGAGGAGACAAGGAAACCTTTCTAGGTGATGCATATGTTTACCTTGATTGTGGTGATGGAGTCACAAGTGCATGTATATGTCCAAACCCATCACATTGCATACATAAAATATGTGCAGTTTTTGGTACATCAGTTATACCTCAATAAAACTGGGGAAGAACTCAGATCTTTAGCCCTGTTTTGTTAGTAGATTCTCAAGCAATATTTCATGGTGACAGTTGATCTCTAAATTTTCTCATTTTACCAACAGAAATAAAAGAGAAAATGATTGTAAAAGAGGGAAAGAAGGCAGGACAAAAACTCAAAGATTTCTTTGTATAAGAGTGGTCATGATTTTATATATGTATTTTGTACATGATCTAATGCAACATTATATGGTTTCCACATGACTTTTGGTTTCCTTGTATCATTTACAAATATTTTATTTTTTAGGATCAAAACACTTAAACTTCTAATTCCTCTATATATTTTGGGGGCTCTTGGACTTAAGTGGAGGACTTGCAAGGTGCTTGGTAAAAAATGTTGCTCTGAAATAGTAGTAGCAGCAGTTTTGGTGTAGTAATATGTAGCAGGAGGAATACCAGGAGTAGAAATAAGATGACCTTAGCAATGCTTTTGTTTGTTTTTCCAACTTCTGGAGCCTAGGTAATCTTCACAGTTGACCTCTTATTAACTCTGCAGATAGATTGATAGAATCTGATTTTGAGCAATTGAGTCATAATCTCTTACACAAACTGTGTATTTCTGCTTTAAAATCCTTTGTCTCCTTGTTTATGAAATGAGTAAAGCATACTTGTCTTTTATTTCTTTTCTTTAAAAAATTTTTTAACGTTTATTTATCTTTGAGACAGAGAGAGACAGAGCATGAATGGGGGAGGGTCAAAGAGAGGGAGACACAGAATCTGAAACAGGCTCCAGGCTCTGAGCTGTCAGCACAGAGCCCGACGTGGGGCTCGAACTCACGGACCGCGAGATCATGACCTGAGCCGAAGTCAGCCGCTTAACCGACTGAGCCACCCAGGCGCCGTTGTCTTTTATTTCTTAGAAATGTTGTAAATCAAATTTAAGAAATCAAATCACTGGAGAGCCAGAAATTCTGCCTTTCCTACCTGGTGGACCTTATGGTGCTCTGCACCAGAGAAAACACCAAGTATTTACTTGTTGAATTTAAAGGGAAGCATTTTTGAAAAGTTATGCAAGGGGTGCCTGGGTGGTTCAGTTGGTTAGGCGACTGACTTCGGCTCAGGTCATGATGTCACAGATCGTGAGTTTGAGCCCCGCGTCAGGCTCTGTGCTGACAGAGCCTGGAGCCTGCTTCAGATTCTGTGTCTCCCCCTCGCTGTACCCCTCCCCTGCTCACACTCTGTGTCTCTCTGTCTCTCAGTAATAAATAAACGTTAAAATTTTTTTTAAAAGAAAAGTTACACAAATATTCAGTAATACCAGTTTGTTGTTTTACCTTGAGTGGCTTCAAAACATTGCGTACCTAAGTGACATTATTGGCCCCAGAAAAATCTTTGGAGAAAGTACAAATGAATAAAATTACAGGACTGAAATCTTTGGACTCTAAAATTTGAGAGGCCTGTCCATAAATGAGTTCTCATTTCCAAACTGAATTTATCACTTACCATTAATCTGTGCAAATTGTGATTGATTTTAGAAAATCTGTGAAAAGTTGAGTTTTTAGAAACTGGAGAATTTTACAGCTCTGAATGGCTTTCTTCAAAGTAGTAACTCCTAGAATCATGTATTTTTCTTTCTTTATTTTTTATTTATTTTTGAGAGTGAGAGACAGAGCATGAGCAGGGGAGGGGCAGAGAAAGAAGGAGACACAGAATCTGCAGTGGGCTCCAGGCTCTGAGCTGTCAGCACAGAGCCCAATGCGGGGCTTGAAGTCAGGAACCGTGAGATCATGACCTGTGCTGAAGTCGAATGCTCAACTCACTGAGCCACCCAGGCACCCCAGAACCATCTATTTTTTAATTCAAGAGTGTCACATAGGATTATGGTTTATAATTTTTCAAATTCTACTTATTTTGTTTTGAATGGGTAAAAAACCACCATAACTTGTAAAGTCTGAGCACATCACATACTTTATATAATGGGAATTGTTAGCTAACGTTAATTGAACACTTGTGATACCTGATACTATCCTAAACCTTTTGCATCTTGAAATAATTGAATCTCCCTAACAACCCAATAAGGTAGACACTATTGTGATTTCCATTTCACAGATCAGGAAACGGAGATAATGACAAATGAAGTGACTCTTTCTGAGGACTAACAGATGTAAGTGGAGGAATCAGAATTTGGATCCAGGATGGAAACAAAGCCTACACTTACAAGATGTGCAGAGGTGAGTCCACTGCCTTGAATAGATTCAAACGCATCTTTTGAGGGAGGTCCCTAAAGAAAAATGACCCAATGCAGCAGATTGATTTCATTATCTCAAATTTCCGATAGGCTCTCCATATGGTCCAAGAATGTTACAACTTTTGTGTCACGAGCTTCATCCCTTTCTTTCCATGATGGCAATTTCATAGTTTCTCAACTCTCTTCAAATGTTCTGTATCAGCATTTCTCTCACAATCAGCTTCATTCTTGCTTTAAAAAATAATAATAATAAGGCCACGGGGCACCTGGGTGGCTCAGTCGGTTGAGCGTCCGACTTCAGCTCAGGTCATGGTCTCACAATTCCTGAGTTCAGGCCCCACACTGGGCTTGCTGCTATCAGCACAGAGCTGGCTTTAGATCTTCTGTCCCGCCACCCCCACCTCTTCCCCACTTGCACTCTCTCTCTCTCTCAAAAATAAATACATCTTTAAAAAAAGAAAAAGCAAAAGAAATTTTAAAAAGTAGAAACAGGGGTGCCTGAGTGGCTCAGTTGGTTAAATGTCCCACTCTTGATTTTGCCTCAGGTCATGATCCCAGGGTCATGGGATTGAGCCCTGTGTTGGGCTCTGTGCTGAGTGTGGAGCCTGCTTAAGATATTCTCTCTCTCCCCGCCCCCCCCCCTGCCCCTCTCTCCTACTAGCACTCTAAAATAAAAATAAAAATTAAATTAAAATTAAATTAAAAATAGAAACAGAGTAGCACTTACTCTACCTACCACCAAATCTGCAAACATTTACAAATCATTTTTTCCACGAATACAACTAGGTAAGAGTTTCTGTTCCTTCCAGGAAAAGTTCTTCTACAAGTGTATTGGAGTCATTATCATTCACCAGCTTAGTCTAGCTCCTCTCAGCCAAATTAGGGTTCTCTCTCTCTCTCTCTCTCTCTCTCTCTCTCTCTCTCTCTGAAATGCTTTCATTCTGCTCTCCATTTCTCATCCCTGAAACCATGCAGACCAACCTCCATGGAACCCCTTATCTCCCCCCATCTCTCACGTCCCATCTCTCACACCATTTTTCTGCTTTCCCTTCACAGCGAACTGTTCTTCTTGAATTCTTCACCTCTTCGTATTTGTTCTCCTCTCATTCTAATTCAGCTTGGTGTCTGCCTCTCAAAAAGCTACTTTTGAGCAGTATGCCGAGGGCACTAGGGCACCTCCCATCCTTATTATGTTCTACCTGTCAGCAATATTCAACATAGTTATCTAGTCCATTTAAACATTGGTACAGCGACATAGTTGAGAATCCTAAGAGAAAGATACCGCATACATTCAGTTTGCTGTTTTGCTTTGACTCCACCTCTCAACACACTCCATGCAAGAATAGTCAAGTTTGAGGCAACTTTTTTTACACCCAGCACCTGAAGACACAGCCAAATTCACAATTCTGACTCAGCTCTTGCTGCAAAATGAAATCCCGTTCTGTAATTCCTCTGTCTCATCCATTGTAACCTAATTGATTAGCTTGTTTCCTTCATTAGTTGTAACTACCTTCTTGGGTCTTGTCCTGCCTCAAACAGGTTTTAACTGCCATAGCAGTTCTTCAGACATATGGTCTGTTATTGATTCAGTTCATCCTGAGTCAGCCCTGTGTTCTTACCAGGGCTTTTTCTTTTTGTCTTTGTCCAGCTGTGCCTCCAGTTTTATTCTGTTTGGGTTTTCACAGTCCTTCTTTTAAAAAATTTTTAAATGTTTCTTCTTTTTTTTTTTTGGAGAGAGAGGCAGGGTGTGAACACAGGAGGGAAGTGAGAGGGAGATGCAGAATCTGAAGCAGGCTTCAGGCTCTGAGCTGTCAGCACAGAGTCCAATGTGGGGCTCGAACTCAGGGACCACGAGATCATGACCTGAGGAGCCAAAGTTGGACGCTTAACTGACTGAGCCACCTAGGCCCCCATGTTTTTTACAATCCTTCTTAAATAAGAACACCCCAGCCTGGACTTTTACCCTACTTCTTTATCTACAGTATTCAATGACTTATGTAGTACTATTTACCATTTTTGTTACTTTATTTTATTTTATTTTATTTTACTGATTTTAGAGAGAGAAAGAGCATAAGCAGTGGGGGATAGGAACAGAGGGTGGGGGAGAGAGAGAGAGAGAGAGAGAGAGAGAGAGAGAGAGAGAATCCTAAGTAGGCTGCATGCTCAGTGCAGAGCCCAGCACAGGGCTCACAATCCCATGATCCTGGAATCATGACCTGAGTCAAAATTAAGAGTCCCATGCTCAACCTGTTGAGCCACTCAGGGGCCCCTATTTACCGTTGTTTTTTTTTTTAATCCACTGAAATTCATTTTTGCTCATGGGTTCTGCTTTGTACCTAAGTTATAAGCAGTAATGTTTATAAGCAGAAAACATTATTCCTGACATGTTTGGATTTCAAAGCATTTAAACCCCGGCTACTCTTTTGGTCTTTTCAAAAATGTATCCCCGTATATGTGGCAGAATTATATGACCTTCCTGGTTCTCAAATCCATACTCAATCATTTTTTGCTCTGGGACACAGGATGATGCAAAATTTCATCAAGTAAGCTTACAGGTATTTTTCCCTAAAAATATAGGTTTAGAAGGGCCCCCCCCCAACATTTGCATCTGCACCATTTTAAAGTTCCGACAAAATGTACAAGTGACAAAATTATTATACTGTGCCTCACATACTAAGAATTAGTCATCTAAATTTACATCACCCTTTCAGGGTTACTAAAATGATGGCTTGAGCTTAAAAAACAAAAACAAAAACAAAAAACACATGACAACAAAGAAAATCTCAAATGTTTCCAAAATGTAAAATGAAAAGTATCAAAAAGCTTGCTTTTCCCACATCTCTTTAAGAGATTTTTTTCACCAGTCTTTTATACAGAGGGATGAAGCTGGAGATAAACATCTGAAAGAAGCATCTATCATAAACTGTGAGAATGATTAATCCTCTGGGTCATATATTCTCCCATCATTTACTCATGGTCAGATTCCTCTCGAGCCTAAAAACTAATTCCATTCATGCTCCGGGCCTGGAGCACCAAGCTCATTTGCATAATACATTTAGCACTCACTGGATGCCGAGTGTAGATTAATAATCTGATTTGAAGAATAGTGAACAATTGTTTTGCAAAGTTGCAGGTGTTACTGCTTTTGGGGTGCCTGCATTACAAACCCAGCGACAAGGAGCATATTGATCCAAAAGCATGTTTGTGCCACAAATAAATATCACAGAGATACCAATATTTGAATTTAAAATATGGCAGTATGGTCCGACATTCCCTGCCTTTTGGCAGGCAATTCAGTGAATCTGTGAACGTATTCATGCGAATAATTGTTCGTGATCACACAAAATCTCTTGACTGCTGTTAGCACCAGCCACACGATGCTATAGCAGGAGTTTGGAACTACCTTTGAATTTTTCTGAATGGAACACAGACCCAGGGGGACAGAGAAGGGCTCAAGCTGGGTTGCATTTAGTTTTCGTTCTCTGTTCTCCTCATAACTCACAGCACTTTCACCCAAACCCTATTTTTTATAAAATATAGAACTTCTTGGTTCCGGTAAGTGTTAATTGAATATTGCGTCTGTAGCACCGAAGATCATCAGAAAGTAAATTATTTTCCTCTTTTGAGGGCCTATAACAATCCCAATACCACCCATCACTAATGAGCAAGTGTATGAGTTTCTTTAAAAATGTTTTTCACCTATAAATGATTTTTTGGCAAGGGCCATGTGACCACAACAAAGTCACTGGAAAACACTGAGAAAGAAAATATTTTGGTATAAGGGAGTGTAAAAAAATGACACTTTGTTGCAGTTTTTCCAAGCAAATTATAACTGCCTGTCATGCAGACAAGGGTTGCCATGGTAAGCAGTTTTCTTGAATAGGTAAACCATATAAAAGTGAGACAGACGGAGCATGTTTGAAGCTTGTGGGAAAGGGAAGTTCAGGTTGCCTGGAGCAGGAATAACTTCAGGATTTAAAATCATGGGAGAGCACGACACCCTTTCCCCAAATGTAGTGCGGGCAAATGTCTATTTTTCTTTCTCAGGTGGTTTCTTTCTGAGATGTTTAGCATAGGAAATACTACTGGTTAACGGAGTAAAAGAATCAGAGAAATATCACCAGCAGGTTAGGATTCACTGCTTGTTGGTTCTGAGGAAAACGAATGCTTCATGCCTTCAGCGTACGTTCTTGTCTCTGTACCAAGTAGCCAGCAGAATTCCAGATACTTGGTCCTCTAGCTGCAGCCAAAAGGCAGGGTAAAATCCTCTAACTCTAATAGATAGAGTTAGGAAAATTATTTAGTAAGATATTCTCATTTCCTAGTTATCCCTAACTCAAGAACTCTCCTGTTTACATTACTGCTTCGCTTGATATCATTGAAGGAAATGGAGACATTGGTCAATATGTATCAATATATATCCTAGTTTTTAACTCTTGTACTCTCTCACTTCTAGGCCCACTTTTTTCTAGCTACACTCTTTTCTTCAGTGCTTCATCTAGCCTCACAGCTTTGATACTCTCCGTGTGCTGCTGGCTCCTTCATCCATTTTTTCTTAATGTTTATTTTTATTTTTGAGAGAGAGAGTGCGTATGAGTTGGGGAGGGCCAGAGAGAGAGGGAGACAGGATCTGAAGCAGGCTCTGAGCTGACAGCAGGGAGTCTGATGCAGGGCTCAAACTAACGAACTGTGAGATCATGACCTGAGCCAAAGTCAAATGCTGCTCAACCGACTGAGCCATCCAGGCGCCCCAGGCTCCCTCATCTAAACAGAGAAACCTCCAGGCCAGAGCTCTCTGACCCCATCCTCAGGTCCGTACATGCACTGTGCCTACAAACATCTCTACTTGCATGTCTAACAGATACCCTTCTCATCAATATAGTGAGCTGAGCATGAGCTAAGTTGTCCTCTTCTGCAAAAAATCTCTAAAAAATGGCAGATATTGGTAAACAATTAAAGTAATTGTAAAATTAAGGTAACTGTAAAGTAATGTATTCAAAAAGAAAAGGGAATACACAAATAAAAAAAAACTCTGAGAAATCCCAGAGGATGGCAAGTAGATAGGATTTGTTGAATACTAGAAATGGAGGTGGCCTAGGAGAAAAAAAAATGGGAAAGCTGGTTGGGTTACCTCAGCAAGAACAGCCAGGTGAACTGACAGTGTCACCATCTGGACCATGCAGCTATGACAGGGATTTTTTGCTCCACGTAGTGTCAGGGATGTGTGAGCTTGGGTAGGAGAGACATGGCCACACCCAGGGTGCTGGCGATGGCTGGGAGAAATGGAAATCATCTGTCCCCAGAAGACTAACCACACAGGTGCGTCACCAGGAAGCATGTCCCGCTCCTTGTCAAAGCTCAGTGAGAACTGGCCAGAATAGCTTCTTGCCAGACTCTCCTATCCCTCCCCTTAGCAGGTCTTAGACTCCTATTGACATTGTTTGACAGGAAGTCACAGTCTCAAGGATGGACACATGCAATCAAGAATCGCCAAGTACTGAGAAAAACCAAGAGCTCAAATACAAAACAGTAGGGTCAGTAAATACACATGCTTAGATTAGAACAAAAAGAATTAATGGAACAAAGAGGAAAAAGTATGAAAATAAGAATAATAAATATATTCAGAGGGGTAAAGCAAAACTGAACACCCATAAAAAAAAAGAAGGAGAAGAAAGAAGGAAGGAGGAGGAGGAAGAGTAGAAGGAGGAGAAGGAGAAGGAGAAGAAGAACGGGCTGTTCGGAATCCTCCTCTGAAAGAGCTGGTCTTAAAAGAAGCAGAGGCTCAGGAGAGATTTGCCAGTCCAGAGGAATGAGGTTTCCCCAAGAAGGTCAGCAAATAGAAAACAACAGCCTTAGGGCAGCAACAGTAACTGTGAACTCTCAGAGGACTTCAGAGCCTCAGGCAGGGGCTTTAAATTGTATCTGGAATATCTGCCCTCTGCCCATACACACCTACAGCCATCCCCTTCCTTGCCAGGGTCTCTAACGGGATGCTAGTCTTTTCTCAGGAGCCGCAACTGGATGGGGACAATCATGTTAAACATGTGACACTTATGGGATTCTCAGAAATGGAGGAAAACACTTTCAGAAAAATCAAGATGCTATGCTAATTTATGACTGGGGACTCTGAGTGTTGAGATTTGGGGATGCCACAAAGTTAAATACAGCTTAGGGATCCAAATATAGAAAGACATAGTTTCTCCATTATGGAGACCCAAACTAATCAGAATAAAAACAATAGTAATGACAATAAACTGTATTGATTCTTCTGTGTCAGACTCTCTGCTAAACAGTTTGCATGCTCTATTCCATTCAAGCTTTTTAGAAATCACATGAAATCAGTACAATAATTATCAATTTTCAGATGAAGAAAATGAAACTCCTAATGATAATGTGACTTATCTGAACTGGTAAGGTTTGGAGTTAGTAATTGAATCCAGATAGTTCAGAGGTCACCCACTTAAGCATTGGCTTCCTAATAGTGCTGTGAGGAAATAAACCTATTAACATTACACTCACAATATCCCCTAATCACACAGAAAACAAACTTGCGCTGACCTTCAGATTCCTGGAGGCAGATCATGGCTACAACCTACAGAATATTAAGGCAGGAGCTCCATAGAAGGGCTTGCTGGTTAGCTGGTGTCTTGAGTCTGAGAGGTAGAAGAGGAACCAACCCTTGGAGCAGGTGTTCAGCTGGAATGAAGGGTAGGAAATACAGATTTCAATGGGAATACATAATTTTGCCCAGAGGAGTCCAGGAAGAATTCTCAGGAGCAGTAATGTTTGAATAAACCCTGGATTAGGAATATGGCAAAAGAGGGCTTCAGTCAGGAGGCTTAGGTGGAAGATCTCTAGTCCCTGGGAAGATAGACCAGGGAAAAACAGGATCCCAAGTTTGGACAACTGAATTGCTCTGTATATATTATTAAAGACTGGGACTTGGAGAGATAAGATGGGAACAGAGACAAAAGGGATGTTAATAAGAAGGCAAAAATCCAATTAATAAAACTGTGAGATAAGATCTGAGGAACATCAGTCAGTAAGCTGGCTTGAGAACTTGAATTGAATTCCTTGAGAATGGAACTAGAGATTTGACTCCCCTAAGAACAGGACTGATTGCAATGAGGGAACCTGGGATGAGCCTGTGGGGGTGTACCCAGTCACAAAAGAAGAAGAATATGAGAAAGAATAACCAGGCATCTGCCACTATCTAGTAATCTAGTCTGGCATTTTTTTTCTCGTGTGTGTGTGTGTGTGTGTGTGTGTGTGTGTGTGTGTGTGTGTGTTTAATGTTTATTTTTTATGGAGAGAGAGAGAAAGAGAGAGAGCGAGAGCGAGCTCAAGTGGGGAAGGGGAAGGGAGGGAGGGAGAGGATCTGAAGCCGCTCTGTACTGAGAGCAGAGAGCCCAATGTGGGACTCGAACTTACAACCATGACATCATGACCTGAGCTGCAGTTGGCTGCTTAACTGACTGAGCCACCCAGGCACCCCTCTCTACGTGTTTTTAACTGTTATGTAAAAGTTTCTCCTTCTTCAGTACCCAACACAATCACACACACACACACACACACACACACACACACACACACACACACACAAAACCTCTGGTTGATGACTGAATGTTATTTTCTTTGTTGTTTTAAATCAGGTAGCACTGTTGAAGTATTATTAAGAGATGAAATTCTTTTGCCCTGTCTAAAGTTGGAGGTAACGTGAAACTTATATGGATTTATGTAGATCATCTTTATTGGGTGTCTTAGTAAAGACAATACTAAGAAATACTAAATACTAAATAGAAATACTCAGAAATACTAAAAGGTAATGATATGTAAAATTATTGACTTCTTACAGAATATAACATGAAGGACTAGACATGTAACTCCAAAACTTGGATTTATAGTTTTTAATATTAAGAAATTTGTCTTTTATCTGTTTTTAATTTGGTAGAGCATTTTTTAATTGATGGTATCCTTGCCTCAAGAACTTATTATAGAGCCAAGAGAGTCTTCTCTGAGGAAGTACATTTTGCTCAAAGTTGGCCCTCAACAGCAAAACTGACTAAACTTGTATGTGTTTTTACATCTAGTATATACCATGCAGGGCTAGGCTCTGTGTGTCCTGGGTCCTGGAGCCACTACTGCCTTTGCTTCTGTATTTACATTCCAGAAAGGGACTTTGTCTCTTCACCTCTACCTGGAGGAACAATAGGGCACTTCTCAGGGAATCACAATTTGCTGGTAATATTATGGAGTTAATATAAGTATAGAAATTTACATAACCATGGACAGAAAGAAATAAGGAAAATTGCTAGGAGAGGTCTATGACTGTAATTTGTTTTTGTATTGACTTCCAATGTGTGAACTATGATGGCAGAGTCTGTCTTTCTTTCTAGGATATGTGTTAATGTGCCTAAAGGCTAGTAAGCATTGAGTGCATTTAATATGCATGATAAATAGAGGCATGAAGCCACCAATTTTGCTTAAAAAAAGGTTTATTTATTTTTCTAAAAGTGAAAACTTGTCCATAAATGAAACTTGAAGAAACACACTGTTAGCCTGAAATCCTTTGATGTAGGAAATTATTAATAGATCAGATTCTGTAGAAAAGAATACACAAGTCACTTACTTACTAGGTGACTCTATACCACTCTCCCTACACACTATAAGCCCTTTTCCTGCTGGAAATAGAGGGGAAAGGATTGGGAAGGAACAGACCTCTGGGCACCAAGT
The DNA here is from genome assembly GCF_018350175.1 of Felis catus. Lineage (NCBI taxonomy): Eukaryota > Metazoa > Chordata > Mammalia > Carnivora > Felidae > Felis > Felis catus. The sequence continues at coordinate 65,278,011 of NC_058373.1, forward strand.
GCAGTGCAGAACCCCATGAAGCTACCAACCCTAAAATCCACATGTTGAATGAAACAAGTAAGAAAAGATGATGGCAGTCAGCTTTCTAAACCGTTTGTCCTGAACCTTACTCTTCATAAAATTAAGGCCACTTTCTGATTCAGTTTGCTCTTTTTCCTATGTTCGGTGAAACTTAGCCAGCACTTGACCCATAATTTTCCAGGTATTGTCCTTTCATTCTGTTCAATCCTTTTACCTTATGGCTCCAAAAGAAGAACATTTTTACTTTGTCTTCATCATCTAGCATGCCCAAATGTGAATTTTATAAATTGTTAAATATATTTTATAAATATTTTTGGTATATACACAATACTTAGTAAAAATATTAAATATATATGAAATCAAACCAGCTGTTTTTCTCCACTTCTGAGTTATATCGCCAGGTATTTACAAGTCCAAGGCCACTGCGTTATGGTAATATGTCCCACAAACTGGCAAAAAAGCGTGTTGGCTAAATATAAGGCTAGAAGAATGAACCGTTATTAAGACCAATGTTATTTCTTGGGACTTTGAGGGCTCATTTCCTCACTGACATTGATGGTTTTCTACTGTGGGAGATTAATATTCCTAATCTGTTTAGACCAAAGGTACTGATGAAGCCAAAACTGAGTTTTATATTTGATACAACAACCCAGTTTGGCATAGAAGAAAACCCTACCCTGTACCACTTTCTGAGTGCCAGTATCTTGTCACACCGGAGGGTCCCCAAAGATGTGCGGTTGGAGCCCAGCAACCATTGGTGTCATCTGGAAAAACAAATGCAAGTATAGAGTTTGCCAGGGTACTTTCCAGTCACTCATTCAGTAAGCTTTAACTGAATATCCACCATTTACAGAATATATTACTACTTGGGTGACTAATGACACAGCCATTCTTGTTGGATTTGAACCCAGCATGTTGAGGGCAGCACATATTTTGAGTGTGTGAACTTATTTGAGTTATTTATAACTTGGCTTTGGTTGATTTTCAAATTTTTGTTTTTATTAAACATAGTAGATATGAGGTGGTACTTAATTTGATTTTTAAAAAAATTTTTAATGTTTTTTATTTATTTTGAGAAAGAGTCAGAATGAGTTGAGGCGAGGGGCAGAGAGAGAGGGGGACACAGAATCTGAAGCAGGCTCTAGGCCCTGAGCTGTCAGCACAGAGCCCGACGCAGGGCTCGAACTCACACACTGTGAGATCATGACCTGAGCCAAAGCTCGGAAGGAAGCTCAACCAACTGAGCCACCCAGGCAGCACACTTAATTTGATTTCTTAAAGCTATGGTAAGAATAGTTTCCCAGATGGGTGTTAATTAGCATTGATAAATTGAAACTTGTGGCCAACTTTCATTTTTATAAAACTCCCACTTACTGCTAAAGGTTTTTTCTTTCCTGTGTCTTCATGGAACTCAGTATGTCTATAAGAAACCTACATCTCTTCAACAAAACAAATTCCATAGTTAATTACTTGTTTTAGCTCACACAATTCCTTTTTATTCAGGATTATTGAGCCTTTTCTAAGATTGTGCTGTTGAGTGTATTTTGTGTGAGAATTCCTGATAAATTAATAATTGAGAAGATAACTACTTGGAGCTTCTGCTCTCATGGTATTACCTGCTTTGGACCACAAATGTGGAGTTATTGAATTAACAATGACACGGGTTTCTTTAGCAAATAATAGTACATTATTTTTTGTTACACTGTGTAATGGGAAAGTCTTTGCATGCATAACAAAGTGGACATGGCTTCAGATTTATCTTCTGCAAATTCCAAAATTAAGGTCATATTTTTTGAATTCAATGTTTCCAGTGGCATTTGTCATGCTCACTTTTTCTCTTCATAGTAACCAAGAGTAACATGCTTGCTTAAAAGCCCCAGGTTTGGACATTGAGCTGGCAATACGGTGTTTATTTCCTACCTGCAATATAATGAAAAAGAAGTCAAAAGGTTCAACTTCAAGAGTCTGGATAGCTCATTACATTTTTCCAAGCATTTGCTTCCTTGTCTTCAAAATGGAGGCGATAATGTCATTCTTGTTTGTGAGGATTAAATGTGATAATGGATGTAAAATTATTCATAACTATAAAGTGGGTATAAATATGGGTTATTACTAGTCTTTTAGCAGCTATATTAAAGGTGGAGGTGCTTCCTCAAATTCCTTGTAATCTTCTCATGGATTAAAGGCAAAATTTCCTCCATTCGGTCACAAATATGTCTTGTGACGGTGCTGTGATATTTATGTTTCATTCCTATATGTGGAACCCTGATTAAACCTACAGACTGTATTTTCACTTATAACCCCCCTGTGTCTGATGATAGGAACTCCCCGTCTGTCTTTAGCAGAAAGATAATTATTTATGCCAGAGTGTAGAGTGTGATGTTTGGGAATCTTACATGTTTTACTGTGTACTTGAATTCTAACAATGGAAATAGAAAAATGGAAGGGATTTCAAGATGGATTCTGGGGAGTGATCAGACAAGCATGCTTTTATGCCATTTCCATCATTTTGAATTTTAAATCACCTTTTAAAGGGCACTAACGCATTCTTGCAAATTAGTCTGCTCTCCAATTAATGCACCCAACATGACAATAAGACCGGTTTCAGCTTGGCTAAGCAAACCAGTCAACCAGGAGTGTGTGACTTGAGGACTTGGAAAGCTTGTTTGAGTCCATATTTCTTTCTCCCTCCCTCCTCTGGGGCCCTTTTAACAGCTTAGATCTAATTAGGCCAGTTAATCCATCTAAACTCAGTGGATAGAAGAGTTTCTATCAAAACCCAACCACTACTTGTAACAATATGAAAATATGTTCCAATATTGCCAAATCTAATTGCTACATGAACAATGGCAGTGCACTTCTTAATCTAAATCAGTGTGTCCAATAGAAATATATTGTGGGCCACGTATGTAATTTTAAATTTTCTAGTAGCCACATTATAAGAAAGTAAAAAAAGAAAAGGTAAAATTGACTTTCACATATTTTATTTAACCCATTAGGTGAAAATATTATCGTTTCAACATGCAATCAAGATAAAACATTGTTAGTGTGACAGTTTACATATTTTTGCACATCTTCAACATCCAATGTGTTTTTTTATACTTCTGTCACATCAGAATTTGGATGTTTCAAGTGCTCAGTAGCTACACGTGGCTAATGGCTACCGTATTTGGCAGACCAGGTCTAGATCATGGGAATTCTTTCCTTGATAAGCCCATTCTATGACATTTACCGATACACTGAAGGTTTCTTCTTTGTCTCTTGATTTTCCAGACCATGCACATTTTTGACATGCATTAAATTTTATAAAAGTAGACTGCAAATGGTAGTGATGAGAAATGCCAGGTTTTATTACAAGAAAGTGTTCATAAATAGAAATGACTTTGTGTTTTCAATCAAAAAGTAAATAATGCTTGCATGAAAATATGGGCATCAGATTTTCCAAAGGAAAATTGAAGAGTGGGGTGCAAGAAGAAACCAATTATGTACTTTATGAAGGTAGAGATGTGCGATTTCCCAAGTTCCTGTAGAAAAATAGTGGTTTTGAGCTATAAGAGATGTTAAGCCATAGTAAGAAATAGTCCTTTGTGGTTTTCTTGTCTGAAAGAATTTATTAAATGCCTGCCTTTGGGTGGTTAGAATTGAACACCATACCAATGAGAATTGCCCCTGCCATATTGGAGCTTTTAAATTAAGATAGGCCACAAGAATGCAAATGTACAGATTTATAGATTTTCTAAAATGTTTGCTTTCTTACCACACTCAAAATGATTTTCTTTCTTAATTTTGCCTTGTTTGAGGCAGGTTTTCTTTCCCTTTACTTTTGTTTACTTGAATTGGCATAATCTTGAGGGAATAGGAAAATGAGTAGGGAGACTGAATACCCAGGAAATCTTTCATATCCATGGAAGAGGAAATGTATCCTTGTTTCTTTAGGCCTTCCTTCTTCTAATTTCTAACATCTTGTAACTTTAATGGATATGACACTTGAGACACAGATGCAGAGATTATGCCAGAAAAAAGTGTTTTCAGCACCGCTGACATGCCTGGGACCAGGCTGAGTCTGTGGTCCAGGAGTTCCTTGGCAGGTGGTCTCAGAACCATGAAGAGCATCTTGTCTCCAGCCCAGTTTCTTTTGAGGATGCATCTGCCCATGGGAGGAGGAATATTGTGTTCATGTATCTTAAGGCATGTGAAAACATATTAATAGATAGTTGTAATTATTATCATTATTACAGAAAATATTTTGTCTATAGATTTTAGAAATAGTCAAAATAAAAGTATATGTATTATATATACACTTATTTATATATGAAGTTACTATGGGTGATTCACTACAAAGATATGTTTCTTATGTACATATTATATATATATACTATATATAAGTGTACATATATATATATACTAAATTACTAAATATATATAAAATAATTCACCATCATTTAAAAATTATTTATTTTAATTTATTAAATTATTAATTATTAAATTTATATAATATATTATATATAATAATATATATAAATAATATAAATATATATAAATAATATATAAATAAATATATAAATATATATAAATAATATATATAAATAATATAAATATATATAAATAATATATATTTATATTATGTATAATAATATAAATATTAAATTAATTATTAAAGATTATTTATCTTTAAAAGCTGATCCAAGTATTGATCCACTATCTTTTGCTCAGTTTAATGTGTATAAATATTACCCGAGGTGCATGATATATATTGATTTCCAGAGCTTTACTCCCAGAGATTCAAATTCAGTAGGTCTGATGTGGGATCTGAAAGCATTCAGACTCTCTCAGGTGATCTTGAAGATTACGCTTAGGGGAATGTGTCTCTATCTGGATTAGCATCCATCAGAATTATCTATATAGGTGTAGGGGATTGCTACCTTTATAGATGGATTAATTATTGCCAGCAATGCTGATAAGCTTAAGGTCAAATCAGTTAATAAGTGTTAGTTCCTTGTACAGGCAGGATTTGATTAACTGATGCTTTTAATATTTTAAAATACTGTACTGTCTAACTCAGGCACCTTAAAAAATCAATAAATAATTTGCATTTTAGAAAGAGCAATGAAAATGTTTAATACAAAAACATTACAGTCATTGGTCATGAAAAATGCTTGTTTCTTTTTAAGTGTTAACTGTGAAAAGTAGAAAAGAATACAGGTACTTTTTCTAAATATAAATTAGTCCTCTCAGGAGTCTATTTTGTATTTGCTAACATATTCCTTGATTTACATTATTAAAGAAATGCTCTTATTGTTTGAAATGAAAAATTACCCCATTCCCTACTAAAAATAGCAACATCGTTTATCTTCAAATATATTATGCAGAAATATCTATGTGATAGATTTTATCAGCCCATCTCCATCTGTCAACAGGTAGTTTTAAGCATTGGCTTCTAGGCAGCATTGGTGACAGGCTCTGATAATTTGATATTGTTCCTCTGAGCAAAACTGGGAAGCTGCAGGTATATTTTAAAGCCTCATAGCTGAACCTGGTTGTACCTCCCTTTACTTGAAAATTTAAGTTGTAGTAGCCTTTGAGTCATCATGTTTGTTGAGAAATTATATGTCTCATAGTGGAGACAATCCTAGTAACTGAATACTGACACCAAAAAGAGAAATTCTACATTTCTCTATTATAGAAAATTACTATCCGTATTGTTCACATAAAAAGTAATGAAAATTAAAATATATTTGTGTCTTGGGGCGTCTGGGTGGCTCAGTTGTTTTAGCATCCGACTTGGGCTAAGGTCAGGATCTCATGACTTATGGTGGGAGCCCCACGTCAGGCTCTGTGCTGAAAGCTCAGAGCCTGGAACCTGCTTCAGATTCTGTCTCCCTCTCTCTATGCCCCTCCTCTGCTCTCACTATGTCTCTCTCTCTCTCTCTCTGTCTCTCTAAGATGAATGGACACTAAAAAAATTATAAAAAATATATATTTGTATCTAAACTGTATTATATACTAAATACACAAAATATTATATACTAAATTAAATAATTTATATTTAATATGAGTAGTTAAGAGTATTTATTTTATACCTTCTCTGGGTAAAAATGGGACAATCTCTATTTGCCAAAGAAGACTAGAACAAAACATTCACAGTTCTTAGTATCTGAACTCACACCTGGAATGGACCATAAGTCTAACAACATCTAGCTCTAGAATTACCATCAAGTGTATGTATGTTAACTAACTGAAATTTAAATAAAAACTTGGAAAGTGAAAAAAAAGAATTACCATCAAATGTATTCATAAGAACAAAACTTAATTTTGTTCATGAATATTAGGTTAAGAAGAAAACAGAAATTACAACCATATTTAACAAGTGTCTCTAAACTGACTCAAAATTGAGCATGTAGAAAACTAAGCCAAAAGGCTTACAACTTTATTTTCTAAGACTGGTCAAATTCTTTTTCTGATTATAAAGAATTACATGCTGATTATTTTTTAAAAAACATGGAAAGCCAAGAAAAGATAAAAAAAAAAAAACAGAATCCATGGTCTACAATGCAGAGATAATTCCTATTAAAATGTTTCATTTCTGTACATATAAAAAGTACACATAAGTATTTTTACATGATTCATATATACCATTTTATGTACTATTTTAATAAATCTGAACTCTAAAACCCCTCTAAATTGTCCTATGTCACTCACCATTGTAGTTTAACTTTTTAACGTTATATAATATGCCAAAGACTTGTTGTAATTGATTGAATACTTTAATTTGAGACATTTAGGGCCTCAAGTTTTTACTGTTATAAATAATGCTGTGATAAATACCTCTATGGGTTTATCATTATCCACATTTCTGTAGGAAAACCCTTATGAATAAGGCAAAAGTATGAATGTTTCTCTGCCCCTTACTATGTATTGTCACATCCATATTGTTACACAATAATATATGTTGCCTCACAGTGCACAGCATCTATTGATTTCCATGAAGATTGTGCCAATTTAAACTTACACTCCAGTGTTTCTAAGTTCTGGTCTGATCACACCTCAAGAGAATGCTGAATTTCAGTATATTTTTGTATGTGAGAGTATTATTCCAGTGGTCTTTAAAAGCAGCAATTAAATGAGGTCAAAAGGAAGAGCCTGACTTAATCTGTGAAAAATATGACTTTACTGTTAATTAACTGACCCCAAAGCTTAGTGATATTTTTCCTGATTAGCTCTTAGACCCTGAACTTTCCCTTGTGCTTATGCAAGTCAGGCTAATAGGGAACATGTAATGACAATCATTAATTGCATCGGGTATTTCAAATCAAAGGTATAGTCATTACCCATTTTCCTTTTTGTTTTGTAAAACTTGCAGTTTTCTGAGGGATTGACTGTGGCTGTTATTATCTCTTTGCCCTTGTCATATTTTATAAGAGACACATATACACAGAGACATTTGCCAAAGATAAAATGGGTCAAGGGCATCTTTCTTTGGATTGCAAAGTTATGGTATACAGTGTCCAGTGTTTAACGATGTGGTATTATTTGTTGATCACCCTCCGTCTTGCTGCCATTTTACTTAATATGATGAGCCTGATGTAGGAATTATAGAGAAAAAAACAAACAAAAACCTCAGTTGAGTGTTGACCACCCTGTGGACCCAGAGTAAGAGGTTTAAAGTTGTATAATATTTAGTGCTGGTTAATGAAATTATAACATATACCTGGTTAGCCCATTAGCATCACCCATGTTGTGCCCTTGGTCTATAAACAGATTTGTCAGTGTTTTACTCCTTTGTCTGCTCTGACATCCCCAAAGTACTTGATCTGTTATGTTTATGGAACTTACCTGAATAGGCTCTAAGTGGAGCTGTGAAGTATAGTCAGTAGATTTACTGTGGTTCTGAAAGCTCTTAACAGTTACTGTGTAAGGTACCAGACTCCAGGGTCGTATATCCAATGCCTACTTGACATATCTACCTGAAGGTCTCATCTCAAACAGTATGAACGTTTATCCCTAAACTCATTTCATCTGCCACTTTATCCATCACAGCTGTTAGCAACTATATCCTCTCAAATTTTAGTTCAGTAACCTTGTAGTTATCCTGGACTTCTCTTTCTCTTGTACCCAACACCTAATGCTGGAAGGAATCCTATAGTTCCAGAACTCCATAATTTCTCACCACTTCTGCTCCTACCCTGATCCAAGGCACCATCATCTCTTAGCTGAATTACTGTCAGGTGAGACAGATCACATCACTCCCTTCTCAGAACTCTACAGTTCATTGCTCTCTGTTTCATTCAGAATAAAGAAAACAATCCTAAAGTGATCGACCCCTGTTTTCACCTCCTTTCCTGCATTGATCCTCGTACTTCACTTTGGAGTCATTCTGTCATCCCTTGTTTATCTCTGTCTCAGGGTCTTTGCACTAGTGGTTCTCTCTGCCTGGAATGCTCTTTCTCCAGGTAACCATCTAACTAAACTCTCACCTTCTTCACTTTTTGCAAAGAAGCCATCATCTTAACAAGTACTACTCTGACCACCCTATTTAAATGGCACCCCAGTAGTTTGGGTCCCTATTACTGTACTTCTAATTTTATCTAAAGTACCTATCTCCTTCTAGCCTACTATGTGATATTTACTATTTCTGTTGTTTGTTGTCTGTCTCTCCCATTAGAAACTAAGCTACATGAAGATAAGGATCTTTGCTTGCCTTGTTCATTAATAAAAATTCCAAAAGCCTAAGACAGTGCCTGCACGTGAAAAGGAGCTGAATAAATATTTGATAAGCCAAAGCCTCCCCAAACCAATTAAAATAAATAAAAATCCTGAGACTACAAATTAATCCTTAAGTTGATTATTAGCTTCATTGGTGATGTATGGAGACAGAGCTGCATAAAAATGTGCCCCTGCCTTTTCCTTTTTGGCCTACATGCTCTTGTTTCTCTTAGCTACTACTCATTATTTCCTTAGATTTTCATCCCAGTTTCTGCCTCCAAACCTGCTCCATCAAGACCAATAATAATGCCCATCTTGGAAAATTCTCATCTTCCTCATCTCTCAGAAGCATTGAAAATAGTTATATTCCCATGGATTCTGTATCATCTGTAGTCTCATGCTTCCCCCTACCTTGAGTTTCCTAGATGGTTCCCTACCTTCTTTATGCTTAGCCTCTAAATATTGAAAAGCTCCAGAACTCTGTTCTAGGCATTTCTTTTTCCCTATTGCTTGACCATTTCTGCACTTTGAATTCCATCTATGTAGTTATTACCACTAAATGTCTATTTCCAGACTTGGCTTGAGTGACACATTCATATGGAGAACTATCTACTTGACACCAACATTTAGAGGTCTAAAAGGCAACTTTTAGTTAACAGAGTTAAAACCATACTCTTGACACACTGCCATATTCCTCTTCCTAACTGTATTTTCACTCTGAGTAAATGCCACCATCCACTACCCGTTGTTGAAACCAGAAAACATGGCAGTCATCTTGATTTGTCTGTCTTTTGCACCTGTGCCCCAAATGGACACACTGTAAGTCTTTTAAGCTTTATTTCATATATACTCTAAATCTACCACTTGTTAACAAGTTCCACTGCTACCATCACTGCTCATTTAGGCGACTTTGGGAGTCTTCTCCCTGTTCTCTTTGCTTCCATTTGGAGTCTTTATAATTCATTGTCTCCCCAGTAAGAATAAAATCAGATCACGATACATCCCTGCTGAGCTTTCCAAAGGCATCCTGTTGTATTTAGAATAATTTTGAAGTCTTTACTATGTTCTGTAATATGCACCTGCTACCTCCCTTTCCACCTCTAAACCTCCTCTCGTACCATCCTCTATCACACTTGCTATGCTCCAACCACCTTGGTCTTCTTTCTGTATTTTAACTGAATAAACTTTTTCCCTCCCCAATGGACATCAAATACATGTTCTTTTACCTGGAGAACTCTTTGTTACTTCAACTGAACCCAAATATTACCCTCTCAGAGAGAACTTCCCTGACCACTCACTCTGGACAGAATTGCCTGCCCCCATCAATTACCATTTTAAAGTTTTTTTCTGACACTAGAGCACAGACTCTTGTCCCCTGCTGGATTGACAGTGCTTTATACAATATTTGGCACTATCTCCTTAGACATGGTGTGCAACAAATATTCTTTTATAGATGAGTAGATAATTAAAAGACTAATTGAATAAATTTGCTACAGTTAAACATTTTACTGGCTGAGCATTTATTTGGCTTAAAAACCTACTAATTTCAGGCAGTTGTAAGGTCCTTTTTGTACACATACCTGAGCCCTTGTCCAATTTATACATTGTTAAGGTAACTGGATATTGCTGGGTTTCTTTTTTGCTTTTTTGTTTCTACAGAGGAAGAAATTGAGATACAGATTGATTGCCCAACATTACTGGTATCTTCTATCCAAGACCATTAAATCTTTATTCAGAATTGTTAATGAAACTCTTGGCTCACCTCCAGCCAATTGGCCACACTTCCTGAATAGAACCAATTTACTTGTGTAAGAGAGCAAAACAGTGTGCACGGGACTCTATTTGGTTTCCTCTTTCTTTCTTTCTTTCTTTCTTTCTTTCTTTCTTTCTTTCTTTCTTTCTTTCTCCCCCCCCCCCTTCTTTCTCAAAGATATATATGTATATATACACACACATGCACATATACATAGTCTTTTGCTATCCTTTCTATCTTCGAGAACTATGGTGCTAATGTTAACTGAGTCCTTTGAGGACTACAGAATAAAAATTTTAGAAAGACAACCAAGAAGCAGGTTGTCATTTGGATAAAACTTCACTATTCAGTCTTTGGGCAGAAATGTGGACAGATCACTGCCACTTACTGTGTTAAAATACTGTCTGTTTTCAGAGAAGTGAACCCAAGTAATTCCGCTAAAATTTAAATAACATTTCATTTAATGAGCAGATTGATTTAAGACTGTATTTACCCTATAATGATGACCAACTTCCTCATAGAGTAAATCCAACAAGAGATATGACATTATCTTAACTAGCATTATCCAATAACTATCCGTCAAAGGGAAGAATAATTAAAATAATCAAAGGCAAACTTGCCAAAACACTTCAAGGGTGATCAGAGAGCCTATCTTTAGCAGATGAAAAAATGTGGCTACTCAGAAGTTACTGTAACCAGAGGCTGGGATGAAAGCACATATTGGTGAGACAAAAAATTTACCACAGAAATGATTGAATAGAAACATGAAAGAAAGCACACTCAGCATCCAAGCCTAGATCTAATTGCAAAGAAGAACCATTCCATGAAATGCAATTAAACTTCTAGAGAGATCAAAGCATTCTTCCACACAGGAGGTGTAAGGGCAAAGAAATATTCTCCTTACAATTAAGAAACACTACCAAATTTTAGAGGAAAAGAAAATCCAAAATATCTCATAAGATTTAAAAGAAAAAGGTAAAATGAACATATAGGACAGTTTGGTTGTTAGGACGGCACAAGCATAAAACATAAATAAATGCAATTAGCCTCAGATACTCCAGCTGGTAAAATAAATTACCTTGCATTGTAATTAAATGTCATCTAAAAGCATCTTTATAATAGTAGTTACTTCATTTTATAATATTTTTGAAAATTAAATTTACAACACTGAGTAGAAATGATTCATAATTCTCTATTGTGCTCAAATACAGACACAGTATTCATGGACGATTGTGCATTTGTAATGCTATTCTTTTGAATTGCTTGAAACATTTGAAAGACAATGAACTTCCCTACTCCATGCAAGGTAAAATGGAGGAACATGTTTTGTACATAGATTATATATAGTGATGCCTTCCTCAATGAGAGTTTTTCTTTCCCCAAATCCTAGTTAATTTCAATTTGTCTTTTGTTTCCAGTTTTATTCTAATAGGAAAGAAAGCAGGGGAAGTATAAATGTTGTTGTTGCTGTTTGTTGCCATAGAAGCCTCTGGGAGCTAACAGGCTAGGAGCCCCAGTGTCTGATTCTGTCAGGAGAAAAGGTCTGGGGCCTGTGTCAGCAGGGCAGATGGCTAGTGGCTTAGCAACAAGGTACCATGCATTGTATGACACCCACCCAACCTTAGATTGTGTATAGAGAAAGGAGTTTTGAAAATTATCTACTCAATTATATCTCGCAGCTTAAAATACAGTTTCCCAAGGCTTTCCAACAATTAAAGGGCTTTTGTGTCTGGGACCAGGTAGGTTCCTAAGGCAGGAGATAATAGCGTTATGTCATAAAATCAGAAAGTCATGGGAAACGAAATAAAACAATCCTCTTAGCGAGTATTTTCTTTCCACTAGAACACTTTCAGGTATTTTGTTAAAATCAGGAAAACAAGTTTCTGAAATGCTTATAGCAGGCATGAGATTCTAAATGAAAATAAACTGAACAGTTTAGTATTATTTGGTGTGTAAGATATATACAAGTTGTTGATGTTAACTTTACATCTTTTACTATCTTTTTGTGATGCCCATATATAAGAATTTTAATAGATTAACATGAGCCTTCTTATACTAGTTTTCTACTCCAACAAAGGGTTTTGTTATAAGGCTAGTGGGGACCAAAATTTTCCTGATTAGGAAAACAAGCTAATATCATGATTTTTCAAGGGAAAGAATGGACTAATATTTCCAGTTTATAACCAGCATACATATCTAATAAAAACAGGTGTTCCATATTCTGAACCACATTGCTTTTCTCTCTTACAAGCAAATTAGTACATGTCTATTCTAGCAAACTGATTACTTCTGCAAAGAAAAAAAGAAAGAAAGCCTAGCAAATTAAGATTTTGAATTTCAGATTTTAATTTTCAGTAGCAGTAGAAGAGGAAGACTTAATTTGAAATTCCCTTGAACCTATTTCCACTTTAACAGTATGACTTGATATTTCTGTTTTTAAACTTTGTTATATTCTGTTTAAATCAGTTAAAAGTTGTTTCACAAATTTAATTTAAAATAATTATAACTCAAATTATAGGAGGCACATGGTGATTGAAAGTAAAGTAAATGGGAACAGTATTTCACAGCGTTTATTTACCCAGAGCTCTAGCTCTGCAAAAATGGAGATTTTTCCCCCCAATTCATTTTCCGAGCAGAAAGTGGCATTTCTGTCTCCAAGATGTATTCTTAGAGGAGAAAAGCAAGGTTCAGAGTTTGTGTATTGTGTGCTCCTTATGTATTAAAGGATTAAAGGGTTAGGATAAATAACATACTTATATTTACTTTCAAATGCATAGAGAGACCCTGGAAAGATACCAATGGCAAACAGAGCATGAAACAACAAGAGAAACATAGAGATCTCAGGTTTAGAGGAACACTCCTGAAGCTCACAGTGGAGCAGTTGATGGCCTTCCAAAAGCCATGCTGGAGGAAGGAGATGACCTCGCTTAGAATGAATTTAGAGTGATGGTAGATATCAGAACTCAGAAATAAGGAGGTTGAAATAGCACACCCAGCACACTAGTATGCATTCCTGTGCAACATATAGTGGAGTTTCAAGAGAACCAGGAGAGTTCCTGGAGAAGTGTGGGATGGAGGGGTCCCACTGACACAGGATGAGAAGAAACTGAAGATGATAGGACCCCATGTGGAATTGTTGTTGCATGCCAGTATGCCTGAGTCTATGTAGATTCAAGCACATATAGGTCTCTTTCCAGACTTCAAGTTAAATATTTCTGTTAAAATTCTGAGTTGGTGAACACAATGTATTTAGGTATGTAATGTAACAGACAAGGTATTGTTAATAGAAAAGGTAATAGGAAGAATTGGCAACCACATGCCCCTTCATGGAGTGGGGGTGGAGAACACAGTAAATAGAAAGAATGTAAGAATCATGATTGGCACATTCCCAAAGATGACAGAGAAAGCAGCCATTACAAGCTAGAGCAGTTTTTGCTTCTCATGGTGTAAGCTCCCTTGTGGAGCAAGAAAGAAATCAAATGATCCTCAGAAGATAATAGGGACCCATTGACTCGAAGGGCAATGATGCCTGTTTGATAATGGGTAAAATCACTTTTTCTTCAATATGAATTTTGACTCTACTATTTCTGCATTTCTTTTACATTTGAAATAGAACCTACCTTCTGAAGTCAAATATTAAAAGAAAATCACCAAGAATGCCACATAGATTGAGAGGATCCAAGAAATAAAATGTTTTCTTGAGACAGATGGTAGAAATTACCCTAGGGTTGGAGAAGCTTAGAAAAGGGGGTTCCTGCAGACCTTCCTGAGAATCTGAGGGAGGTGAACCAGGTTAGAAGGGGAGAAGCATTTGGAGTACCCTGATTTTGTGAATATTATGTTTCGAAGTGCCTTCCATTGTCCCCTGGTGAGCTGGGTCCACATCTTAGTTTTGAAATTGACCTATACCTGTACAGCCTGGTCCTTTGATTTTTTAGTGTGGGAGGAGGGCTGGAGAGCCAAGAGAAGATAGGTTTTTTTCCCTGCCCTCTCCCCTCTTAGACTCCAACTCAGAAGGAACATCTCCCTATCATGTGGATGATGACTACCTATAGAGTCCTCCAACCCATAAATAAAGTATGTATATCTATATATTAATTTTTTTGTTTTCTCTTTATTTTTTTAATATGAAATTTATTGTCAAATTGGTTTCCATACAACACCCAGTGCTCGTCCCAACAGGTGCCCTCCTCAGTGCCCATCACCCACTTTCCCCTCCCTCCCACTCCCCCATCAACCCTCAGTTTATTCTCAGTGTTTAAGAGTCTCTTATGGTTTGGTTTTTAAAAATTTCTCTGAGCAGTGTTTTGTCATTTACAGTGTACAGTTTACTTTCACATCTTCTATCAGATTTAACACTTACAATACTTAGTGTACTATTTCATATTTTTTTTCGTGTCAATATTTTTAAATTTCCTTTTCTAATTGTTCACTGCTAGCAAATGGAAATACAGCTGATTTTTGTACACTGATTTTATGTCTGTCACCTTATTAAACACATTCATTAGTTCTAGTACTTTTTTGAAATTCTGTCAGATTTTCTACATAAATGTGATGCCATCTATGCATAAAGAGAGTATTGCTTCTTACTTTTCAATCTGGATACTGTTCATTCATTTTTATTACCTTAATGCATTGGCTAAACATTTTAATATAACAGTGAATAGATGTAGTGACAACTGAAATACTTGTCTTGTTTTTGATCTTAGGGGAAAGTATTCATTCTTTCACCATTAAATGTGTGCTAGCTATAGGTTTTTCATAGATGCATTATATTAGATTGAGGATGTTCCATTTTATTCTTAGTTTTCTGACAGATTTTATTGGCCATAGATGTTAGATTTTGTAAAATGCTTTTCTGAGGTTGAGATTATCAGATAATTTTTTCTTTTTTAAAATTTGTTAATACAGTGAATTACATGCATTAATTTTCAAAGGTTAAACCAACCTTGCATTCCTAAAATTAACCCCACTTGATTATGATAATATTTCTTTTGCATAGTGTTGGATTCAATTTGCTAAAAAATTTTGTTTAGAATTTTTGTGTGTATGCTCATGAGAGATATTGATCTCTGGTGTTCATTTCTTGTAATGTCTTTTTATGATTGTGATTATCAAGGTAATTCTGGCCTCATGAGATTAATTGAATTAGTTGAAAATCTCTTTTCAGTTTTCTGAAAGAGTTTTTATAGAAATGGTATGATTTTTTCCTTGAATGTTTGGTAGAAATCACCAGCAAAGCTATTTGGATCTGTAGCTTTAAGGGAAAGTTTTTGCATATAATTTCAATTTCTTTAATGTGTCTAATCAGCCATAGCAACTTCTTACTAGACATGCCTCTGGAGACAAGGGACACAAAAGCAAAAATGAACTATTGGAACTTCATTGATATAAAAAGCTTCTGCCCAGCAAAGGAAGCAATCAATAAAACTAAAAGGCAACATACAGAATGGGGAAAGATATTTGCCAGTGACATATCTGAAAAAGGGTTAGTTTCAAAAATCTGTGAAGAACTTATCAAACTCAACACCTAAAAAACAAAAACAAATAATCTAGTTAAAAAATAGGCAGAAGACATGAATAGACATTTTTCAAAAGAAAACATACTAATGGCCAACAAACACATGAAAAGATGCTCAACAAAATCATCCTCAGGGAAATACAAATAAAAACTACAATGAGAGGGGCACCTGGGTGGCTTAGTTGGTTGAGCGCCTGATTTCGGCTCAGGTTATGATCTTGTGGTTCATGAGTTCGAGTCCTGTGTTGGGCTCTGTACTGACAGCTCAGAGCTTGGAGTCTGCTTCAGATTCTGTGTCTCCCTCTCTGCCCCTGCCCCGCTTATATTCTGTCTCTCTCTTTCTCTCTCTCTCAAAAATAAATGAAACATTAAAAAAATTTAAAAAAAAACTACAATGAGGTACCACCTCATACCTGTCAGAATGGTTAAAATTAACAACACAGGTAACAACAGATGTTGGCAAGGATGCAGAGAAAGGGGAACCCCGTTACACTGTTGGTGGGAATGCAAACTGTTGCAGCCACTCTAGTATGGAGGCTCCTCAAAAAATTGAAAATAGAACTACCATACAACCCCACAATTGCACTACTAGGTATTTACCCAAAGGAAACAAAAATACTGATTTGGAGGGCACATGCACCCTGATGTTTATGGAAGCATTATCAGCAGTAGCCAAAATATGGAAAGAGCCCAAATGTCTGTGCCACCAACTGATGGATAAAGAAGATGTCATATGTTGTATGTGTGTCTGTATACACACACACACACACACACACACACACACACACACACACACACACAGAATATTACTCAGCCATCAAAAAGAATTACATCTTGCCATTTGCAGTGATGTGGATAGAACTAGAATGTATTATGCAAAGTGAAATAAATCAGCCAGAGAAAGACAAATACCATATGATCTCAATCATATGTGGAATTTAAGAAACAAAACAGATGAACATAGAGGATGGGGATAAAAAAGAGAGAGGGATGCAAACCATAAGGGACCTTTAACTATAGAGAACAAACTGAGGGTTGCTGGAGGGAAAGTGGTTGGGGAATGGGCTAAATGGGCAATGGGTATTAAGGAGGCCACTTGTTATTATGAGCACTGGGTGTTATATGTAAGTGATGAATCATTAAATTATGCTACTGAAACCAACATTACACTATATATTAACTAACTAGAATTTAAATAAAAACTTGAAACCAAAAAAGTAAAATAATAATAATAATAATAATAATAATAATAATGTGTCTAAACCAGGGCAATTTTGAGCCTCTCCCTCCATGAAAGCAACATTTTGCAATATCTATAGACCTTTTTTGGTTTTTATTTTTTGTTTTTTGTTGTTGTTGTTGTCACAGCTGGGAGTAGGGGCATTACTATAGGCATCTAGTGAGTACAGACAGGCCAGGAATCCTGCTAAACATCCTACAGTGTATAGGAGCGCCCATAACAAAAAACTAGCTAGCCCAAAATATCAATAGTGCCAACTTTGGGAAGTTTTGCTTTAATTGATATGTGACTATGCAGATTATCTATTTGTTCTTCAGTGAGCTTTGATAGTTTGTGTCTTTCAAAAAATGTCCATTTCATGTATGTTTTTAAATTTATTGGCACAAGATTGTTCATAACATTCCTTAATTTCCATTTAAGCATCTGTAAAATCTGTAGTGATATCAGCTCTCTTATTCCTGATGTTGCTAATTTGTGTCTCCTCTGTCTGGTGTTATTTTCTTTTGTTTGTTTTTTATTTCCCAATCAGTCTGGTTAGAGGCTTATTGATTATGTTAGTCTTTTCAAAGAAGCATGATTTGCTTTCACTGATTTCCTCTACTGATTCTGTATTTCACTAACTTCTCATGTGTTCACTATTATATTTTTTCTTCAGCTTGGTTTGAGTTTAATGTGTTCTTTTCAAGTTTCTTAATATGGAAGCAGACATGTCTATTCAAGACCTCTCTTCTTTGGCATTACAGCTATCTACTACTGTATGTTTTTCTCTAAGTATCACTTTAGAGTTTTTCCACAAATCCTGAAATGTTGTGTTTTCTTACTAATCAACTTAAAAATAGTTTTTCATTTCACTGTAATTTATTTTTATCCAGAGATCACTTAGAAGTCATGCTATTTAGTTTCTGAATAATGGGAAGTTTTTTGATTATTTCTGTAATTGGTTTCTAAATTTCATTCCATTGTGGTCATAAAACAGTCTATGACCCCTTTAAGTTTATTAAGACTCATTTTGTGGCCTATAATACAGTGTTTTGGTGAGTTTTAATGTGTACTTGAAAATAATGTTTATTTTGCTGTGGTTGATTGTTCTATAAATGTCAGTTAGGTCAAAGTGGTTGTTCAAATGTTTCATATTAATGTTGTATCAATTATTCTATCAACTCTTCCAAGCAGTTACTGAGAGGGGGTTATTGAAAGCTCTAACTATGATTGTGGATTTGTCTGTTTATCT
This sequence comes from Felis catus, assembly GCF_018350175.1. NCBI lineage: Eukaryota > Metazoa > Chordata > Mammalia > Carnivora > Felidae > Felis > Felis catus. The sequence continues at coordinate 65,296,480 of NC_058373.1, forward strand.
TTGTAGTACCTTATTAATATTATTTGTTATGAATACTTTATCTAATCATCTCATATTAACACAGCCAGCCCAGCTTCTCCTTAATAGTGTTAGTCAGGATTAGCTAGGTTTACCTTTTTATATCTTTTAATTTTAGCCTATGTCTGTCTCTATAGATAAACTGAGTTTCTTGTACGTGACATATAATTGGTTCTTGCTTTATTATCCAATCTGACAATGTCTGCCTTATGATTAAATATTAGATAATTTATATTTACTGTAATTATTTATATGGTTACATTTCATCCTCTTATTTTGCTGTTTTTTTTTTCTGTTATTTTTCGTCTTCTACTGAACTCCTTTCAGAGTGGTACATAAAATAATGGTATAATGTACAATTGATTAAATTTTGGATTTAATGAAACATAATAGGAAATTGCTGTATCAATTAATGGTTATCTATCATATATGCATTCATACATATATGTTTCCTATATATATTCATATATATGAATATTATATATGCATGAGCTATACATTTCTGGATAATAAAATACTAGAATTAAGAAGCAGAAAATTTTGAAGGATGGATGTCTCTCTCCTACCAGAAAATGGTGTCATATTAACATGATGTCTTGCTGGATCAGGGACTTCTAATATTCAATGTTAAGTTGTTATGACAATGTAAAACTTACAGACATTTACCAGAGTGTCTTTTAAACATGAATGTCTTGAGTGAAAAAGGAAGTGATTTGACATTTGGTGGACATGGAGTAGAGGAAAGAGAATGAACATGTTAGGGAACATGGCAATGAGATCTAGAATTCAGTAGAAACAGGGACCTGTGAAGTGAAATTTCTATGACAACTTAGGTTCTTGAAATTTCTGCGGTCTTGGGAAGATCATTGGGTATACATAGTGAAGTTCATATAATCTTCAAAGAACAGAATGATACCTGATACCTATTTAATACACACATTTTTGTGTACCTATTACATGCAGGTTACTCTGCAAGTTATTTTAAATGATGAAAAAATAAAGGCAAATGACACTGCACCAGATCTCAAACCAGTATATTTGTGTGTGTGTGTGTGTGTGTGTGTGTATGTTGTAAATACACATATGCATAAACAGTTACATTATAGGGGTGTCTAGAGCATTATCACAAAAACATACAAAAAAGTTGTAAAGATCTAAACAATGAAACTTTGAATCCAAAATAAATAAGAGTCATCAACATGTGATTCACAAAGGGAACTCACTAAGTGTAGAATCTTCCTAGCAATCAAAGGCGTAAAAATTAAAACAATACGTTATCATTTTGTGTATCCCAGCCAGTTTAATTAAACACAATATCTAAATATAACAAGTCTATGACAAAACTGGTATTCTTGTATACAGCTCAAATTCATTCTAAATTGAAAGATAAATAATAATGAAAGACAAATAATGACCACTGTTTTTTAAGCTTTATTGTGTGTTGTTTTAACATATTATTCTTAATATTTCCAAAAAGGCTACATACTAGGTGGTATTATCCAGTTATACAATGAGAAACTGAGTCTACAAGATACTAAATTATATCCTTGAGGCCACAAAAATGGTTGATTTGAAATTTGCATCCAGATCTATGATTCTAAAGCTTATATTCTTTCAATTACATTATTAATTTTCACACTTTTTGAGGTAGTAAATTTCCCTTCTGAGAACGTGTTTTAAAAATAGTCTAGGAGTCCTGGGTGGCTTGGTTGGTTAAGTGAGCAACACTTTTGGCTCAGGTCATGATCTCATGGTTTGTGAGATAGAGCCGCACGTTGGACTCCGCACAGACAGTGCAAAACCTGCTTGGGATTCTCTCTCTCTGCCCCTTCCCCATTCTCTCTCATAAATAAATAAACATTTTTAAAAAATAATCTCATTATTTAAAAAGCCCTAATCATACAGGTATTTGAATTGGCATAGAATATAACAACAATACTGTAAATAATTTACTGACATTGCAATAGTGTATAGTTAAATAAATCTTGATATATCCACTGAATAGATAGCCAATAGTTTTTATAGACTCTTGTGATGTGGAGAAATATTTATGACAATATTCAATAGAAACTCAGTGTAAAAACTATATGAACAATACTTTTGTAAATGTATAGTATAGGGTTATGAAAATTAGAAGAATATATATAATTAATCAGTTATTGAGTTAGGACATTGAATTATGATGATGTTTTCTCTATTGTCCAAACACTTTAATGTTATTTTATTACTTTTGTAATTCATTTAGTTAAGATATTCAACAGTACAGAAGGGCTGACCAAAAGTACCACAGACTTTGAGACAAGGCAAGAAATGATCATTGTTGTCACAGTCCCAGGGATGGTTTCATACAGGGGACTTGAGCATGGCCTTGGAAAATGAACAGAATTTAGATAGGTAGAATGCTAATTTTGCCAAATCAGGTGTGTAAACTGATGTCAAACATCATATGTCGTTTTTTTAAAAGAAGGAACTGGTGCTTAAGTATCAAATAATCCACTTGAGACTTTTATCCTCTCAATGTGATGGAGATAGGGTTGGCCTGGGGCCTGTAGGTGAGATAGAGGAACAGCAAAAATGTCTCAATGCTTCATCCTAAAAATTTACTTTTTACCACATATCTCTTCTGGCCATCTAGACTCTCCTCTCCTCTACTCAGGGAAGGAAAAGCATGTGGTATGACGTGTTCCCATGAAGGTGCAGGAGGAAGAAACTGCTATTAGAATATGCTTCTTTCTGCTGTCTGACTTCACATGATACTTGGGTTCTATTAATCTCTCCCACTCATTCTCCCACGTATTCAAAGTCTGCTTAGCATCTCTTAGCTGAGCACAAATCGGGAATGAATTTATTGGGGAGATATGTTTATTAAATACTGTTCCATTTGTCAGGGTAAGTGACCTTGCTCATTAGCAATAAATCTTGAGATCAAAGCTAAGAGTTAGATGGCTCCTAGTTTCACTGGAGTATGCCTCTCTAAACTTACCTATTTATTTGACTACAACAAATAATTCATTTTTGTTTGAATCTAACAAGATGTTAAAACATTGTGCCTCTTGTGGTTATGGGTAGAATGAAAAGCACTTAAAAGGCAAGTTCAGGGAGGGAGTAGAATTCACATGTTGATAAAATGTGTAAATAACATTATAATTATCTCTCGCAAATCCTCACTTTCATTGAACAGTAAGAGAGTAGCGTAACAAGTAGACTTGCTTGTTTTTAAAGCAATAACCTGAAGTTGTCTCTATTTATTACCAATATGAGAAGAAGTAGAAAGACAGGGCAGACATTGTAGCCACTGGTCTTAAGGGGCAATATAGCATTTCCCACTCTCCACCCAACCTCCCCACCCAATGAATAAAATAACCATCACACAATAGCACTTTTCTCTTGCTTAAATTTGGTTTTAAAGTGAAGCGTAACTTTCTGAATAATTATTTTGAGCTTGTAAATGGTGTCTCTCTATAACCAACCAAGCATATAACAAGAAGATGAAGATGAGACTTATTTTCACTTCATTTCACTTCTTTGTAATTGACAAGCTCTCGCTGGGTGTCAACTTTAAAAGATGACAAATCCTAAATCTTAGAGGACCCAATTCAATAGTTCAGCTTTCTAAATTGTTTGCAAATTAATCTACATTTTCAAATGAGTCAGGCATGAAATATAAGATGACATCTATATTACAAAAATATTAATTTCCTTGTCTTTCTCTTTTTCCCACTCAAAGACAAAAGGTACATTTAAAATGTTCATTTTGTTAAGAGATTGTGAAAACGAACATATAAGTGTACATTTTAGCAGCTTAGCTTTTTCTGTTTTTTTACACTAATTCATTTCCATCTATTTAAAATGCAAGTCTTCAGTTTGTAAATGCTCTGTGTGTTGGTGAAGGGAAAATTAAATTTGCAAAGTATTTTGATACATTACATTTTTTTAGTGAAGACTCATTTGGGGTCAACAAATGAAATAATAATTTGAGCTCTGCTGATTTAAGAGCTAGCCTGAGCCCTCTTCTTAAATGGTCATTGCCTCAGTTTACCTTGGTATGTAAACCCTGGTGAATTGTTTCATTGAAACTAATTGAGTGCTATACAGTGCTCTGCACATTTTTATTTCCTAACTGAACTTGCCATGACACTGATGTCAGTGGTCTGATTTACTGAAGGCTATGAAATATAAGATAGACATTGTAGAGTTTTCTGTTCCTCTAAAATGAAATTTCAGATAATTTTTAACTGCATTGATTAAACATATATTTTGAGCTAACAGTTAACTCCAATATCACTATCAAAAGAAATTGATTTAAATTAATTAATGATCATTAAGGGACAGGCAAATCATATTTCTCTTAAAGATATCACATTTCAGATAAGACTATTTCCTTAATACTTTAACACACTCCATTAATGAAAGCTAGGAAAATATTGCCATTTCAGGAAATAGTGAGTGGAAGAATTTCCAAGTTGTTTTAAATATTAGATCCTCCTTGGCTAACTGTCACAATTATCATCATCAAATATTATTGGACATAAAATTAATATAAATGAAACGAATTAATAAAAGCAAACTATCCATTTATATGAGCAGGGTCACTACCCCTCTAGGATTGGAAACCGTGAGTCGTGAAGCAGTCAATTAGGTCACAGTTCCATTCATTGGAGACTTGTTTGTTTAGGGACATTATATAAAAGCATATGTTTGTAGAGCTAAGAGGGACTTTACAGGCCATCTCATCCAAAGTAATTATCTTACAGAAAAACTGAGGACAGGATAGTCAATATAAATTCAAACGGGGAAAAGTATGAGATAGGTACTTAAAAAATAGTCTTTTATATATTATGTACATTTCATTGTGTGTACTAATGAAGAACATAAAGGCGACTTGTGTCACATATTAATGGATTCATGAGAGCAAGACTATAGCCCTAACACAGTGCCCCGACAGTTAAGCCTAGCAGAGAGTGCCACAAAAGCTCGGCTCCTTGAATTTCTGTCCCAGCTGCTGCCTTCAAAAAGGGGACAGAATTTTTATCTGATGTAAATCAATGAAGAGAATACAATTTAATGCAAAACTCTGGGATTGAAGAACAGAGGAAGAAACCAGAGACTCTAATTTTGGGCTCCAAAACAATTATGCATGAGTCCTTCTTTGATTTCAATGGTTCTAATATTACCGTTTCACTAATTAAAGTTGAATCTTTTGACTGAACATTCTTCATTGAGCTATGTTGAATGTATTTCTAAAATGCTCTCTCTCACACTGGCTATACTACACCAATAATTTTTACATCCTGCCGTTTGGACATGGTGCCTTGAATGCGGACAGTGTCGGTTACACATGGAGGCTATGATGATTTGTTTCTTCTGCCTTTATGTTCAGTCCCTTCATAATTTCCAGTAGTAATACAGATGATGATAGTATACTTATTCATATAGGTGTCTGTCTTCTCTCTTATTACATTTTGTTATTCTTGCAGGCATAGATGTCTCTTTCTCCATAATGCCAAAGAAGCACCATTAACAGGGTAGGTGTTAAAAACAAAATTTTTAGAAAGCATTTTATTTATTTACTCTGAAAGAGAGAGAGAGCCTGTGAGTGGTGGGAAGAGTAGAGAGGGCGGGGTAGAGAGAGAATTCCAAGCAGACTCCACACTGTCAGCACAGATCCTGACCCAGGGCTCTAACCCACAAACCATGGGATCATGACCTGAGCCAAAATCAAGAGTTGGATGCTTAACTGACTGTGCCACTCAGGCGCCCCCAAAACAATTTTTTTTAATGAAAGAATGAACAAATGTGAATACATTTCTGAGATTATCAATAATTCTTCCCGTCTGCCAGCTACTTATTTTTCTTTCAGGTCCATCATAAGGTTACGATCTGGCTAAGAAAATGTATAAATTGTCTAATATGTTAAGTCACTTGTTCTTACCCCTAAGACTTTCTGTTTTGGGCTGTAGCTTCTTTGAAATACTGGTATACAGACTCAGCAGCCATTTTGCAAAGCAGCTGTGTCTGATTCTTCCCTTGCCTAGAAAATGTCTGGCCTGGTAAGAAAGAAAGAAAGTGAGTTAATCTATCTAAGGAAGCAAAGGTACTAAAGTAGATGGTTCTGCTTGATTACTGTCCACTGAAAGATATTTTGGCCAGTCATACATCCACTTCAACATGGTTCTATGCATATATTTGATGTTCAGAGTTTTCTCATGGTCTCTAGATTCTTCCCCAGGTAACTTTCATTTATTGACAATCTCTTTGATTTAGAACAAGAGTTGGTAAGCTCTTTCTACAAAGGGATATAGAGTAAATATTTTCAGCTTTGTGAACCATATGGCTTCTGTTGCAGCTACTCAGTTTTGCCATTGGACAACAAAAGCAGGTATCGGCAGTATGTAAAGGAATGGACATGACTGTATTCCAGGAATACTATGTTTACAAAAACAGGTGGAGAATTGAATTTTGGGTGATAGGTTGCCAATCTTTGGGTCTTCTTTTCCAGTGTTACTTCCAACCATGTTAATATTAGCTTTTCAGATCTGAGACAAATATAATTCTAATTCCATGCACTTAAAGTATGTTAATCTTCTATTTTTATTCATATGAGTGCTTAGCCTTGGTTTTCTTATTTGTGAAGTGATAATAATATGCCTTTACCATCTCTTGTGTGAGGATGAAATCACTCTATGTGAAAATTTTTTATCACTTATGAAGTGCTGTGTGAAGCAAGCATAGGGATTATTTTGGTGGTCATTGGATCTGTGATATTATTCAAAGTTCTTAAGCTACTGGTCTTGGAAATGGGAAGTTTGAATATAATGAAAAATAATGATAACATCTCGGATGAGTTTTTCAAATGTGATCATATCACAGTGGACAAAACACATGCTCAACTTATATTGTACAACTACTGAGGGCATCTTTGACTTCTTTTATACTACTCTTATCTCCATGTATCCTTGGTCAGGGACTCAAGAGTTCGTCATAGTGAGCACAACTGCAGGCAGTGGATTCTCACTTCTTATACCATTTCATACTAAAAAATAATTAAATGATTCAAAATGTCAAGGAATTTGGTCCAGTGGTTATGTTAGCATAAATAATTATAAGATTCTAATTGTACCTTTCCAGTCTGCTCCGATCATTTCTAAGCAGATTTTACTAGCTTCTCAAAGTCATGAATTTATCTTTAATGTATAAAACTGCTTTCTTTAAAAAAAAAAAAAAGAAACTAGCAGCAGAAGCCAGGAAGAAAATGGAGTACATATTCACTGAGCTGTGAAATGTGAAGATCTATTCAACTCCATTAACTACAAAATATACATCATCCACTAACGTACTGGACAATGAATGACTCTATATGGAGCGCTACATGTCCAAATTACTGCAAGATGAACACTTTGGTAAAGGTTACATGCTACAGATATCAGTTTACATATTTTAGCAGGAAGGTAAGCAGTGATGGGCTTACAGTCCTCACAGACTTAATTCCCTCCAATTCCAGTAAGCACTGTAGGAATTCCAGAAAATTCTCTAAGAGAATCATCTGTATCCTTTATTTTTAAGGGTAAAGGAAGATTCAGTTCTTTGTATTACTTTTCATTTTAGCAAAGTTGTAAAGCATGTGGGCTTTAGAATTACTTTCATTTATTAGGCACCTATTATATGCCTCTTATGTAAAGTGTTATGTGAGTAAAGGGAATAAACAGGAAAATAAATAAGTAGGCTTCTCTAGTAACAGGAAGCTTAAAGTAACATCCTGTCAACAGGAATTTTAGTTATTTTATTATTTTTTAAATGTTAATTTTATTTTTGAGAGAGAGCACGAGTGGGGTAAGGGCAGAAAGGAAGGGAGACAGAGGATCTGAAGTCAGCTCTACATTAACAGCAGAGAGTTGAATGCGAGGCTTCAACGCACAAACTGTGAGATCATGACCAGAGTCAAAGTTGGACACTTAACTGACTGAGCCATCCAGGCACCCCAGAATTTTAGTAATGTTAAAGAGACATGATCCTTATTTGGTTTTATTTTTAAAATACTATCCTAATTATTGTCATGATACATCGTTGTTTAGGAAGCTCTTACAAAGGTAAAGAGTGACTTTTTTTTTTCCAGAAATGGGATTCATTTTAGTTTTTCTATTGCAAGATGGGTATTTTCTGAGTTTTCACAAAGGAAAACACTAGACTTGAATATGTCACCATAGTAATCAGCAAAAATGTTTATATGCCTAATAGGTGACAGTATTAAGGACAGAAATAGGTAAAATGGGTAAATGTCTTATCTCTCTTCTCATGGAATTTATTTTATAGAGATTTAATTTTTTTTTTTTACATTGATTTATTTTTGAGAAACAGAGTGAGACAAAGCATGAGCGGGGGAGGGGCAGAGAGAGAAGGAGACACAGAATCTGAAGCAGGCTCCAGGCTCTGAGCAAGCGGTCAGCACAGAGCCTGATGCGGGGCTCGAACTCACAAACTGTGAGATCATGACCTGAGCCGAAGTCGGACTCTCAACCAACTGAGCCACCCAGGCGCCCCAACGTGGAATTTATTTTATATATACACACATATACATACAGGTTTATGTGAGTATATATGAAATCAGGCATTTATACAAAGGACAAGGAATAGCTCAAAGTAACATAGGCAAAGTAACAAATAAATGTCTGAAATTTGACAAGACTAATGATGTTTTCACCACTTCACTTGATCTTAGCCAAAAGGCTGAGAAGCGATGATGTTTTCACCACTTATAATAATAAGCTAGTACTTACTGTGTGCTTACCATGTGCTCAGCACTGTTCTAAGTGTTTTCCGTGTATCATTTATTCTTTACAACCTTCTTAGGAGATAAATTCTGTTTTATTCCCATTTTACAGATGAGGATACTGAGAATTAGAGGAATTAAGCAATTTGCCCGAGTTCATATGGTCATAAAGTGGAAAAGCAACTTCTAATCCCAAGCAGACAAGCTACTAAATCCACACTGGATTATCAAGCTATACTTTCTCCCTCCCAGTAACACACTTCTACCAATGCAAAGGGTCCTGACTTTCATCCAGTGGATTTTGAAATCCCGATGTCATATTTTGACTCGTATGATGAATTTCGAACAACTCAGAATTCCATACATTTTATGTGCCATCTCTAAAGCATAAGCACAATTTATATTTTTGAAATTCAGTTATTAAGTGAATATTTTGACCTATCAAAGGGTGATGTTTGCCCTTATCAAATGACTTGTTGCCACTTTAAAGCAGCAGAATTTATACAACTATTTGAATATTTTAATGTATTCTGTCATCCTTAATTGCAGCTAAATCATAGAAATGCTAAGACTGCATCCTAGTTATAAGGAAGGCCTCAAAAAATTAAAATTGATCAAAATTTGAAACTACCAGTAGGCTTAACACTATGTGCGTGTAGCCTCATTCATATTTTCCCTGGACTTGAGCCAGTTGATTTCAACTGTAAAAGAAAAGATCAATGTTTATGATCATGTGTGAAATCCTATAAATACATCATCGAAGATTGTGCCTAAAAGGTCAGCATAATTCAGGGTGCTATAGTGTTAGCTCTCTTAGAAACTTTCCTTCCCCCATTGGTGTATAATACATTGGTTTATTGTTTACCTCATGTGTTAGGTTTTCTTGTGCTGATTTTCAGAATATGTTGCATATTTAATTCATAGACTTCCTGTATAAAATAATATTTAATCCTATGTGTTCAAAATCTACTTAAGCCTTAGAAATATTTTCATCATTTATCCCAGGTAAAAAACAAAACAAAACAAAATATTTTATTCTACTTTTTTTGACCCTCTGTGAACTGTCTGGCCCTGGAAGAGGATCTATAACGTAATGTGTGGTCACTTCGCCACTAGAATTCATTTGTAAAGCTACCAGTTAGTTTAGAGAGAAATAACAAATAATTAGTCAAAAATAGACACATGGTATGTATATTACTTATTTTGAAGGAAATTTCCAATTTCTGTAATTATGAGCCAATATACAAATATTAGGGTCTCAAATGTGTTTTTAGGTAACAAAGACCAAGTCCTTTCAGATATTTCATACAAAACCTCATAATAGTATATTTCTGAGAGAAGCAAAATGATTGGAAGTAAATATAAGAATTTGAATAATAGTTAATTGTGGGTGATGTTTTTCTCCTTTTTTACTTTTCCCTATTTTCATATTTTCCTATAATAATCTGAGAGAAATTACACTAAAATCTGGGATTTGGGCATTTGATGGGAATTAAGGGAGCAGAATCTCCTCTTTTTAAACAATAAACAGATTTCGTTTCAAAACTTTCTATGTAAGTGTTTCAGGTGGTAAAGATTTTGTGTTTGCACTGTTTTGAATTACAAATGACTTAATGGCTAATAATTCATTCGAAATGAATTTAACTAAATAGAAGTAGAAATCACACTTTTATTTCATATCCATTTTACTAACACTTTACACAGTGCAATTTGGCTTTGGAAACAAGTTTATGTGGAATCTTAGTGTAGCATCTGAATAGAAAAATCATGCACCCTGAATCTGGTGACATTCCCTTCACTGATTATTTGAATTATAATTCTTATGAATTTCAATCAATCTCTTTAATAGCACCAATCAGTTTTGTGGGGTCAGGATTTTGCCATAACATAGATTAGTAAGGTGTAATAATTTTTCTTTGTTAGTGCAGCATACCTAATTAAGTACTTCCTTTTAATGTTTGATCGAATTTGGTAAAAACCATAGTTCAAACAAATGAAGGTGTGTCACTGACCTCAAATGGGCCCTGGGTTTAAGGAAATCATTTGATGAAGCAACTGAATTTAGTTCTTTTCCTTACTCTATTTTTATCAAGATATGAAATCTCTCATGCTGGCTTTAAAAGATGAAAGCGCCTTTGTAAGATGTTTATTAAATTGTGAACTTTCAAGTTCTGATGCAAAATTTGAAGGCAAGCAGAAATTTCTTTTTATATATTATGTATATATGGCTTATATAAAAATTTTGCAGATTTTTCTTTCAAAATGTTATTAAATCAGGACAACTGCTTGCTATGCTTCCATTTATCATAGTGTCACTTTATTTCAGTGTTGTCATGTGAATAATAGGCAATCAGGATTGAAAGTTTTTCAAAATTGCAGTCCTCTAGATGTTACAATTAAATTAATTACAAATCCAGAATAAACAGTTCTTAATCACATAAAACAGTTCTGCCACATTATACACACTTTTGTTATGATGTAAATTGAAAGCCAATGGAATACTTTTTTAAATAAATAAAGCCGCCATGTTCACAAAGCTCCAGCTAACCCTTCATTAATAAACAGATGCACTGAAAAAAATGTGCCACAAACATCTGCTCTTGTTAAAAATGACATCTTATTTTTCAATTTTAATATTAACAATCTGACAATCTAAACAGTACTTATTTCCCATTTTTATATGAACAATCAGCAGCTAAACAGTTCTTAAGTACTTTATTCATGGGCAAACCAGCTTGACAAAATAGGCTGTTTATAGGAGAGGTTCAAAGAGATAAAGTCAGTCTGGGTGTCTGAGTCCCTTTGGGCTGCTATAACAGTTTGCCATAGACTGGCTGGTTAATATAGAACAGAAGTCTATTGCTCATGATTCTGAAAGTCAGGAAGTCCGAGGAAGTCTGAAAATTAGGCAGGTTTAGCATCTGGTGAGGTCCATATTCCTCCTTCTTGAATGGCCATTTTTTTTTTGCTGTGTCCTCACATGGCAGAAGGGGTGAGGAGGCTTTCTGAATCTCTTTAATAAGGGCACTAATCTCATTCGTGAGGGTTCCACCCTCATGACCTAATCAATTGATTACTATAATTATCTGTTTATAAGGATTCCCCATACTCTTATCAGTGTTATATCTGTTTTTTTCTGAGTTGTTCATTGATTTTTTTAAATCTTCTGTTTTGGAATAACTCTTTTTGATTTATGCAAAAGATAGTATTCAATGTTATTTATTAAGAACCCATTATGTGACTATAATCTGCAAGCACAAGCCTGCATATAATCTTCAAGAATTCTGTAGTCTGCTAGGAGAAACAGTCAAAGAAACCAGCAATTACAATATATTACAAAATTTTGACTGAAAAAATACATGCAAAAGATATCCTAGGGGAAGGTTATACTGGGTAGCAAAGGGTAGCAAAATTCAATAGGCAAGGTAGGTCAACTTGAAAAAACTTACAGTGAAGTAAAATGAGTTTTGAAGAATACAAAAGAGGAGAAAGATATTCTATGCCAAGGGAAGACCATGTGGGATGGCTCAGGGTAGTGAAGAATCTGAAGAGAGCATTTGAGGACATTGTAATACGTTTTATATACCTGGAGTGAAAGGTGTGTACCAGAATGTTAGCTAGGGATAGGGCCAGAGATCTGGTAGACCCACAGCAAGAAAAGCTTTTTTCCTTCAGCTGAGTTAGAGCTTTATAAATATATGAATAACTATTAAATAATTTTAAGTCGGAGGACAATATTAGATTTATTTATCAGAACAGTAACTCAGGAATTACACAAGAGGAATGATAGATTGAGAGTGGGTTAGGGTGCCATATAAGTACGTCTGTTGAGCTTTGTTGTTGCCATTGGTGCTACAAGTCATACATAGTTGAGCAAGATCTAGTCAATTACCATAGGTATATTAGTTTATTTACTAATTTACTTACTTGTCCCCTGCCTTTTTGAAATAGGACTGATCCCAAGTTGCTTGGTACCTCAATGTAGTCAGAGAGAGAGGACAAGTCACATATGCATAAAAATACATACATTGTTTAGAAACACATACCAAATACAGGTGGTTGTTTAAAATAATTGTTCTGAGACCGTATAGGCAGGATCAATTCCATTTAGGTGATTATGAAATGCATCAAGGGAGCAAAGCCACGGAAGAGAGTTTTTCCTGTGAAGACAAACTTCACAGCCACTACTTTGAGGCTGTCCAAATATCCTAAGCTCATTCTAAGTTAAAATTATGCAGTACCTCTGAGAAACTTAACAGAGGACCATGGGGGAGGGGAAGGGAAGAAAAAAAAAGTTAGAGAGGGAGGGAGGCAAACCATAAGAGACTCTTAAAAACTGAGAATAAACTGAGGGTTAACGGGGGTGGGGGGGGTGGGAGGGAGGGGCAGGTGGGTGATGGACATTGAAGGGGGCACCTGTTGGGATGAGCCCTGCGTGTTGTATAGAAACCAATTTGACAATAAATTTCATTTAAAAAAAATTACGCAGTACCTCAAAAAAAATTAAAAACAGAATTTGTTATTAATGATGGAAAAAAGGAAAAAGTTCTGAAATTTACTAAGGAAATTACTCCATAATGAAATATAAAATTTTCAGACAATTCCAAAAGGGCCATTTCATTTCGCACATTATAAACATTCTCTATTTTACCCCGAATCATTTTTCCCAGTGTTGTTTCCCAGTGTTTCTTTCATTTATTCTTGATTACATTCCCTGTCTCTTTCTGAAAGTTTGTTGTCCCAAATGTCATCTCAAAGATCTACTGCCAAATACCAGGAATTTTGCCATGAAATTCAAAGTGTTTCCATGTTTTATGCAGTCGGGAATCTCATTCAGTCAGTACTACATCGAAGAGACTACATAGAGAGGAATGATAACTGAGACAGACTGAAAACAGCAAATACAAACAAAGACAACCTCATCAGATTTCTTCTACTGACATTACATTTTGACTAGTGCAGACATCTTTAAAAATGGTATAGTTGATTACAAATTAAAGATCACTGTGTGATCTTCTAACAGAGTCTTTCAACTTTGGCTAGATGTGATTGCCAAGGAAAAGAGCAGTCTTTGATTGAAAAATGTTCTTTTTGTGAAGCCTTTGAATGAAGTGGTAAATACCACTAACTGATGCTTTTTGCCTGGAAACATCTGTATGGTGAATGTGTTCCGATAGGCAGATTAAGAGAAGGAAATGTAAACATATCTTTATTTCAACTACAAAGACCCCTTTGTTTTTCTGGAACCAGAAGTTTATGTAAACTTCTTAAAGTCAATCTGTATTGATCTGGTTCATTGTCAGCAAGAAAAAAAAAATCTACCAGCGAAAAACAATTCAAATTCTAAACTGGGGAGTTAGAAAGAGAGCTATCCAAATCAAAAGTATATTCAAATAAGTTAGATTTTAAAATAACTATAGAAACCTTATACAGAATCATAGAAATCCGTTTTGTCTAAAATACTGTACACAATTTAGAAGACTAGTAGAAACAGATAAGAGGCCAAATATAATTCTCACAATAAAGATTACAACATATAGCATTTTATGTAATCCTTCCCACCAAATTATAAATTTAAAAGCTTCAAGATTATTAACCAAACTTTTTACAACTTGCTGCTCCATGAGAGGTTTAAGTTAATTCGATGTTTCCCTTCCTCTAACCGATTTCTCTTAGTAAACAACTTTGGTCTGAAAAAGATGATTAAGAGGATATGAACTTAAACATTAAGTTAAATATATATAAAGGGCATTATTATAAATTCCGACAACTAGTTTTACAGTTTCCAAGGGTCTGTAATCATGACAATTGACTGACTTTCTCAAGATTGTTCTTTAGAAACGTGCAAAAACTCAAAATCTTCCAGCCTTTATCTTGAAAGTGAAATATCAACAATGCAGTTGATAGACTGCATCTGAATACACTCATTTTGGGTCCACTGATGTGAAGAGTGTTGACTCAGCAAGATAAATGGAAGCACTAAGAAGACTAAAATGGGGAAAGAATTGTAGGATTTGCTTGCTTTTTCCTAAAACAGAGGTTATTCTCTCTCATTCCTGAAATCTACTTAAGTCCCTTTGCTCCTCAGTATCTAGTAGCACATACTGAATACATGTGACTATATATTCAAGGATACTGGTAACATTAATTGGGTATTTTTTTTTTAATTTTTTTTTCAACGTTTATTTATTTTTGGGACAGAGAGAGAGCATGAACGGGGGAGGGGCAGAGAGAGAGGGAGACACAGAATTGGAAACAGGCTCCAGGCTCTGAGCCATCAGCCCAGAGCCCGACGCGGGGCTCGAACTCACGGACCGCGAGATCGTGACCTGGCTGAAGTCGGACGCTTAACCGACTGCACCACCCAGGCGCCCCATTAATTGGGTATTATGAGTCTCTATATTTGACACACTGCCTATAAGACACCCAAAGTAGGCACAGTCCAGTTTGAATAAACCCCAGATGAAGTGCACACAAATCTTTATTTAAATTAGTGTCTAGGACCAGATTAATTCATCATGAAATTGTCTTTCCTTTAACACTAACAAAATTGTCTACATATGATTCTATACTAACACAAATTTCCCTGCAGCTTTTTGTCAATTCCTTTTCTGATTTCTACCTTGGTGTTCCTTCTCCTCCTGAATCCTAAACATCTTTCAAACTCCAGTGCTTGACTAATTTCTCGTCTCTACCCTCTTCTCTTTGCAATAAATTTGAATTCAGGAAAATGGATACATTCCCAATAAAATATAACTGCTAAATGTTGACCTAAGAAAAAAATAAATTTTACACCTATCAATTATAGTCTCACTATTTGAAAAGGCAGAGGATCAGCTGCAAATGTAACTTTAAAGGAGCGTACAGTTCTTTTGCAGGTGCCGTATCTTTATCCACAGTGCTTATATCCAATACTGAAAGCTTTTTTAAAAAAAAATTTATTTGGTAGAAAAATCTGACCTCTCAAGTCTTGTCCCACTTAGTGTGAATATTCACACATTCTTCTGCAGAAATACTAATATGATTACAGAGTACTATGACAGATCCAGTATGTAAAAGTAAAATGTTTAAGTATTAGCAAAACAAATCCAGGAATATAATTTTTTAAAGTTTTTATTTTAATTCCAGTTAGTTAACATGCAATGTTATATTAGTTTCAGGTGTACGATATAGTGATTCAACAATTCTGTACCCACCCAGTGTACATCACAAGTGCACTCCTTAATCCCCATCACATATTTTATCCATCTCCCCACCCCACTCCAGGAATATCATTTTAAATAATCATTTCTGCCAAGTAGATTTACTCTAGGAATGCAAACATGGCTTAACAATAAAGTTTATTAACATAAGTAATTTAAAAGAGGAAAAAAGATTATATTACTAGATGCTAACAAGATGTTTGACAAAATTGTTTGCTATAACTGATTTAAAAAAAAACTGAGGTAAGAATTTGAAGACCCATTTCTATGTAAGTTAAACAGCCTTTACCAGAAGCCAAGAATAAGCATCAAATGAAATGAAGAAATGATAGTAGCTTTTTATTTATCTTTAGTAACAAGGCAAGGATACTTACTGTCACTAGTAGTGTTTTTTTTAATTTTTAATGTTTTATTTATTTTTGAGAGAAAGAGCAAGAGAGACAGAGCTTCAGACACATTGTGAGCCAGGGAGGAGCAGAGGATAGAGGGAGACAGAATCCAAAGCAGGCTCCAGGCTCTGAGCTGTCAGCACTGAGCCCAATATGGGGCTCAAACCCATGACCAATGAGATCACGACCTGATTTGAAGTCAGATGCTTAACCAACTCAGCCACCTAGGTACCCCTATATTGTTTTCAAGGTGCAATCAAATGCAGTATGATATACATACTATAGAAGCATCCTAAAAGAAAAAACATTACCACTATTTGTAGATTAAATAGCCATATTTTAGAAAATTTAGAGGATCAACTGAAATGTTTTGAAATAATATTGATATTTAGTTGAATGCCTGTCATGGAATCACTTACACTTGTGCTAGTTTCCTAAACTTCCTTTGCTCCAGTTTTCTAATCTGAAAAATGGGGAAACAAAAATACCTAACTCACTGGGTTATTGTGAGGATTAAATGAGACAATATAGGTGTAGTGTGCTTAGAATGCCTGGCTCTATGAATATGGTCTCTTGTTCTTATTATTGCTATTATGATGGTTAACATACAATATATATCCCAATCAGACTATGTATCTTAGTTGAGTGTGTGTGTGTGTGTGTGTGTGTGTGTGTGTGTGTGTGTATTTCTCAAATCAGACTTCCTACTAGGCTACTGAAACAATGCTTGTCAAAGCACCAGCCATCTATTCTACATACTTAATATTCAAATATTCCATTTTCTATTACCATCTTATTTGACTTCTCAGTAGCATTAGACAAAGTTGACTGCTCCTTTTTCCTGTAAACACTCTCTTCACTTGGCTTTAATGGAACTAAACATGTTAATTTCCTGCCTATCTCAATACTTATTTGTGCATGCTAATGGCCTGTTGTCCTTTGTCCTGACTCCCAGTGTTGGAGTGCTTCAAGACTCAGGAATTAAGTCCTATTATATAGCTATGTACTCTTCCCCAGGTGGTTGCATGAGGAAACCAATTGAAAATAAATTATTGGCATAGCACTTATAACCATCTTATACATGTATATGTATTTATTTTCTATCTCTCACCACTTGAATATAACCTGTACAATTGCAAGAAACTTCTCTATCTTACCTACTATTTTATTGCCCAGAACTGTGCCTGATAAAAAGTATGGTTTCAGTACATATTTGAATAAGTGAATGACTGAATAAACATCAGTCATAGCTAGTTAGAAATAAAAATTAAAAAATAAGCAATTAATAATAACAACCAAAAATATATAAAGTACCAAAAAATAAATTTAACAACAATGGTACAAAATATCTAAGAAAATTACAAAACTTCATTAAGGTAGGGCACCTGACTTGTCAGTCAGTAAGCATGCACCTCTTGGTCTTGGGGGTTTTAAGTTTGAGCCCCACATTGGATGTAGAGATTACTTAAAGATAAAAATCTTTAAAAAAAACATAATTAAAAAACATAAAACTTGATGAATGGAGAGACATACTATGCCCTTGAATGGGAAGACTGTTAGATTGTAAAAGTTAATATATGTATTTTACATCTTATATATTCCTATCAGAATTACAACAGGATGTATTTGTTGGTTTGTTTTTTGGAACATAATTAAATTGTACAAAAGTTCAAATGAAAGAAAAAATGTATAAGATTTGTTAAGAAAATCTTAGAAAAAAATAGTAAGAGGGGGAACTAATATTTGATTAAGACAACATTCCAATTAATAGTGAAAAAATGGATTATCTAAAAAATGGGATTGTGATACCTGACTATTCATTAAAAGAAATTGTGCTCTTACTCCTGGTATTCACCTAAGAGAATGAAAACATATTTCCAAACAAAGCTCTGTATGCAAATATTTGTTACAATAGTTTTTTTTTCCATAATTGCCCCAAACTGGAAACTACGCTATGTCCTTCAGCTGGTGAATGAGAAACAAATCAGACACATCTGTACAACGGAAAACTACTGGGCAATTTAAAAGAACAAATTATTGATATACACAAAACAGTATGGACTAATCTCAAAAGAATTTCACTAAGTGAAAGAAGCCAGACTCAAAAGGTGACTCAAAAGGCAAGGTAATATCCTATTTGAATGACTTCTGTAGAAGGTAAAACTGTATCAGATCAGTTGTCATCCAGGGCTGGGATTATAAGGGAGGGAATTAACCACAAAGATCATGAGGGAACTTTCTGAGATGAGCTAAATATTGTGTTTATTTTGGTGGTAGTTATGACACAGTGTACATTTGTCAAACTCATCATACTGTAAATTTTATTGAATGCAAATTGTACCTCAATAAACTTAAGCTGAGAAAAGAAGGTGAAGGTAGATTTGTACCTCTAGCCATAAACAGGATTAACTTTAGATGTATCACAGGGGCCCCTGGGTGGCTCAGTCAGTTAAGCGTCTGATGTCAGCTCAGGTCATGATCTCACGGTTTGTAGGTTCAAGCCCTGCATTGGCCTCTGTGCTGACAGCTCTGAGTCTGCTTCGGATTCTGGGTCTCTCTCTCTTTCTCTGTCCCTCCTCCACTCACTCTCTGTCTCTCTCTCTCAGAAGTAAATAAACATTAAAAAAAAACTTTAGATGTATTACAAACATAAATGTAGGTAGGAAGCCCTAATGGGAGAGCCTGACTCAGATATAAAAATACTTGTTGCCAGGACCTTTCCTGCAAACCAACACTGAGGCAGAAGTTGGTGATCTCTTGCACCTTGCTCCAGAGCAACATTTTTGGGGACTGTGCAAGTCTGTAACAATCTA
Organism: Felis catus; assembly: GCF_018350175.1. Lineage (NCBI taxonomy): Eukaryota > Metazoa > Chordata > Mammalia > Carnivora > Felidae > Felis > Felis catus. The sequence goes on from NC_058373.1 coordinate 65,315,669, forward strand.
CAGGCATAAAAAGTGCACCTACACTTTAAAGAGATCCTCAAAACTATTCCACTTAGTGATAGACTCTTGAGATCCTTAAATTTTGCCTTCTGGTTATGAAATATAATTAATACATGTCCATTGTGGAAATTTTGGAAAACATAGAAAAGCCAAAAATAGAATAGAAAAATCACTTATAGCTCCATCATTACTTTTTCTCAGTCTTTTTCAAAATGTAAAGAGTAAGGAATGAAACTCTTTCTCTCCCCTTGGTCCAAATCCATGCCCTATAGGTAGCTGCTATCATCTGCAGTCTGGTACACATTCTGCCAGAGACTTTTCTGCTCCTATATACCCTTGATTATGTAGTATAAACGTTTTGCTCTGTATCTTTTTTGGTACCTTTTTCTCTGCACTTATTAACATGCCAGTTCACATAAACATTCATGTTGTTTTAGCTTGAGCTCTCTGAGCAAGATGTTGCAAGCAGAAGGTTCATTGGGGTGAGCTCCTGGTAGATACCCTTCTGAGATCCAGTCCTAAGGAAGTGAGGGATGCAGCAGTGGGCAGAGGGACAAGCTGACCAAAATGAACTTGCCCTTGAGGCCTCATCAAACTCATGAGAAAATCCTTGCGCTCCAAGGAAACCTTCAGAGTTGTCCAAAATTGAGGCAGAGGGGATTTTGTATCCTCACATGAGTCAATGATTAGCCAAACCCTGGGAAGAGGTGCAAACTTGGGTGAGGTAGTTTCCAATGGAGGACACAACTTGGAACACTCATCAGTTGATAAGCACAGCAAATCATTTATACTGTATATTCAAGGGACTGGAACTAAAAAGAAAGGGCAAGGGAGAGTGTTTTACTTTATTCACACCTTTATTGTTTCCATGATTAAACATAGAGGTTTCTGTTGTCATTTAAATCACTGAAAAGGGGGCTCCTGTGTGGCTCCATTGGTTAAGCATCAGACTCTATTTTGTTTCAGGTCCCGATTTCACGGTTCAGGAGACAGAGCCCTGAGTAGGGTTCTGTGCTGATAGTGGGTTTTCTCTCTTGGGGTTCTCTCTCTCCCTCTCTCTCTGCCCCTCCCCTGCTCTCTCACACATTCTCTCTCTCTCTCAAAATAAATAAATAAAATTTAAAAATAATTGTAAAAAATAATTCACTGAAAAAGGATTTTGTGAAACATCATAGACAATGATCCCTGTTGACATATAGTCAGAAAAATAGGCACCATTCCCAACCCTTTAGTTCCTTTCACCTGCTTTAAAAAGACACTTTTTAAAGTTTTGTTTTAAGCACTCAAAAAGTGTAGTCATCAGGCTTCCCAAATCAGCACACTCTGCACTTTTAATTTTATGCTGGCCGAGAATGTGATCAATAAATTATTGCTGTTTGTGAAACATTTACTTTCATAATCCTAACATATTTTAACTCCTAGGGTTACCACAGTGTCAGTTTTTTTTTTCTTCACATTATTTGACAGCTGAAATTAAACAAATCCTATTCAACTACAAAGCTAAGAGAAGGTTTACTACGTGTGTCATTAGCACCATCCATATAAGGTAACAGAAGAATATGAGGTGTGGATTTTTAAAATATGATAAAATGAGAATACTGTTAGATGCACGGGAAGGTGTGACTTCAGGCCTGGCATTCTCTTATTAAAATAAATGTGTCTTTGTTTTATTTCACTAACGTAATCAGCATTATGTGTTTTGAGTTGACATATTTCAAATTATTTTATCAATTCAAAAATATATACCTTTGTTAAAATGTGTTTTAACTATCACGTCATTTTAATGTAATATATGACAAAGATTGCTCTGTATTAGGCTGCTAAATATTTTTATGTTCAAGAATTTCATGGTTAGAATGAAGAAACATAATTCACTTGATTATGTTTTTTAGCCCTTAATGCTTTTGCAACATGCTTTTAATGCTTGAATAGAAGACTTTTAGGAAAGTATAAAAGCACATAAAAATTGCCCCAAATATTTAAAATCTAAGCATGAAAGTACATATATATACAGAGACACATGTATATGTATATATACAGTTATATATACATACATTTTAAAGAGCACATGTTATTCATAATCACAATACTTAGATTATGTATTATCACACTGGGGCAGCTTGTAATCTTGAGATTGCCTTTTTCCTACTTTGCATTTATACAACTTCTTTCATTCAGAGGTATTCTAAGAATACTACATAAAGAACAAGGGCTTGCACAGCCCAACTGCAGCCAGAAAGAAAATGGAAAGTCTTCATTATTTTTTAAAAACATACAAACTAATGTCCATGTGTTGAATGCCAGTTGAGTTGTATAATTCATAAGGCATATTATTTTCATCTCTAATCCTATTTAAGCCATAGTGGTTATTGTAGTTTCATAACTAAATAAATACATGAAATAATTAAATACAACTATGTAAAGAAAGTCATTCTCAAAATCAAAACAATGAATGTGTTAAACTGGATAAAGATGAATTGGTTTTTACAAAAGGTAATTGCTGTGCATTTAAGTGTGGATGAGACAACTATAAAACATTAGAAACAGAATTTGTAAAAGTCTAGAATAGAAATTTATTTATATTTCTTTTACAAGTGTTTTTGTACCACTTAAAGGTACTGAAACTCAAAAATGTGAACAATACAGTATGGGTTAGAGGAACTTATGCATATATGTCTGTAACTTTCTATGTATGATTCTTCTTCTAAAATGTTTTCTTTTAATTGATTGCTTCCTGGCCCTAATTCGGTTTCATAAGATGGCTTCTACTGTAGTCAAATGCTCAGGCATTAGAATTAGTACAAGCTGCAACATTTAATGCATGTGGGGCTTGAGCAAGTTATTTAACCTCTCTGAGTCTTAATGTCTAAATCTGTTAAAGAATAATAGTCGGGGGTGCCTGGGTGGCTCACTTGGTTAAGCATCCAACTTTGGTCTCACGGTTTGTGAGTTCAAGCCCTGAGTCAGGCTCTGTGCCGACAGCTCAGAGCCTGGAGCCTGCTTAGGATTCTGTCTCTCCCTCTCTCTGCCCCCTCCCCAGCTTGCACTCTGTCTCTCTCTGTCTCTCAAGAATGAATAAATGTTAAAAGAAATTTAAAAAAGAATAATAGTTGGATCAACCTTATAAAGTTGGGCAAGAAACAACTGGATCCTTACTGAGAAAACAGTGAACAGAGTGCCAGGAATTGGTAAGCACTCAATAAATGCTAGCTGGTATGTAATGGTTTGTGGAGAAGGCTGTGAATCTGTATTCACTGCTGTCCAACAATTTACATTTTTCCTCACAACTTTCACATTTTTTTTAAATGAAGGGCTCCCTATAGAAAGCAAATTTAATATTATCTTAGTGTTATTAGTATTCCAACTATGAGATGTTGAACCTTTCTGCTTTTAAAATTAAGAACAGAAAAAAATTAAGAGCAGAAAAATATGAAAAATACAATCTGTGAATAAAACCTATTCTAAATATGTGCTGTGTTTCTGTATCAAAATTTATAGTTATGTGAAAAAATTATAAGATACGTATCACTGTGTATATGAATGGATGGCAAAACGAAGCTGTAGTTAGGGAAAAAATTGTAAAATCCACCTTTTTTATGACTTCTTCTGAATGTAAACAAAATCTTCAAGGGTTACTGAAGTCACAAAACTATGCCTGTATCCTCTATCCTTTATAACTTAAACATACTTTAAAATGCAGATGCTTTATTCTTTTTTCAAAAACAACATGAGATGATAAGTTCTAATATATATGGTATGTGATTTATTTTGGAGAACAAGTTTCAAAAAGTATAAGCCATTTTTTAGTTACCCAGGGTACCCTAATTACAAAATGATACCTACTTATAAAATATATGGTTTACTATAACCACCTCCTTTTTATTTATTTTTTTTTTTTAATTTTTTTTGAACGTTTTTTATTTATTTTTGGGACAGAGAGAGACAGAGCATGAATGGGGGAGGGGCAGAGAGAGAGGGAGACACAGAATCGGAAACAGGCTCCAGGCTCTGAGCCATCAGCCCAGAGCCTGACGCGGGGCTCGAACTCACGGACCGCGAGATCGTGACCTGGCTGAAGTCGGACGCTTAACCGACTGCGCCACCCAGGCGCCCCAAACCACCTCCTTTTTAAAAGTGTGGAATTTCTAATCCAATTTCAAATATCAATGATGGTGCCTTTTCTAGATTGACCAATAACAGTGTTTACACAATTCAGGTGACAACTCTTAATAGCTGTAGCCATGTTTTTAGATATGGCTTTTTCAAAAGAAAAATCGAGTCCTAGAAGTTAACAGAAAGAGTTTCTTGAATTCTAAACTTAGTCTTTCTAGGGGACCTGGGTGGCTCAGTGGGTTAAACATCTGACTTCAGCTCAGGTCATGATCTTGTGGTTCTGAGTTCAAGCCTTACATCCACCTCTGTGCTGAGAGCTCAGAACCTGGAGCCTGCTTCAGATTCTGTGTCTCCCTCTCTCTCTGCCCCTCTGCATCTCATACTCTGTCTCTCAAAAATGATTAAATGTTAAAAAAATTTTTTTAATAAATAAACTTAGTCTTTCTTTTGTATATTACTTTAAATGATTTTTAATTTTTATAGTAAAAAGGAATCTGCAATGCCAAAACTGTTATTAAATTTGTGGTTTAGAATCAAGAAGATGAATGTCATCTCTCTTGTATTTGGTAATGTAATTTATTCTTGCTAGTCTTTACTCAGTATATGCTAAGGCAATTTTCCTATTGACATCATCCTGCACTATGTGATAAGAAACTAGTATGTTCCTTATGTCAAATAGATAATCCTAAATTTAGGCCACCTATGGATTCTTAGGAGCATAGGTCCTATAACAAGTTAGCCAGTAAAATTTCCTGATACCACTGATTCTAACATTTTAATTTAATACTATAATGTCGCAAAAGAATAAAAATCTTCTTTTATAGTAGCTTTGTTGAAAAATAAAAAGCCAACTTCACTGTAGCTGATCTGAATTTTTCACATTGCACAATGTTGATTAAATACTACAAACTGCAGTAAATAATACTTTCCATTTCTCGAATTATATTAAAAAATTTTATTTTTGGAAGTATATCGAACAATTGCAAAAATATAGCATTTTTATCCTCTTTATTCTCTCTTCTCCAAGCACAACAGAGACACAGAAGAAAGATAGTTTGGTAATGAAAAATTATTTTCTCTAAGTAAACATCAAGATTATTCAACTCAATAGATTCATTTTCTTGGCCAAAATTAATAATAACTATGATAATAACCTTGAAAAATAGCATACAAATTTTTTTTTCTATGAGCTCTATTAAACTGGGAAAGTACAAAGATATCCTCATCCATCATTTCTGATTTCAAAGGCTGGTTTAAAGAAAGGAAAAATTGAGAAAGGAACTTTGTTTATTATTACTTTAGAAATAGTATAGATCAATCTTTAAAACAAAAACTATTCTATACGACTTTGAGACATAAATTTCTTAAAAGTTTGGTCAAGAAATTCTTTTTCGGAAATACCTACTTCCAAATACCTACTTGGTGAATACATATATTCCTTCGTAAACCATTGTAAACTTCAATGAATTTTCCTCCCATGATGTCACCGAAAAGCTTAGTATACTTGTCAAATTGGGTTTGGAAGGTGGACTTCAGATCCCATCACCACTACCATTATATTATCATATCATATTAGTTGAACAGTGCTTTCTAGTTTTAAAATTTCTGTACCTAGAATGAATGTATCCTCTGTTTGTCAAGATAGTCCTGCATATTATCTCAGTATATTTATCAGTATGTCCCTCCTTCAGTCTCAAAGTGTCCTGGTTTACATGATTAAAAAAATATAACCATCCTAATTTTAACCCGCGTTAGGTTATATGGCCATTCTATGAGCACTCTTTTGTAACAGATAAGAAAACGGAAGAAAAGGTGACTCCCTCTCAAGTTACTGAACTTAAACTAGGTCTTTTGGCTCCTTTTTCAGGACTTTACCTAGTCCTCGATGCTTCAGGGTGAAATCAGGCAGGTATGCTTCTCCGCTGACACCTTATAGCATATTCAAAATACATTTATTTTTTTATGGAGTATGGATTAGATAATGCCTCACGATTCTAATTTATTCTGATTAGTTGGTGTTTGTGGTGTGTGTGTGTGTGTGATTGGTCACATTCTTAAGGGCCAAAGGGAATCTGCTAACAGCCCACACTACCCACACTTCTGATGGGGACCACACCTGAAATAATTCTATATGACCTCCTAATTCCACGGTATTTCAGAACAGACCCTAGAACTGCTAGGAAGCTGCTCCAACCACTGAGCTCCTAAGGGCCTGATTTCTGGATGTAGCCAATAGGAACTATATTAATCTTGTCTGTACTTCCAGTTGATGACATATACTGTCACACTGGAAAGTTTCAAGTACAGAGCAAGGTCACAGAGTAGTTTCTCTGTGTGCACAATTTATCCACTGAAAGCTTTGTAAGCACAGGATCTTGGCCCCCTCTGAAGAGGAAAAAGCAGATTTCTGTCTTAGAAATTTGAGTGTTTACTAACATGGTTTAAACAATTTCAGGATAAAGGCAAATGTTAAGCAATAATTCAATTATTTTGAATTTGCCTAAGAGGACATATTTTTAGAAATGTGCTAAATTTTAGCATTGATGTGATTTCATAATTAAGAATAATTTCGAAAGTAATGCCGCAGCTTAAAAGAAGAAAGAGAACAAAAATAATTTATAATGAAACAAGTAGATGCATTTAAAAAGAAGAAAGCATTTAATTACATCTTAGTATATTTGCAGTGATTCATGATGGCTATTTACATCAAATGATTTTTTAAATATTAAATATTAAATCCATTTAAATGCAATAAGTTGTATGGAGAATTTTCATCTTTATTTCAGAGTCATGCTACTTTAAAATTCGTCATTAGAGTTAATAAGAAATTATATTGGAACTACTCTGTCCATTTAAATGAAGCATAAATCAATTATTGAAGCAAGGAATTTTTTCATCATTGTAATGATTATCAGAATAAATTTAGTTCTTCAATGCTGCCTAATGATATCTCCAATAACAAAAAAATTGCATAGACTTAATTTTACTAGGCACTATTTAAATGTGCTTATAATGTCTTTTTTTCCAGACAAAAATATTTTTGAAAATTCTCATGCAGCATCAGAATGCTCTAAATGCCAGATTCAGTTATCCTCAATACCCTGGAAACCAAAATTAGATTCAGAATCAATATACTGTACTATCCATTTAACATCTAGTACACCAAACACTAACAACATTTATGAAAGAGTAACAGACTCAAAAAGCTTAAGCTAGTAAAAGCAATCAATATAGCAAAGCAGTATCATAGAAAGGGGAATTTTGTGTGTCCATGACTTCCTCAGATGGGGCCCACAGAAGCTAGTTTGCTTTTAGAAGAACATCCCTTGAAATTTCTTTTGGAATTTACACGACAGTCTCTTTAGTCAGGCAGGAGACAGCAACACTTGCCTGTGGCACCCTGCACTTTGAACTTCTCACTTTTTGTGGAGAAGAAAATAGGGAAAAATCTAAAACCATTGTTTGGTAGCCTTGATGACTGCATCCTGGTATGAGTTAATAGAATATAATTTGTTGTTGTTATTATTGTTATAAAGTGCATACTGTGTGCCAGGAATTTGGGGAGTACTTCAAACACATCATTTCTTTCAGTCCTCATAATACTCGTCCTCATTTTCCTAATAAGGAAGTAGATAACAAGTTACGCTGCTGGGAGGTGGCCAAGTTGGACCTCTACCAAGTCTAGCTAATGACATAGGTGGTCCCCCTAATTGTATACAGGTGTGCTTTAGTGTGATCTGCAGCATACCCAGGGACTAAAGACTCTGAATCAACCAGAAAATAAATGAAATGATGATATTTGTCATTACTCCCACCACAGACACGCACACACACATACACACTAGATTAATTCGTAGAAATGTGACCCTAAAAAGTTTTGAATATTGATCCATACATATAAATTTTAAAATACAGGCCAAAAAATGATGGTTTGTCAAATATCTTCACATGGTCTGTGATCTCTAGTCCAGGAAATGCCAGATAATACAAATGTTCTTGGTAGAGCTGGCCATCAGAAGGTCACATGGTCACTTCAGTGGCTAATCCATTGTACTTCATGTATATCTGTATTCCCTCCCCCTGAGATTGAAGTAATCCCAGGATGAGCACTGCGTGTTGTATGAAAACAAATTTAACAATAAATTATATTTAAAAAAATGAAGTAATCCTAAACAATGCTGTCTTGATAGCTTGAGGTAGTTAATCACTTCTGAAGCAAGTTACTGAGAGTAGCTCATATGCTAATGTTTGAAAATGATAGAGAGAGATGGATGGGTGAGTGGATGGATGGATGGATGGATGGATGGATGGATGGATGGATGAATGGATGTTCAGATTAGAAAGAAAGAAAGAAGATGATAGAAGTTTGCAAATAGCAGATGTAAAACCAATAAATTACTGAAGTAGTGATTAGTAAAAGTTAATCATTTACACACCAAAATGATGGTTTGCAAAACGGAGCACTCAAACCAAAATATGCAATGATATTCAGGAGTATATTGTTATGGTAGGGAAAAGGTAGGATAAAATAGGCAGAGAGGGAAAGGTTAGGACCTGAGGTCTCTGGGTGGCGAAAAACACATATTTTGGAACAATGCTGGGAGTGTTGACTAAAGCAAACCCCCTTGGGGGTAAGGTTCCTCTTAAGAATGTAACAGATACCACCTACTCCCTCTCAGGAGCCCCTCAGGAATTTGACAATTAAAATACCTAACTAAAAAAAGTAAAAACCATAAAATTTATGTCATACGAGGGACAGTATGACCAGTCTGACTTCTCACACAGTGGAGTCAAGCCAATCAGGTATGATGACCTAGCACCTAGAGTTATCCAGCCAGTAAGTGTAGAACCTAAGAAGGATCAAGGGGGAAGGAAAGGCGTGCTGGCCAGAACCTTATAAAACAAGGACACTTGCCTATAGTCTTGGGTATTCACTTTCGAATGGCCCCTCTTTGTAAAGAGAGCTTTCATACTATTCTTACTTTCTAACCTTATACTCTAATAAACTTTGCCTGCTGCTCATTTTAATTTGTGTCCACCTCTTCATTCTTCCAAGTAACGAGAAAAAGAACCCTGGATATTAGGGTAAAAAAAATCCTACAACATTGTCACAAAGCCACTTGTATGGCAAGGAAGCAATGACTGTTTATTCTTTACAGTGATTGGTTATTATAGCAGAGTTTTCTTAAATGATAGGGAATTTATCAGTGGTTATCTCATATCAACCTTGGAAAAAAGTTTAAGTTTTGTGTATGATTTTCAGAGGCATAAGCAAGAAATGACACAGGTCAAGCTGGCCTTGAAAAATAAGCTAGATTAAGCTTTGTATGATTAAACCGGTTTTGTCTATTCAGGGAATATTCAAGCCTGCTCTCCATTTGTTCTGAATTTAACGATAGATGATAATTGATTGATTGATTGATTGATGATAGATAGATAATAGAGTTTAATTTCCCACTTAAAAATACAACCTTAGGGCACCTGGGTGGCTCAGTCAGTTAAGCATCCGACTTTGGCTCCGGTCATGATCTCATAGTTCAAGAGTTTGAGCCCCACCATCAGGCTCCATGCTGACAGTGCAGAGACTGCTTGGGATTCTCTCTCTCTCCCACCCCCATGCACACACTCTCTCTCTTGCTCTCTCTGTCTCTCAAAAATAAATACACTTAAAAAAGAAATGTTTAAAAAATATAACTTTCATGCAGATAATTCTTTCTTGAACATGAGAAAACAGTGGTAGAGTTTCACCTAACCTTTGGGGAATTTGCTTATTGGGAGTGCGTCACTATTATTAATGTTGTCTTATGTGTGTTTTCTGCATCAGGAGAAAGGTTTACCACAGCTGCTCGAGGAAGATGGACCCAGAATAAGAAATTTTCTACTTGGATTTGGGGAAACAGTAAATTCATTCAGGTATGGTCAAGAACAAACCAATCAAAATAAGAGATGAAGGTAGGAATATTATATGTATATTTATTCAATATATGATTCATTATATTATATTGTCTAGAAATGTCATGATTTAGATTTAAATTTACTCCTTTATTGACCTCCACCTGCAAAGACTAAGGAAATCCAATTTAAGAATACATGATAATCTATATGAATATATTTATAGTGACAGAAATAAATCTGGATAACCTCAAAGATATTATATAATATAGGATTCAGTTAATATTTTTTCCTTATTTTGCTAACAACTGGTACCTGATCACACATTCACTAACAAAATTCTATAGAGATGTGCTTATATATAGTAACACCTAGTGATTATTTTCTAGATGCATCACACTTTACTCAGCTGTCAATGTGTTGCATGAAAAAAATGAAATTTAAAAAGAAACTAAGAGAACACAAAAATACCGATGTAAACATTTGTTGCCATACTCATTTTTCCATTTTGAATCTGGCAAAGCAAGTCAATCCTAGTACCCTGAGACAGGAAATCAGACATCTGGACACTGCGACAAGCGTCAGGTCTGAATCCAACCAAGCCTGGCTCAGCCACTCATTAGCTGGGTGGCCTTTAGCAATTCTCTTGATTTTTCTGGGTCTCTATCATCTGTGCAACAAAGGGGTTTAACGAATATACTTGTAGTTCTAAAATTATCAATAAGGACTTTACATTTTAAATTGAATATTGAAAAACTATTTAGGAAGTATTTGAATGATTATTTCTAAAACTTTGTTTGATAGTTTCCTTCTCTTCCATTTTTTTCACCTGAGACCAAATTCTTTACTCTTGATAAAGACTACAGAAAGTACTATATTAAATAATATGGTTGTATTTTACAACACAGTAATTTGGCAAAAAAAGCCATCATCACCATGAGCATTGCACAGAGAAAAAAACTGAGGCTTAGTGCTCCTGGCATTCCTGGAATTAAGAAGTTTTGTAGATATAGTCTGAGAATTAAGATTTTACTGCCTTCTCCACTTGAGCCCTGTAAAAACATGCTTTCTTTCCATTGGTGATTCATGTCTGTCTTCCTTACTAGATCATGAACACTGGAAGGCTCATTTTTGTTTCACCCAGCATTTATATCAATGCCTGAGGCATCATAATTATTGTGAATAAAGTTTGTGATACTTGGATATTGTTTGTGATATTCAAAAAAATCAGTAGTCCCCTGTGGTCTGCAGACCTCTCATGTCTTAAGTTCAGTGCTACTCAGCAGTTGTTCACTTATGACTTTGGATGGGCAGTAGGGTGACCAGTAGGGAAAATGGTGGATGAGGAGGCTCAAAATTGTAAAGTGTTGTGCTTTTATAATCTTTCATAGTGATGAATCTCTTTCCCTAATTCACTGAGTTAGCAAATGTGTTAGATGCCATTAAGCCAAACTTCTACCAATACAAGAGTCCCTTCTCTTGTTTTCCTGACAGTTTCTTTTCAGCAAAGAGAATATTATATCTCCAGTGGCAACAGATTGTTAAAGTTCCTTCGGGTTTTTTTTTTTTTAAGCAGTTTCTCCTTACAGTAAGCTTACTTGCTGTCCTAGTTCTACTGTCTACACTTTGTTTTTTCTGTGTGCCATCGGCTGCATGAAGTGGATAATGAACATTGATTGGCTCCTATCCCATGCTTTGAGAACCCTGATAGTTTTGGGTGGAGTATTAGGAATGGTGGGAGACAGGAGAGTAATTAGAAATTCATAAACATGTATATCAGCAACCTTAAAAGGCATATTTTAAAAATTCATTATGATATAGTAGAATAACTATGGCTACTGATTTTAGAAATCCTTCAATAAGAATTGCCTTCCCCTCCCAAATATAAGGAAAGTCAGCTGGATGTGGATTCAGAATTTTGATTCTGTTGCTTACTGACTGGATAATTGTTTGGCAACTTAACCAATCTGAACTTAACAAACTAATATATATTGAAAATGTACAGTGTATTCTCTGGCACAGTATAGATTTCCTTCCTTACCAATTGAAGGACTGTCAACTTTTAACATCTTCCCAGAAACCTTTCCAAACTTATAACATCAGTAGTTCACCTTTAGGAAACTAAAACCAACTAAAGCCATCTAAAACAAATATCTAAATCTTTCATACAGATGTTCAAAGTGCTGTTTGTATCAACCACGCACAGGTGGCTAAGAGTATTTGTTATCTACAGATCACATCATAACACAAATGGAAACGTAACAATTGTTTTCTTCAATCAGGCCTTGTATTTTGCTTCTAACACATCTAGAAGTGTTTCTCTTCTGTGAATATTGCCCACTGTTTATCTAAACTTTGCTTCAGATTTTGTATCTTTCCATACTTTGATAACCCTGGTAAAAACCACATTTGTGAAGTATGCTACTTACCAGTTAGTCATACTTGTATGTATTTGGTCTCTAAATTTAGTCTCTAAATTTAGTCTCTTAAATTCTCAAATGCTTTCCTAGTTTTTGTCCATATTATCAAAGCTAGTTATACTTATAGATCATCTCTACTATTAACATTAACCAAAAGATTTGTCTGGTAAGATTCACTCTGATAAAAATAATAAATTGTAATACGTAATAACATGAAAATACGCTTTGAAAAAGCTTAAAGTATGACAGGCTGGGAAGCTTTCACACTTGTGGCTCAATTACCTGGCATCGTGGGGACAGGACATTATGGCAAACTTAACATTTCAGTTATCAGAAGATGAAACAATGTACATGGACACATCACCTTACAACTTGGGGACACTGCTGATAAGAATAGGATTTGTGTACCAGGAAATTTCACCATAAACCATCAGATTCTAGTTGATTTCTTGGTTATGATAATCAAGAAACATAGTACTTTACCAACAGTGAAACCCATACTTCAGCGTCTATATATTTTGAGAGAGATCTCACAAGAACGTAGTAAACATAGAGCTAGACATATAATAGTCACAGATATGTGCTGCTTCCCTTTTCTACTCTTCCTCCTACTCATGGCCGTGATTGTAATTATTATTCAACCTCGCCTATGCCTGTAATCCCCATTCTCTTGGCTAGGAACCCAGTCCACATAGCAACTACACCCATGCCTGATAATAATTGTGTCCAGCAAAGAGCATGTGTATTGCTTGTTCCCGTGGAGTATTTGTCCTTGGCTGTAAACAGAGGAAGCCTCAAAGACTAAGCTGTCAAAAGACCATCCAGGTGTGTAGTGAAAAAAAAGAATAAGAATTCCCTTTAGTGATATCCACAGACAAGTAGAAGGGAATATAAAGGATACACACAAAAGAAATACACTGTACTTGGAAGCATGTGATTTTTTGCATGTCTGCCATTCCTATTACCATCTTGTATGGTAGTTTTAAATAACTATAATTTTTATAAAAGCATTCTTGGAGACATCCTCATGGGAAATACTTTTTGTTTTTCATAGTCAAATAGGAGTCATTTTTTTTTCTTCTAAGGAACTCAACCATTCATTGTCTTGGTAATACCCAGATATATGATAAATGTCTTTGGGCCCATTGCACAGGTGGACAAAGTAAAGTGTGAAAACTATGTTAGGCTCAGGGATGAGGCTAGTTATTGAAATTCACTTTCATAATTCCCTAGTTTATGAAATAAGTCTTTGGGCCAAGACTTCTTTGATGTGGCATATATCGTATCGCACTGTTTTGACAGGAAAGGAAACATATCTAAATTAAATCACTGCCCCAGTCAAATCCAGTAGAAATGCTTTGTCAGCAGTGACAAAGTTTTGTATTTGATTTTTTACAGCATCACAGAATTTTGAGCTAAAAGGGACCACTGAGATAATGTATCCATCTTTTCATTTTCTAAATGAGGAAAACCGTTCCTAAAGATGTGATACAAATTACCCAAAGCGATACAGTGAATCCATGTCAGGGCTGGGACAAGTGCCAAGTGTCCTTACTCCAAGGTCACTGTTTGTCCCCCCTACCTTTTTGTCCTATATATTCCTAAGGAATTCTTAGAATTAAAAGTAAATTGAGTTCCTGAAAGATCCCAATAGATCCTTTTATCCAGTAATCAATCTCCTTGTTATCTCCTCAATGGAACAGTCTTTTTCATGTTTCTATATTTGCTTTTGCCTGGAAATGTCCTCCCTTCCTTCTGCTTCTGGAAAAGCCCCTTCATTCTCCTAAGACTCACCTAAAATACTACTTTTGGTGTGACCCCTTCCCCAGGTCCACCAGTCATCTTGTTTTCTCACTGTGGTCTCTTGTAACATCTTGCAGTGTATTAAGTGACTGGTTTGTGAGCCTGTTTCCCCCATTAGACCATGAGCTTAGATAATAAGGACCACGTCCAAGTGAGTTAAAACTTTTTAGGTTGTCAATAAAGGAATCTATTTGAAATAACATCAGCAAAGAGACTTTTGTTTTGTTTTGTTTTGTTTTGTTTTGTTTTGTTTTGTTTTGTTTTAAGTGCCTGGGCATAGCTCCCACTATATAAGGAATGGATGCAGCCCATTTTCAGGAATGGGTTGAGTGCAGGACTGGAACATCATAACAAACCAAGAGGTCCTTTTTTTTTTTTTACCTCTTGTTTCTGCTTCTCTGTGCATCTGCTTCATTCTTTGCTGATACCATAGACTAACTCTATTTCCCAGTTCACAGAATTAGAAATGGACATTACTGATAACTCTCCAGTTAACATCACCTCCACTCAAGAATAAGCCACATCGATTTAGAATTTCCTTGTCTCAAATACAGTTCCCAGGAAAGACAGATGCCCACTCCTCTACCAATCAACTGTGACCAGGGGACAGACCTGTTATATCAACATGGTGCTCTGACTATAAGGGCATGGCAGAGAAAGAAGTCTACAGAAAGGGGAACTGAGCAAACTGAGCAGACAGAACTGGAATTCTAGTACAATATCTTGTTCATTGTTTGGTCTTCCTTTAAGCAACACACATCTTAGCCAACACACAGATGAACTTAGTTCTTGGAACTGTGAGAGACAAAATATTTTGAATGAATCAATTTAAAGTATTTTATAGAAACCTATAATTCTATACATAAGTAAATTGAGAGCCAGAGAGAATAAGTGACTCCTTCAATGACACATGAATGGTTAGTGATCAAAAGAGAATCTAGATTTCTGGAATATTAGCCTTAGGCTCTTATTTAAAATTTATTAATTATTTATGTTGTACCAGTTAATTTGCCAAGTGCCTTACTAACATTATCTCAATTAATCTTCACAAAAACAGTATGGTGATTATTTTTTTTAAACTTTATTTATTTTTTGAGAGAGAGCCTGAGCTTGAGTGGGGGAGGGGCAGAGAGAGAGGGGACAGAGGATCTGAAGGGAGCTCTGTGCTGTCAGCAGCAAGCCCAACATGGGGCTCGAACCCAAAAACCATAAGATCATGAGCTGAGCCCAAGTCAGACACTCACCCAATTGAGCCACCCAGGCACCCCTGCTAAGTACTATTATTATGCAAGAAGGAATCTATGACTTAGAGAAATCAAGTAACTTCAGTGGATCAAAGCCAGGAGTGAAAGCCAGGTCTGCCTTACTAGAAATCTCCAAACCAGCATTGCCCATTAAATAAAATGTGAACTACATATATTACTTTCAATTTTCTAGTAGCCACACTTTAAAAGTGCAAAAAAGAAACAGGTGAATATTTAATTCTCCTGATACCTGTTATTTACTTCAGTATATCTAAAATATTATTTCAACACTCATTCATTATTAAAAATTATATCACATCCATTCTTTGAACTAAGTCATTGCTTATAGCACATCTCATTTTATTTATATATTTTTGAATGTTTATTTAATTTTGAGAGACAGAGCACGATGGGGGATGGGCAGAGAGAGAGGGAAACACAGAATCTGAAGCAGGCTCCAGACTCTGAGCTGTCAGCACAGAGCCCGTCCCAGGGCTCCATCTCACAAACCATGAGTTCATGACCTCAGCTGAAGTCATACGCTTAACCAACTGAGCCACCCGGCTGTCCCAGCACATTTCATTTTAAACTTGCTACATTTCAACTGCTCAGTAGTAGCACAGCTGGCTAGTAGTTACCATATCGGACAGTGGAGTTTTAAATGATTATGCTTAGGTACCCATCAGAACTAACTAAACTTACATGAATTATGATGTGGCATAAGGACAAAGTGTCAATCAATCAGCCTTTATTACATCTAGTCCTCCCCTGATATCATATCAATACTACAATTCCTGGTCCAAGGCAGATTACACTGACTTGGAATCTCTTGCCTCTGCCTCCAGATGAGCTACCCGATGAGCTACAGTAGTGTTACTCTGGCCACAGTAGAAAGCCACCTGACAAAAGCTGACCTGGGTCTCACACAGTTCTCCACTCTCATAGCAGAGGGACCCATCCTAAGAAAAGCTACTGTGAAATCTGGGCTTCCCTTTGTGCCACAACAAAAGAAACCAGTTGTCTCAGTTATGCAAGAAATTAAAGAACACAGCTAGTTCAACGTCCTTTATTTTTGGTTCTGCTCTCAAAGTGCCCCTTTCACTAGATAACAAGCAATAGATGAGTTTTGACTCATATGGTTTTCCAAGTTGGGGTGTTGACCATTAGCAGGAATTCTGTAACCCATTTGGATGAAGGAGGAGGGGTTTAGCATTAAGCATATGCTGAGCACCCATCTCTGCCTCATTTTTCCAGCTGTGGGAGGCAATTAACATCACCAGCTGACAATGCTTGTCCTCTTTTCAACTCCATTTTCAGCAACACAGAAAAGCAACTCTACATAATGAGAAGGAAACAGGAAGATTGTTGGGAAGCCCTCTAATATATGAGAATACATAAGGTGCAACGTGAGGAAGGATAATTATGTGAGCCACATCTATAAGTGATGGAAAATAACCGGTTTATAACCTCCATGAGCTCATAGTTCTGCAGTATCTTATTACTGTTGATTTCCAAATAACGTATTCATGTAAATCTGCATATTTTATTGATGAGAAAGTCTAAAGAGATTGGTAACTATTCTAGAATTTAAACATTTAAGTACCGCATCTTCTATTGATCTACCTTTTAAAGGGTTTTTATAGATCCCTTCTTCTCCAGATGCCTTACAATATTGAAGCGTTCAGAACAACCCACACTTAAATATGTTAATAAGAAATAAGATGTGTTAAAATGAATGCATTTATATCACACCCATTTCTAATATCCATAATCTATTTTCTTGTATGTAGAATAGCCCTCACTTGCAAATTCAACGTATTAATCATAAAGACATTTGTTTTTCCATTTTGTTAAGTATTTGTCGCATGCTTTTGTCATTGACCACATTACAGAACAAATGAGAAGAATATAAACCAATAGACTCTTTTTGAGGAAATATAATTTAAATTTAAATTCTTCTTGGAGAGACAAGACAAACAAGATGAATTACTGCATGATTCCAGTAATTGCCAGACTATGTAGGAAAGAAGCAAACAGGAAGAACTATGCTAGAGGATTGAATAAAGGGGGCTAGTAAGTCTGAGATGGCTACCAGGGAGGGCTCTAAGCCCTAGAAAAATAGGATTCAATTTAAAACAGCATTTTAAAAATACACTTGGGGGTTAAAAGGAAAACCACTGGGTGATGTAAGAGAAGACTGGTTACAAGAGAAGAATGTAGGTTACAAAATAAGGAATTGAAGTTTAGGTGATAAAAACAGAGAAGCAGAGAGGAATAAGAACCTGGAAGACCACTCAAGATACGTGGGCCATAGTAAGCCTTCAGTAAATACTTATTATTATTACAATAAATGTGAGAAATGGTGAGGACAATTCACAGGAAATCAATGAATAGTATCAACACAGTGGTTGGAATGACTTGAGGATTATTTTAGCTGTAATGTAATAAAAATTGACTAGAGTCTTGGAAACCAGGAAGGATGGAGAAGTGGAAGTGAAAGGATCCATTTGAGGAAAGGCAAAAAGGAATGGGCCAAAATAGAACAACGTTTTGGAGCAACAACTTCTAACTATGAAAAGTTACCACAGGGTTGCTGGTAATGTAATAAAAACAAAACAAAACAATAACAACAACAACAACAACAACAAAAACTTAGTTTCTAATGTTGCTAATGTTGCTGTACTAAACAACTTGTGTAATATCTTTGAGTTTTTAAAAAGACAGAATGATATAATCCCCAAATGACATTCTCATTACTGTTGCATTTATGCACATGCAAATCTCATGCCATATTATCAACGTTTTCCTTTTCTTCTATCTTCTTAGAATTCTCTTTCTCCGGAGCCCATGGCCTATTCAGTATATGTTGCACTTTTCAAAGGAATAAACTCTCTGACTAGACATGATTACTGGACATTTTGTACCAAACACACAACTGTATAAATTTCATCTTTAAAGGCAGGGAACTAACTCAAAATTCCTTCTGTGTTTAATGGTAGGAATTTATGAGACCTGAGTATGCCTTTACCTATCAAAGCTGTTTGTATACTGAATCTTTTTAATGATGTTCCATTATTTTTGATGTCTATGCCTTGCTTTCTGCTCCAGTTGCAAACATCCCCCAAATCTAGTGGCTTACAACAAAAACCAATCATTTATTTAACTCATTCATCTACATGTTGGGCAGGGTACTGTGGGAAGGCTTGTATTTCTCCGGATCAGCTGAGGTGGCTCACCTGAGGGTTTTAGGCATCTGCTTCTGAGTTGGCTCACTCACCTGCCTGGCAAGTTGACATTAGCTGTCAGCTGGAAGCTCAGCCAGAGCTGAGGAAGTGAAGTAGTTCCTCTCCACCTGGAACTGTCCATGTGGGCTTCTCCACGAGTTGCTTGTACTTCATTGCAGCATGGGGACTTGTTTCCAAGGATGGGCATTCCATAAGAACCAGGCGGAAACGATCACTTTTAATGATCTAAGTGTGGACGCCACAGAGCACCCTTCTGCCATAGCCAGCAGTCAGTCTAGATTCCAGAGGGTGACTGTAAAGCCCACCTCTCAATGGGAGGGATTGTTAGTGTCACATCCTAAGAAGAGTTGTGAGGGGTGGGAGAAACAGTTGTGGCCATTTGGGGAAAATACAGATTCAAAATCTGTCCAACTCCAAGTGAACAAAACAAGCTTCTGTTTCACTGCTTTCCCTTGTATTGTTACCCAAATTGCATTGCTCTGGAAACCAGAATTCCTCCCTGGGACTGTTGTCCTAGGAAAGGGTTAGGGCACAGAAAGCACTACCACCTAGATGTACCAGAGATAACAGTTATCTCTGGAATCTAAAGCCGTGCACTTTCAGGAGAGCACTTAGTATCTCTATTACAAATTAAAGTACTTCTCACTGATTTGATATTAATGACCTAGCAAATCGCAGCTCCCATTGCTCCCTCTACACAATTTCTGGAGTAAATCTAGAGAAAAGCAAGGAACACATAACTTGGAAAACCAGATTAAAGTTAGCACACACCACCAGGGAACAGACAACAGCATGGTTGCTGTTGAACATCATTTGTGAGAGTTGCCTTAAAGGATTGTGTATTCCAAAGGACAGCTTGAGGAAAACACTTGATCTTGGTAGAGTCCTGATTCAGATCTAAGAGGCCACGTGCATGGTGGCAGAAACGAGGGCTCTCACACGGATAGATTTAGATTATAATTCAGCTCTGCCACTTAACTGTGTGATCTTGAGTAAATCACTTAATCCCTTTGAGCCTCAGTTCCCTTGTCTGTTAAGCAGGAATAATACCTATCTCACAGGGTTGTGGTAAGGACTGAATGAGATAACGTAAGAAAGCCCTTATATCTGGTATATGGCAAGCCCTAAATAAATGAACTCTCTTCCTCTTTGCTGCTGATTCATTATGCTTCAGAGCACCTAATTTTTCTGAATTTTAATTATCCCATTTTATAGTGAAGGAATTCAGATGAATTTGACCTCTGTGCCTCAAACCAGCAAATGGATGGCAATGCCAAGAACAATGTAAATATATTACAGTCTGAAAGATATTAAGTGCTCTTCAGATGCAAAGGAAGCGTAAGTACAGGGAAATCCCAGCATCGTATTTTCAAAAAAAAAAAAAAAAATCCAATCCCCTCTGCAATTGCAGGCAAATATTAAAAGGAAGATATTGTATTTGTATAAAAGGAATCTCAAAAGAGCACATGGAGAATCTTTACCAGGAAACATGGTTACATGTGGACTTTTCAGTATATAAAATAATTTTGTATATGTATGTATACTATATATACAACTTACTTGAGAAGAATGCTGATGAATATGGCAATTTTGGAGTAATTTTAGAAAATGCTATGTTTGCCTAAAAGCCTAGAGAGAACTTAATTAGATTCAAAGGTGAAATCACCAAGAAAATACCCACTAAGTTTTTTAAGTGTACTATTTTTGCTCTGGCTTTCTATGCCTGGTCTTTTTCTGTATCATTGCTGCAATCCCCATTTATGCAAAAACCAGCAGATAGAGAAAGGCTGGCTTCACACTTGCTTCCTGCCCTCAGCCCAATGGAGGAAGAGTGGTAAGTTTGTAATGTTGGCCAAAACAGCCTGGAGTCACTTGCTGGACTGAATTTAAAACCCTGGCAAATAACGGAAGCTAATTTCAGCTTTAGATGACAGTTCACTGAAACCAAACTCTCTTTGACCAGAATGCCAACTCAAGACACATCCCTATTCTTTGAATGTTCTAGAGAAAAATTCCTCAATATCATTTGAGTGCCCACTGTTAACCATCTTTTATTCCACCATCATGATACCCTGCTAAATCCTTCTCAACATAGGCCAGCTTTCTGTGGCTTTAACGACTACAGATTTGTGGTTTGTGAGTATTCTAGAACATTCCAGTCTTATTTTAGTCATTTTCCATTTGAGTCATTTTAAATTGGCAGCTGGCCCAAGGAGCCATTATCTGCATCATCAGAGTCAGTTAGTATTCTATTAACAATAATTAAGTCTGGGCAAAGAGAAAAGAGAAGTCAACCTAAAGTGAAAGGGACCCAGTTTCCTCATCTATAAAATGTGTTTCTGAGGCATTTGGGTGGCTCAGTAGGTTAAGCATCTTTAACTCTTGATTTCAGCTCATGGCATGATTTCATGGTTTGTGCCCTGTGTCAGGCTCTGCGCTGACAGCAAGGAGCCTGCTTGAGATTCTCTCTCTCCCTTTTCTCTCTCTCTCTGTTTCTCTCTCTGCCCCTTCCCCATTTGCACACATTTGTTCTTTCTCTCTTTCAAAATAAATAAATAAACATTTTTTAAAAATGCATTTCTGTTTCACAGGCTTGCTATAATGATTAAATGAGAAAATAGTTTTGAAAGTATTTTATAAGTTCTACAAAGGCTAGGTGGTAGGAAGAAGAACAGACTCATTATACTGAGAAACTCTGAGAAGTCAATATAGAGTCCTGGGAGAGGAACACTCAAAGCAAGCCCTCACAGGAAAATATTCAGTCCAAAGTTAGAGTCTGAGAAGCAGCCTGGGGAAGCAGACACACAGAAATGTCGGTCCCTGCTCAGGACAAATGAGGCTATCTCGGGTCTGGAACCCAGGAGTTACGGGCCAATACAGAAGCACTAACCACAGGCACGGTGGTGGAAGCAGACAGGTGTGAAAGTTTGAGCTCACCATCCAGCACAGACAACCTGGGGAACCATAACTGCATGCTTACTGCCTTCGTGTCTTTCAGATCCAGCCTGCCAGTTTTCCTCAAGAAAAAAAAAATACCTAACATTCTGTGTGAGGATGAAGTTTGACAGGCAAAGTCAGGCTAAAGAGAGAAGTTTAATTTATTAATGCTTCTTCTAAACTCTTGTCCCCATATATGTCCATCTCCACTGTTTTCAACTTCTCTTCCATGATCCAGCTTTCTGCAGGGCACCTAGCAACCCACCCCTAAGGTTCTCTGGGAAGTAATGCTCTTCAAATTCCTCATTACACCCACCTCAAGTGAATATCTTAATGTTTGTTGGCATTTATAGTTCTTCATCTCAATCAAAACGTACCCATATTATGTTTCTTTCCCTTGAACATCTGGTCTCTGGCTGGCTGACCATTCTGTCTTGGGATGTGACAATAATCGCCAATAATGGCTAACATATTATTTCTCCAAATAACGGTTTTGCTGCAGGGAGTTTTTAATGCCATAAGCCAAAAATTGAGGACCTCATAGTATTGCTAGTGGAAGTAAAACTGGCCATGTTTCCAGGCATCCTTCAAATCACCCTCCAAAGTGGGTACTGCCACTGCTTATTCACAAGGTATCAAGAAGGAAGAGAGAGGTAGGTGGGCCAGTTCAGTAGGAGGCACTTCATGGTGATGGTAATGAGGGCAGGTTGTTAGACATTCATTTGAAAACCAACGTATCTGCTGTGAGAGAAAATAATATATAATTCACCAGTTTTTATGATTTTTCCTGAACAGTGCAGTTAATGGTCTGAGGTTGTGCATACAATTAACATAATTTATTTGACAAATATTTATTGAGCATTTACCATATGCTGGGCACTGTGCCAGTTCTGGAATATACAGTGAACGAGAAGATACAAAACCAAGCACCCAAATAAGTAATTTGAAGTTGCAATTGTTGTTCTAAAGGAAGATACAGCATAGTCAGAAAAATACCAAGGAATTGAGATTGGCATTGGGAGTTAGAAAGAAACTCTTTGAGGAAGCATCCTGGAGGACTGGTAGGAATTGGATGCAAAGAGGGAGACAAGAACTTTTCAGGTGCTGAGATGTGAAAAAAGCTTGATTATTTGTCTAGGAACTGATAGACAAGGAGGGCAGCTATAACCCAAAGAGCCAGAGAAAAGTAGAGTGAAAGAAACTGGAGGGGCTAGCAGTGGGCACAGCCTGCAACTTCCTGTATGTCTTGTGGAGATTTCAGAATCTATCCTAAGTACTTGTAAAAAGCCATGAGCAGTGGGGGATGGGAAGGGGACATTTTAATAAGTAAAATGGCGTGGTATTTAAATTTCAAGAAATCATTCTGGTTCTTGTGGAGGTGGAATTACAGCAGGGGCAGGGGAAAACAGATATGCAGGCAAGAGAAAGCTTGGACTAGAATGGCAGCAACAAGAAAAGAGGACAGATTCAAGATATATTTTATAAAGAGATTTCGGAAGACTTCATGATGGATTGATTGGGGTGGGTGTTCTGTGGGCCAGAGGGGGTGTCAGGAATTGCTCTTACATTTCGGGCATAAGTGCCTACATAACTGGAGGTGCCATTAATGGAGATGAGTAGATTTTCACAAACTGATGGGATTTCAACAAGCGTAAAACACAGATAGTGTGGACACAGGCTTCACCTTGTAATATTCAATGAAAGTGGCAATGCCAATTGCCATCATCATTTGAGTGTGTCTATGCATCTGTGTATGACAGTAACTGTGTTTGTGCTTTGTGGAGAGGAGAAGGGGGGGTGCTTAAAAAGAAAAACTGCAAACAAGTAGGTACCTAAAATAATGAAAAAATGATCACTGACTAGTATAGATGCTGCTGGGGAGTCTTTCTGATGCAAATACATACCTAAGTTAGCTCTGCTTTCACCTCAGGAACAAAAAAGAAAAAAAAAGAAAGAAAGAAAAGAAAAGAAAAGCAAGGTTTAGAAAAGAAACACTGCCACCACAAGCTACAGATTCCATTGTTTCTAGGGAAAAATTCATTTACATCAAATATCTGAAGCTGTCAGTGCACACAAAGACTTTGAAAGCATTTGTTTGGAGCTAATACTGTACTTTCTATTTATATTCTAATACCTCGTCCACCCCCTTATGATTCTTTGTGAACTTGCTCAAGTTTTGGCTCTACTATACTTTTATTTTTTTCCCCTGAGACACACTTGTAATCTTTACAGACTTGTTCCAAGAGCAAAGAAATGGATCATTAAAGAAAGAATGAAATGTCATTTGATGGTGTGCCTGCTGCTTTCTTTGTGGAGAATCTGTTCCCATAGCCATGTAAAAGTGGAGAAGCTGCATGCCATGGATGCTAAGGACTAGATTAGTTGTGGTCGAGGACAGAAAACACATGTGCTACCTGCCCCTTTCCAAGAAGTTGAATTCTGGAGCTGAATGAAACCTGATATTTCTAATTGTTTTTAGTGAAAACGGTGTTTTTGTGATGTTTCTCAGGGGTGGTAAACAGCCTCTGAAAAGGAAATCAAATGCACACACAGAGACACAAAAGCTCTCATAAAATAAATAATAATAACAAAGCTTTAGTAAAGTTAGGGCTAACAAAAATCAATCTGAAATAATGAGACATTGTCTGACAGGGTCATTGGCCACTTGAAGTACTGATGATAATGGTCTGGCAGATAGTTTATGAAATCTTCAGGGAACTTTCAAACCTTATGGGAAAAGAATGTATATCAAAGATAGAAATGCTTGTTATGATGAGCACGGGTGTCGTATGGAAGTGATGAATCGCTAAATTCTACACCTGATACCAGTGTTCTACTGTATGTTAACTAACTGGAAGTTAAATAGAAATGTGAAACTAAAAAATAAATAAATAAAAATAAATAAAAAGTGTCAGGATTAGTAAGAAAGAAGGGGATGTAAGAAACTATACACATATCTATACATTTCTGGAAAAGAGAGAAAAGTGAACTAGAAACTAAAGATTGGTTCTGTTGAAGGACTGGGTAAAAAAGTGGCAGAAGAAAGGTGGAGTAGGAATGAGTAGAAGTGAAGAGGGTCTGACACTTTGCTGAGAATACCACTTTGTATAGCTCTGACTTTAAGAACGATAGTATTAGTTCACATTCCAAAGAGATAATTAGTTAGAATTTATCAGGACATAGGGAACCCAAAGTGGAATGCAAGCGATAGCAAATAAACTGTATAACTGTTTTTCAAATGAATAACATAACCACACTGAAAAGGAAGAAAAGAACTAACCTACATAACTAAGGAAGTAGTGTCTTGTTGAATAGTCTAAGGCTAAAGACCAAAAGAACTGTATACAAACACTGTACTCACATCACTAGATGTGTTTCTTACAGGGATACATATTTCTGAAAGTGCCTCATGTGTATGCTAAAAATAAACAAATAGATAAGTATTATATAAATAATGAGAGTCAGGTTTCTCATAGGTAGAGAAAAAGTTACAGATAAGGAAAGAAGAAAACTAGAATGAACCCTGTGGTTTTGGATTTAAGACAGAGATATAAGTATGAACTCATGTTTTTGCTCTATGTACCCAAAAAGATATAGAAATAAATATAGATGTGTATCCAAGCTTGTATATACATATATAGTATATATGTATATGTTTATATATCTATATATCTATATCTATATCTATAATCTATTCCCTAGCTCTGTCCCTTGAGAGGTCCTAGAAGCAATGATACTCATGGCCAACAAGCACACCTAACACCCAGATCTTGGTTTCTAAACACCTTCTTCAGTAAAGGGAACACAGTCTCCTAGGAGAAGTACACTGAACAGAGAGGTACAACATTATCCTGGAATGGCTTTGGTGATAGGAAATAAAGAAATACTTGAAAGTGGATGCCCTAATGTCCAAAGCTGGAACAATTTGAGCAAAAAAAAAAAAAAAAAAAAAAGTAATGATCATACTGGAGTATGAATATAGAATAGATAGAATAAAATAAATACCTATGAGTCTATACTGATATAATTAAATAATTGTATAAATAAATGAGGAGAAGAGACAACTCATCTGTGAAGAAGAATCCTAATTAATGCATGTGAATGGAATGAGGAAATGCAAAAACCATCATTAAGCAGGCAAGACCCATCAATGAATGCTAACATTAGTAGAAGTAAATTTGAGGAGAAACAATACATTTGAATAGTCTCAAAGTACCTGTACCAAGATATTTGTTAACCACAGCAAGAAAAATTGTAACTTTGTAGTAGAGAAACCTGGCAAATACCACCTAACCAAGTGATCAAGATTACATTATCAGTAATAAGACATACTGACATTAAATACCCTGATATGATGCATTGATAAGAGTACTACATCATTGTGGCTGGTTTTCTTGACAAAAATACATAGCCTCAATCTAAGTTATGAAACAAACCCAAATTGAGAAACATTTACCAAAGAATTGTCTAATACTCTTGAAAAGTCTCAGGATTATGGAAGACAAGGAATGGCTAAGAAACTGTTACAGACTGGGGGAGACTAAGGAGACACGACAACTAAATGCAATGTGAAGTACTGGATTAGATCCTGCACCTGGAAAAGAATTTTACTAGAACAATTAGATTCAAATTAAGTCTCAAGTTTAATTAGTAGCATTATACCAACGTGAAGTTCCTGGTTTTGATATTTGCACTATGGTTATGTATCACAAGTAGGAGAAGCTGGATGAAACGTATACCAAAGCTCTCTGTACTCTTTTTGCAACATTTCTGTACATTCAAAATTATTACGGGGCGCCTGGGTGGCGCAGTCGGTTAAGCGTCCGACTTCAGCCAGGTCATGATCTCGCGGTCCATGAGTTCGAGCCCCGCGTTGGGCTCTGGGCTGATGGCTCAGAGCCTGGAGCCTGCTTCTGATTCTGTGTCTCCCTCTCTCTCTGCCCCTCCCCCATTCATTCTCTGTCTCTCTCTGTCTCCAAAATAAATAAACGTTAAAAAAAAAAATTCAAAATTATTTCAAAATAAAGTTAAAAAGAGAAGTATCAAAATAAAATAGTTCCTAGAGTTAGAAAATTGAAATGAAGAATATGAATATTATGGAGGAAAATGAATTTTACTTCTACAAGATCCAACTGAAAACATCTGTGTTGCTGTTAAAATAAGTTGTAGAAAATCCCTCCATCACTTTTTTTATTTTACTCTGTAGTTGTATCAGAATAACTTAGTACTTCTGACTAAATCTTGGATTTGATGTCCTAAATTCAATTTATAACTTCCCAATTTTATTCTTGGTCTTTGTTCATTCATAAGTTTCTACTATAATGAATAGCAAGAAGTAAGAAGATATTTCAAGGGAGTAGAAAATTATTTTCAAGCAGAGTACTGAGCTCCTTCAAAAGAAATACCCTCAGTTTCATGTTCCAGTTATCATTGTAACAAGCAAATAAGGAGTCTTAAACTGGCAAGCAAAAATTCTTGAGAAAAAGGAGCAAGTTAGAACTTTTACCTCATAGAGCATTTGTTTCTTGGAGTTTTGGGAGACATATTGGAGATAGAATCAATCAGTTATTTGATGAATAATATTCTTGTGATTTATGTCAGATGTATGTCCTTACAGGATGACTCCATCAGTCTTGTAGTGAGAACAATGGTTCATCCATTGACTATTTCTTGACACCTGCTAGGAAAACTTTATAACAAAAGTCATTTCTATACTTAGTATTTCATATATTCCTAAGACATTAAATCAAGATATATATATAGACTGGGAAAGGGGAGGAGAGAGAACATAGTCCCCTATGTCTTTTCTTAGCTCTCCAATCCCAGTATAAGAAATACAAAGTTACAGGAAGTAGCTTAAAATATGAAGTTTCCCCCAGCAGGTACCAGTGGGTGGGAAACAAGTTGGTTTGCAGTAACCACAGGATCCTTCTGTGGTAATGGAATGAAGCATTTTCATGAGTTCTTCAGGAAGACTTTTCTTTCAAAATCTTCCTGTTATGATTGCTGATAACTGAATGGCTTTACAAAGAAAGAGATTCTCATTTCATAATTATCATGAAATAAGAAAGAGATACACAATGTCTGTAGATCATATCAGTGAATAAATAACTAATAACAAATCCTATTGTTAGAGTTAACCATGATAGGAAAGAGATCCTCAACAGAGAATATTATTTAAATATTGATCATTTCTTCTTTGAAAACTTTGATTTCTCATCTAATTAGGTGAGAGAAAAACAGTAATCATTCCATCTTTACTAAGTTTTTATTCAATACCAGGCATTGTGTCCAGAGCTTTGGGGTATTAATTCATCTAATCCCCAGATAATTCAAGAAATAGGTATTTTTAATCCCCATTTTACAGATGGGTAAACTGGAGGAAACGGGAGGCAACCAAATTGGGGCAGCAAGGTACTTATGGCCTTGAAGAAAATAAAAGTAATACCTCTACTCCTGAGAATGACACAGTTGTCAGGAGAGTAAGTTTTGAAGTTTTTAGTATTTTGAAATAATGTATTCCAAATGCATGTGCTTGTTGTAGAGGTATGTTAAATTCTCTAGGATGCGTGAGTAAATCGATGATTATTGAGGAACTCGTGTTGCTAGTACTAATCATGATATAATCCTTTCAATCATGGGCCTTACTTCCAAAATAACGTAACAACTAGATATCGAAGGAAAGATTATTGGAGGAAAGACGAAAAGGTATATAAAAGAGTTCACAGCTATTCATTACTGCAAACACAGAACTCTCTGGATCCATGCTTCTATGTAGGATGAACTATAATCTCTTCAACACTAATTTGTCATAGATTCATTTTTCTAAATTTGAGTTTATATTTTTATATGAATACAAAAAGAGAAACAAAGTAAATGTAACAAATTTTGTAACATGCAGAGAAAACAGATTTGTTAGATTAAACACTAGGTATAGAACTAAAGAAGTTAAACGAGCAAGACTGGCACCCGTTCAGAATGGCTAGAAAACTGGAATCAGGCACAGAAGAGCTAGGTGAGACTAAAGTCCTCTGCAGAAGACCAGTCCTAAGGGTTTACGTGCCATGAACAGGTATTATTTTAGGGGTGTGTGTGTGTGTGTGTGTGTGTGTGCGCGTGTTCATGCTGTAGACAAGGAGGGGTCATCAAAGGATTTTAAAGAAAGAACCACTGTATTTTTATTTTAGTAAGTTCATTCCAACCTACAAATGAAGAACAGATTCAAGGAGTTGAAGCTTGGAGCTGGGTAAAGAATTCACCTTAATAAGGATCGATGGAATAATTTTGAGGGATTGGTGTGAGCAGAGACTTACATGGTCTGTTGAATAGTAGACATTTCAAGCTTTTGGAGAAGACTGATAATTATAGAGCAGACTGAAGAAGGATGAACCTATCAAAGGGGAGAGGTCAAAATGGCTGATGGATTATATATACATGATCATGTCAGTAAGTATTTACAGCTCTTGTTTTAATTTAAACGTCTGTAGCTAATTCATTTACAAAAATCTTAACATAGGTTAAATCCTATACAGAATGGCATCTATTTTTAGTGTGTGGTGGGAAGGGTTAAATGATAGTTTTGACAGTTAATTGTTCATACCTACCATAAACATTTTAGTTACTTCTAAACACCAAATGTAGAACTAGAGAGTGGTCTGTGTGATCATAGTCAACACATACATTGTACAGATGAATTAATCCAGACAAGCTAAGCAACTGGTTCGAAGGTGCACAACCTTCTATTCCAAGTCTAGTTTCTAGAATGTAAGTACCACCACATGTGTATGCTCCTTATTTTATCTACAGAGAACCCTGAACATAGCTTGGTGTGTTCACATACTGAATATGCCCAAATTCACAGAGCAAGGGGGCAGCGGGTCTGCAGTTAGAAAGCCGTCTTTTTACACCTCATTTGTTGACACCACCTTGTATGGATAGTTTATTTTGTCCCCCCAGCTGCCTAAGAAAGAGGGAAAATTCATTTTACCCACAGTGCCTAGCACAATGATTGACGCATAGCAAGAACTGTTAGCTGAATCTAAGTTAAATATGAACAATGGACGCCACAATCCCAAACAAATGTCGCAGACAGAGCAGGACTGAGAAACCAAGGATTTGTGAAATTCGTGGCATGAAGACAGCTCACCTGAATAATTACAACAATAAACTAGTTATTTAGGGACCAGGAGTAAGATTATAGTTCTATCAGTCAACTGTTTACATGGATCTAATACCTCATCATCTTTCATCCCTGACTTTTTATCAGCCTTTAGGTAAACTTGCTTGCCACTTTAATTCTGAAGTTTAGAGCATCACTACCTGAGAACTTTACTCTCTTAAAAGCAAGAATAAGTTGAATGCTAAGTGGATGTACTGCACAATCTTATAGCCTTGTCATTGCTTGTTTAACAACCTTTTGACTTGTCTCTCTATTTTTACCACCTTTCTCTTGATAGTAACAGGGACTTACATAAAATCTCTTTGTTTCATTGTTTGCTATTTCAAGTCCCATTGTTTTGCTGTTATCTCTAAAAAGGTACATGATCTCTAAAGACTTACAACGATAATGTTTTGACATTGCAATTTAACATGGCAATGTGGTCTCAATAATCTTTCAGCGACATTGTTTTACCATTGTCTTGACATTGTAAAATGGTCTCTCTAGACTTACATTTTGCCATCGCCTTGACATTGTAATATGGTCTCTATAGATTTGCATTGAAATTTGTTTTGTCATTGTCTTGATATCATAATGTCCTCTCCATGGACTTCTCTTCACATATATCATCCTCTCCAAAGACTTGCGTATCAGCCCCTTTACAAGAGCAATGTGCACTGTTAACTTCCCATTCAGGTGAACTGGGGGTGATCTTTCATGGTTTCTACTTAACACTAAGTATCACATCTCATCGATAACTATTTTCAAACTCTTTTATCTCACCTCTTTCCAAATCGCATTCCTGATGCAGGGATTTTACCAAGAAGCAAAGTGGACAAATTCCCATTAGGTAAAATCTGCCTGCACATTTTTCATTTTTAATATTAAACTCACTCACTTTAAAAGCATTAAAGTGGAGCAGATCATGAGGGAGTTTGCATCTCTCTAACCCATAATAGGGAACTATTTCATAGAGTAGATCCAACCTGTACAACAGCACAGTAAAGTACTTTAGAAAGAGAAAATTCTGATCCTTTATCTACTCACAACATACCTTGGTAAGTTCTGTTCACCTTTGTAAGGTCACGGCTTTTAATGCTCACTGCTTTAGACAATGTCACTGCATGTATCATCTTTCCCCATTATCGTGTACCCTAAAAATACAAGGAATGTTTAGTATCCACATTTTCATCCATTATTCTACTCTTTTCTGACCTCAGTGAAATCATTTTTCCTTAGTCACAATATGCAAGTTAAAATAAAAGCAAAGTCATTTAGTGTGATCATGAAATTTCCTGCAGAAAAATGGAAAGCTTTCATTTGAGCCCTCTGGGGAAATTAAGGAATTGAGTAGGTCTCTGATAATTGGAGCCCTCTGGCTGAATGATCAGCCCCTCCCACTGTTGTTGGAACACTAAGAGCAAGTATAACATTTAGTGAGTCCCTACATTGTGCCAAGCACTGGACCAAGTACTTTATGTGCATAATGTCAGTACTACAAACACACATACTCCATAAGTTCTCATTATCTTTCTCCCCCTTTAGGACCTTAAAGAGCCTGAATTTTCTGCTAAGGTTACACGACTGTTATATGTAAACAGTGGGATTTAAATCTGTTCATTTGGACACTTGACCATAGGTTCTTAATTTAAAGAGCATTTAAAGGGAAAGTATTATATCTGAATTTCACTAACTTCCAACTGAAATATATACTTCTTTCAGTTATGAATGCAGGCAACAAAGCACAATACTATGGGAGAACACCTTTGACTTTGGCACAGAGAAAGCAGATATATTCCTGTCTCATGATGGTTACTGCAGATCTTTCAAAAAAGCATGTATGCCGGGCGCCAGGGTGGCTCAGTCAGTTAAGCATCTGACTCTTGATATCGGCTCAGGTCATGATCTTACAGTTTGTGAGTTCGAGTCCCACATCTGGCTCTGCACTGAGAGCATGGAGCCTGCTTTAGGTTCTCTGGCTCATTCTCTCTCTTCCCCTGCCCCTCGCTCTTTCAAAAATAAACTTTAAAAAAGAGCATTTATGCTCATTGTTACTTCAAAATTGCAAATGTTATTAGACCCGCCTCTAAAACTAGTTATTTAATGTCTTCAAGAAACACATATATTACTATAGTTTATTTTTTTAATGTCTTGATAACTATACTTCAATATAATTGGTTTCCTCCTATTTCCTTCCATGATTTTTTGCCATGTCCAGAGAACCCTTTTTTTAATTTACATAGTGTTTTCTTTTACCAACACGTTTTACTCAATGACCTCTTTACAGAGACATTTCTCTTTCTCTTGCTATAACTTCGTTTATGTTTTTGAAAACATTAAAATAAATATGCAACTATTAGAATTTTTATAAGAGTAGGTAGCTCACATTCCACATTTTGAGAAATGCTAAACTAAAGCATCAAATGCCAGGTGTGGCACTATCCTGGCAAAGGCAGTATACTCTGCTGAAAGGTCAATGATCACTGCGTGACCCAGAGATTTCTCCGAGAGCCGCTCTGTATGTGCAGAGGTGCTTCATTCACATGGAGTCGTGCCAGCTCCCACTGTGGAGATAGGCTACACGAGGCGGTTGTCCTAGCAGGCAGAAAGAACGTGGCTTTGGAATGGCATTGTGGCATAGATTCTTCTCAGCCACCTGCCAGCTGTGCAATTCTGGCTAACTCACTCAACCCTAGCTGATTTACCTGATCTACAGTATTCCAGGAAAGAGTGAAACTCTGAAAACTTCACCAAAAAACTATTAGAACTAATAAAGGAACTCAGTAAAGTTGCAGAATGCAAAATCAACATGCAAAAAAACAGTTGTGTTTCTATACACTAACAGTAAACTATCTGAAATAAAATTAGGAAATCCCATGTACAATAGTATCAAAACAACAAAATTTTTAAGAATTGATTTAACTAAGGAGATGAAAGATCTGTACACTGAAAACTGTAAGAGATTGATGAAAGAAATTGAAGACATAAATAAATGGAATGTATCCCATTTTTACTGATTAGAAGAATTAATATTGTCAAAACATCCGTACTCCCCCAAGCTGTCTAATATTCAATGTAATCTCTATCAAAATTCCAATGGCATTTTTTGAAAGAAATGAAACAAGCAGACATAAAGTTCATATGGAACCACAGAAGACCCCAAATTCAATCTTGAAAGCTGGAGGAACCCACTTCCTGATTTCAAACTGTCCAAAGCTATAGTAATCAAGATAGTATGGTATCGGCATAAAATATAGATACATAGACCAGAATCTAGAGCCCAGAAATAAATCCGCACATATAGCCAACTAATATTCGACAATGAAGCCAAGAATACACAATGGGGAAATAATAGTCTTCTTAATACATGGTGCTGGGAAAACTGGATACCTATATGCAAAAGAGTTAAATGGGTCCTTATACACAAAAATTAACTTGAAATGGATTAAAGACTTAAACATAAGACCTGAAACCATAAAATTCCAGGAAATCTCCTTGACATCGATCTTGGCAATGACTTTTTTGTATATGACACCAAAAGCACAAGCAACAAAAGTAAAAATAAATAAGCATAACTACATCAAATAAAAATGCTGCTGCACCCCAAAGGAAGCCATCAACAAAATGAAATGGCAGCCTATGGAATGGGAAAAAATATTTGCAAACCACCTATCTGACAAGGGGCTAATATCCAAAACACATATCATTCATATAAGAACTCACAGAATTCAATAGCAAAAAAAATCCTAATTAAAAATGGGCTAAGGACCTGAATAGACTTTTTTCCAAATATGACATACAAATGGCCAGCTGGCATATGAAAAGGTACTCAACATCACTCATCTTAAGGGAAATGCAAATCAAAATCACAATGGATATCACCTTACACCTGCTAGAATGGCTGTTATCCAAAAGACAAGAGATAACAAATGTTGGTGAGAATGTGGGGAAAAGGGAGGCCACACCGTTGGTGGGAATGAAAATTGGTGCAGCTGCTATGGAAAACAGTATGGAGTTTCCTCAAAAAATAAAAAAACAGAACTGTGGTATGATCCAGCAATCCCACTTCTGGATATGTATCCAAAATAATTGAAATCAGGATATATAAGAGAGATTTTCATCCTCTGTTGATTGCCCCTTTATTCATAACAGCCAAAATATGGAAACAACCTAAGTGTCCATCAATACACACACACAATGGATATACGTTATATATATATATATATATATATATATATATATATATATATAAATACATGTATATATGTGTGTATATACACATATACATATATATACATACACATACACACATATACATATACATACACACACACACACACAGTCTGTTATATGTATACTTAGAGGCCAGTATGCTGAATGAAATAAGCCAAACTGAGAAAGACAAATACTGTATGGTCGAACTTAAATGTGGAATCTATGAGTCAAACTCATAGAAACAGTAGCATGGTGGTTGCTGCAGGGGGGTGGGAGTGGGAAAATGAGCAGATGTTGCTCAAAGGGCATAAGATTTCAGTTATAAGATGAATAATTTCTGAGGTTCTAATGTACAGCATGCTAATTATAGTTAATAATATCGTATTGTATCCCTGAAATTTGCAAAGAGAATAACTCTTGTGTTCTCACCACACAAGAAAATGTTAACTATGTGAGGTGATGGATGTGTTAATTAACTTGGTTGTGGTAATCATTTCACAATGTATCAAATCATCATGTTGTGCACCTTAAATATATACAATTTTGTCAATTATACCTCAGTAAAACTAAGGGGTGGAAAGAGTAAATAGGATGCCATTCCCAGTGCCTGATCCTGATTAAGTGCTCACAGAATGTTTGTTCTCTTCCTACTCTGATTTCCTGCCACTCCTTTTCTTGGTTAATTGGTTATGGAGGTGACTGCCAGCTGAACTGAAAGAC
Organism: Felis catus; assembly: GCF_018350175.1. NCBI lineage: Eukaryota > Metazoa > Chordata > Mammalia > Carnivora > Felidae > Felis > Felis catus. Next base: position 65,350,416 of record NC_058373.1, read on the forward strand.
AAATGAGGTCAGTGATGTGGTATCACAGTACCATGTCTGACCGGTAAAGACTCAGCTTTGAGTGGAGTCTGGAGTGCTAGAAAATGCACCAGAAAATCTGGATTCCTCTGTCCACATATCTTCAATGAACCTCTCTGAGTATCAGGTTTTCTTCTCTTTCCATTAGACTGATGTATGATAAACATCACTGGTTTATTGTAATAATTACATTAAAATACATTCAGGAGTATTTTGTCCAAGACCTACAGAACAATCTTACGGTTACCTGTCTGGCATATAGGCTTCTGAACTGATTTGTGACTTTTATGAGTGACTCGAAGTTGTCATGAGCATCCATTAGTTTACTAGACAGTAGGGCAAATTGTTTCTACAATTTCTGTTCCTTTCCTATAGTATTAGATTACAGTACTGTCCTACCTACTCTGTGTTTATTACTTTAATTATTTATTCCAAAAATGTATTGATCATGTATAATATTTCAGACCACAGAGCTGACAATAATATCTAATAAGAAGAGCTAACACTTAAACAGAACTCAGTATGTGTCAGACACTATCAAAACATTTCATGTATCTTTGCATCAATTCTATGATACCTAATTTGCAAATGAGGAAACTAAAACACAGAGAGGTTAAGTAACTTGCCCAAGGCCACACAGCTAGTAACTGGCCTAGCTGGAAATCATCTAATGCAGTCTAAGTCTAGAGTCTCTGTTCTAATCACTATATCATGCCCTTCTCAAGACAGACAAGGTGGACATCACATGTACCTACAGGAGCTTCCGTGAAATAAGTATACCCTAACAATAGTAAGCAAATAGAGCTTTGCAGTTCCCTGAGCATTTTAACAATAGTGTTTCATTTGATTTCTTCAGTGGCCCTGGTGACAGGGAAGATATTAGCACCTTCACTACATAAATAAGAAAACTGACATTATTTTAAAGTACTGAAAAGGATGGGGTGCCTGGGTGGCTCAGTCAGTTAAGTGTCCAGCTTCAGCTCAGGTCATGATCTCATGGTTTGTGAGTTTGAGCCCCCCGTCAGGCTCTGTGCTGTCAGCTCAGAGCCTGGAGCCTGCTTCAGATTGTGTCTCTCCCTCTCTCTGTCCCTCCGTGCTCATGCTCTGTCTCTCTCTGTCTCTCAATAATAAATAGATGTTTAAAAAAAACTTAAAAAAATAATAAAGTACTGAAAAAAATATAGACAGTTGAGAAGCAAAGACTGCAACTTGAAATTTTAATAGAACAGAAACATTATTTCATGGATATTCTCTTCTTCTGTAATATGATACAGGCTTATGAAGATCAGATAACATGACAGATTGTAAATTCCAAAGAACTGTATATTACCTATAAGAAATAGTAGTCATAGTAACAGTAACAGTACTAGTATCCTTTTAAATGCCCACAGAAACTTGACTCTCCATGTGGAATTGGTCTACTTTAATCTAGAACCATCATCTTTGTGATAACTTCAAACCCCAAAGATCCTATTCTGGCCTGAACCCCACACACAAATCTGCAATAGAACCCTCTGCTGGCATAACATCGTGGGGTGTTTCAAACCAGCAAATGTCAATTGTGTCTTCCTCCATAATAGGAGTTTGGGAGCACCTGGGTGGCTCAGTCGGTTAAGTGTTCAACACATGATTTCAGCTCAGGTCATGATCTCACGCACGGATCATTAGATGGAGCTCCACAAAGCGTTGTGTTCTGCGCTGACAGCTTGGAGCCTGCTTGGCATTCTCTCTCTCCCTCTCTCTGCCCCTCCCCTGCCCTTTCTAAACAAATAAACAAACAAACTTCAGTAAAAATAAGTTTTAACTCCAAACCCAACCCTGAACCCAGCCTACTGTGAGAAGTGATTTAGCTGCAAACCTCTGGGCTTAGTATCTTCATCTGCTAATAAATAGCTGGTGGAAATAATAATATAGAGTCCTCTTACACTTTCTGTTTAGGTTTTGTTTATTTTTGTGGTTTGTTCTTCTTACACTGCCCACCCTCTGACATCCAATGCTCATATCTTATTTCTGTTACCATCTTCTTGATACTTTCTCTACCACAGGCATATATTTAATACTTGTTCTATGAATATCATTTGTTTGCATACATTTGGTGTAAAGGGAATCCAGTTTTTCTTGGGAATAATGACATTATTAATCTAATAATTTTTTGAAAAAATCAGGACCCTGCGTTAATATTCTTCACTCAACATACTACATTTGTATATTGCAATATTATTAATTGGAGAGATTTTGATTTCAGAGTTCAAGAGATTATTAATATGTATGGTGAAGACTGGAAACATTGTCAAGACTGCATAAAACCTTTTTTATAGGAAAAGTTCTCTGATTCCAAGTTGTGTAGGAAAAAAACTCATCAGCTTTATCCATTTTATGAAGTAAAAAGAGCTTGAGCTTTGGAGTCTGACATCTGAAGTCTGAATGTCAATGTACTCATCTGTAAAGTGGAAATAATACCATCTGCTCAGTTTTCAGAAGAGAACTGGAATAATGGGGGGCGTGGGGGAGGGAATCCCTCTGCACAGGAGCACATACTAGATGTTCAGTCAGGGTTCATTTTTCCCTCTACTCCTGCCTTGATGTTGCCCGCATTTGAAATCTACCCTCAAAGGTCCAACATTCAGCTTACCAGGCCTTGTGGACTTTGTCAGATAAGAGTCTTGGTTTAGTATTTTGTAGGTAACTCGAATGTTAAACAATAACAAACATTTAAGTGTCCAAAGGCAATTGATTTTCTTTGTTTTAAAAAAAAAAAGTCACTTGGGGTTCCTGGGTGGCTCAGTCGGTTGAGCATCTCACTTCGACTCAGGTCATGATCTCACAGTTCGTGAGTTCGAGCCCAGAGTTGGACTCTGTGCTGACATCACAGAGCCTGGAGCCTGCTTCTGATTCTATGTTTCCCTCTTTCTCTTGGCCCCTCCACCACTTGTGCTCTGTCTCTCTCTCTTTCTCAGAAATAAATACACATTTAAAAAAAATTTATTTTTAAGTGACCAAAAGTTTATCAACTTGGAAAAGCCTGTTTCTAGCCACCTCACCCTCCACTGTGACAAGAGGTGCAAAACTGTTGTTCCTAATATTTATTATGACTTTCACAACATAAATTACCAAGAGGCTTCTGTAATCCTATTAGTTGTGATGATACCAGTTGTGTTCAAAGACCTCATTCCAGTTTTTTCCTTGGCATTTACATGATTCTTATTTTTCAAATTGAAAAAAAAAGTGTTCAGATTAGACTCAATGCCAGCTTTGTCATTAATTTTTAAGTCTTGGATAAAAACTTTTGATGGAAAAAAAACTGACTAAAACTAATTGTCCATTCAGTGTATAACATTAGCCAATTAAGGATGACCCAGAAGTACATCCACATAAGCAATAATTGCTCATTGTCGGTGCAAACAAGAAAAAAGTGTTGAGTGATAGGGAAAGCTTCCAAAAACAATTGTCCAGTTAAAAAAAAAGAAGCTCCTTCTGTTAGATAGAGCAAAGTTTAAGGTTAAAGTTCAAGTTTTCATTCTGCACCATTCAGGCTCTACACCCATGGAATTCCCAGGAATATTGACGTAGGGAGAGCAGAGTCTTAGAATCCACCAGACAGATGTGAAAATTGAGTTTTTCCAGTAAGTTATAATGCAAAAGGAAACACTGTCACGTCACAGGGCGGTGGAGGACGGATGTCGGGTGAGGATGAGAGCTGTAGCTATAGCAACGTGGGAACTGTGATTATAAAAATCAGAGGAAAAGCTGTAACGACAAGGATGAGTAAGGGCAGGGGAATTTTCTCCTAGTGATTCAGATGTTTGAGACTACAATATTCATACGATATAAGCTAGTCTTTCACCCTCGCCACCACCTAGGTCGCAATGCCCAGGCACAGAAGGCAGCTGTGAGTATGAAACAACAGCCTTGCGGGAGCAGACCGCTCGCACCCGCACACCTGAGCAGTGTGGCTTTGCTAAGAAATACATTGATCTTATGAGCTTCACTTATCTGTTCTGTGGGAGAATAAATGTGATTAAAACTTCATCTTACTCTCAAATTTCTTACAATATGTGTTATAGGAAGGGCACGTGCAGGAATTTAAGAAACAAAATAGATGAACGTAGGGGAAGGGAAAGAAAAATAAAAACAGAGGGAAGCAAACCATAAGACACTCTTAAATACAGAGAACAAACTCAGGGTTGCAGGAGGTGAGGTGGGTGGGAGGATGGGCTAAATGGGTGTGGGCATTAAGGAGGGCACTTTTTGGGATGACCACTGGGTATTGTATGTAAGTGATGAATCACTAAATTCTACTCCTGAAACCAAACTGCACTATATGTTAACTAATTTGGATATAAATAAAATAAAAACTAAAAAAAAAAAAAAGAAGTGCACATACATAATTCTGTTTAGGATAGAGGGGGGTCATGGTGACTTGAGAAACAAATAATAACTAACATCTGTGTAGTCATAGAATGTTCTACTTTGCACATTGCTTTCACATGTATTTTCTCTTTGAACCATCTCACAGCTCCGTGAGGTCGAGATTATTCATGTTACTCCAATTCTGTAGATAACACTGTGGTTCGATTCAAGCCGTGTCCACAATCACACATTGGATATAGGGTCTTGTGGGAGCTTCCGTCACGTTTGTGGTGGTTGTCTTTACTTCTCATGCTACTTTTGAAAGTGCCACGCTGTTGCTCATATTAACATATGATTGCAGAGATTTTTCGTGTTCTTTTTTCATTTAAATTATGCAACTACCCAGTGAAGAAGGTATTGTCACCCATATTTTACCTATTTTGTGGGTAATAAAACTGGGGCTTAGAGAAGTTAATGTCTTGCTAAAACCTCACATCTGGCACCAGCAGAGTGAGGGTTCTGGCTGAGGTCTTTCCACACTGCGTGATGGCTATTTCAGAACTCAAAAGTGAAGATATTTCTGACTATGATAAGTGGCATTTTGCTGGGTCCTGAAAGCTATTTAAATAAGAAGATGTTGGCAGACATGAGAATAACCCAGATGGGGGTGGGGGGCATATCAAACAAAGAATATAGTAAGTCACACAGTCCACAAAAGCAAGAGTATGGGATATATCAGGATATAAAATAAAATTAGGCTGGAGTCAGTTGGTGTAAAGTCTTAACTACCTTTTCCAGAAGTTTGGACTTTATTCTTTGGGCCATGGAGTGTTTTAAAGGTGGATGATGATTATTATTAGTAGTAGTAGTAGTAGTAGTATATTTGGTCTGTTTCTGCGTTTAATCTAGTAATGGCACAAGGATGAGCCTTAGAAGAGGAGATTGAAGTCTGGGGAGCAAGTCTGAAGATCATTGCAATAGTATAGATAAGCAATAATGAAATTATGAATTAGGTATTAACAGTAGGAATGAAAATCAAAATAAGGATCCCTCTTTTGCAGATGAGAAAACTGAGAAGATAAGTTTTAGATGTATGCAGTGTCTCTCCTCATTATCATAAGCAGTGGGAGCTAGCAAATACCAGCTAAACAAACACTCCAAAGCATGCAAGATCCTTAGCTTGGACACTCCTACCAGCCTATCTCCCATGCCCCAGACCTTTAATTCCAGAAACTATTCACCATACCCCAAAAGCACTCTGTTCACCGTGTTGTTCCACAAACTGAGCCTTCTGTCACAGAATCCTTTTCTCCCAGAGAACGCTTGCTCAATCCTCCACAACCCCGTTCACTTCTGAATAGCCCCAGTGTGCAACTTTCCCATCTATTATTGTGTGGGCATCTATTGTAACATTTGTCACATTGTACTAATATTTGATATACAGTAAAACCTTGGTTTTGTTCTGGAAACATGCTTGTAATCCAAAGCATTTGTATATCAAAATGAATTTCAAGAACCATTGGCTCAGTTGTGATCATGTGACATTCAGCATCATGTACTACTTGTATTGCAAGACATCACCCGTTTATCAAGTTAAAATTTATTAGAAATGTTTGTTCATCTTGTGGAGCATTCACAGAAGAAGTTACTCCCAGTCCAGGCTCTTACTGTATTTGTTCTGCTCAGAAGCCAAAAGCCAAATTGTAGTCATCTCCATGTCCCTAGAACCTTGCTTATTTTACGGACCCCATATAGTTTACTGAATGAATGTTTTGAGCTTCTTCATCATCAATAATAATCATAGATTATTTGATTCTATGATGCAGGGACATAATAAGTAAAGACTATGTCTAACCCACTGGTTTTCCAGTTTCTAAAATGACATGGCAAGGATATAGTTTGGGCCAAAATGTATTTTTGAAATAAAATTTATGCCTAGAAAGGCATCTAGCTCTATGCAAAGAGATAGAAAGAAGACCTGGATATTTGTATGTTCTTTTATTCAAATGGTTTTCATTTCTAGAACTCTGCTTCTCCATCCCCACCTTGTAGCCCCCTTTATTCACCTCTTCTCTGCCACTGTTGTCCCATGCTCCAGACTGATTACCTTATCTCCACCTCACCTGGCACCTTGTTTCTTCCTTGCCTAGGCTGTCCCATGACCTAATGAGGCAGCTGAGCACACAGCACTGCCACTGGCATTGTCTCACCGTGGGAGTCTCTGGAAACACCCAGTTCCCTCCCCTGGATGGAGACTGCAGCAGTCCTGGATGGAAAGGCATCTTGTGGCTAACATGGTTGACACTATGTTGGGAGGTGGGAAAGTGGGGTGTGGGGGAGTGCATTTCCTGGAAAGTTTTTCCCTCTTCATTGCTTACATCGTATCTGCTTTCATCAGACAGATAAGGATCTGCAAAAATGAGATGTGAAATGACTCGGACATTTTTGACAAGCACCATGCAGACAGAGCAGACAAAAGAATATATTTCAAGGGAATATACTCATTTCAAACCAAGTTTCATGTGTTCTTTATAGATTTCCCACTGTCCACTCAGAGGACAAGTATGGCTCATGTCTAGCAAACAACAAGATTTGTTGGTTTACGACTGTCAGAAGACACAGGGAATCCATGATTATTTAAGTGTATTGGGCCTTTAAGAGAGACTGCTAGTAATATATGATGGATTTTTAACCTTGGAAGTCAAGGTTGAGTATAAGTTTTACTTGATTCAGTTTCTGCCGAGCTCCTAAATATGCAAACGAACAGCATTGCATCACAATACAAAATATGAATAAAAATTTGAGAGGAAAAACAAGAATTAGGATAAGTTTGGTTCAAATTCCGTGCCCTTTGGAAGGAAGAAGTTTTTTAAATAATGTGAACAAGCTAGTCATCCAGAATATCTAGGCAACTGTGATTTTTATAGGTTAGTATGACTATTAAGACCTTGGTCTCTGGAGTGAGAACTAATGGATGAAAACCTGTGGTCTTCCTTTTGCTAGCTTTTTGAACTTGGAAAATTTTTTCACCTATACAAGAATCTCTATTATGGGAATAATACAATACTTATGATACCTTATACATTTGGAAGGATTAAATGATATAAAGTATACAAAGGGTGATAGTGGCTGCATGGTAATCTATGTAGATAGATACTATGTAAATATAAGTGATGCTTCACTGGCTTTTAAATTTTCTAGGAATTAATATCATAGGAAAGCAGCTATTATTTCTTTTGAATAGTCCTTAATATTATGTTTTTTTAATTTTTTAAATATTTATTTATTTTTGAGAGAGAAAGAGAGCACAAGCAGGGGGAGGGACAAGACAGAGGGGGACACACAGAATCCAAAGCAGGCTCCAGGCTCTCAGGTGTCAGTACAGAGCTGGACGTGGGGCTCAAACCCATGAACTGTGAGATCATGACCTGAGCTGAAGTCAGACACTCAACCGACTGAGCCACCCAGGTGCCCCAATATTAACTGTGTATTGACTGACTTCTGCATCTACTATAAATGGTTGATTGTATAACCTAAAGGGCCAAAGAAACCCTGTGTTCAAAACTGAATGGTGTCATGCAGAAGGTTCTACTGTTTGGTGATCATGGTGGTCCGCAAATATTTTCATTTCTCCTATAAAAAAAAAAGTGGAGTCGAATTCCTCTGCTCTTGAGTGGAGGTTGGCTTTAGCGACTTACTTCTGTTGGTGGAATGTGGTGGTGACAACACTGCATGACTTCTGAGACTGAGAATGAAAAAAGTTATGTAGTTACCCTGGCTCTCTTAGGATACACACCTGCCTTGAGCCCTGGGCCTCCATGCTGAAGACCCTGTGGAAAGACCACATAGAGACAGAAGGTGCCCAAGGACCCCAGGCTGTTCTAGCCTCTCGGCTGTTTAAGCCCCTGCTTAAACATCAATCACCAGAATGAATGAATGAATCTTAGTTGATTCCAGCCTCTAGTCCCAAGCCCCAACCTGAGGCCGGGTGTTACTACTAATCCCTGCCCAAATGACAGATTTGTGATCAAAATCAATATCGTTGTTTTAATCCACCAAGTTTTGTGGTGGTTGTTTGTGAAGTAATAGTTTTTGGAAAAAAGTGACCAATTTGTGCACATCTGTGTGTGTAAAACATTTTGCTTATTAGAAAGCTTTTTATTGCATAGGTTCCAAACTTTGTCCAACTTGAAAATTTAACCATGTGTCTGATAGTGCTCTAGAGGACTTGAACAATTAGGACACAGCAGCACTTTCCTACAAATACATATTTAATAAACTTTAAATATAATGTAGTCTAACCTTTTTAAAAATTTTTTTAACGTTTTTTTATTTTTGAGACAGAGAGAGACAGAGCATGAACAGGGGAGGTGCAGAGAGAGAGGGAGACACAGAATCCAAAGCAGGCTCCAGGCTCCGAGCTGTCAGCACAGAGCCCGACACAGGGCTCGAACTCAGGAACTGTGAGATCATGACATGAGACAAAGTCAGATGCTCAACTGACTGAGCCACCCAGGCGTCCCTAGTCTAACCTTTTTTTAAAATGAAAAGCCAAGCTCAAGGAGGTCATGTTATTTTCCCCATATTTTACAGCAAGAGGGTACCTCCAGTTCCATTGGCTGTTTGCTTCCATCATGCTTTCAGGAATACTTATCCAAGAGCATTCCCATGGCGTCTTGTAGCTGCCTTGATTATTTGCTCTGTTACATTGTAGTTTGATCACTGCTCTATCCTCCATTCCTACCACACTCTTCTCTCCTTGACAACAGATACTTTTTGTTATTCCTTTTTGGACACATGGAAACTGACATGTCCTCAATTAAATATGCATTGATAAAAGATTTTTTGGGGGGTGCCTGGATGGCTCAGTCAGTTGGGTGTCCGACTCTTTGATTTCAGCTCAGGTCATAATCTCACGGTTCGTGGGATTGAGCCCCACATGGGGCTCTGCACTGGCAAAGTGGAGCCTGCTCGGGATTCTCTCTTTCCCTCTCTCTCTCTCTCTGCCCTTCCCCTACTTGTGCTCTCTCTCTCCCTCTCAAAATAAATAAATAAACATTATTTTAAAAAATGATTTTTTTTTGGCAAAGTGTATAATTTGCAATGTTTTCTGATGGGTATGGATCAGTAGTTCTTAATCTAGAATACTGATGTGAAGGTGAATTAAGTTACAGTGGAACCGAGGTATCAGTGAATTTTAAAAGCTCCCAAGTTAAGTTTTCCCAACAGTTCTATTGTCATAACATAGCTACCAATTGTCCTTTCCTGGGCAAGTTACATCCCCAACACCACGTCTATACAGAAGCAGTGACTTAGAAGAGGTCTCTTGGAGGACAGATTTGATTCATTTTTTATCTCCATTTGTAACCCATTGTCTGATCGGTAGCCACATCAGTGGATATTTCAGGACAAGAGCAGGGGAAGTGGCAAAGGCAGTTCCCAAAATGAAGCGAATCTTTCCACCACACGCCTGGGTTGAATGGTTTGTGTGAACCAGCTAGGAATTGTTGATTCGCCTAAGAACTCCAAATCAATTGTCAGACCTAAGGGAATACCCTGGTTCTAAAACAGCTTTTTATCTATAATGCTTTACCCTGAGGCTTTATCTACCCTTGAACTGGGAGCAATAGAGGGGAAAATGGTAAAATAGTTTTAAGTATTTTAACTTGACCCCAAAAAACACTGTGGTGGAGTCTGCTGAAGGATACTATTTTAATATCCAAAGAATCATGAACCCAGCTGTTTTCTTTATTGAAACCTCCTGATTTTGTATTCCCTTGTGCTTTTATTTACCTTTGTTCATTTTCCCTTTGGCAAAATAGGCAATTAGACCCCTCTCACATAAGACAACAAATTAAGCCCTATAGAAATAAATGAAATAAACACATAGAGAACACAAGTTAAATATAAGAATATAATCGCTGGAAAAACAATAGAGTGTGGCTGAACACACAGAGACAGGGGCATCATACAGATAACCTTGTTACTGCAGACCTGTGGTTAATTTACTTCAACTCTGTTCCCTTTAGTTTCCTCATTTGCAAAATACCCACCCAGTAGCACTATGATTAAAACCAATAAGGCAGTCCAATCTAATCAATAGAAAAACATCAGAAAAATTCCAATAGATGAGATTTCTACAAAATACCTGACCTGTACATTCCTCAAAACTGTCAAGGTCATCAAAAAACAAGGAAAGACTGAGAAACTGTCATAGCCAAGAGAAGCCTAAGGAAAACTGACAGGTAAATGTAAAGTGTTCTCCTGGATGGGAACCTGGAACTGAAAATGGGCATGGGGTAAAAACTAAGGAAATCTGAGTAAAGTAGGAACTTTAGTTAGAAACAGTGGATTGATTTTGGTTCAGTAATGGTAACAAATGTCCCGTAGTAATATAGATGTTGATAGTAATGGGAGAAATCGGGTTCGGGGTATATGAGAACCCTCTGTACTATTTCTCAGTTCTTCTGTGAATTTAAAACTGTCCTAAAAATAAAGCCTGTTTTTTTTTTAATCAAATGGACTTTAAAAATTCAAATGGAATCATATGCCTGGAATAGGAAGAATCTCTATAGGTGTTACCTCTTCTCTTCTGAACACTGTGGACACATGGACAAACTATTATCCATATCCTTCTATATCTTTTCCCTCTTTCTAATCCACCAGAGAGTTCTGTGGAAAATGTGAACCATCCCCATATTTTCATTGGTAGGTTGTCAGGAGTAAAAATGCTTATAGTTTAAGATTATTTTAATTATGCCTATGACATAGTTTCTGCCACACGTAGAATAATTTTTGTTGGAACCTATTAGGGTTCTTTTGGTCCAGATCCTCCCCACTCCCAAATAGCCTCAGAAACCAAACCCATGTATCAGTAATTTCCCATGTAAATTCATTTTCACTTCTTGCAATAAACTTTGTTACATTAAAAATATTTTAAAACTAGGAAGAAGATAAAAGTATTTCTAAGAAATATTTCTTTTTACCAATACAATGCAGATATAAGTACAAGCTGTTCAAATGGATTCATATGCCTGAAATAGGAAGAATCTCTCTCTCTCTCTCTCTCTCTCTCTCTCTCTCTCTCTCTCTCTCTCTCTCTTCCTGGCTTGGTTCTTTAGAAAAGTGTTTCTTCTTACTGCACTTTACAGCCTCTCTTTTATTGTACCAACACTTTACAACTCAGAGATTAAGTAATTAAACATTTGACTTTTTAAAATATAGGTGAAGATATGAAAAATGAAAATCTTGTTGTTTTCCCAAGTTATATGACAGATTTTAGTGTATAAATCAGATAGACTTTTAAGTAAAATTTTACTTTGGCAAGTAAGAATCCTAGGCAAAATTCACTACATAGTTTCAGCGCTATCTAAAATACCCCAGACTTGTGATGTGGAGTAGTATTTTTATCTGCATCTTAGATTTTAAATTCTTATAGTATTAAGGCATAAGATGTCTCTTCCTAAACCGGCAAAGGTATTCCTAACTTTATATTCTCCTCCATCATAGAAGTTGCACCTAAAATTTAAACTGCTTCATGTTGAGTTTTGATGTAGAGAAACGCAGAAAGGGTGCTAATCCGAGGTTTGTCTAAATTCCCAGTGTGCTGGGATTCAGGTTTCTTACTGCTTAGGTCTTTGTCGGGCAGTGTGCCCAGGGAGTCTCAGCCCAGGCTTTAAGATTCCTTAGCTGCGTTAACACATTTGAAAACATTATTCTGATCAGTAGTGTGTAAGTGCCTTCATTTTCTCAAGTAGAAAATGGACATAATTGAATATTTACTGCATCTTAGAGAAGTGTGCAGCTTTCAGAACGCTGAAACATTTAAGAGGCTCAGGTGAAAAATTAAAGAATTAAAGTGTACACACCTGTCTTAATTTTGATCTGAATGGGTAATATTCAGTGTGACGTGATACAGCAGGTTGCATAGCACAATTTGGCATGTTGAACAAAGTATCTCAAAAAGCACTAGATGGACCTAAACTGAACCCAATCGCCTACTCTGTTGGTATGCAAGATTATTAGGAAGATAGTATAGGTAATATTTTGTAACTGCCTTCTTCTTCTTTAAAACAAAACCCTCTTTCTTGTTTATTGGACTGTTCTTGACCTTGAATAATTCACTCATTCCTTGTTAAAGATAATAAGAGGAAGTGAGCATGAAAAAGAAAAAAATAATTCTAATTTTTGAGACTGTGAATTTACTACGTATATCTAAATAACTTCCTATATACCCTTCAAAGGGCAAAATATTTTAAATACAAGTATATAAAAATTATATGTATGTATGTATATATATATATTTATCTCCCAGACTGTAACTATTAGTTGGTTGGCTTCAGAGAAATCTTCCTTATAGTTTTTATGTTACATAATTCAGTATCATTTTCACATAAACCTCTTCCTTTAATGGGTTTAACAATTCTTTGTATTTAAATTATAGTTTATTTATTAAATAAAAAAAATATTCTTTATTCTAAATTGCCCAGTAGTAGTGCAAAAGAGGATTGTTAAGTGGAAAACTGCACCTTGTTATTTTGTTATGCTTAATAACTTATATCGATAGCAAAATTCTAAAAAAGGAAAAAGATAATCTACTCTCTGATATTGTATGTCCTTTGTTACTTCAACCATTAACATCTGTGAGCCGCTGTCAGTAATTTCTTTAATGAGATTATTGTGTTTTTCTTTTAGAAATGTAACTGTCAGGCATTTTACATTTGTCCTTACTAATAATTCCCCAGGCCTTTATTAAAGAGATTTACAGATTTCTTAAATCCACAGTCCTGCATCACCCTGATACCGACTTCCAATAAAATAATAAATTAGATTTTATTCTTCGCCTTATCCTTACAAATGAGCAAATAAAAAAATGTTTACTGAATAAGCTGTCCAAAGCCAAAATAAATCTTATGCTTCTCTTTTTCAAGCATTTTGATAGCTATAAATGAGCACCTACTTGACATTGAATAAAATGAACATTTTAGCCTTATAAATCTTTATAAAAGTGAGAACTTCATAATTGGAAAAGAAGCATCGTATCTTAGCCACTTTTCAAAGAAAACATCTAATGATAGCAAATTAATTGAATATTTTCTCAACAACCGCTTTCTTACTTTTGGTAGGTTTGCCTAAGAAAACATGCTAAATTGCAAAATGCTTTTTTCCAATTCCGACTCACTTGAGCAGATCCGTTTAGCTAAGTGGCTTAAGACGTATGATTTAGAAATATTTTCAAACATCTTCACCATAACTACAAAATAATCAGATGTTCATCATTTAAAATGAAATGCTAAACTGTTTGGAAATATTCTCTAAAGCCAGCAAAAATCGCAAGGCGGATGATTTGCCTCTCAGTGTCTTCCTCTCTACCTGCGTTCTTCCCTTTTTCTCTCCATAATGCCATGTTGTAGTACATCCTTCTTAGCCTCCAATCAACATTTCAAGCACTGGGATCATGTTTGATATTGTCAGATGGCCTGGAAAATTAAAAACCCAATTAAAGGCTCAGCACGCGGGTCAGCTCTTCTGCATATCAAAAGGCCTCCTCTGGCTATTCTGCTCAAATTGTATCTGTTAACAGCTCACTTTGCAGAAAGTGAAATAGCAGAGCGTTTATGAGTAATAAGTACTTTCCAGCTGATACATTTCAAACATAAACCACTTTCATGGCCCCGGCAAAAAGTACAAGTCATAATCAAATTGTCAATTTTTTCCTGTGAGATGCATGGATCTATTGTAGCCGTGATTGTTAAAGAAGGAAATGCATTTTATTCACATGTTGGGGGAAAAAAAAGATGCACATTTTCCCTACAATTAAAGATTTTTTGTCACTTTTTTACTGCCTTTCCTTTACATTTCTAAATAGTTACTATAATTGATTTTCGGGTTGCATTCTTTTTTTTTTCTTTTTCTTTTTTTCTTTTTTCTTTTTTCTTTTTTTTTTTTTTTTGGTGGGAGAATCGTTTATAGTTTTTATGTAGTGGAAGAAATGGTTGGAGTGAATAGCATTTTTGTTTAGCGGGGGTATTAATGTTCACCCAAATGTTTATAATGTGAATGTGCAAAGCACTAAAAGCTTTCGAGCTAAATGCAAATTAGTTGAGCACTCAAATGACATTTTTAGAAGGAGTTTTCATCTGTCAATGTGGCATAATATTAAGTCGAACTAAAGTCACTACTTTAGCTACTGGCCATTTGAAAAAAAAATTTCATAAGATACCAAGGTTGACAGAAAAGAAAACAAACTACATAAATATTTTTCAACATATTATATTAACCAAGCAGCTGCTACAGGATTTCACAAGAAGTTAGCATATAATGTCTCCCCTTAGAATATATTGTGAGTGTATGCAATGTCAAAAATCTAAATCCCTGGGTTTTGCATAATGCATTAAGGTCCACATCTAGACAAGAAAGATTTTTCAAAGAAATGTCATGTGATAAAATAATACATACTCCCTCGGTTAAAGAAAGTAAAAATAATAGTGATAATAATCCAAAAAACCATAGCGAATTAGGAAAATGAGTACTCAGCTGTTAAGTGTATTTATGTAGCTCAGATTTATGCCTCTTGAAATAAACACCAGTGTTTCTAAGTGTTTCCTGTGTCTATTGGTTAATTATTTATAGTAAGTACTTAGTCTCTCTATTGTTCTCAAAACAAGAGTCTACCAGGACCTAAGGTAATTGTCCAGAATTATTGAGAATCCAGGATTCATCAAAAGAAGAGGAACTGACAGCCACAACAGAAACCTCAACTTGAACCAACCTCCACTGCACCTAGATATAGTATATCCAAACTCGCCGTTGTTCAAAACATGAGATGGCATAGAGTTGTTGTCATTAATGGGGTGTGAGCCTGCACACAGATATTTTTTTAATCTGCATTTGGAGGATTCGTTGCTGCTGTGTATGTAGACATTCTCTTCTCATATATCCACAGCACCCTCGATGCTTTAATTTCCTCTCTTTCTATATGTATACTGTATCTACACTACATATGTGCACTATAGAATTACTACGTGTAGTATTTTTATTGTGCCCTTCCCGGATGCCAATAGCAAATTTTAGAATGGAGTGCCCTCCTTTTTTTCCCATTAGAAGGGAAAAATAAAGGATCAAGGGTAATCTTCAAATACTCCTTCCAAACCCCTCTTTTCATTGACTGGGTTCACTAGAAACTGGGAGGTTTTCCACTGAGTCTTCAATAAATTTTTAAAGATTTTTCCAAGCTTGGGACAGTGGTCTCAAAACACAGCAGCCGAGC
The DNA here is from genome assembly GCF_018350175.1 of Felis catus. NCBI lineage: Eukaryota > Metazoa > Chordata > Mammalia > Carnivora > Felidae > Felis > Felis catus. Next base: position 65,366,053 of record NC_058373.1, read on the forward strand.
CCACCATGGCGCCTTTGGGTCCATAATAAAAGAAGCGATAGATCCTTAACTACAGAGGCACGAGTGGGCGCCCTGTAATGACTCAAGCGCCTCACTACACCTTATTCATATTAAAGGGCAACATATTGCATATTAATAGACAATTTAAAATAATTACAGGCTTTAATCTTTTCTAAAGAACAGTTTCTTGTCTCTTGAAAGTTTTGTACTTCTTATAGAGCAAAGAAAGCAAGTGCTTTTTCAGAGAAACAATGTATAATAATATGTCAGTAAAGATTGAGCAATTTTGAGTAGTGATGGGTGAAAAGGACATTATGTTCTTTTTTCTTGTCATGGTCGGTATTTTTCTGTCAGTCGGCAAAGGCTGCACTCAGCAAGAAGAAGCTAAAGACCTGCATTGAGAGACGTGAGGGTGACAGCTACCCTGACAGGTCAGGAGATGACTGCAGAATTAGCCTTACTTTAATTCGCACGAAAATTCACAGCTCCTGACGAGGAAATGGGAAAAAGAAATTTCCTTACACATTTTCTTTTCATTTCATGTGCAGATTATACATATTCTGCTTCCATTAACAAGAAGGAGATTGTACTTTATGCAGCTCTATATTTAAGGGCAAAAGACCAAGAAGATGACAAGAGTGACCTCTCTCTTGTCTTATGATCACTGCCAGTTTGACATGACACTAATTAGACTGCCTTAATCTAAACCCAGTTAGTTCTGCATGCTTGCAGCAAAACCATTGTAAACCCTAACATAAATTGCCTTAGGCCTTTGTCTTCTTAAATCCCACCTCTCTCCCTCCACCCACAGCCCCCCATCTTTACATACCCACATGTATACATACGAAGAACCAGATCTTTAATAATCCTATCCCATTAATCTTAACAAATAAGCCCATGAGTGTCCTCTTAATATTCCTTTTCTGTAAATGTCACCAATTTCCACTACGTAATGCCGTCTGGTATGACTTGCTGGACATGGTGGGAAGTTTCCTTTCATTGTAAAAGCTTTGAAGGGACTAAAGGTCTGAAAAGGGCAAGGGAAAATTTTAAAGTACATGATGATGCTAGAGCTTGCAATATGTTTAAGTGTGAATTGAATATACGTCTCCAAATAAAAAAAAAGTAAAGAAAAGAAAAAGAATGAAGAAGATATCTTCTTGACCAGCTTATTAAAAATGGAGTCAATTAACTCAGCGAGGGGTCAGGCAATACTGGGAGGAGTCTGGAAGAAGAATCAGTAAGTCAACTTTCTCTTAAACACCCAAGGGAACCCTAAGCATGAAGAAAATATAAGCATGGAAAAGAAAAGATGCACAAACTAAGACCTATTTAAGAAACACAAACTTCAAATATCTATAATCACACATTAACCTCTTGAGTGAATACGCTGACGTCCAGCCATACTGCTACTTATCGTATGAAGTGCTCTCTGGTAAATGCAGGCAGCAGTTGTTGGCCATACTGGGTGTCTCCCCACCAGAGGAAGTTGTGGCCAGACATGCATGTCCGCATTCCAGTCCTCTTCTTGCAGAACCAAGGTTGTGTTTCTCCTACTGTCAAATCCTCAAGGAGGCAGCAGCTGTATTGTAAGGGCATACTAAATAAGGACATGTATCTCTACCAAGTACGTAGTCAGAGACATGTGCTGAGGAGATGGTATTTCCATTCCTTTCTGTACTGTGTAAAGTGTAAGTGTGCACTTGAACGTGCATCACACCTGTGATGTTTTATATGTGGGCGACACTCGCTGACATCCTCCACGTAGCAGGCAGTAGGGCCAGAAATCCCACCCACGGTATTGACTGAACCAGGGACTTGAAGATTCTCAAACTTGCTCTCACACACTTTTCATGACAGTCCCATAGCCAGTCTGTGACAGTGTCTACCATATACTGAATGACCACTCTGTGAGAATGTGAACTGGGGCTTCATTAACATTATCTCATGTTAGCCTGACCACCATCTTCCAATGCATGTATTATTTTCCCATTTTGTAGGGAATGAAATTGAGGTTCAGAGTCTAAGTAGCTTATGTAGGGTCAAATGTCTTGTGTGGACAGTGCTGGGATCAGACGCAAATGGACAAGGCTACTTACTATGCAAATTAGAGAAATGTGTGAGGAGAGGGATGCATAAACAATAGGGAGTGGTAGAGAGTGAGGTTAACTTAGGACAGTATATCATCTAAGGGTTACATAAAAATACTTCTGTGGGTCACTTTTGCCTGCAGTCCGCAACAGGTTATACTGCCTCTGCTTTAGGAGTCTTGGCAAATAGCCACTTTCTAGTAGCAGAGTTACAACCTATCTAACACCAATCGGGGAAAATGTGGACTTAATGCATCTCTACATGAATATCATGATCAAGGAAAGAGATGATTTGGTAGCGGTCGCTCAACACAGCAACCATAGATCAGAACCTGAGTCGACTTCTTATAGTTGTTACTGTTTCGTTGTTAACAAACACCAGTAGTTGTTGGTGAATTTCAGGCAGCAGTGTCTTTCTTGCTGTTGGTTTGTGTACTGATTTTCTTGGTTCAATAATGGAAAAGCCAGCGCTAATGAATATTAAAAGCCTGTAATTTAGTCAAAAACAATGTTGTCCACACTTTTTTTCCTGAGTAATTTCAGTTGTTGTTTTTTTTTTTTAAATCAAGCATAAATGGTAGATAATGTTCCTCTGAATGGGGCCCTTAGGCTTTCTTAGCTGAGGCTTGTTTAGCTTGCCAAGTTTAAATATTTTCTGAACTGATCCCAGAACTGAGAAGCCTTCATCACAGCACAGCATTAAAAATGATGGATGTGATACATATTTAATACAATAAAATGGCCATTTATATGCCCATACTAGACACAGGGGAAATCCTCACAGGAAAGATTTCTAAAATCAAAAGGGGCCTATTCTCTAATCGATGTGAGGGGATTTACACGGATAACTCCCATTAATGCTAATGGGTGTTATGAGCTTATATCCTCCATGCACCATTGGAAAGATACACTCAGTGCCACTCGACAAGAAGCTGTTGCACTGACGAAAATTCTATGAGTATTCTGGGGAAGGGAAATTTGAGGACAATGATAGTAATGTTGCAGTCATAGTTTGCTTCATGAAGACAGGGCATTCTTCCCATGCAGAGGGGCTGTGTGGGGGGCAGCTGTCACTAGGATAGGCCTTTTTGACCATGGGTCATGGTGAAGTGTGGCTGTAATATTCAGACTCAGAAGCTGCATTTTATGATGCTTTTAATTCTTAAGTGCCATGCTTGGTTAGTTGCTCAGGTAGGTTGGGGAATTGAGTGATGCTGGAAGTAACTGTAACAAGTAATGTCTGAATCACATGATAGCATTTGCTTCCTGTTACTCTAGGGAGAAAAAAATAGCTGAATGTATACACCAACCTCCAAGAGAAGAGAGGCAGTTCTTCTGGCCTGCTTAAATAAAATGGGTTTTGGGCCTTTGTCTCTGAGGTTAGTCTGCTAGGAGTTTTTATTAAGCATTTTATGTGACAAATTGGAGGAATGATGCCCTCTTGCCTGGGTTGACTTCACCCAAAGTGGACTAGTAAGAACTATTCCTGAGCAGTTACTATAGTGTGGGGAAATAGGTTCTACTTACATAAATGGGTTAGAAAAAAGCTTAGGGCAGAAAGCCACCACCATGGGGTGAAAATGCCCAAGGTTAGCTAGCGAGATGTTGTAATGGGATCATGAGTAACTTGTTATATCACCTGCAGCATACTACTTTCCATCTGGGGCCAATGTACCTTGATCACAAACTCAACTTGCCCCCCCCCCCACCCTTTGCTTCTTTCACACACAAGTTAATGATTACTGTCTGATTGTTTCCTCCATGTTCACGTATGCAAGATCTTGTTTTCTTCACATACGCCACGTGGGTGATATCTTTGGAGCTCAGTAAATACAGAGATGAAAACCCTGTTCAGGGCTCTTGTCTATTCCTCTCTCATACTCAATTCTGCATCTTCTTTTCTGCTGGACAAGAGAGAACTCCAGACTCATAGTATGCAACACTATAGCTGCATTCCCCTTAGATAGTTACATTTTGCAACTACTGAAAGTGGTCCATTTACTAGCAAAATACAATACCTAAAGATTCCAATGCAGAGAAACTCACAGTTATTCCTGTATAGTATTTCTATTTAAAATAGGTATCTTTCCCTAATTTTGCAGTTTAGAAAAACTGAAACACCAAGAGGCTAGAGATCAAAAGCCACTCAGAGGAGTAGAATTACCAATTATATGACTGTCCATTCAAGTATTCTCCTTCTGAAGACTCTTGTAGTATTTCCTCTGTGGCTTTCTTGCAGCACTAATCACATAGTGTATTGCTATTATCTATGTGCTTATCTCAGATGCCCTGATCCATTTCTGATTTATCGTACTGTGAGTTGTCAAACTCACAGTAGCTTCTCAATAAATGTTGAATAAATATATGGACAAATCACTAGTACCCATCTCTGTCCCACTGTATCTTTCCATCTCTCATTTTTAGCGCATGCCCAATGCTGTATTCCTATGGCATTCTTTCCAGAATACATATAAACTTCTTTGAGGATAAAGAACAGAAGGAGTTCAGGAAGTCTGAGGGTCACTTCTGAGTCTTTGAGAAGTGGATATGAACTGTCTCAGTCTGCACTGGGCTCTTACTCATTGGATAGTTCTGCAGAACCATTCTCCCTCACTCTCCACGTGAGCTCTGTGCTCCACCTATAATCTGATGACTGTAACAGATCCCAGTGTTCATACGTTAAAATGCCACCCATTGGGCATTGGTATTCTCTCCTATTGAGCTTTTAAATCACATTCATTTTTTAGAAAGAATAATTTTGGCTAGCCTCATACACTTAGTACTTGAGGAGGGGAATTAGGTCCAACTCGTAAAGAGGCAAATGGCTTTAACTCTTTCTTCTGCATACTATTTTAAGAAAGAGACTTAGCTTAAATGACAATACTTGAACTCTAGAAAGAAATTCTAAAATAAAATAGCTGACTATATAACAAGCCATTAAAATCCTGAAAGTTAAAAAAAAAATTACTTGGGTCTCCTAAGTGACTTAAACCAAGACAACTGCATTTGAGAGTAAGCTACTTGAAGACCTGTCATATGCTGTTCCTGTTATAATCTCTGACATTGGGCTGGAAATTGATGGGGCGCAAATATTATTTTAGTGATCAGCACACTGGCTGATCCATTTAGTCAACTTCTTAAATAAAAGTGATATAGCCTAGCTTCTAGGTGCCAGGTAGGAAAAATAACTGGTTAATCTTCTTTTTTAAAAAAAAATTTTTTTTCAACGTTTATTTATTTTTGGGACAGAGAGAGACAGAGCATGAACGGGCGAGGGGCAGAGAGAGAGGGAGACACAGAATCGGAAACAGGCTCCAGGCTCTGAGCCTTCAGCCCAGAGCCCGACGTGGGGCTCGAACTCACTGACGGCGAGATCGTGACCTGGCTGAAGTCAGATGCTTAACCGACTGCGCCACCCAGGCGCCCCTAACTGGTTAATCTTCTAAACATCCACATTTTATCCCTTGGCCCTGGCATCATAGAGCCACATATATTTTCACCTATTTCTTTATTTCTCAAATGAGAGATAAAGTCCTTAAAAGTTCTACCAACACCCTTTTAGTTTATTTACACTGTTTTACTTCAGCAATTGAATAATATTAGAGAATAGCAAACAATTGTACAATTACCCAGGATGCCAAAGGAAAAGAAGAAGAAGAAGAAGAAGAAGAAGAAGAAGAAGAAGAAGAAGAAGAAGCCGCCACCAGTTTTATTTTTCACTCCCGAACACCTCTTTCCTACGCAAGACTTCCACTGACCTCCACCCATGACCCCACTAGCAGTTGTAAGTTCGGCCTGGTAAATAGTTCAGCAGTATGCAGGAGAGACACAGAGTGAAAATGAAAATTAAGCACTTTATTGACAAGAAGAATTAATACCCCAACAAAAAATAAAATCCATATGTACTTTCTTGCTGAGGAAAAATGATGCGCAGACAACACAGACTATTGATTTGAGCCAACTGAAGTTAAAGCAGAATATTTATGGGACCTCACAGTATTTAAATGTCCTAAATTCCACTTAGTACCACTAGCTGCTAGCACTGCAGAATTCTAGCTTTGCACCCTGCAGTTTGTACTAATTGGTGGGAAATGTAGGCCTGATGTCAAAGACAACTATAATTGTCTGATGAAAATAACTTGCTTTTGACACCAGTATATGTTGCACCCCGTATATCACATCCCCCTTGCATAAGGAGGTGTTGTTTTAGATAGCCAAGGTAATTATAATTGGCTTTAATGTATCTGAAATAACCACGTATAAGAGAGTGTTGTAAGAAAGAAGAGGCTTACAATGACCTAGTAGCATTTATGACAAAATGGTTGCTCACAGGGGGAAAAAAAAAAGCCTAACTAAAAGCATAGGCTTACATGATGCAGGTTTTAGAATGTTGGAACGCTTTGATTTAGAGACGATCCTGTTTTGACCGTAATGCATTTTGTCATGTGAAGATTAAATGTGGGGGACGCTTACATTTCTCCAACTCACTGAGCTTCCACCCCAGGACTTACATTTTTTTCTCACATCAATAGACATCTTTTTAAACATTGTATTCATGTCTGCCTCTCTTGACAGCAAATAAAATTTAATAAATAAAATTCCATATGATAAATATGTTAGATTTAAGGAGCCGCCTTGATAAAGTGTGGACATTTTCAAAAATGATTTGTGAAAAACAAATAAATTTACCAGGGATAATGTGTTACCAGCTCCAAATATATTATCGATGATGCACGGAAGTATAATGACCCAAAAGAGCATTTGCACAGTTTTTCACACTGCTTAAATTACTGCCAGATAGGAAAAAAAACATTTTCCAGAAGTTGGACCCATTGCCTCTGTAGATCAACATCTGACTGTAGCAACATCTTGGCTTGTCACTAAATTTCAAATCAACAGCAGCCACTGATAACTTATAACAAGGAGTATTTTCACTTCACAGGCATCAAATCCCATGGCACGTTTTTTTTTATAATGTGCAGTCTTCCCTCCCGATCCCTATTTCAACCTTCTGCCAGGTTTTGAGCCTCCTGACCTTTCTAGACCCACTCCCTTACCTGAGAATCTTTTCTCTTACACAGATATTCACAGATGGATTTGGAAAGAAGTGATGGCTCCTCCTCATGTCTCTGCTCTTGGATTTTACAGCACTCATTATACTTTATACCACAAAATTTCACACCCCCTCACTTCCCCATGCCGGATTGTGAAGTTAACATTTACTTTGTGTTAAAATAAGCCAAGCAATATGCTAAATGCTTTACATGCATTCTTTCATTGAATCCTCACATCAATTCTGTCAAATGGTTACTATTAATTAACTCCATTTTGCAGATGAGGAAACAGAGTTTTGATGTCTGTGCTGTTAACAACTTAGTAACACCACCTATCCTCTGTGAAATTGATGTGTTTATGCCACATTCATGTTTTTGCAGATTCATTATGTTTACCTAACAAGAATGAGCATCATAAAGCTTCCACAATATAAAATACAATTATGATCTTTTGATAATGACAACCAAAATAGGTAATGTTTAATATTTAAGAGCTTCAAATTTTTATAATTTATAGATAACTTTGGAATATGGCAAAACTTAACACCTAGGAACTTGTATGTTGATACCCTGACGAAATCATAACAAACCCTCTGCCAAGAGGCTATAATAAATCTTAAAATAAGAAGGTAACAGAAGCATCTGGGTGTCTCAGTCAGTAAAGCATCGGACTCTTGATCTCAGCTCAAGTCATGATCTCAGAGTTCGTGGCTTCAAGCCCCACAATTGGTCTCTGTGCTGGCAGCGTGGAACCTGCTTGGGATTCTTTCTCTGCCCCCCTCCACTCTGTCTGTCTGTCTGTCTCTCTCTCTCTGTCAAAATAAACAAACTGAAAAATTTTTTTTTAAAAATTAGAAATCAGATGCATCCATAGTGATAAAAATAGGGTTCCAGGGATGGAGAAATCCCTTGAAAACACCTTGCAAAGTACAAAATGGTCTCCTTTTGTCAGTTTTATGTATAATGTTTAAAAATTCCCAACTTTTATTTTTTGTGTATATGACCAACACACATTCATACAATTCTTATTTATTCGAGTGTGTGTTTGTCCATATTTCGAAACATACTGTGAAAGAGATTTATTGATTATATCCTATTGTTTTTATTTTTATTTTTTAGTAGGAGGGAAAAAAAAGCAAATTTTACTTTTGTATGTGCTCATAGAGATATAAAATTCAAAGAACTGACCAAAGCAGGCAGCTTTTAGAACTTTAGACAAAGAAACCATTTGTGAGGAGTTGACAAAACAAAGAAGTTCGGGCTTGCTGTAGAAAATTAATGAAGTAACAAGGTTTCTTTATACAACTTCTCTGCCCTGACTTCTCAACTTCCCTATCTGTGGTAATAAGGATTCCTTCTACCCTCCATGTGTGGGGAGGGCACCCTTCCTATGAGGAACTTATTTCCGAAATTTGAGTGGACGGAGAAAGGTCAGAGTACTCCTCTTGCACTGGCTATTTCTTAAGTAACTTTAATTCAAAATAATCAATATGCCCAAGTGGCATATTTTGGGGTGGCCTGCCTGGAATCCCATCAGCACTGAACTATGCTATGCTGATACATGGATCAGATTGCTTTTAAATTTTTTTTCAGAAAATCTTTAATACAAACTCTCTTCCATTCGTTTATTTTTTTTCTTCCAGTTTTTGTGTAAATTACGGTGAGTTAAGGTACAACGTCATATTAGTTTCAGGTGTAGAATTTAGCGATTCATCATGTACGGATGCAACCAGTGCCCATCCCCCACCCACTTCTCCTCCAGCAACCCTCAGTTTGTTCTCTATGGTTAAGAGTCTGTTTCTTGGTTTGCCTTTCTCTCTCTTCCCCTCCCGCCAACCATGTTCATCTGTTTTGTTTCTTATAATACTGTATGAGAGTAGAATTAAGAAAATTTAAGAGAATTACCAGCAGTCTTCAAGTACACTGTGTCAGAGTCAGCCTCCATAGTTGGGGCATCCAGTTGTTTACACTGTGGAGTTGTGTTTATTAAAGAAAATGCACTGAACTTCCATGAGGCATTTGAATTAGAAAAGTATTCTAGTGCATCATACCACCATTTAGTGGGGGCCTACTTTGTATTAGACACTGTAATCAGCTTGATGTACAGATGGTTGAGATATATTCAAAATAATAATAACAGAAATAGCAGCCAGAATGCATTGAGCATTTCCTATTTTATATCCACTATGCTAAGTTATTTATTCATTAATACATGCTTAGTGAGACAAATCTGGTTCTAGGTTTCAGGTAGCATCGAGGAATGAATAGAACAGACAGGAGCTACATAAGGGTAAGGACTATCATCAGCCTCTGTTTTACACATAAGAGAATTGAGCCTCAGAAGTATTTAAGAAACTTATCCAGCATCAGAAGGCAAGGAAGTCATGAAGCTAAGACTTCTCTATTAACTTTAAAACATGCTTCCATGCTATGTGTAGTGTGGGCTTACTACTATTGTAGTCAAGGAGGACTTTTCATACTGTTCGGGTAAGAGAAGATTAGTACTTGCCAAATCTTAAGTCCTGATAGAAATTCTTATAAAATAAACTCCCAGGGGTTTATCAAAAAGGACTATTTTAGTCATTAAATCCAAGATTAAAAATCTGAAACAAATTGTAGGCTATAGGGTAGTGAAACTAAGAACTACCATTCCTTCTCGATGGAACTCTTTAGTGCAGCTTACATTAATAGGTTTTCAAAGAAGGCCATCATCATGGAGTAAGAATGAGTAAGAATAGATATCTTAGTTTCAAGCTATAGTTCTGACATTAACTTGCTATTCTAATTTTTCAGGAAAATGTAATGAGTGCCTATTAAACATCAGGCACTGAAATAAATGCTGAGGATACAGTGGTGGAAAAGAAATATCCCTGACTTTATGTAACATATAATCTAATCATGGCAATAGACATTTCATATATAGTTGAAAAATGAGAATTACAAAGAATAAGAACGGGGTGTTTTAAAGAAAGATTAACTTGAAGGATTCATTGGGAAACCAAATTTGGACTGAGGCTTCAGAGGAAGGCCACGTGGAGGAAATGAATGTTAAGCTGAAACCTTAGGGGCTAGTAGGATTGATACAGGCAAAAAGCTTTCTAGGAAGACACAAAACCCCCAAAGACTCAGTACTGGGAAATAGGTTGGCATGTGTTAGAAACAGAGATAAAGCCAGTGTGAGCAGGGTCAAGGTGAATGGGACTGGGATGGGATGGGAGGCAAGTGATATGGCAGAACTAAATGGAATCAAATCACGAAGTCCTTACTGAAAAGTTTATATTCAGGCTGTCGGAAAGCGTGGACATAAAGCCACTTTTGTGAGGCTTTCAATTCCTATCAACAGTCAAGTGAGATAGTGAGGTTGGACGATATGTGAGATCCCCTCCAGCCACTACATTCCATAAGGCTACATTATTTAACTCAATTCAACACTACGTAATCAACTATAATATGCCAAGTCCTGTGTTGGGGATACCAAAACTGGTATGGCAAGGTGGTAACCCAGAGTCTATTTCCAAGGTGCCTGGAATCCATTGAGGAAAAAGAAAAGAAGATGAGAGCAGGTAGCTATAACACGGTATAAAAAATGGTATCCCAGAGGAATGCATATTGCATAAGAGCACAGTAGAAGGACTACTTGTATTATTTGTATTGTTTACTTATAAAATCTTATATAGAAGAATTATTTTAGGATTTCATATGATTGGCATAGCTTGACTAAGAAGCTCTCCATAAAGTCCTCTTCTGGGAACATTGGTTTGTCTTGGTGCTTAGCGTTCCTTTGATTAATTTGGATTTAATCATTGCCATCAGAAGCCTCTTGCTGAAGTGTAAACATAACACATTGATGCAATAGACGGTAACTCAGACATATTGGTTTCAATTTGTGAGTCAATTCAAATAATTTGGAAGAAGCTTCTTGGAATGTTGTTTGAAATTGGCATCAAACTTAATAAAAGGAATGGTAAGATCAGTCCCCATGTTTAGATGGGTAGGGACGGAGAGTACTATAGATTTGCCTTCTTTGCTTTAACTCACTGCTTAGTCTGGTGTGTGACATTGTTATCCCTGAATGCATGAAATGTAGGTTTTAGTCAGTTTTTTTCTGCATGGGTATTTTTATTTATTTTGTTTTTACTTTTTACTTGCATAGTTAAATTCTGCAGGAGAAAAGGCTTTCAAAGAATGAAAGACAGGGTGGACCTCTGTGACTAGGGGAAAACCCAGATCTCCACTTGATGTCACAGCAGAAGCCTGGGCAGCCACAGTCTTGTCACACATAGGGGGTGTGAGGTTGAGAAGGATGAGGGATGACGAAATGGTATGCAGGAAACTTCAGAATCATGCTTTGCCTTCTGCATCACCATCTGCCAAAGTTGTACTCATAGAATATCAGTTTGTGCCACCTAAAATGAAATGAAAGATTCCTGGTAGTATCATGAAGGAAGGTACCATTGATGTCACAGGCAGTTTTGTTCTGATTCCATTTCTGCATCCTGTAGAAACATTTAAAAGTAGTCATTGAGTAAGCAAACCTGAGGAGAAAGGGCAAAAGAGAATGATGCCAGAAAGCCCAGAGCAATGTTTCCAGAGTTTTATCGCTTCAATAAGAGATGAGCTGTCCTAGGAATAACTAATACATTCTGACACTTTCCCCTGTTGCACATGTTAATTTTGCGTGTGGTATTGTTTTGCACAAAATAATTACATTTGATTGATAACTTCCATGCCACATTTTAACTTAATTGGAAACAGCCCAATATACACCTAAAAGAAGAAAAAGAATGCAGAAAACATGCAAGAGAAAAATATTCTCTCTCTTTGCAGTGTTCAGCCAAATTCGCATGTTTAAAAAGACCTTACTTCTTCCTGTAATAGGCATTATATCCTTACATAGATCAATATTTTTTTTTATCAAATAACAATTTACTGTAGGCTTAAGGAAGAACAACTTTTCATGTAGTTCATATTAAGATAAGATGATATTTTATAACACAGTATTAAACATATTTGTGGATTTTTGTAAGCAAAATATTATTCCCAGTGAAATTAATCTTCTAATTGATAATATTAGTAAATATAGGAAAAAAGGATTGGAAAAATAAAATTGCTTGTGCTTTTAGAACAATCTGAAAGACTGTTTCATTTTGAAAAATAACAGAACTATCTTTATTCATACTTAATTACCCTTAATTTGTTGGAATATTTTCTGTGAAAAATAACAATACAGGAGCGTAAACAGCCTCATGTTCATATTCATAAGGTCATATTGTAAGAAATTATTTTCTGCTTTATGGCGGATGTAACAATTAATAACATTAAACATATTCCGACAATTTTCCTGAAACAATGAGTCACAGACGCTTCACTTCCTGCAAAATTATTATGCAAATAGTTAAAATATTGAAATGAACCTAAGAATTGATACTCTAACAGATCAGTCCTGTTATAATTTGTTGACAATGAGTAATCTATTTGAGACAAAGTGAAAGCAGCTGTAGAAGAAAACTTAATAGAAAAATTACGCCTACGGAACATTTAAATGTAGGTGCTGAATAAATTATCTATACATTAAAAGGTTCATATATTTCAAAGAAATGATGAAAAGTTTGAAAAAAAATCTGAGAAAATTTAACAAAAAGCAATAGAATTCTAAATGTGATCAAAACTACAGGAGAACTCTATTAAATGTATAACCTTGTTGCACACAAATTACTCTTTTCAGAGTCTGTTCTTTTATTGGATTGCTCTGCCATTTTATGGAATATATTTTAATGTTGTACAAAGAAAATGAATTTCACGGATTTGATTTAACAGTTTAGTTTCTTCATGTTACTCTCTTGTGCTACGATGAAAGTTTGCTCTTTTATTCAGTTATCTACTCCATTATAGGTTTGACAAGCTCTCAGAGAGAAAGAGAGAGAGAGAGTATGTGTGTTAGAGCTTGGGCTAGAAACTATGTATTATTCAAGTAGAGTCTTATCATTTTATCAGGAATGTTCAGCGCATGCTCCCTAAAACGGCATCTGATCGACGCAAGTTAGATTCAGCAAATCATTTGACCTGCACACTGACAAATGACTAGCTTAGGAAGCTTTCCAGGGCTTGTGGAATATTGCCGACCAGACCAGAGAGCTGATTTGTGGAAACTATCTTCTTCTTTTTAAATTATCTTCATTGATTTTGATTCTCTTGAAATTTGGTTTATTTTGAAGCAAACGTTATTTGGGAGTACATACTATTTCTGGAAAGGAGCCTTTTAATAGAAAAACAATGTGATGATATTAGTACATTAACAGAAACAGTCATTATAGTTATATTTTAGGAATCCAATGTTTTATGATTATCATGGCCATTATTAATATTATTACTTTAGAAGAGGCATGAAAGTACAAGGCCACTGAACTCAAAAGACAGTGAATGATTTGCCTTACTCCTATAATCCTGGAGCAACTCTACACTAGCAAAACATAGTCTAGATAAAGTGGATTTTGATACTAAATAACCATCTGCCATAGCCCTATTCTTATCTTGGGATTCCATTGGAAAGAAGACCAAAGTCAAAGATTAATGGGAAAAAATAGGGCAAAGGCACCTGACAGTTTGTCTGTATGTCCATTCTTAACTCTGCCTCACGTTTCGGAATCTACCTTTTATAATGATACTGCCCTTCCACCTCAACTATGTCCACAATCATGTCGATATTCAACTTTGCCATCCTTTAGGAAAAATTAAATGTTCCAAACAAACAGACAAATAAAAGTACTGTATCAGTTGCTGAATTTAGTGAACCAGAAGAGATCCTACAGACCATCAAGTGTAAAACCTTCATTTCACCCATGAGGAAACCAGGACTCAGAAATTATTAGTGAACTTACCCAAGGTCACTGAGCTAGCTAATAGCAAAATCAAGCTCAAATCTAACAGTTCACCATGTTACATTCCATTCTGGAAAGTCACCAGGAAGAGATATCTGCATGACAATAAGAGGATTACTGAAAGTCATTGTTTGATTTACAATCTAGATCTAGTTAGAACTTAGAAAAAGATGTATTGGAAAAGAAAAAAATATTTGTAGTTTTATACTTTTTTTCTGGTTTATCCTCACCCTTCTGTCATAGAGACAGAGGAATGATAAGACTGAATTTCCTTTCCTGCGTTGCAAATGATTTATAAACTGACAGAGTATCAATAATAATCTAAGAATTATCCTATATATTTAAAAAAATCAATTCAATTAGACCATTCAAAATGTATTTAAAAAAATAAATGCTTTTGTTAGTAGCAAACTTTGGATAGCAATTACCTTCTACATTAACCTAGGCTCCTTTTGACCATGTCAATACTATCATGGCACAGACCAGGCATTTGATGATAGACCAGACAACCAAATTATTTTCCTAATTACATAGAAAATATAAAACAGAGTTGAAACCAAATCGTTTATCTTCGAACCCATAAGCTGGTAGGGGAAAAAATATGAAGGAAATGATTACCCTAGTTAATTAAACGTGGCTGTTAAGTAGATACTTAAGATAAAGCAGCAATTTAAGAATATCCTACTTGCAGAATCATGAGTAGGACCTATGTGGAAGGTATGTTAGGAGGAAGGAAGTGTTGAGTGCAGCCTTCGGTGAAAATGATAGTAAAAAAAAGTTGTGAATTATAAGTAGATATTTTGAAGCTCAAAACTTATTTGACAGGCAAGAAAGTAAGAAAAACACAAATACAGGAAAATGAAATGCTTTGTTATGTCCACACTAATTTTAAGGGAAATCACTTAATTATTTAAAGTTCAAATAATTATACTTGGCTTCTGAAAGAAGTGTGAATGGTTAAGTTTTGGATGTTAACAGGTTAACACCTATGACATTAGTTTATCTATTTGGGGCCTTGCTTATGCCTGTGGTTACACTAAGTAACATTACTGTTGGTAAACCCAGATTGATTCAGGTTTTTATCTGGCAACCATGCATATCATACAATTTTAGTTTTATTATTTTTACTTATGCAACTGTAATGAAACCTGGGAAGAATATGGAAGTTATTTCAGGCATGAAGCAGGCATTTTATGAAGATTTTTGAAGGAGGGGAAAAAAAAAGAAGAATGTATTTCTAATCCGTGCGTTTCAAAGCTGCCACTACGGTATTCTGAATTGTCTTGTAATTAATTCTCTCTGTTTCATATGATTCTGAGACTAGTCATTTGGAGAAAATATGTAGAACTCGGTTGTCTGGCCTTTCTGAATCTATTTTTCACAGTTGCAAAGTACTGGTCAAACAAATTAAATTACCGCAGCAGTATGTAACTAATTTTATGTAAATTAAGGTGTTAATGTTCTGAATCACATTCCTGAAAATGGTCTGTTTTCTCTTGCAGCTTTTCTTCATTAATGATGCTATGAATAGTCAAATCGAAAAATTAATTCCTACAAGACTAAGTGGATAAATTGTCACCCTTTGACCCCTCAAAGAATTAGATCTAAATATAGTTTTATGGTCAGCCCACTCTACACTTGTCAGTAGCCCGACCAAATAAATCAACATTTTAAACTTAATGCAACTAGGGGTGAGATTATGTGAAATAAATTCCATCTTGTTTATATAGAGTGAGATCTTTTAGAGCTAATGGTCAAATTGTGTGATGCAGAATTAGTGTCAAGATTAGACCTTTATGGGCCGTCTTTCTGCTCCTAGTAAAAGGTACCATCTTGCCCTAGCATCTTTTCTCTGTTTAAACTTTACAGTCTCCACTTCAAAAATGATCCATATGAAGTCATGGAATATCAGTTAAATAAAATATTTATAATAGGAAATACCTAAGACAAATTGAAAGTCAGAAGAGTAAATTCATCATCTATCGAAATACTTTCCAAAGCATATAAAGAAAATCGAGAGGTTTTCTAATTACTTGGCAAACTCACATAACCCATTGATTGAATTAAAACTGTTTAGTAGAGGCAAACAGCTAAATTATTTATCTGTTGGGATTTTTATCTAGGATAATAAATGTTTGTCCACTTCCTGAAGTGCAGTGCATACAGATAACAATGCAGCACAGGGTTCCAGAAAGGTAACTGCGTCGTAAGTATTGTTTCTATGATAAATGGCAGCTTGCATTTCACAAGAAATGGCTTTCCCAAGTAATTCACCATAATTGGGACCGAACTATGACCTTTCCAGGTGCCAAAAGATACTTTTTAATTTTAAAAAAATCATACATATTTTTACATCTCTTTGCAAAATGTTTCCTAACAACCATTTGATCAATCTTTTTAGAACTTCCAATAGATGAAAATGATCTATAGATAACCCAAAACTACCAATCATTCATTCAGATAGAATGAAAAATAGTCTCTTATTTTCCATTTTCATTTTGATCTTTAAATCCATTCCTGAAACTGACAAATTTAATATGTGGAATAACAAAGGACATACTACCAATTTTAAAGAAGCGTCTCAAAACCAGTAGTGGACTTCTTTAAGCAGTTAATATGATGAGTTCTAAACTGTGATCCCACTCAGGCATCCATAGCTGAAGTGTTTACTGCCATTAACAAACATATCCAGGTTATGTAACTGGCCAGATCAAAGGTAGCCGGAGAACTACAGTGAATTGAGAGGTAACTGAAGGGAGACAACATTGATGTCTCCAAACCAGGCTGACCTGGTAATTTTACATTTAATACAGCCTGAAGAGCTGGACCCAGCCTGTCTCCTGAGCCCAGGATAACCCTAACTTGAGGAAAGAAGCAAAGGACCCACTAGTATCCTGAATGGGATCCTGGGACAGAAGAAGGACATTGGTTTCAAACTAAGGAAATCGGAATAAAGTGTGAGGTATTTGTTGGATATTCATGGAGTAATGCCCTTGAGAGAAAAAAAAAGCATGGGAGTTGTCAGAATTGGGAAGAGAACAATGTAGAGTCAAGGTTGTATTATTATTTTTCATCTATGTAACTCATGCCTATGTAATAACCTGTGAGCATCAGCATATATTATTCCAAATACTCACTTAAAATTTTAAAATAATTAAAGTCCTTCGAATGAAGTAAATCACAGTGAATTGTCCAACTTCCTATTGCTGTATTAGAAAATTCCTGGACTTTTTTCAAAGCCAGCTGCACTGGGGCTGGAAGGACATCAGAGGAACTCACCCAGGGAGCTCCATGGAAAGGCAGTCAGCTCCCAGCTCACAAACCAGGCCTGGGTTCTAACTGTAAATCTCCAAGCACTTTTCATACATTACCTATAATACCCTTTAAGACATGTTGGCTGAGGACTCTTTTTAAAATATATATATGTATTTATTTCCTTTAAATCAATAATGCCTTTCTAGCACTCAGTACTAATATACCTTATGCTTCCATAACACCTCTTTTAAATAATATGTTCAAAATACATTAATTCATCCTTTGACCCATAGGAAGTAGATTTGATTATATTTCTTCATATACCTCACATTACCTGGAATAATGCCTTGATTAGAAGCATCTTTTTCTAGTGATAAAGACACGGGATACAAAATCAAAAGAAGCCGTATTGAGTCCTGGCACCAAGCCACACTGGTATAAATTTGGGCAAATCATTTAACCTCCATGAGCCTGCTTACTCATCTTATAGTTCTGAGAAATTAAGTGAAAAATAAATATGAAGGCATTTGTAAATTATTAGTGAATTAGTAAAGTTAATTCATTTATCTCTTCAAAAAGTATCATAGTACTAATGTGTGCCAGCCATGTGCTAGGTGCTGGGGATACATCATAAACAAGTGTTGGTTCCTCCTTCTAAGGAACTCATGGTTTAGTTGAGCAAATAGACATTATACAAGTAATCGTAGGCATGATGATGGTTGTGACCAGAGGTCCAGAGTACATGGGCCCATCTATGTGGCTGGAGAACAAGCTAACGGAAGGTGAAAAATCAGCTTATGGTAGCTTCTCAGATTCAGGTCATAAATAAATGATAAGGCTAGGTGAAGGTAAAAACCCGTTTTTTTTTTTAAATTTAATGTTTACTTATTTATTTTGAGAGAGAGGAGGAGGAGCAGAGAGAGAGGGGAGAGAGAATCCCAAGCAGGCTTTGTGCTGTCAGCTCAGGGCTGGATTCCGTGAACCGTGAGATCTGACCTAAGCCAAACCCAAGAGTCGGACGCTTAACTGAGTGAGCCACCCAGGTACCCCAACCCTGTTATTTTTTTTTTAATTTAATTTATTTATTTTTGATAGAGAGAGAGAGAGAGACCTGGGAAGGAGAAGAAAGAGAGCAAAAGAATCCCAGGCAGGCTCTGCGCTGTCAGCACAGAACCCAATGCAGGGCTTGATCTCACAAACTGTGAGATCATGACCTGAGCTCAAACCAAAAGTCTGACATTTAACTGAGTGAGCCACCCAGGTGCCCCAAACCTTTTTTTTTTTTAAGGCCAAGCAGAAATGTATTGAAAGAACTAAAAAGAGAACCTAGAAATTTAAATTCTTTGTCTGATAGTTTTGTCCAGTAGGTTGTAGCTCCCAAACATTTGATAAACTGGTGGGTGGAAATAAAGAATGAGATATCTGTTTATCATGTAGCTCATGGGTGATGTCTACTTTCAAAGTAGATAATTAATCACATTATATTAGACATTGTTGTAATATTCAGCGCCCTTGAACTGCCCTTGTAGAAAGTTAGACTCTCTTCTAACAATGTCTATTTAGCACTTCATTTAAATTAAACACTCTAAATGGAAACCCAGTTCATCCTGAAAACTTCATTGTAGTGTACTTTGTTGTAGAAAACTCAAATTATATTAACTGAACAAAAAATGTCATAACAACTTAATACAAATGTTAAGATGGAAGAGCAAAGAAGAAATCAAGGATCACTGAGCCCCTCCTATGCTCCAGGTGATGTGTGGGTATGCTTTCACGTGTATTACTTGCCTTAATCTTGTTTAAAAGGTGCGTTTCTCAGCCAGAGTGATAAGTCATGACTTTGAAATGATGTCATGAGAATGGCACACTTTACCACTGCCCTCTTTTTTTTAAGTTTATTTTTATTTTGAGAGAGAGAGAGGGTGCGTGCAAGGGGGGAAGGGGCAGAGAGAGAGAGGGAAAGTGAGAGAATCCCACGCAGGCTCTTCACCAGCAGTGCAGAACCTGATGGGGGGGGCTCGAACTCACGAACCATGAGATCATGATCTGAGCCGAAGTCAGACGCTTAACCAACTGAGCCACCCGGGCATCCCAGTTTTTCTAAAAACAAAACAAAACAAAAACCACAGTTATAAGGCCATCAGATAAATTTCAATAGAGAGGCATCCTACAAAATATCTGACCGGTGTACCTCAAAACTTGTCAAGGTTATAACAAACAAGGAAATGCTGAGAAACTGTTGCGGTCAAATGAAACATAAGGAAACACGTAGACTAGATGTAATGTGGTATCCTGGATGGGATCCTGGGACAGAAGAAGGTCATTGGTTTCAAACTAAGGAAATCCGAATAAAGTGTGGACTCTAGTTAGTAATAACATACCAGTAGTGGTTCATTAATTGTAACAAACGTACCATACAAATGTAAGATGTTAATAATAGGGGAAATTAGGTTTAGATTATAAGGGAATTCTGTACTATCTTTGTAATTTCTCTATAAATATAAAACTGTTCTAAATAAATTCCATTCTAAAAAATGTACGTTTTATTAATCTCATTTTACAAACGAGGAAAATTTAAGTGATTTCTCTAACATTACATAGCTAGTAAGACATTAATTTCCGCTTGCTGGCATGCAGGACGAAGAGTTGGCATTTTCCACGAGAGAAAAGCAACAGCGGCTCTTACAGAAAGTCCTGGCAGCCACTGACCTGGATGCTGAGGAAGAGGTGGTGGCAGGAGAATTTGGTTCCAAATCCAGCCAGGTATCTCGGCACTTTGGCACAATGAGCTCTGTATCTGGGACCGACCACCCCGTGTACATGGAACACTGCTCTTCATGGGGCAAGACCCACGAAGCACGTGCACCCACTCTTCAAGCGATTCAGGAAATGATGTCCACAGGGCCACACAGGTCAAGCCTGGGTGCTCAGCACCAAAGCTGGATAGGAATTTTCCACATCATTTTCTTTCCTCTAGCATTGACCAAAGTGATCTAGGTGCAGTGTTTGTTAACTGTGTTGAAGCAAATGCATCAAGGGGCGCCTGGGTGGCTCAGCTGGTTAAGCGTCCAACTTCGGCTCAGGTCATGACCTCACAGTTTGTGGGTTCAAGCCCCGCGTCGGGCTCTGTGCTGACGGCTCGGAGCCTGGAGCCTGCTTCGGATTCTGTGTCTCCCTCTCTCTCTGCCCCTCCCCTGCTTGTGCTCTGTCTCTCTCTGTCTCAAAAATAAATAAAACATTTAAAAAAAATTTTTTTTTTAAAAAAAAGAAAATGCATCGAGAGCTTGGTTCTGTCTTTGTGAATCATCCAGGACTTTTTCAAAAAGTTGGGAGACTATATTTTGGGGGGTCTTTTTTTCTGGGCCATTTTTTCAATCTTGGGGAGTGGTCATTCCTGTATATAAATATTTGTAATATTTAAGGTGTATTTATGTTAATGCTCTGAATAAACAGAAATGGAACTTTTTAAAAAAAATCTTTTTTGAACATACATCTGCCTAAATCCAAAGCCCCGCACACTCTGACCAGGGAATCTTGTTCTGGATCAAGGAAGTGTCGTTTACAACATCTTATATCATGTTTTATTTTTTTCACATTTTTAGCACTAGGAAGTATATAAAAACATTAGAAAAAGAATTCCAGTAGCTGTTTAACCAAATGTCATGCATCTCTGTTCAAGAGTTTACTGGTCACTTCCTTAAAATAAAGCCTATACCTGTGATAATAAATATGTGTTTTCTGCAGGTATTTAAACATAAATGGACACACCCACATATCCTTACAGAGAACACACACATACCCACTTGCATAAGAGAATAGCTACCTAAATGTATGATTTTAAGTTATTGTTAGTATTATTTTTTCCCCAATTAACATAGCAAACCAGAGGGAGTCACTCATTTGCCAGGTTCTGCTCAGTAACGTATTGTTTGGACAGTCAAATAATATATAAACTCTCCTATTCTCTCATTGTTTAGGAAAGATATGTTCAAAATTAATAAAAATTCATTATATCTATATACCATTCATTCATTCATTCCTTCATTCATTCATCCATTTCTAAACAAACCTAAATACCACCCAGTGTTCTCAAATTTAATCATCATCATAGGTGATTCAGGTGATGTTACAGACCCAGGATTGTGCTATAGATGATTTAACAGACCAGAAGAGGCATGTCAGCAAAGGAGACAGCATGAAGAAAAGCCCAGAAACACAAAAGTGGAGAATCTGTGCCGGAATCAGCAACTAACTGGTAGATTATTTAAATGTTCAGATGTTGTAGAACTCTTAGAAAACAAAGGTCATTGCAGACAGTTTTATAACCTAAGTATTTTTGCTTCTTTAGGGCTGATAACCTGTCTCATATTTTAAACTGATACGTATTTGTTTATTTAACAATTCAAAATCTCAGGACATGTTTACCTTCTTAAGGAAAATGTCTGCTAATTTGGAAAAATCAGTTGTAACAAAATACATTGGTACTATCTATGAAATTGAGTTTTGTCAAAATGTGGTTAAGAGTTCATGCCCATGCTTGAATAAGTCTAGGGAATTGGTAATCTTATCAACATTTTATTTTTTAATTGTGATGATGAATAATGAATTGTCAACCCTGAAAACTTTATAGTAGCTAAAGGGCCATCAATATTGCCGGATGCAAAGTTAAACCAACTTTTACAGATGAGAGATGCCTTTCGAATAGCTGTGATGAAATGTATTCCACCAGATGAATTTCTGTGATATGATTGCAAAATGAACCTCTCTCTCTCTCTTTTTTTAAACAGGCAAGGGAAGGGGGCAGTCAGTCTGAGATTTACACCTGATTTGTGTTATAGTAATCTTTGAAATTAAGAAGTGTATCCTTGCATTTCATTAAATTCTGGCTAATGAGATAACTGTCTTCCCAAGGAGGGAATGATAAAGTACTCAGGCCATAAAGCATAAATTAATACTGCAAGGTTAAACACTGGAACTAACTCATGTTTCAACAAAAGCCCCTACCAGCAGTTAAATTAACTGACATAAATACCATAAAATCTGTCTTTATTTTAGTTTCAGATGATGCTTCTTTTTACACCCCTGCTTTCAGTTTGTATAACTCATTTTTGCACATTATTGCATGCACCATTTGCCATTTAAAGAATCAGCTACAACGGGGAAAAAGATTTAAGGAATCAAATACTCCGAGAGGAAAAAGAAACTGGTGGGTCTGGGGGTATCATACTGAAGATTGTTAGTGCCGTTGAAAAATACTACAATAGACAACGGTAGTTCAAAGAAACAGTTAATTATGAGACGACCAGCCCAAAGAAATCTACTTTTTAAGCTTTTGATAGACATTTTGAAAAAAAAAAATGCCGAAGAAAACCTGTGGTGATAATAGGTTTGATATATATTCTGGCAAAAATTATATCACATTAATGAGGTGGCTTAAAGGGCTCATGCATTTTGTAGGAGGCATTTCAATGTATTAGTATAATTAGCAGTGATGAGAAAACTGTTTGGAACTGAATTACCTCTCACGAGTTCATTTGAGCTATATGAAATTACACCATGCAAGAAGGAAAATTATGGAGCCATCCAGAGAGAGTTCATGCCTGATTTGATCATAGCCACTAATTGGATGATCATTTTCGTAAAGCTTTTCAAATGGTTGACAGTTTCTGCCTCTCATTTTTTTTTTTAATGGACGAGCTCTTTATTTCTTGTACTAAGCAACCAAACATAGGTTTGTTAGAGATTTGGGTGTTTCTACAGGGACCTTACAGGTGTAATTGTCACAATCTGAGCAACCTTTGTCCCTTAATTAGCTGCTTTTGGGGAACCCCTAATGAGAGTTGCTGTTCTTATTAACAATCTTAGAGAATACCTGATGAGTGAAGCTCTCCAAGCCTGATGTATGTCAGCAGCTACCATATGACAGCAATTTAATGAAGTTAAAATCTGACCCGGTTGGGATGGATCGAGGAGCGTTTGGGTTGTACTGCTTTTGATTCTTCTGAGTGTGTGTGTGTGTGTGTGTGTGTGTGTGTGTGTGTGTGTGTGTTTAATGTGAAGTGGGTGCTCTGATAAAGGACAACAGAAAAGTAAAGGGTAGGGGGCAGAGAAAGGAAGCTTTATTTATGGATTTACTTTATGAACTCTATTCACAAGACAGCCAATAACCAATATCAGAGGATAATTAAAATCATGCAATTAGCTTTCTATGTATAAAGTGCTTCGTATGAATAGCATAAAGCAGCAAAGTCTTAGTATTTGAAGGATAACTAAATATCATACTTATTTTCTGCGTACCTTTTTATCTTCTCCCTACATCCTGCTTGAAACAACATTTTCATTTTAGCCATACAAGATTTTCAAATGAGATTCAATCTCGTGGTGTTAAAATTTTTTTCATTGTACTTCTTTCAAATAACATGCATGACCTAGTAAATCGGAAAATAAAGTCATTATGGAATTGTGCCACTTGTTTTGTTGCTGAAAAGAAAAGAAACATTAGGTTAATGATTTTTCAATATGATTGTCAGGTTCTAATATTATGAGAGTCAGCTGAGATACAAAATAGCACTGATTTTTTTGTGTGTGTACTTATGTGTGTGTGCATGTGTATGCATATACCTGCATGCTCATGTTCAAATTCTAAAGTGTTTTTTCTCCTGGCCAAATATTCCAACTTCTACCCTCTTTATTTGGAAATATCACCTATTTACAGCTAATAGATATCACAGGACACTTGCTCATAAACACTACTTTTGGCAATATTTGCATATGTATATTTCATGCACAAATCAGAAGGTGAAATCAAAGTTTTAGTGAGTCTTCTGGCTCCTCCTTGGATTTTCTGTGCCTCTGACTTTCCTAGGTCTACAGAGAAGTTGTTAAATTTGGCCACTCAGATAGTTGAAACCAAACATCTTTTTAGTAGGAGCAGGATATTTTACAAGTGTGCTTGCCACACCGAGGGAGCAGAATTCTGAGGCATCTGAAATTGAAATGTCAAGAAATCAGAACTTAGAGATACTGTTATTCTTAGGTAAGTTAGTTAAATTATTTCAGAAAGGAAACATGTTCCTTAGTAATAAATAATTCCATTTTAACCTTTTTTTTTTCAGTGCTAGAAAGGCTCATAGGGATTGATGAACAAATTGTTGGATTTACATACAAGACATATTTTCAGTCTACAACCTGTTCTCCACTGACATGTATTTGTTCAGGATACCAAAATGTAAAATAACCAACAAATTTCTGAGTGAAAAGTCTAAAGGACATTAAAAAAATTATCTTTCTAATGGCTTTCCTTGAACTGTTGTTGTTGTTGGCTTTCTGGAAATTCTCTTTTCCTCAGCTTCTTACTATACCAACTCCCCATGGAAAGCTAAACTACCCTTTTGCATATTTTCATTATCAGCTTACTGCTTTTTTTGAACTGGAATTTGGTTACCCCTGAGTTTCCTATGTTAGTTTCCCTCTTTCTTACATTTCTTCTTTCACAAGAAAATTGATGTCAATTTTCTGAGTTCTTGCCCTCATATTTGATTGATACTTCAGCTAACTATGGAATTCTAGGTATGAAATCATTTTCCTTCAGAACTCTGAATGCAGTGCGGAATTATCTTCTGCATTTCAGTGTTGCTGATGAGAAGTCTGGTGCTAGTTTGATTGTTATTCCTTTAGAAGTTACTACTTTTTCCCCCAAGAGTATAAGGATACTATGTTTTCTTAGGCTCATGTATTTGAGAATTTGTTGTTGTTGTTGTTGTTGTTTTCTATATACTAGCACACATAAATGGAAAATCTGGCTGGACAAAATCCTTAGGATATAATATTTCCCGCTCAAATCTGCAGCTTTACTTTGCAAGGTAGAAATCTGATACTAGTCAGACTTGTATATTTTGGTAGGAAATTTATTTATTCTGCCTGCAAAATACTTGCATGGATTTTTTCTAATGTTTGTGTTCAAATATTTTTCAATACATATATTTCTATTTAAATATATAATTCCGTTGATTATTTCTGAGATGTTAGTTGTTTATATATGCCTATGTAAACAATATATTCAAATATTCTAAGCACAGGAAAGTGTTTTCAATCATAATCTTTGATTATTGTTATTCGAATCCTTATGCTTCCTCTTCAGGAACACCTGAGTGCTGACTTCCCCTCTGACCATCTCTCATGTGCATTCTTTTCTTCCTTACTATTTTCATCCCTTTGTTCTTTTCTTCTATATTTTGGGAAAGAATGTCAGCATTTTCTTTCTTTTTTCCCCCACATTGCTGTATGAGCTTCCACAGCAATAATTCTAATCGGCTCTTTATTAACTCTGGAACAGACTTGAATTTTTCTATTGTATGTTTTAGTCTCCTTAGGCTTTCCCTTTTCTCACTTCTTATTTTATCCTGTTGCTGTGTGTATCGGATTCTTCTCTCCGTAGGATGTTCTGTTTCTGTTTTGTAGGGGCCAAATAATCTTTAATCATATTGAGAATGGAAGAAAAGTTTAAATATTTTCCTTGGTTTCCTAAAAACTAATATTTTAGTACTCAGTGGTATCTCCTCTTCACTTTTGTTTTCACAGTCCCTAAAGTGAATTTTTCCCTCAAATTAGTTTCCCACTACCCAATATAAAAATGTACGTGTATCTGAAGCCATTCTTTCTACATCACAGCTATTAATTTTATGAAATCTCCATTCCATTCCATTATGTAAGGTACAACTCTAAACTTGTGCTCTGGAGCGAGTGTCTCTCGCGTGTTGATGTTTCTCTTCTGCCATCTTCACAGACCTTTTTTTTTTTCATGTTTGGTTTATTTTTGAGATAGAGTAGGAGCGGGAGACAGGTAGTGACAGAGGGAGACAGAGGATCTGAAGCGAGTTCTGCACTGACAACAAAGAGCCCAATGAAGGACTAGAACTCACAAGTCATTAGATCATGACCTGAGCTAGGCACCCCATTCACAGACGTTTTTAGAAGCATTATCTATCTTCCTAGTCTGTATTTCCTCAGCTACCTCAGCTTCCTGTCTCAGGAAGACTGCTGCCTCATATTTCCACCAAAATCACACTCATCCAAGAGAGTAACAGTGTCCGTGCTTCTAGTTCAGTGGCTCTTTTTCACTCCACATGTCATGTGACATCTCAGCAGAATTTGAAATATGATTGACTATTCCCTTTTTCTTGAAATACTTTTAACCTATATACCTATATCTGCCTATCTTCTTCATCTTTTTATCTATTTAGGCCTTTGCTATTTTTATTATGGATTTCTATAAGTTTTACATATTATGGGTATTAGCATTTTGTCTGTGACAGAAAGCATTTTAGGGAAGAGGTATAGCAGGTCACATAAGTCAATATAATATGGGTACTTATTTAACAAACTGAGACGGAAGATACTGAAGGAAATTTTTTAAGAAAATAACTTTTTTCCATTTCAAAAGTATATAGTTCTCTGAACTTCATGGTCCTATAAATTAAATCAAATGAATTATATGCACAGGCATTAATTTTTAGTGGCTCCTCTTGGGAAGATAAACCACTATTTGGCAATGTATCATTTTATCATACTAATTATACCAGAAAATTTCCTTAACTATTTGCCTTTTTTAAAAAAATAGGTGGAGAAAATATTTGGCAAATGTAACCAGTTGATGAGAAATATGAATAAGTCTCCATATTCTAATAAATATAGTTATTCAATTGTATCATCAGAAGACAATACTGGAATAAAATCAAGGTTTTTAGGAAGATGAATTAGGGAGATTAATGTTGGGTAGGCAATCAGCAGTCTCTGCTATAAGAGCTATGCATGAACCTACTTATTCATTAGTACCGGTTTCACATAAGGTTGTCAAGTGGAGAAAGTTGGCATTCAGGCCCTCACACTCCCTGCCTACTCTGCTAAACTAACAACTTTCTGTGCCTCACTACTCTAGATAAGTTTTTATTTTTACTCAGTATGCACCAAAGCATGCATATTTTCTTCCTGCATTCTCTGAAATAAGCATAAGCAACCTTAGAGACCACAGGAGTAGAGAATAATTGTATTGATTTTTTTTTCCTTTCATAGTTCTCTTAGCTAAAACAAATACTTACAAAGTCATACATAAAAATTAGCAACATAATTATAACCCATGTAAAATGAACTATTTGTAAAGCATCATCATACACATCATATTCTCTTTCATGTTAATCTTGTGAAATAATAAATATTATTATAATCTCCATTTTAGAGATAAGACATTCAGAGATAGTGACATGCCAAAGGTGATGCACCTCATAAAAGGCAGGTACAAACAAGACTTGAAGCAAAATCCTCTGACTCCAAAGGCTGTGATCATTCCATTATAATATGCAGTCTCAACTGGCAGGAACTTAAAAAGGTAAAAATGTTATGAGAGAAATTAATGGTTGCCTATTCTATATCTGTTCTCCTCTTTTTTGTTAACAGATCCCTCATTATTTTCAGAGGAGTGAGGCAAACAGCTCGAAGACTGCACTTCCCTTTGTCCCTTGCCAGTGAGAAGCAAGCGAAGTAATGTAGAGAAATGCCGGGAAGGCTAACTCAGGTGGAAGATGTACTTCTTCAGGCTCCTTATTCCTTTTTCTTGCTGCCTGAAATTCTCCAGGCACCAGCCATCTTGATCCCTAAGGTAGACTTCATTATACAAACCACGTGCTAAATGGCAGATAAAAATATAGAGTCATCATAGCACCTCTGGTCTACCTACCTCAATTAACTTTCTTTTACTTACACACAACAAATTACAAATAGCATAAAATGGAGTTCTCTTGGTAATTTCTACTTTCTCTTTATCAAGAGCTGGAAAAAGAAGAATAAGTCCTTTGGTTTCAGCCTTGATTATTTGGAGGTTTGTGTTACCTGTAACTGAAAAAAAAATGAATTCATACAGATATATAGTACCTCATTAAATCAGAAAAAAAAATTCATGGATTATAGATGAGCAACATCTAGAATAATCTTCTGCAAAATGTTACCTAGGGCTAAATGTGTTTTAGAAGCAGAAAACAGCTTTTTTTGAGTAACAAATTAATAGAATTATGGAATTTAAAGTTTATTAGGAAAAGAATTGGATGCTTTGTGGTAATTATCCAGCATAGGGAGAGTTTATGTATAGCAGTTGTGCTGCCGGCAGAAAGCTGGTAGGTAGATTGACAGAAGAGTTATTTCAGAGCCAGGCTGCTGTGAATGTAGAAATAGCCTCAATCAGTTCATGCTCCTGAGGACAAATGATGATTCCTTATTATGCTTGAACTATGATGAAATCAGTGAAGGCATCGTGGTAAGAAGAAAAACCATGGGGATGCTATTAAGAGTTTAGCAATTCTAGTTTGTGTGGGAATATGGATTCCACTTACCAAAAATAATAGCATATAGGAAAAGAAGACAGAAGTTACTGTCATTGTTTTTGAATTGCTCCCAAGCTATTCCATTGTGTCATGAATTTCAAGTCAAATTTCATGTTTTTAGTATTCATTTTATTAGTGTGATGTATGTGTAGTGCCACAATATTACTATAATGAAATAATATGATATTATGAGTTGTCTTCCCCAGATCTAAAGTAATGCTTGTAAAACATGTAGTGGAAATGCACATCAAAATGAGAGGTAGAGAAAGAGCAAGAGGGAGAGAAATGGAGAGGGAGAGAGATTGCTTCTCTCCCGTTACATTCCTGGGTCGTAGTGCAGTCTTGTATCAGTGCTCCTTTGCTCATAGGCCATCATTATTGTGTCCAGTTTTAATTTGTGGCATACCCCACCATAAATTAGGCTTGTTAATGCAGCGGTATACTAGTATTACTGCTTATCCACTGGACACCTGAATCTTAGTTGTAGGGTCAGGTAATAAAGTACACCCGATCTGGATATTTATCTATCAAAATACCCAGAAGGGTTCTTCAACTGATGATTTCATGGAGAAAACCAAAGAATGATTTGAAAATGGCTGAATCTGAATCTACACTCTGGAATAAGAGCTACAACCTTATTTCTAGGCAATTAACTTTCTTTTACTTACACACAACAAACTACAAATAGCATAAAATGGAGTTCTCTTAGGAATTTCTACTTCCTCTTTATCAAGGACCTGGAAAAAGCATTTTGCCATAGGAATGTCTCTGTGCTGGTTCAATTGGATTCTTTTTCAAGATTCAACTGACAGCCAATTTGGGTGTCACTTCCTTACATCCATGGGAGACAATGAATGAAATTTAAGGTCTTCAAATATGGGTACGAATTAGATGATGGATTGAAGAAAAGGAAAAGGCATTCCAAGCACTATGAATATCTTTTTTTTTAATTTCTTTAATGTTTATTTATTTTTGAGAGAGAGAGAGAAAGACAGAGTGTGAGTGGGGGAGGGCAGAGAGAGAGGGAGACACAGAATCTGAAGCAGGCTCCAGGCTCTGAGCTGTCATCACAGAGCCCGACAAGGGGCTTGAACTCACGAACTGCGATATCATGACCTGAGCTGAAGTCAGACACTTAACCGACTGAGCCACCCAGGCGCCCCAGCACTATCAGTATCTTAAACAAATTCACATAGCTAAAAATGAGAGTTGCATGATTATTGCATGAGGAGCTAACTGCCCAGACTGGAATACATGCTCATATTACATGATTATGGTAGAAAAGTTTGGACAGGTGGGACAAGAATCTTAGACAGATATTGTAGGTAGGTTTGTATTCCAAGAAGCAGAAGCCTTTCTAGGTGTTAGAGAAAAGGGCCTCATGACAAAAAAAAAATGGTATTTTTCAAATGCCATCTCACTTGTGCAGAGGTTGGAATGAAATGAAAAAGACTGTTTAAAGGGAAGTTTCAGCCAAGAGGATTTAGTTATAATTCAAATATAATTAAGAACTCAAACTCTGTGAGCAAAACTGGAAAGCCACAAATGTACAAAGGAAGAATTAATTCCACCTAGTCCCTTCACCAAATGAGAACAGGGTATGGAATGGCAGAGTCAAAGAAACTTAAAGTGCCCCTTAATAAGGTTATTGAATTTATTTATTATTTTTAATTTAAGAAAGGGAGAGAGAAGTTACAATGTACTGTAGACTCTTCATTTATTTCAAACACACAGCATATGTGAACCATACAGGTCTTGTTTTGCTTTGTCACATTGGCTAGAAAGAGAAGCATCTGTTTAGATAGACACTAATTTTTCCATCTGATGACTTATATATACTGTGGGACTATGGGGATTGTTTTCCTATTATGAATAACTGCAAAGGTTCATGGTATGTCTATATGGAATCATGAAGTCAAGTTGAAACCCAAGTCTTTATCTTCTACACCTTTCCTGCTGTACACAAAATTATTTTCATTTGAATGACATAATTAGTACAGAGTAGAACTTAGGTAGAAATTATAACATGATCAATGATCTCAGAGCACTGATTGCTAAATGAGAAAACAGTCTTATTTTCTGTTTCTCCTAGAAGGATAAGCCAGGTGGGCAAGACATTTTGCCAACTCTGCTTCACCAAGTTACCCCCCAAGCCCTTCAATCCTAGTAGCTAAAACTACTTTAGCAAAAGAACTTCACAGTGATTAATTTGATCTCCCTTCCCACCACTTGCAAAAATATTCTTTATCTATCACACATTGATGCTCTTTGATGTTATACAAGAAGGAGTTTGTGCTTGGTAAATGGTATTACACATTCATTTCTAAACATAGTGTCTGGGAAAAGCTGTTGAGTTTATCAAAAATAGGAAAGACTTTTACATTTGGGACTGAGTCATGTAGAAGGAAATTGCTCAGTGTTGGAAGTGATTGGGGATAAGGAGTACTATCCCTTAACCTTGGTTCATTTTTCTCCTAACACTTGATCCTCCCCTTAGGTAATTGCTTATTGACTGCTTGTTGATCCCCCACTGCTAGAATGAAAGCTCTGTGAGGGTAGGGAATTGGGCAGCATTGTGGATATTGTCTCAAAGAATCTAGTCACATCCTAGATGTGAGTCCTACAGGCAGGCCTAATTTGTGTGCAGTTGCTAAATTGTAACCCTCTAGGGAGTGGTGTGTGGCTTTAATAACCATGATTTCGAAGGGAATGCTATTGTTTGCATATTTAGATAGATAATTTAATTTTTCTGTTTTATACTCTAAATGAAATAACTCAGGAAAAAAATGAAGATCTGGGATTTTCCACTTTAATATTGTGCATTGACAATATCTTTATAATTTGGTGTTATAATTATTCTTACAGGACATTCCATGCAAATGCTCTTACATGGCTTATTTTGCATAGTCTGAGAGCACTTACAAAATCAGTTTTTAAAACTATAATAAGCAGCAGTCCAATAAAAATGTGTTTAATCTGACTTAAAACATAAGTAGATTCTCCAGTTTTCCTCTTGCTTTCATAAATATTTGCAAGTTGCCTCTCCAGTCTAAGATGTCCCAGAGAATTCACTACTACCCAGGGTATGTATCTACCACCCATCTGCATGGAGTAAGGTGACTGGTGAGTATCATAGACTGTAATACATTAAAATGGCAATAAACAGGATAGAAATGAAAGAACTGGAGAGCAAATAGAGTAACATTTTATTTCTAAGAGCTAGTAAATATGTACAAGAATAGAGGCATGCTGGTGATGAAAATCTGTTGGGGTGTGTGTGTGTGTGTGTGTGTGTGTGTGTGTGTGTGTGTGTATTGCTTCTTGAATCAGGTGGGTAAATAATGATAATTATTTAAGAGTTTCTTCCAGATTCTCCCTTCCCACAGGACCAGTTTAGATAGATCTGCATGGTGTTGTGTCTTATCTTGTTTTGTTTTACTTACAAAACACTGCTCCCCTTTGAATTTTCTTGACTCTTATTTTTATCGTCCCAAAGGACAATTAGTCATGCCCCTGAGAAGCCCAGTTCAAAGTGTAATGTGTCATTATACTGATAGTTTTTTTTTTCTTTTCTCTTAATATCAGTGGGAAAAAATCTATCTTAGTGTTCTGTCAGATCATTGCTGCTTTATGTCTTTGACTAAAAAGTCATCATCTTTTTCCTTCTTTTAAGAAAAAAACCGAAACTATATTTAAAGTCATTTAATAAATTCAACCGAGTTAAAAAGATATATTAGTTCTACTCAGGATTGTTTACCCTGATGGAGACTTACAGCAGAAAAAAAAACCCACAAGAAATTGTAAGCATTATTCTATTTGTTAGGGTGATGAAATTTAGAACTTGTATTTAAATATGGGTGTCTCTGACTTTCTGAATATTTAGAATCTCCCACATAAAGAAGTGAATCTACACTGTACACAATTGAACAGAGACAAAAAGATCAGCTTTGCATTTGCTTCTCAACCCCTCTCTGCACGTTACAGATAGCATTACCTTTCTGAGTGATGGTAAGCAACAATTTTAAATAAATTGCCCTTTTTTAAGTGTACTGAATTGTTGGTCTGAGCTGGAGTAACGATAGAGAACAAAATGGTTAGAAATTCTGTTTCAAGGTGGGCGTTCAATTTGAGTACTGGACATTCTCATTGTCAGTTTGAAAAGGAAAGGTGGAGAGAACATTTTCATTTTAACTTTTACTTCTTTTTTTAATATGTAATTTTGAATTGCTTTAAGCAAATTAATTAGCAATTTTTTTATTGGACAGAAGTTTATGTATTCTGCTTTCTAAAAATATGGGCATTTGTGGGGAACCTGGGTGGCTCAGTCAGTTAAGTGTCTGACTCTTGATTTCGGCTCAGGTCATGATCTCACGGTTTGTGGGTCCAAGGCCCACATCCTGTTCTGTGCTGACAGCAAGGAGTCTGCTTGGGATTCTGTCTCCCTCTTCCTGTCTCTCTGCCTCTCCCCACCATGCTCTCTCTTTCCCCCTTTCTCAAAACTAAATAAGTAAACATTTAAAATTTGGGCGTTTGTGTCCTATTATTGATCAATGAAAGCTTATTAATCATAATAAAACTTCATTAACTCAAGATTTGTTATGTTATATAAATTAGTATATTTTTCCTCATCCCTTGTCAGTGAAGTTATTCCACACATGTGATACCGTTAGATTCTTTTATCACATTCTACATTTCATTCTGGCATTCTCTGATCTCTTAAACAATTTTTTAAAAATTTGCATACCTTGAACTGTAAAGTTCACTCTTTGTACTGTAAAGCTCTATGAGCTTCAACAAGTGCATAGTTCATGTATCCACCATGACAGTATCATACAAATTAGTTTCAGCACTGCCCCCCCAAAATCTGTGCTTTACCTATTCAGTACTCCCCCTTCCCTAAACCTTGAGCAACCATAGGTTATTCTCTCTACAATTTTGTCTTGTTGAGAATGTCATATAAATACAATACAACATTGTATACATTGTATACAATACAACATTGTAATACAGTATTTAGATTTTCAGACTGGCTTCTTTCATTTAGCATTTAAGATTCATTAAGTTTTGGGTTTTTTAATGTTTATCTTGAGAGAGAGACAGAGAGCACACGCAAGTTGGGAAGGGGCAGAGAGAGAGGGAAAGAGAATCCTAAGCTGGCTCCTTGCTGTTAGCGCAGAGACTGATGAGGCACTTGAATTCATGAACCGTGAGATCATGACCTGAACCAAAATCAGGAGTTGGGTGCTTAAATCAACTGAGTCAACCAGGGTTGACTAAGATTCACAAGTTTTTTTGGTGAGACTTGATATTTCATACCTTTTTATCATTGAATAGTATCCCATTTTATGGATGTACTTCAGTTCTTTTACCCAACCAATCTATTAACCAATCTATTAATTACCCAACCATCTCAGTTGCTTCCAGTTTGGGGCGTTTATGAATAAAGCTTCTGTAAACATTCCTGTGCAGGTTTTTGTGGGAATATAAGTTTGCAAATCAACTGAGTAAATATCTAAGAATGTGGTTACCGAGTCATATAGTAAGACAGCATTTAACTTCATAATTAACTGCTGAACTGTTTTCCAAAGGGACTGTGTCATTTTGCATTTTCACCAGCAGTGAATAAGAGTTTTTCTTTCTCCACCTCTTTACCAGCAATGGGTGTTGTCACATTGTTTTTGTTGTGTTGTGTTGTGTTGTGTTGTGTTGGATTTTAACCATTATAAAAGATGTGTAGTGGTATCACACTGTTTTGATTAGCATTTCTTTAATGACAGTTGATGTTGAGCATCTCTTCATGTGTTGCTTGCCATTTGTATGTCTTCTCTTTTACAGCTTTATTAAGGTATAACTGACAAAGTTGTAAGATAGGTAAAGTGTACAACATGATGGAAGGATTCTCCCCATCAAGTTAATTAACATACAGCTATCACCTCACATATTTACCTCTTTTGTGAGAACATTTAAGTTCTACACTCTTCGCAGATCAGCTACACAGAACAGTGTCATCATTTATAGTCACCATGTTATACATTAGATCTTCAGATCTCATTCATCATATAATTGAAAGTCTGTATCCTTTAATCACCAATCCCTATTCCTAGCTATCCCACTCCCTAGCCCCTGGCAACTAGTTTTTTACTGTTTCTATGTGTTTAACTTTTTTTCAGATACCATGTATAAGTGATCTCATGTAATATTTGTCTTTCTCTGACTTATTTCATTTAGCATAATGCCCTCTAGGTTTATATGTTTTGACACAAGTGATAGGATTTCCTTCTTGTTTAAGTTGAGTGATATTCCACTGTACACATATACCACATTCTCTATATCCAGTCAGCCATCCATGCACCCTTAGGTTGTTTCCATACCTTGCCTATTATGAATAATGCTGCAGTGAACATGGAGGTGCAGGTATCTCTTCAAGATAATGGTTTGTTTCATTAGGATGTATACCTAAAAGTGGGATTGCTGGGTCAAGTGGTAGTTCTACTTTTTATTTTTTTGAGTAGCCTCCATATTGTTTTCCATAGTTGCTATACCAGTTTACATTCCCATCAGTAGTGTCCAAGAGTTTACCTTTCTCCACATCCTCGTGAGTACTTAATTCTTGCTTTTTTGATAACATATTTGAGGTGCTATCTCCTTATAGTTTTGATTTGCATTTTCTTTACGATTAGTGATGTTGAGCATCTTTTCATGTACCTGTTAGCTATTGTATGTTTTCTTTGGAAAAATGTCTATTCAGGTCCTTTGCCTATTTTTAAATTAGGTTACTTACGTTTTTTGTTTGGTTGGGTTTTTCTTGTTGTTGTTGTTTTATTTTTAGTATTGAGTTTATGATTTTATTATATATTTTGCTTATTAATCCTTTTTTTAATGTTTATTTTTGAGAGAGAGAGACAGAGCATGAGCAGGGAGGAGTAGAAAGAGCCCCAGACACAGAATCTGAAGCAGGTCCAAGGCTCTGAGCTGTTAGCGCAGAGCCCAATGGGGGGCTCAAACTCACGAGCTGTGAGATCATGACCTGAGTCGAACTCAGACGCTTAACCTGCTGAACCGCCCAAGCATCCCCATATTAATCCTTGTTAGCTATGGGATTTGCAAATATTTTCTCCCATTCTGTGGAATGCCTTTTCATTTTGTGGGTGGTATCCTTTGCTGTACTGAGGGTCCTTAGTTTGATGTAGTCACATTTGTTTATTTTTGCATTTGTTGCCCAAGCTTATGATGTTAAATCCAAAAAAATCTTCACGAAGACCAATGTCAAGGAACTCACTCCCTATGTTTTCTTCCAGGAGCTTTATGGTTTCAGGTCTTACATACAAGTCTTTAATCCATTTGGAGTTCATTTTTATAAGGTATAAAATAGATGTCATGTTTCATATTTTTGCACAAGACTGCCCAGCTTTTCCAGCACCATTTATTGAAGAGGCTGTCCTTTCCCCATCATATATTCTTGGCTCTTTTTTCATAGATTAATTCACCAAACATGCCTGTGTTTATTCTGGGCTCTCTTATGTTCCATGAATCCATTGTTCCATTTAATTACTGTAGCTCTATAATAGAGTTTCAAATTAGAAAGTGTGATGCTTCCAGCTCTGTTCTTCTTTCGTAAGATTGCTAAGTATGATCTTTTGTGGTTCCATGCAAATTTTAAGAAATTTTTCCAGTTCTGTGAAAAATGCCGTTGGAATTTTGATAGGTATTGCATTGAATCTGTAGATCACTTTGGATAGTATGAACATTTAAAAAATATTAATTTTTCCAATCCATGAGCACAGAATGTATTTCCATTTATTGTGTCTTTTTCAGTTTCTTTCACCAATGTCTTACATTTTTCAGTGTACAAATCTTTCACCTTTTTGTTAATTTTTTTCCTAAGTATTTTATTCTTTTTGATCCAATGGTAAATGGGATTTTTAAAAAAATTTCTCTTTCTGATAGTTCTTTGCTAGTGTATGGAAATGCAACTAGTTTTTGTATATTTATTTTGTATTATGCAACTTTGTGGAATTCATTTGTTAGTTTTTAACAGTTTTTTTGGCGTCTTTAGAGTTTTCTATATATAATATCATATCATCTGCAAATAGAAACGGTTTTTCTTTATCTTTCTGATTTGGATGCCTTTAATTTCTTTTTCTTACCTAATTGCTCTGGCTAGGACTTCAAGTACTGTGTTATTTTTTCACATTCAATTTAATACTCTTTGTCAACTTGCAAAATTAATTACAGTGTGACACTGGGAAGCATGGGGAAGCATTACATGTATATTGTATTGGGGAAGCATTAAGTGTACATAGTATTTTGAGAAAAATTGACATCTATATAATTTTCAGTCTCATTATGCATTTATTCATTTTTTTACATTATTTATTGAAAATTTGAAGCCTTATTTATGCAGTTTCTGATTATTATTAACTTTATTCTCAGTTGTTTACATTTTTGTGCTATTATGAATGGGATTTTTGCTTATCATATTTTATTTATGGTATGTAGAAAATCTATAATTTCTATTCATTTTATAATTGTGCTGTTTACTGAACTCTCTTACTATTTCTAATAGTTCCTCAGTTTATTCATTTGTTTCCTAGGAAGTGATAATATTGTGTATTATACTTTGATGATGATGATGATGATGATGATGACGAAAACGACAACAATGATGATTATGATGAAGGAATTAACAATGAGGATTATGATGAGTATGATGATTCCATACTATACTGGTGGTTAAAAACAGTGTTTATGAACAGACACTTGAGGATCAGGAAGAAGTGAGTTTCTGCAAAAGCTATGCTTTCCCCCCTTTTTTCTTACATTTTTTAATCTTCTAAAATATATTTTTGTAAGTGGTGTTTATGGGTATTCTTGGCTTAGACCTGTCATTAATGGTAAAGCCTCTAGAGCAGGACTTCCGGCACTGATATTTCTTCAGTTATTGGTCCTACAGTGTGTCTATCCAAAAAAAAAAAAAAATGCACAGTCAAGTAGATTCATTTACAATGCAAACTGCTTTCTCCACTTTAAGGTTCACACTGAATTTTAGCATTTTAAAATTATCAATAATTTTACATTACTATGTGGTATTCTCTAACCTAGTATTTACAGATCTTTCATGGAACTCTTATTAATATTACAGAAGTAGTGTGTTCTTTTGAAAAGTCCTCTTGTATTTTAATTTCTGAATCCAGGGATGGGTCAATTGGTTGGGTGTATGACTTCAGCTCAGGTCATGATCTCCTGGCATGTGAGTTCAAGCCCTGTGTCAGGCTCTGTGCTGACAGCTCAGAGCCTGTAGACTGCTTTGGATTCTGTGTCTCCCTCTCTTTCTGCCCCTCCCCTACTCACACTCTGTCTCTCTCAAAAATAAATAAAAACTATAAAAAATTTTTTGAAAAAATTAAATTTCTGAATCCATATTCATGTCATAGTGGCTGATCTAGAAATTTTTGTCAGACTTTGTTTTCAGGGTTAAATTAGTTTTTAAAACAATAAATTGACACTATTTTTTCCCTTTGTTTCACATTACCTATTGCGAAAATATTTTATATGGCATAGGAATATCTGTTTTTTGAAAGTTTCAGTGAACTCACTTGTGGAACTGGATTTGTGCTTCTATCAGTTAATATTTTCACAACATATGTTCATTTTCTTCCATGATGACTGGCAACTTTACAAGATTTTCCATTAATCACTTTTAATACTATTTGCTTTCTTTAAATAGCTCATTTAATTATGATTTTCAGCTGTATGTGTGGCAGGTTTTAAGACTGACTCACATATATTATTTCAAAGAATAACACATTTTTTAAATTTCAGCAAAATCTGTATTTTAAAAAATTTTCTAATGTTTACTTATTTTTGGAAGAGAGAGAGAAAGACAGAATGAGAGCAAGGGAGATGCAGAGAGAGGAAGACACAGAATCAGAAGCAGGCTCCAGGCTCTGAGCTCTCAGCACAGAGCCTGATGAAAGGTTCAAACCCACAGACTGCGAGATCATGACCTGAACTGAAGCTGGATGCTCAACCGACTGAGCCACCCAGGCGCCCCAGCGAAATCAGTATTTTTAAATTTCTAATCTCTATTTGTATGTATCCTCCTCCTACTTGGTTAGGTTATACAGAGAAGTATTTCCCAAAGTAGGTTCCATGGAATAGTGAGAATCAGATATAAAAAAATTAGGGAAAAGATCTATGGTCAGAGAGGGGTGAAATGGAGAATTAAACAAGTTAGAGGTTTTTAACTCCTAGGTTTCTTTAATGTTGATTTACATTGTAAATCTAGATGCAGCATTTGGAAAGCTTTTTGATGAGTAACTCCTTATTTTTTCAAAGCACCATTCAAAAAGCATGGTTCTAGAGGTTTGTCTAATTAAAGTACTTCATTCAAAAAAAATCACCTCTCAATGCAAATATCTTTGTTCTAACACATTGCATTTGGTTTTGTCTTCACATTTTTTGACTTCAATTTCCTTAGTTTTACTTTACATTTATTTTTCAAACATCTTGAATTGCAAAATTTGCTCAATTTTTAACTTTTCTCACTTAATAAAGCATACTGACAACTCTCGATACTCCAAAAATAAATAATCAAATTAAAAAATAAAAGACATGAATAGACATTTTTATAAAGAAGACATACAGATGGCCAATAGACACATAAAAAGATGCTGTACATCACCCATCGTTAAGTAAATGTAAATCAAAACCTCAATATCACTTCACCAGTCAGCATGGCTAAAATAAACAACATAAGAAACAATAGGTATTGGCAAGAATGCGCAGAAAAAGGAACCCTCTTGCACTGTTGGTGGGAATGCAAACTGATGTAGCCACTGTGGAAAATAGCATGGAGGTTCCTCAAAAAATTAAAAATAGAGCTTCATTATGATCCAAGAATCACTTTACTAGGTATAAACCCATAAAACACAGAAACATCAATTCAAAGGGATACATGCATCCCAAAGTTTATAGCAGCAATATCAACAATAGCCAAATTATGGAAAGAGCCCAAATATCCATTTACTAATGAATGGATAAAGAAGATGCAGTATAGGGGCACCTGGGTGGCTCAGTTGGTTAAGTGCCTAACTTTGGCTCAGGTCATGATCTCGCAGTTCATGGGTTTGAGCCCCACATCAGGCTTTGTGCTGACAGCTTGGAGCCTGGAGCCTGCTTTGGATTCTGTGTCTCCCTCTCTCTGCCCCTCCCCTGCTCATGATCTGTCTCTCTCTCTCTGAAAAATAAACATTAAGAAAAATTTTTAAAAAAAGAAGATGCAGTATACACATACATATATGTGTGTGTATACATATATATAGATACAATGGAATATTATTTGGCCTTTAAAAAGAATGAAATCTTGCATTTTCACTGACATGGATACAGCTAGAGAGTGTAATGCTAAGTGAAATAAGTCAGAGAAAGATGAATACCATATAATCTCACTCATATGTGGAATTTAAGAAACAAAACAAAGGGGGAAGAGCCAAGATGGCAGAACAGCATGTAAGTTTTTCTGTGTTCCGCGTCCAAGAAATAGAGCCAGACCAACATTAAACCATCCTGCACACCTAGAAAACTGATCTGAGGATTAACACAACAATCTGTACAACCTGAACCACAGAATTCAGCAGGTACACAGCGTGGAAAGGTGAACTTGAGGAGAGAGAAGCCATGGAGGGCAGGGAGCTGCTTTTGTGGGCAGAGAGAGGATGGAGATGGGGGGGAGAATATGGGAAAAGTACCCCTCCCCAAAAGCAGCTGGAGAGAAAATGGAAAATTGTAAACAGCTGCAGGGACTGAACTAAAAAGGGAAAAAGGAGAAAGGAGAGGGTTTAAATTCCATTAAGACTGTAAACAGGGGGAGCGCAAAGTCTGAAACTCCGTAGCTCGATACCTGGTGGTGCTCTGGTGGGAAGGGTGAATCCCCAGGACCAGAGTGGGGTCTGGGAGGTTCTCGGGCCACACAGGGAGAAGCGGTCCCACTGCTGGAAAGACATTTGGTAGAGGCTGTGAGGCCACTGGGGCCCAGCAGACCCCAGAGAATGGCCACATTCACTGGTGCTGGAACAAAGTCCTTGGGGGTGAAGCCTGGTGCCAGATGTGTGCTGTGATTTTCTATAATCCCTGAGGTGCTGCTGCTACACTGTGTCGTGAACTTTTGCTGGGGAGGGGCTGACACCTGGCCGCAGTCTCTGGGCATTGGCAGCAGCATGGTCCCACAAGTGTTCCTGGGGGTGGTTGGCACCCAGCCATTGCTCGGTGAGACCCTCCACAAAGGGGCGGAGTGGGTCAAAGCCACAGTCCCTCAGAAGTGGGGGGCTGGGGAAGGCAGCTGCATCTGAGACAAAACTCAGAAGGGAGGTGCTGCCTGGGGCTTGGTCGCAGACAGTGTGGAAGTGGGGAGTGGATGGAAGCTGAAGAGAAAGGACTGGTGTGTGATTGCTGATCAGGGAGAACAGAGTTCTGATACTAGAGACTGGGTAGCTGGGTAACAGCATTTTCACCGCTCCTGTGCATGCACATAGGCACCTACAAGTGCCACAACAATCTACCCCAGTAGGATAGCAGCGCCATCTAGTGGAGGATGGAGCAGTTACACTAAGCCCTGCCCAAGTGGGCCCACTTCACTCTTCAAGAACACAAGTCTCACCACCTGTATAGTTAATGGACTATAAAGCACTTCCTAGTTTGACTTCTAGAGGAAAATGAAGTAATTTCAGTCATATTTCTGTCTGTTAGCCAGTCCAACCATTCAATTTCCTTTCTTTCTTTCTTTCTTTCTTTCTTTCTTTCTTTCTTTCTTTCTTTCTTTCTTTTCTTTCTCTCTTTTTTCATTTCTTTTCTTTTTCTTCAATACAGAAAGAAAAAAATTCACTTTTATTTTCAATTTTTATTAAAAACATTTTTCTTTTTTCCTACTACATTTTTTACTTTGTGTAAATTTTTTCAAATTCTATTTTACTCCCATCATTTCATTTTAGTCTACATCAGTGTATTCATTTCTTCAAATTTTCAAACGATTTCCTTTTCTTTCTTTTTTCCCCTTTTTTCCTCTAATCTATCAAGCCACTTTCAACACCCAGACTAAAACACACCTAGGATATAGCATAATTTATTTGATTTTATGTTGTGTGTGTTTGTTTCTAATTATTTTTTTAATATTTTTTAGTTTTAATATTTCTTAATTTTAATTTTTTCTACCCCACTAATTCCTTTTCTCTCTTCAAAATGACAAAACAAAGGAATTCACGCCAAAAGAAAGAGCAGGAAGACACAGCAGCCAGAGACTTAACCAACACAGATACAAGCAAGATATCTGAATCAGAATTTAGAATCATGATAATAAGAATACTAGCTGGAGTTGAAAATAGATTAGAATCCCTTTCTGTGGAGATAAAATAAGTAAAAGGTAGTCAGGATGAAATAAAAAATGCTATAACTGAGCTGCAATCTCAAATGGATTCCATGGCAGCAAGGATGGATGAGGCAGAACAGAGAATCAGCGATACAGAGGACAAAATTATGGGGAATAATGAAGCAGAAAAAAAGAGGGAGATTAAGGCAAAAGAGCACGATTTAAGATTAGAGAAATCAGTGACTCATTAAAAAGGAACAATATCAGAATCATAGGGGTCCCAGAAGAGGAAGAGAGAGAAATAGGGGTAGAAGGGTTATGTGAGCAAATCATAGTGGAAAACTTTCCTAACCTGGGGAAAGACACAGACATCAAAATCCAGGAAGCACAGAGGATCCCTATTAGATTCAACAAAAACAGACCATCAACAAGGCATATCATAGTCAAATTCACAAAACACTCAGGCAAGGAGAGAATCATGAAAGCAGCAAGGGAAAAAAAAGTCCCTAACCTACAAGGGAAGACAGATCAGGTTTGCAGCAAACCTATCCACAGAAACTTGGCAGGCCAGAAAAGAGTGGTGGGATATAGTCAATGTGCTGAATCAGAAAAATATGCAGCCAAGAATTCTTTATCCAGCAAGGCTGTCATTCAAAATAGAAGGAGAGATAAAAAGTTTCCCAGAAAAACAAAAATTAAAGGAGTTTGTGACCACTAAACCAACCCTGTAAGAAATTTTAAGAGAGACTCTCTGAGGGGAGAAAAGATGGGGGGAGGGAATATATATATATTTATTTCTTTATTTCTTTATAAAATTTATAAAAATAAATATAAATTTATAAATACATATATATGTGTGTGTGTGTATATATCTATATCTATATATATGTATATATATATATTTATATATATTTATATATATATTTATGAAAAGCAACAAAGATTAGAAAGGACCAGAGAACACCACCAGAAATTCCAACTCTACAAGCATCATAATGGCAATAAATTCATATCTTTCAGTACTCACTGTAAATGTCATTGGACTCAATGGTCCAATCAAAAGACATAGGGTAACAGAATGGATAAGAAGACAGGATCCATCCTTAATGCTGTTTACATGAGACCCACTTTCAGATTGAAAGTAAGGGGATGGAGAACCATCTATCATGCTAATGGTCAACAAAAGAAAACTGGAGTAGCCATACTTAGACAATCTAGACTATGAAATAAATACTGTATCAAGAGGTGAATAAAAGCAAAATGAACAAAAGCAAAAATGAACTATTGGGACCTCATCAAAAAAAAAAAAAAGCTTCTGCACAGCAAAGGAAACAATCTGCAAAACTAAAAGGCAATCAATGGAATGGGAGAAGATATTTGCAAAGGACATATCAGATAAAGGGTTAGTGTCCAAAATCTATAAAGAACTTATCAAACTCAATACCCAAAAAACAAATAATTCAGTGAAGAAATGGGCAAAAGACATGAATAGACACGTCTCCAAAGAAGCATCCAGATGGCCAACCGACACATGAAAAGATGCTCAATATCA
Source organism: Felis catus (assembly GCF_018350175.1). Taxonomy (NCBI): domain Eukaryota; kingdom Metazoa; phylum Chordata; class Mammalia; order Carnivora; family Felidae; genus Felis; species Felis catus. The sequence continues at coordinate 65,409,617 of NC_058373.1, forward strand.
CTCCTCATTGGGGAAATACAAATCAAAACCACAATGAGATACCACCTTACACCTGTCAAAATGACTAACATTAACAACTCAGGCAACAACAGATGTTGGCGAGGATGCAGAGAAAGAGGATCTCTTTTGCATTGTTGGTGGGAAGGCAAGCTGGTGCAGCCACTCTGGAAAACAGTATGGAGGTTCCTCAAAAAATTAAAAATACAAGTACTCTGCAGGCCAGGAATTGCACTACTAGGTATTTATCCAAGGGATACAGGTGTGCTGTTTTGAAGGGACATATGCACCCCAATGTTTATAGCAGCACTTTCAACAATAACCTAAGTATGGAAAGAGCCCAAATGTCCATAGATGGATGAATGGGTAAAGAAGATGTGGGATATATATACAATGGAGTATTACTCGGCAATCAAAAAGAATGAAATCTTGCCATTTGCAACTACATGGGTGGAACTGGAGGGTATTATGCTAAGTGAAATTAGTCAGAGAAAGATAAATATCATATGACTTCACTCATATGAGGACTTTAAGAGACAAAACAGATGAACATAAGGGAAGGGAAACAAAAATAATATAAAAACAGGGAGGGGGACAAAACAGAAGAGCTTCATAAATATGGAGAACAAACTGAGGGTTATGGGAGAGGTTTGGAATGGGGATGGGCTAAATAGGTAAGGGACATTAAGGAATCTACTCCTGAAATCATGTTGCACTATATGCTAACTAATTTGGATGTACATTAAAAAAATTAAATTAAAAAAAAAAACAAAGGAAAAGAGAGACAAACCAAGAAATAGACTCTTAACTATAGAGAATAAACTGATGGTTATCAGAGGGGAGGTGGATGGGTAGATGGGTAAAATAGGAGATGGGGATTAAAGAGTGCACTTATCAATGTGAAAATAAAATAAAATGATTTTTTTAATGTGTCATGAGATTATGGATATGTTAATTAGCTTAAATGTGGTAATCATTTCACAAGGTATACTTTTATCAAAGCACTGCATTGTATACTTACATATATACAATTTTTTTATTTGTCGAGCATATGTTAATAAAGCTGGAAAAATTAAGATGTGTGAAGCTATGAATTTGACTCTGAGTACAGCTTTAACTATATATCATGTTTGTCTAATTTGTAATCTTGCTATGGTTTTTCAATATTCCATAATTATAGTTAGCTCGCCTTTCCTATTTGGTAGTAGAATTATTTAGTAAAATGTTTTTGTTTTTAAATTTTTAACTGATTTTAATGTGATGTTCTAAAGTTATATCATGTAGTTGTATTGCTTTGCTACAGAAATGTTCCTTCTAAATTTTTTGCCCTGTGAGATTTAATGAAAGTTTTCTTAGGGTTAGTCATAATCAACTTTTGAAAATTCTCTAGAGCTAGTATGCTCCTGTCAATCTTATGTATTTCTTTTAAAAATTACACTTTATACATTTATTTTTCACATAATGTTTCATGGCATACATTGTGCATATCGCTTATCATTAAATATTGACCCTTTTTCCCCTTACTTTCTGTCTTGAATTCCACTTTTCTGATATTACAACCAGCTTTCTTTTTTAGTCTCTTTAGTCATTGTGTGTAAAGGAAACCTCTTATAGGATGTACACAGTTGAACTTTTTTAGATAGCGTTTTACCTGTTTATTTTACTGCAATAAGTCTATGTTTATCTTTTTTTGGTCATGTTTCCTGACATTATAAAAGTGCTTCTTTTGGTTTTTATTGTGCACTATATAAATTGTATTTTCATTGATTTTTATCCTCCAAATCTTTTGATTTTCTAAGCCACACTTTAAGCTGTTTAATTCTAATTATTATTTTTTAATGTTTGTTTATTTTTTATAGAGAGAGAGACAGACAGAGCCAGAGCATGAATAAGGGAGGGCCAAAAGAGAGGGAGACACAAAATCTGAAACAGACTCTAGGCTCTGAGCTGTCAGCCCAGAGCCTGATGCAGGGTTCAAACCTACAAACCCATGAGATCATGACCTGAGCCAAAGTTGGACGCTTAACTGACTGAGTCACCCAGGCGCCCCTTTTCGCATTATTAAAGAGTTGAGCAATTTCCATTAGCTCTCTCTTTGGGCCACTAAAGACATTAACAATATTGGTATAAGTTGTTTTTTCCTTCTACCTTCTCATTCTGTGGTGATTTTGGCATTTCCCAGATTTATTTTATCTAGTTCCTTATTATTGGTTTACCTTATACTTCTCTTTAAAGTAATAATTAGAAATTTCACTAATTTCATCATAATCGTCTTATGAGATATTTAGTCTAAATTTTATTATTTCATGGCTTTAATATTCATTGACAGTTTTTTTTCCTTTTGAACAGTGCATTTTTCCCATTACTGAGTTTTGCATCTTGAAATATCCCTGTCATTTGAAATGTCTCTTGGAGTAGACTTTAAAGAAGAGTACAGGAGTCATTTACTTGCCAAGTGCTTTATATCTGAGGCTCTCTGTTAGCATCAAACATAAATGCCAACCTTATGCAAGGAGGAGAAGGGGCCAAGAAAGTCATGCTGGCCAAATGGCTGGATTACTTTACTCTTACTGGCATCTTTTCTGACATCTTTAAACTATGCTAAATAATTTTCTGTTAGTTAAGTATACAGATCCTTGGAGTACTGAGTATCCTATCTTTATTGCTGCTGTGTAAGTAGTTCTTCTGAACCTTGTCGTAAATTTTTCTGACACAAGCTCCACAAAGTGTTTAATTCTAATAATATGAAACTTGGCAACTATGTCCATGACCTTTAATGATAATATTCACACTTTATAGACTTAAATCAGGATGATAGTTAACTTTTACTTTTTAAGATGAAGATTCCTAATATTCTTCATACTCATATCCATTATTTCTTTTACTTTAGTCCTTTTTCCTAATAGTAATTATTTTTTCTTGATTCATCTAAAACTCACACCAAATTCAAGGTGAGAAAAATAGACGACTCTAACAAAGTTTTCATTTTTGTCTTTAGTGAGTTTCGTACAGATAGGCAAAGTATTTTAGCCCTTGGCCATAGATAACATTGAGATATGTACACTTGGGAATTGTTTGTGATGGCTCATTACCAAGACTCCTTTATTTTATGCATACTGTTTAGGTTTGTAAGTTCAAAGATCCATCCACCTGCCATTATTCTGTCAATTTGTAAGATTCGTAGGATTCATTCAAAGATACACTTAAAAGGATTCACTTAAATCCTCTGCAGTATAGTCTCCTTGGTCTGAGTCTTCAGTGTTAAAAACTGATGTTGTTCAAAAAAAAGTAACGGAAACTACACACTACACAGGAAGTATCTAAAAATTACAAAGAGAAAAAATATAAGTGATGTTCCATACATTGGAAAACCTTACACAATCTGGATTCTTGAGGGTGAAAATCCACATGATTAAATCTCTAAGAAGTTGAAACATGCTGGCTATTCTGTTACCCTAATAAAAAGTTTTATATTAGAGTTTATATTAGTGTCATCAAACTGGGAGCTTAAGGAATTAGCACATTTTTTCTTAAGCAAGATTTTCTCATGGCTCTATTTTTTACACAGTTCTGGAAAGTTTTTCCTGTCTTGTAAATTTAACAACCTAAGCAATTAAATTCTTTCTCCTTTTAACTCACTTGTTTAAAGATGCTATTTCATCTACACCTGAAACAATTACATGTAGATACAAGAAATATTTTGCTATCAAAATTAGTTGTCCATGAAAGTATTTCTTACTGCTAAATTTTAAGGATTTCAGAGTTGTATTTTTGTTACAGTTTTTATTTTGAAGAATTATCAAGTGTCCAGAAGATTAAACCAGATCTAAATATATCTAATAGATTATGATGTATTATCTTAAAATTTTTTAAGTACTTAATAAGATAGACTGTAATGGTTCCAAAGTATACACTAAAGACACATCGATGTACTTTTAAGTTCCTTCTGTGGATTGTAATTACCTTGCTGGGTGTGTGGCATGACATCAGCATAGCCCGTCTAGTGCATGGTGGGGAAAATCTGTGGCAAAATAAAACATAATAAAAAGACCTGGGACTATTCTATGCTCCTCTAAAGGCCAGGAACTATGGGCTTGAGGGACGCCTTCAATAATATTGGGCAAATTAGTATTCAATCATTATAGTAATACTTGGTAATTCAAGAAAAGGAACACCAGTGTCCAAACTATCTTTGATCTAAACTATTTCTCTTAACTAAGCATCCTTTATAAGAAAACTTTCTCAGTGAATCACCATTGTAAGAGTTCGTTTATCTACCTTTTCCTGACAAATCTATGTGCTCTCTATTACTTGAATTTGGCACAAGTTTCTAAATTTACCCAGCTTTTGATTAGAAATTTGAACAAGAAAAGTCATATCTCTTGGTCTGAGTCTCAGAACAAGAAAAGTCATCTTGCCACATGGAGAAAATAATGGTGGATATATAACTTACACCACCCATAAGGCATATTTCAGATTGAATAAAGACCTAATGTGAAAAATAAAATTATAAAGCTAACAGGTGAAGTTATAGAAACATATATTTGGAAACTGGAAAATGGGAAGAACTTCTTAAGCAAACAGATATCATAAAGTAGAATATTAATGGTGTTGATAACATAAATACTAAGTTTCTTTTTTTAATTTTTTAATATTTATTTATTTTTAGAGAGAGACAGCAAGTGGGGAAAGGGCAAAGAGAGAGGGAGAGAGAGAATCCTAAGAGGGCTCAGTGATGTCAGTGCAGAGCCTGATGAGGGGCTCCATCCCACAAACTGTGAGATCATGACCTGAGCTAAAATCAAGAGTCAGATGCCTAAGCGACTGAGCCACCCAAGCACCCCTAGTTTCTTTTTTTCTTAAAAGAAACATTTCCTTCAAAGATTTCTCTTTTTTTGATGTTTATTCATTTTTTCAGAGAGAGAGAGAGACAGCAAGGTGTGGAGAGAGGGGGACAGAGGATCCAAAGCAGGCTCTGTGCCAATAGCACAGAGCCCAATGTGGTGCTCAAACTCATGAACTGTGAGATCATGACCTGAGCCAAACTTGGACACTCAGCCAACTGAGCCACCCAGGCGCCCCATACATATTGTTTCTATTCAGAAATGACACCATAACTAAATGAACAGAAAAATAGGCTGGAAAAAAATACATAGAATATCAAAACCTAATTGGGAGCCAAGACAATGGGGTAAAATACTCTTTTCAACAGATGGTGCTGGGACATTTGAGTATCTATAGACAATGAAGTTGGACTTCTTACTCAGGCCATACTCAGAAATTAACTTGGGGTGTCTGGGAGGCTCAGTCAGTTAAGCGTCAGGCTTCAGCTCACCATTCCCAAGTTCGAGTCCTGTGTCGGACTCTGTGCTGACACCTTAGGGCCTGGAACCTGTTTCAGATTCTGTGTCTCCCTCTCTGTCTCTGCCCCTCCCCAACTCATGCTCTGTCTCTCATCTCTCAAAAATAAATAAACATAAAAAAATTTTTAACAAAAAAATTAAATTAACTTAAAGTAGATCATATATCTAAATGTAAAAGCTAAAAACTATAAAACTCTAAGAAGAAAATAATGGAGTCAATATTCACAACTTTAGATTTGGCAACAGCCCCTTAGATATGAAAACAAAACAAAACAAAAACCAAAGGAAAAAAGAAAAATAGATAAAATAGACTTTATAAAATTAAAAAAATTAAAAACTTTTGTTCTTCGAAAGACATCATGAAGAAAGTGAAAAACAATCCACAGGATGGGAGAAAATATTCACAAATCATTTATCTGATGAGGGACTTCCATCTAGAATATATAAAGAATACTTACAACTCAACAATAAAATCATAATCCAATTTAGAAGTGGACAAAGAATTTTAATAGGCAATTTTAATTGGCCTTTCTACAAAGGAAAAAAAAAACTAGTAAATCAAACAAACGATGAGATACTACCTCACACCCATTAAGATAGCTATAATAAAAATATAGATAATATAAAATAAAAATATAAATAATAAAATATAATAAAAATATAAATAATAAAAATAAAATATAATAAAGTATATTATAATAAAAATATAAAAAATAAAAATATAATAAAAATATAGATAATAAAGTATACTAAGCAAGAATGTGGACAAATTGGAGCCCTCGTACCTTGCCGGATTCATCACACACACACACACACACACACACACACACCCGAAAGAAACATAGTTACATAGTAACTGTGAGGTGATGGATATGTTAATTAGCTTAGCTGTAGTAATCATTTCAAAAGGTATGCACATATCAAAACATTAAGTTGTATATCATTATGAGCATTTCATAATGTATATAATTGTTGAATCACCATGTTGTATACCTAAAACTAATATAATATTGTATGTCAACTATATTTCAATTAAAAAAGCATTAAGTTATGTACCTGAAATACAGACAATATTTAGTTATCAATGATATCCCAATAAAGCTGAGAAAAAAAGAATTCATCTTCTTGCTTTTCCTGGGACTCCCTTCACCTGATGATCTTTCTCACTATGCTCTTCCTTCTCTGCCTACTGATTAATGGGAGATACTTCCTTAGCCACGTTCTCTTCCTCTTGATGTCTATATCCAGGTAAATAACTTCAGACATTACCTCAGTATGATTGAATTCCTGAAATGTAGACCAGAATTTCCAAAATATCATCTTGTGGATGTTCCAGCACTAGCAGCATCTCAAACTGAACATGCCTCAAATCGAATTATCTTCCTTTAAAGACACCCTCTTCCTACTGTATTTTTCATCTCAGTAAGACTGTTCTGGCCACTTAGTCTAGCAACCTTTGCTAAGATGGAATTCCTAGCATACTCAATAGCCAACAAGTCATTTTTATTACACATCCTCAGAGGCTTCTAGGGTCCCTCCCCTCCTCTTCATTCCCACTCAGAATCTCTTAATTCAGCTCTGCATTTCCTCTCAAATGAACTGTTCCTATCCCCTCCTAACTTGACCAACTGATGGTAATTCTATTTGGGTATAACCTTTGAGCCCCAAATGCAAAGTATCTCCCTAAAGAAAAAGTATGATGGTAAAAGTAGGAATCAGAACAGGGAAAACCCTAAGGAGAAGGACAAGATTGGGCAAAAGACCTATGAATCCCTTTTTCAGGGAGATTAATTTTTAAGAGTGCTTTTCTGTTCAAACATTGGCAAGTTTTTGCTTTATTTTCATGGGCATGTCATTCTCTCACACTCTTATTCCTAACTTGTATCAAGTCTATTTTGAATGCTCTGCTTCAAAATAGTCTATCTCCTCACTGTCTTGATTAACTTTGTCATATTAGAATAATAGTTTCCTAAAGGAATTTTTCTGGCTTTAATTTCTTACCTGTCATTCAAAGTTTAAAAATCTCATTCTTTAAATAGGTATCATTTTTACCTATTAGATTGGCAAAAAATTAAAAAGACTGATATAACCCAAGTGTGGGGGGAAAGAACTCCATCTCCTTAAGACTATAAATGGGGGAAGCTTGTAAGAGATGAGTTTGGTAAATGCAGGAATGGTTTTTAAATATGCATACCATTTGACCCAGGGATTCCACTTCAGAACTGTGTCCTACAGAATTGCTTGCATAAGAAAGCAGGAATGTTCTCTGCAGCATTCTTCATAGGAGAGGAAATTTGAAAACCCATTTAAATGGGCATCAATGGAGAATATTTAAAATATGGCATGTCCATGTTATATAGTATCATTCACATTTTGAAAATAATGAAAAAGATCTAGATACACTGGTATAAAAGTATACCCATGAAAAATAAATGTATAAAATAGTCTCATTTTTTGATAAAAGAACAAGAAAAATATATAAGATTGAGCACATGTGTGTTGTATGTGTGGTACAAATATTGCATAATTGTGCATGTATGTGTACTGCTTAAAATTTGTGAAAATGTATATTTATTACCAACTCTGTCTCTCACAGTATTTATTCTTGCTCCCTGTCTCTGAATTCCTATGGCATGTTCCAAGCCTGTCACATGTATCTTGTCCACCCTAGCAATTGTTTGTTCCGCTAAGTTGAGTTTTATGTATATCTTACATTCCTACATTGCTTATGTAGGTACTAATAAATACTTCCTGATCTGGGTTAAATACTTACCATTGTGAAATTACAGATATGTATTTTTAAAATATGCTCCAAAATATATATGTTTATGCTTGATTCAGTTTAGAACTGAAGGCTTGATAAGATCCTTTGAATGGATTTTATAATCCACTAAATTACAAAAAAAATTAATTGCTAAGGAAGGGAACTACTTACCAATCAGTCAAAAATTAGACATGTATTTGGAATTCTGCAAGACAGCATAAATCTTTCTAATCATTGAGTCATAGTTTGATTCTGTTCAAGAGCCTAATAATTAAGAACAAAAAGAGAGAAAGTATATCTTGTGGGTCTGTTGGGAGAAGAGTTCATAATCTGACAAAGTAGTGCCAAAGGAAATTTGCTACCAGGGATGATATTTAATAAATCAACAAAACTCAAAAGCTTGTTTCTACCTGAGGAACTAGAGTATTGGGTGATATATGTTTTCTTGGGGGGGAAATGACACTGGAATTCTCCAGTATTACAATGCTTCCTTTTTCATTATATTAAGTTGCCAATGTTTCCCAGAGCAAATATAGCAAATAACATTTATAAAAAAGAATGTTAGTACTGTTACAGGCATTTTCACAAGTTAACATTTTAATAAGTATTTTATAATTACCTAAGTGTGCAACTCTCATAACATTCCTACAAATAAATAAATACCATACATCTTTACTATATATATGATGTTTATAATACTCAACACTCATTTTCAGATAAGGATTAGAGAGGTTAACTAGTTGTTCAAAGTAATACAGCTGTAGGTTGCAGCATTACAATTCACCCTGGATCATATAATTCCAAGTTTTTTTCCAACTTCCCTCTCGTTCTGCTGTCTGATACAACATATTAGTGAACTCTATGAAGAAAGGAAAATTAAGTGCCAGGATATTTCAAGTAAGAAGTCCCATCACTACTCAGACATCATGTGAAGGTTCACATAGCAATCTTCCTGTTACTCTGACTCAACGTCATCAACAATTGTGACCAATATACAACACAGACAGCTGTCACTGTGCTGCTTCTGCAGACCGTGGATGCTTCATAGCCTCTGGAGGAGTTGTTAATCATTTTTCCTAGTTTGTGCTTTGATTTCATGTCCTTTACTTTTACAGAAAAGCTAGGCAAACATCCGTGATGTAACGTTGCTTCACCTTTCTATAAGACTGTCATTGATAACTTGGAGTGGTAGCTCTAAAATCAGACAGCTTGAGTTTGGGTCCTAGCTCTGCCACTTACTTTATGACCTTGGGTGAATTGCTTCATCTCTCTGAGCCTGTTTATTTAGCTATAAAGTGAGGATCACAATACTTACTTATCTCATAGGAGTAACTGAGGTCATGTGCGTATGGTATGGTGTCTATTTCAGCAGCTGGCTCATAGTAACAATATTAGCTCTTGTTATTGAGAACACTGTAGATCAAATCACCCAACTTTATTAAAATTAGCTTTAGAAATTATTGCCAGGAAATAGCAGTGTCTCTTTCTTATACTCCAACATCCAAAGGACTGGGCTATGACTTCTCCGTCCTTACCAAGAAAGCTAAGTCACCTAGGGTAGTGACTCTCAAATGGGGGGCAATATCTGAAGACATTTTTGTTGTCAAAAAAGGGGCAGGAGGGAGTTACTACAGGCATCTAGTGGATAAGAGACATCCAGAAATTTATAGCACAGTCCCCTACAACATAATATTGTTCAGTCCAGAACATCAAAGTGAGGTTGAAAAATTGCTGGCCTAGAGTATCTCTCTTCTTGCCTGGACTTCAGAGAAACTTACAGCCAAACTTCCACTCTCTTGTCACGTTACCACTTCTTACATTAGTTCAGATATCTTATTTTTATATTATAACCTTATCATCCTTTTGCCATAAAAATCCTTCAAATTATTTTTTAATTTATTTATTTAAATTCAGCTTAGTTGAACATACAGTGTAGTATTGGTTTCAGGAGTAGAACCCAGTGATTCATCACTAACACAGAACACCCAGTGCTCATCCAGGCAAGTGCCCTCCTTAATGCCCTTCACCCATTTAGCCTGTCCCTCTGCCCATCTCCCCTCCAGCAGCCTTCAGTTTGTTCTCTGTATTTAAGAGTCTCTTATGGTTTGTCTCTTTCTCTGGTTTAAATGTCTATACTACCCAATGCTTCAAATTATTTTTGGAAAGAACTGAGTTATATATAAATTCAACAAAATTAATTTAAAATGTCCAGGTGAATCCTTCAACACCATGTGCCATCTTTCTTGATGAGTATGTCAGTCAATGTCCATTCCTTATTCTTGCACTTTTAGAACTCACTGCTAAATTTTAAGTAGCACCCAGAATTGTGTCATGAAGAGATAAATGATGTTTGTGATGATTATGATAATGACCTTTCAGCATCTAAAATATTAAAAAGAGTCACAAAACAGAATGCTGGCAATCAATCAATACATGTACAAGGCTTCACTGAGCTCCTATAATGAACTACACTCTGCTGGATGCTATAAGAGAAGAGAATTATTTCTTGTACTTCTTTTATATCCCTCAAGGAGGACCTAGTCAAGTTCAGAAGAGGGAATGAGTGATGTTTTACAACATAAAATAGACATAAAACTATGTGTTCCTAAGTGTGAGGTTGTACAAAACAGTTAAGTGGATTTCTCATGTGCTAATTAGATAAAATTATTAAAAAAATTATTATTAGAGGGTTTTTTTGTTACAATTAAGTAATGTAATCATATGATGGTGTCATTGAAAACATAGGTAGCTCTTTTTTTCCCATTACATTACCCAAAATTAAATAATTTTAGTTTCTAAAAATAGTTAACACAAATTAAGATAGTGCTTTTACTTCCTAAATGTAATGTAGGGCCCTTTGACCTGTGGTCTCAGTCTAATCTAAGAACAATTGTGGGGCTGGCATTGTATTTGGTAAATCTCTAGTGCATCTCAAGCCTACCCTTTTATTTTTAAGATGGAATCCATGTAGAATTTATAAGGAATTTATCCCTATAGAATTTATAAATTTGAGAAGTACGACACCTGTTTCTCAGTTTATCATATTAAATCAATGCTACTGTTCAGGCCAGAAACTGAATTGTTTATTCACAACAAACTAGTTTATGCAAACCTACAAAGCTTATCAGGAAAAGAACAGGGGTTCTCTAGAAAGATCACATACAAAAAGTGAAGATGCAAACTAGTTCCCTGGACTTTTTCTTTGGACGCACAAAGGGAATATCTGGCTCTGAGACAGTTTAGAATGTAGCTGTGTGTTATGTGGGGGGACAGTCGGCATTCTTTACCTTCAGGGTGGCAATTACCTTCACAATTGCATGCACATGGAGAAGAAAATATACTCCAAATTACAATGTGAACTCTGGAGATTAGTGCATCATTTCATGGACAGTTGAACCTGTGTCCCATATAAATGTTTCCATAGCAAAAACAAAGAACATCATTATACTGTCTTCTGGATTTCCAAAGAGTTTGCATTAGGGTTTTGCCACCTGACTTCCATTACAGAGAATGGGAGTCAGGGGGCTGAGACCACAAGTCATGCTTTGAAATTTTAGGGGGATGTTTCAGTGTCTGGGCTTAAACGTTCATCTTTGTGCTCTTTGGTGGCAATTGAGTATAAGATGCATGGCCTCCTATATGCCTTTTGGGAATGGAATTATATACAAATTGTGCCTGTGTAGTCAAGTATATATAACATAACATATGTAGGTATAGAGCACTTTAAGCCTGCAAAAGGAGTTTAAAATGCTTTATAGTTTGAAGTCAACCTCTGAGGTATTGACCCTATAGGAAAATTTGTATAATGACCTCCTGTGTTATTGAAATTGTGAATTAAGGCAGTGTTTCCCATTCTGAGAGCTGTATTGTAAGGGTGAAGAAAATCTCTGAACCTGGGGGTATTTGACTGAGGTGAGAAGGTTTCTTCTGGCTCTTAGCCACCACCACTCCCCCTTTGCCTCACCTTTGCTCATACTCACCAGGTCATGCCCCTCATTTATATAACAGAGTTGGTTTATAAACTCAAGTTCATGGTTTCAGCTCCATTGTTCTCAAAATGCTTGTAATTAAAGCTTTCAGAGTTTTGGTTATTCAGAGTTTGGTTATTTCAGAGGTTGGCTATTTACCCTGAATACTTCCTCCTACCTTACCCTCTTCCCTTAACTGAGTTCAATCTATTTTCTTTGCAGAGAAATTTAAATATGATTCTGACACATAAAAGCATACAAAATGTTCAATAACTGGTAAGAATGGACATCCCTGTCTTCTTCCTGACCATAGAGGAAAAGCTCTCAGTTTTTCCCCATTGTAGATGATGGTAAGCTGTGGGTTTTTTATATATGGCCTTTATTATGTTGAGGTATGTTCCTTCTAAACCTATTTGTTGAGGATTTTTATCATGAATGGATATTGTACTTTGTAAAATGCTTTTTCTGCATCTACTGAAACGATGATCATATGATCAAGGTTCTTATCCTTTCCTATATTAATGTGGTATAACACATTGCTTGATTTGTGAATATTGAACCACCCTTGGAAGCCAGGAATAAATCCCAGTTGATTTTAGTGAGTGATTTTTTTAATGTATTGGTGGACTCAGTTTGATAATATTTTATTGAGAATTTTTGCATGCATGTTCATCAAGGATTGGCCTATAGTTCTCTTTTTAGTGGAATCTTTATCTGGTTTTGGTATCAGGGTAATGCTGGTCTCATAGAATGAATTTGGAAGTTTTCCTTCTTTTTCTATTTTTTGGAATAGTTTGAGAAGAATAGGTATTAACTCTTCTTAAAATGTTTGGTGGAAATCGCTTCTGAAGCCATCTGACCCTGGACTTTTGCTTTTGGGGAGTTTTTTGATTACTGATTCAATTTATTTGCTGGTTATCAGTCTGTTCAGGTTCTCTGCTTATTCCTGTTTCAGTTTTGGTAATTTATATGTTTGTAGGAATTTATTCATTTCTTCCAGGTTGTCCAATTTGTTGGTATATAGTTTTTCATAAAATTTTCTTGTAATTGTATTTCTGTGGTGTTGGTTGTTTTTTTCTCATTTCTCATTTATGATTTTGTTTATTTGAGTTCTTTCTCTTTGTGATAAGTCTGGTTAGAGGCTTATCAATTTTTTTTTTCCTCAAAGAACCAGCTCCTGGTTTCATTGATCTGTTCTATTACTTTGTTTGTTAGTTTGTTTTATTTAGTTTCTATATTGTTTATTTCTGCTCTAATAATTACTATTTCCTTCCTTCTGCTGGCTTTAGGCTTCATTTGTTTTTCTTTCCCTAGCCCCTTTAAGAGTAAAGTTAGGTTGTTTATTTGAGATTTTTCCTGCTTCTTGAGGTAAGCCTGAATTGCCATATACTTCCCTCTTAGGACCACTTTTGCTGTATACCAAATCCTAGAGGAGAACACAGGCAGTAACTTCTTTGACATCAGCTGTAGCAACTTCTTCCTAGATATGTCCCCTGAAGCAAGGGAAGTAAAAGCAAAAATGAACTATTGGGACTTCATTAAAATAAAAAGCTTCAGCATAGCAAAGGAAATAATCAACAAACTAAAAGGCAACATATAGAATGGGAGAAAATATTTGCAAATGATGAAGTTGTGGTATATCTATGCAATGGAATATTACTTAACCATAAAAAATAATGAAATCTTGCCATTTGCAATGACATGGATGGAGCTAGAGAGTATTATGTTAAGCAAAATATGTTAGTCAGAGAAAGACAAATACCATATGATTTTACTCATATGTGGAATTTAAGAAACAAAACAAACAAGCAAAGGAAACAAAACAAAAACAGAGAGGGAGGCAAACCAAGAAACAGACTGTTAAATACAGAGAACAAATTAATGGTTAGCAGAGGGGAGGTAGGTGAGGGGATGGGCAAAATAGGCAACGGAGATTAAGGAGTGCACTTGCTGTGATGAGCACCAGGTATTGTACAGAAGTGTTGAATGACTGTATTTTACACCTTAAATTAATATTTACACTGTACTTCAACTAACTGGAAGTTTAAAATTTCTAAAAAAGAGATAAAAATAGAAAAATAAGTACAGTGTTTAATAATGTTTATAAATTCTTTTTTAAATGTGTTTTTTTTTTGAGAGAGAGAACATGTGGGGGAAGGGCAGAGAGAGAGGGGGAGAAAGAGAGAGAGAATTCCAAGCAAGTTGTGGGCTGTCAGCTCAGAGCCCAACTCGGGGCTGGATCCTAAAAACCATGAGATCATGACCTGAGCTGAAATCAAGAGTCAGATGCTTGAAGAATGAAGCTAGACCACTTTCTTACACCATACACAAAAATAAACTCAAAATGGATAAAGGACCTGAATGTGAGACAGGAAACCATCAAAACCCTAGAGGAGAAAGAAAGGAAAAACCTCTTTGACCTCAGCCGCAGCAATTTCTTGCTTGACACATCTCCAAAAGTAAAAGCAAAAATGAACTATTGGGACCTCATCAAGATAAAAAGCTTCTGCACTGCAAAGGAAACAATCAACAAAACTAAAAGGCAAACGGTGGAATTGGGAAAAGATATTTGCAAATGACATATTGGATAAAGGGCTCGTATCCAAAACCTATAAAGAACTCACCAAACTCCATACCTGAAAAGCAAATAATCCAGTGAAGAAATGGGCAGAAGACATGAATAGACACTTTTCCAAAGAAGACATCCCGATGGCCAACAGACACATGAAAAGATGTTCAACATCAGTCCTTGTCAGGGAAATACAAATCAAAACCACGCTGAGATACCACCTCATGCTGGTCAGAGTGGCTAAAATGAACAACTCAGGAGACTATAGATGCTGGTGAGGAGAAATGGGAACCCTCTTGCACTGCTGATGGGAATGAACTTGTGCAGCTGCTCTAGAAAACAGTGTGGAGGTTCCTCCAAAAAATTAAAAATAGAACTACCCTATGACCCAATCATAGCACTGTTAGGAATTTACCCAAGGGATACAGGACTGCTGATGCATAGGGGCACATGTACCCCAATGTTTATAGTGGCACTTTCAACAATAGCCAAATTATGGAAAGAGTCTAAATTTCCATCAACTGATGAATGGATAAAGAAGACGTGGTTTATATATACAATGAAATACTACTTGGCAAGGAGAAAGAATGAAATCTGGCCATTTGCAGCAACATGGATGGAACCAGATGGTATTATGCTAAATGAAATAAGTCAGTCAGAGAAAGACAGATACCGTATGTTCTCACTCATAGGTGGATCTTGAAAAACTTAACAGAAGACCATGTGGGAGGGGAAGGGGAAAAAATTTACAGAGAGGGAGGGAGGCAAACCATAAGAGACTCTTGGACACTGAGAACAAACTGAGGGTTGATGGGGGTCAGGGGTAGGGGAAAGTGGGTGATGGCCATTGAGGAGGGCATTTATTGAGATGAGCACTGGGTGTTGTATGGAAACCAATTTGACAATAAATTATATTAAAAAATAAATAAATATAATTTAAAAGTTTTTAGTTTAACTTGTTTTGTTTAATAAAACAAAAATATTTGGGCTTGATTTTACAGGTTTTTAATTAGAAGAAGAAAGACCATTTTAACTGGAATTTGCCATAATTAGCCAGCTTATATTAATATAATAATAACTTCCTTGCTCTCATCATGTACAAAATAGATTATTAAAAAGAGAATGACCTTTGTTCTACCAAAGCTTAAAAAATGAAGGCATATTGCTTTGTTCAATCATTTAAAACCCAAGCTTATTTTAAAAATTAAAAAATAAATAAATAAAAAGAGTCAGATGCTTAACAAACTGAGCCCACCCAGATAAACATCCCCAATAATGTTTATAAATTCTGACCAGTTTCCTATATAGCACACAATTGTAAAACAACAATAAGGAAAGTGAAATGAGCCCAAAGCAGAAGTACACACAGAGAAAGAACTGTGATGCCCAGATGAAAAAATCTTCACCGATTAAGATTCCCCAGGCTTCTACTAATATCACTTACCCATTAATTCCTGGTTATTGGGTGGATGTTCAAACTAGGTCTCATTTTCTGAGCCTATTGGATACTTGTCATTGAAGTGATCTCCATCCATCACATCACTAATGAACTTATTTCTTTTAATTTGAAATGGGATATTATGATCAAGTCTTAGTAAGATATGACAATACTCTTGGATTTAGTCTAAAGAATACAAGACAGGATCCCTTAGTCTGGAAACTGCATTGTTTGAAATGTTCAAACAGATGTTAAGTGACAGAATATTGATGACTAATACGAAATGTCAGGGTCAAAGGGAATTCTATGGAGCCAACTATTCTTCTGGCCGGCAATCAACAGAACCACCCTAGAACCTCATCCAGCTTTGGAAGACTTGAAATTACCACCATCATATAAAAAGTGTCCCTTCAGGATTTGCTATGTTACGTATCAGTCTATAGTAGCATTTTTCAAAACATTGTCCAGAACTTCTGAAAGACCCCTGTCTTGCTTAAGGCAGGAGGGGCATGGATTGGTCTCATAGTAATAATATTTATAGAATAATAATGCCTATATATATGGTACTATGAAAAGTAATAATTTATATTATGTACTTATTTTTAAAGTCAACCTTTTCAATTAGAATTGTTTTTCAGCAGTAGTAAATAGAGCATAGAATTAGGAGGCCCATAGTCGGCAAGAAAAATCTGTTTAAAAACTATTTCTGTGTTTTAAGTAATGGAATAACAATTTAGATGTACATTCAAATACACAGAGAAAGTGGACTTTATCATTTTGTATTTGTCAGAGATAATTAATTTTCCTCATCACCACCCTCCTCCAACATAAGGAAAAAGCAACTTACTAGAATGTAATAACCATACTCCTGTGCAATAATTTAAGCTATGTTAAGGTAAATACCCTGGTCATAGGCAGAATAATAGTTCTCAAAGTTGTCCATGCCCTAATTTTCGGAGCCCGTAACTATGTTATGTTATATGGTAAAAGGAACATTCCCAGACAAAATCAGGGTTACAGATCTTGAGGAAGGAAGATTAAACTCTAATATCCAGATGAGTCAAAGGTAATAATATAGGCCCTTAAAAGTAGGCCCTTGTAAGTAAGTAAGAAGAGGAAGAGATATGATGAAAAAAGAGGGAAGAAAGATTTAAAACATGACACAGACTCAACCAGCCGTTGAAGTTTTGGAGATGGAGGAAGGGCCCACAAGCCAAGGAATGTTGTCAGCATCTAGAATCTCGGAACAACTCTCAGCTTATAGCCAGAAAGGAAATGGAGACCTCAGTCCTACAAATGCAAAACACTGAATTTTGCTTGTAACTTGAATGAGCAAGAAAATGGGTACTCCCTAGAGCCTCCAGAAAAGGAACATACCTCTGACGACACTAGCTTAAGTCCAGTGAGCTTTGTGTCAGATCTTTCACTTTAGAGCCATGAGATAATACATTTGTGTTGTTTTAAATTGCTACATTTATGGTAACTTGTTATGGGAGTGATAAAAAAAAATAATTCATACTCTGTCCCTCTTTTTACTTTCCCTCTCAGTAAATATATCCAAAATGGTGACTGGGTATACGGAAAGAAGCGTGGTTTTTCTGAATTCACGACAGTGGAGTGAAGGGTATAAAAGCCTTTTTTCAGAGCTAAAGGCAGGAACTGGTCTAACGTGTGATCTCTCAGCTGGTTCCGACAGTCAGCCTTTTGTTTCCCAGGCTCATTTGGCTTCCAGAGACTTCAAGAGACCCAGAAACCTCTTTCATCCTGGGCCTGTATAGAAATCCTCTAGCTAAGGAAACTAAGAGACTAGCCTATCTCCTTTTTGATGGTAAGGGTGAGAGAATTTGCTAAGGGAGCGAAACAACACGGGAACTACATGCATAAATGAATACTAGTAAATTATGTCACTGTACAAGCTTTTTCACTAGACCAATTCCAAAATATCTGAATATAAGCAAGAAGTGTAGGAAATGAGGAGACTTTCTAAACCGAAACTAATGTAACACTGTATGTTAACTATACTAGAATTAAAAATTTTAATAATTAATTACTTTAAAAAAATAAAAAATGAAAAGGCAACCTGCCAAATGGGAGAAAATATTTGCAAATCATATATCCAATAAGGGGTTAATGTCCAACATATGTAAAGAACTCATACAATTCAATAACAAGGAAAAAAGCAATGTGATTAAAAAACTGGCAGAAGATCTGAATAGACATTTTTCCAGAATGGCCAATAGGCATATGAAAAGATGCTCAACATCACTAATTATCAGGAAAAGGAAAGTTAACCACAATGAGGTATCACCTCACACCTGTCAGAATGGCTAGTATCAAAAAGACAGGAAATAACAAGTGTTGATGAGGATGTGGAGGAAAAGGAACCCTCATGCACAGTTGGTGGAATGTAAATTGGTGCAGCCACAGTGGAATACAATACAGAGGTTCTTCAAAAAAATTAAAAATAGAACTACCATGTGATCCAGTAATCATACTACTGGGTATTTATCTGAAGAAAATAAAAACACTAATTCGAAAAGATATATGCATCTCTATGTTCATTGTAGCATTATTTACAATAGCCAAGATACAGAAACAACCTAAGTGTCAATTAATAGATAAATGGATAAACATGATGTGGTGTATATATTTACAATGGAGTACTACTCAGACACGAAAAATAACGAAATCTTAGATTTGTGACAACATGGATGGATTTGAGGGTTTTGTGCTAAGTGAAATAACTCAGAGAAAGACAAGTATTATATAATCTCACCTATATGTGGAATCTGAAAAGCCAAACAAACAAACATAACAAAACAAAACTCATGGATACAGAGAACACAGTTGGTTGCCAGCAGGGAGATGGCTGGGGTAGGAGAAATGGGTGAAGGGGGTCAGGAGGTACAAACCTCCACTTGTGAAATGAATAAGTCATAGGGATATGGCGTGCAGCACGTGACTACAGCTAATGATATTGTAGTGCATATTTGCTGGGAGAACAGGTCTTGAAAGTTCTCATCACAAGAAAAAAATATTTTGTAATTTTGTTATGATGATGGATGGTGACTGGACTTATTGTGGTGGTCCTTTTGCTGTGTTTACAAATGTCGAATCATTATGTTGTACACCTGAAACCAATACAATGTTGTATGTCAATATCCGCCAATTTTAAAAAATTTGCAACATAATACCTCCTATATCAGATTGTTGTGATGAGGAAATGAATAATGTAAGTTCAGCATCTGGCACCCATGTTTGTCTTCCTTAACAAAATCCTTTTATGCCTAGTAGTTCATATTTATATCTGCCTCATTTCCTTCAGGCTTTGAGTAGAAAAGGCACTATTCTCATATGCTTTCACATTGGATTTTAGTTGATCTCTAAAAGATTTTATGAATCCCCCCTACTCTATAGATAATATTTATTTTGCTAGACCACTGGTATACATCCTGGAATATTTATGAAAAAAATATTTTAAAATATATCATTCTAACTTGGCTAAGTTTGCTATATACTTCTGTTAAATGCAAGAAGGGTGGATTTTGTGAGTGTGTTTACTTGATTTTTTTTATTATTATTAGCTTTTTAATCATTGGAAATATCAGATATTTTCTGTCATAAACGAAAACTAAAGACACAACCTCCTTAGATTTATGTATTCAAAGAAAATTTTAAAATTACTGTTTAAAGAACACGGACATCCATAAGTCTTTTCAAAATATATCTGCACATGGGCACCTGGGTGGCTCAGTTGGCTGAGTGTCCAACTCTTGATTTCAGCTCAGGTCATGATCCCAGGGTTGTGGGACCAAGCCCTGTGTCAGGCTCTGTGCTGAGTGTGAAGCCTGCTAAAGATTCTCTCTCTCCCTCTGCCCCTTCCCCCACTCAAATATATACATATATATATATATATATATATATATATATATATATATATATATATCTCCACATGTAAAACATCAGTGATGTTTAGAAAAAAATTTAATGATATTTTAACATGGTATGAATGAAGTTTCACAAGTGACAAGAGGGGAACCCAGTTATTGCTTATCAGCAGGCTAATAAAATTAAGTAATCTTACAAAATTGATCTACATCAAGCAAAAGAAGAATGTAGGGCAATAGGGTTGGGTTCTTCTATTCATGTGATGTTTTGACAAATATAAAATTCTTCAATGGCAAATAATTTAAACTTAACTAAAATAAGTCTTTCCCATTCACAGTCACCAATAATAAACATAAATCTCTTTTATAGTTCAAGGACACACACTGGTAAAAGCTTTCATAAAAATTGAAGTAAGGTCATCAGGTTTTCTTAGCTTTTGCTTTCAGAAATAGTTTTGATCCACTTTGCTCTTGTGTTAATACAGGTGAATAATTAATACAGCTGATAACTTTCTCAGTTAATACAGATGAAAAATGCACTCGTGTCTATCTAAGGTAATGTTATTTCTTTTAATCATAAGTTTTTAGTTTTCTTTCATAAAATAATTCAATAACAGACTTTCATAAAATTATGAGTGACTAGCCATGAAAATGGGACTTGACTAAATAAAGTAACACAAATAATTTATCAGCACTGAACTTGCTCACTTTTCTATTTGTTTTTATAATGGGTGAAATCTTTGTTGAGGTGGAATTGTTAGGCATGCTTGTTAGAATCAGAGAGAAGTAAGTAGACCAGGAGGAAGTCAGCATTGATTAGTGTGAATTTCAACCATGAAAACTCAGTAGGGTAGACAGAACTTTTGAGCTATAATCACTTTGAAATATAACCCTAAATCTAGTCTGCTCTAATCTCCACACTAGTATCTTTCATAATCTTAGAGTTTCTACAGTGTCCTAAGTAACACATTTCAATACCTTAAGATGTTCTTGATTCAGAAGTTTCCTTTTCAGTCTCTTCCTAAAGTGATGAGTATCTGTTCCCTGTTTTTCTGCCTGCACCCGAAATGCAGAACAACCACAATCCACTCCTAAAATCATATCCTTTCCTTTTTTTTTGAGGACAAAATTACAGCAACATTCCTGAGTTTCATATTGTTGCAGAGAAAACCCTTTCTTGCTTTGAAACTACTTCTTATGGGTGAATTGTGAAATGGCTATATGATTAGTTTTAGAGAAAGATTGATGTACATAGTGTATGTTAGCATGAGTTTGATATGTTTGATCATTAGATAGACCCCTTTATGAATGAGGCAAATTTTTAACCAGAGTAGAATAACAGATGCACGGGACATCCATGTTAAGTTAGTCAGCAAAACAGCCAATAACATGCTCTTATTTTTTATAATCTATCAAATTGAATCACCAATCCATTAAATTTACACTTCTAGCATGTAGCAAATCTGTAATTAAACTAAACTAATTAACATCTTATCCTCATGTGAAGAATGCATTTATCTGTTTGTATGGGATTGTATTTGTAAGATTTTCTACAGACCATCTGCATGGTCTCTTCTAAAGCACAATCTATCTTGTAGCATATTCCTTAGCAAAAAAAAAAAAAATCTGTTGTCGGTACAGGAAATTTATTCACCACTAAAAAAGCATTTTCCAATTTAGAAACAAAAAAGAGGTACGGTATATTGTCAACTAACTCTTACCGCCTAGAGAAAGATTGATTTTGTTTGCAAACCATATGTTTGATATCTAAATCATGTTCAGAGTCTTTCATTCATGATTGCAGATTGATACAGTCCTCCTTGAAAAATGTATTTATCTTTTCCAGCACTCATCAAACACTAAATACCTAACTAGGTTGCAAGAAGAATCTTTAATTCCATCATTTTATTCTGGTAATTGCTTTTCCTTCCTTATGTTTAACCAGAGTAAATGAACTATAATTTTAAATTTCTCTTGACACTCGCTATCAGATGCTGTATAAAACATGAGCAAGGTGAGGAATGATGAAAAAGGTAACTATTTCTAGAAATAAGTCTTTTCTGCAAGAAAAAAGAAGGTATTGCTTACGTAGGTCAAAATGATTACTACAAAGACATCCAGATGCCCTAAATCACATTAATCCCCAATCAGGATTCCAAACTCCAGTGCCTCTAGGGGCTATATGTAAATTGAAGGACAAGTGTCCCATAGAAAGTGGGAGCTTACCTCTGAGCTCCCATTGCATCGGTATCAGGTGGGGGTTCCAGCCTTGAGTGCCTATCTCCTAAGTATTAAAAAAATTCAGACCTCTTTTGTAAAATCTCCTTACTTAAAACGTTGGTCACCTAGTCAGTTTGTTTGTGTGGTTATTATAATGCTAACCAGATCAAGCAAAGCCCACCTGGGAAGGATTTGATTAGCCCTCCATCCCTTAGTTTACAATCTCTTCCTCACACTTTGTTGCCAGGTAACTCTTCAATTGCAGAAGAGCCTAGTGACATAGACTTCCTAATATTAAGAATGAGTTTTTGTGACTCATGTATGCATATATATATATACACATATATATGCAATATATATGTATGCATATATGAGTATCCTTGACAAGGTACTCAGTGGGGAGCTAGGAAACCTTAGTTCAGTTGCAATTCTCCCACTGTCTAGGTTTTAGTCTTATGGTGATAGCAACAATAACAAACACAAACATTTAAGTACTTGCTGTTTTCAGTTCACAACATGATGCTAAGTGCTTTACTTTCATTCTCTCATCTAATCCTCTTAACAACCCTATCAGGAACTGTAATTATAATAATTCCCACACTCTGTTATAAGAAAAAACATTAGTAGCACCTAAGAGATGCCAGATGCCACATATTAATTATTAATTAATGTATTAATTGATTAATAACTGTTTAATCATCATTATTAAAACAGATTTATTTCCTGAAATCCTGCATTGTTATGTCCAGTGGAGAAACTAGACTACAGACAATAAATAACTGTGAAGTACAAATCATGATATGTCACAAAAGTGTCTAAGGGCACACCACTAATTTATTGCAAAGCTAGAATTTAGAATAACTAACACCTATTGAGCACTTACCAAACGCCAAGCACTGTGCTAAATGCATTACACACATTAGCAAACTTAAACAACAAAACAGTGTTATGAGCAGGTGCTAATATTATTCCCATTTTTCAGAGGAGCCACCTGAGGCACAAAAAGGTTAAGGGATTGATTCAAAGTTGCATAGCTAGCCAATGATGAAGCTAGGATTTGAATCCAGCCAGCCATGTTCTTTGCCACAAACCATTCTGTCTTATTTAAGCAAGTCATTTATTCTCCCTGCAGGCTCACTATAAATTCCTCATCTAGTTTACTGAAGTAGGTGGGAAAGCCAAATAGGAGAGGAGGATTGGTTTATCAACTGTCTTTCTGATTTCTGATTTAATATTTGCATTTTTGGTAAAGTATGTGGATTAAGATTATGTTTCTTCTAAATTAGGAATTTTTGTTGTTGCTACTAGTGTTCAGAACACTCTGGGAACAAGTTTACTATGTAAGATTTTGTGGTAAAATCCTTCTTAGGCCAGCTATGCCTCACATTAAATCTTAAACAAGTTTAGCCTTCCATGGTTTTAATGTCACATCAGCTCACTGCTGTATCAGATTATTAGTCAGATCTCCATATCAATAAGTGTTGATTATCTTCCATGCTCTGGAAACAGAAGTAATCCATTGTCTCTCTCAGTCTTCTGGAATACAAATTTGTGGTATCATGGAGTTCAAGCTCCCAGTTTTTTTTAAAGTAGATGTTTATATTTGGATTAAAAATACCACAATATCTTTTATCATTTATTGTAAAGAATGACCATTCCCCTCCACCCCAGCATCCTGATTCTTTTGATAATAGAAATTGCCAGAACAGAGTATTATTATGAGAATTTAGATGCTGTGTGAGGAATAATATCCGTAATATGTGTATTGCTTAAGACTATTACTAAAATATAGTTTTGATATGAAATGATCAAGTCCTGTATAGTATCAATTACATAGAATGGGTATATTTAATTATTTCATTTGTCTTCTGGGATTTGAGTATAAATCGTAATCCATACATCAAAATATTCCAAAATGGATCTTTTTTGTCATTTCAAAATAGAATATCAAATATACTATTTGTCAGTATCACCATATCTTGCCCGGTAGGAAAAATACTTGATAAATTGCCATGTAAACAGTAGCTATCAAATTCTAGGGAAATCAAGTGTGGTCTACTTTTATGGTGGAGCAAAGATTATCCTTTTAATTTGGCATGTAACATGCTCCTGAAATGTGATGTTGTAACAGCATTTCCAAATGGTTTATATTTGTCATAGACTAGTGAGGAAATCCAGATAATAGCATTTTATGTTGATGGCTGTATATCGGTTCCAGAGAATTTACACACAAGAAAACAGTCATCTTGGTGAAAAGGAGAACATCTGGCTCTTTACAGGGCCTCAGAGGAAGTGACCTAATATGATAGAAGCCATTATAATCACAAAGTCCTAATGCACTTTAGAAGAAATGGCATTCTAACCTATGAACTACTATAGCTAATTAAAAATCTCCAGGGTAAACCATTAAATTTATGGTAGATAAATATTTATTATTAACATTTTATGTGTTGTGTCTTCTCAGGGTACACTGGTGAAATGTCTTATTCTTTACTCAAATCTCTCCTTATGAAAATATGAATGTGTTATGTTAGGAACACTGGTCTCTAGACATAATTCAATTTTGGTGGAATTAAATTATTCACCTGTTAGTTATCTGCAGATTTTTAAAAATTGAATTATAGTCGACACACAATGTTACATTGGTTTCAGGTGTACAATACAGTGATTCAACAACTCAGTACATTATGCTGTGCTCACAAGTGTAGCTACCATCTGTCACCAGAAAACACTATTATAATACCATTTATAAAAGGTATTCCCTATGGTATACCTTTTACCTCTGTGACTTATTCTTCCATAACTGGAAGCCTGTACCTCCCACTCCCCTTCACCCATTTTGTCTCTCTCTTCATCCTCCTCCTCTCTGGCAATCATCAGTTTGTTCTCTATATTTATGGATCTGTTTCTGCTCTTGTTTATTTATTTGTTTTGTTTTTTTAGTTTCCACATGTAAGTGAAATCATGTGCTATTTGTCTTTCTCTGACTTATTTCACTTCAGATAATACCCTCTAGGTCCATCCATATCATCACAAATGGCAAAAATCCCATCCTTTATTATGGCCGTGTAGTATTCTGTTATATAATTTTATAATAGCATATATATTCTATTATATAATATTTAATATTATATATATTATATATATGCATACATTATATGCTTATATATGCACATAAATATGAGATCATGTGGAATTATATATATAATATATGAATATAATTCCATATATATGTATATCATATCTTCTTTATCCTTTCATGTGTCAATGGATACTTGTTTGCTTCCATATTTTGGCTATTGTAAATAATGCTGCAATAAACATAGGGGTGCATATATCCTTCTGAATTAGTATTTTTGTTTTCTTTGGGTAAATATCCAGTAATAGAATTATTGGATTATATGGTATTTCTATTTTCAATTTTGTGAGAAATCCCCGTACTATTTTCCACAGTGGCTGCATCAATTTACATTCCCAACAGTGCATGAGGGTTCCTTTTTCTCCACATCCTCGCCACACTTCATATTTCTTGTCTTTTTGATACTGGCCTTTCTGACAGGTGTGAGGTGATATCTCATTGTGATTTTGATTTTCCTTTCCCCAATGATGAGTGGAGTTGAGCATCTTTTCATATGTCACTTGGCCGTCGGTATGTCTTCTTCGGAAAGATGTCTATTCAGGTCCTCTGCCTATTTTTTAATAGGATTTTTTTATTGTTGCTATTGAATTGTATAAGTTTTTTATATATTTTGAATATTAATCTTTTTTGGATATATAATTTGCAAATATCTTCTCCCATTCAGTAATTATCTGCAGATTTTTTAAATGTTTATTTATTTATTGGGGGGAGGGTGCAGAGAGAGAGAGAGAGAGAGAGAGAGAGAGAATCCTAGGCAGCACAGAGCCTGTGCTGATAGCACAGAGCCCTACATAGGGCTTGATCTCACAAACTATCTGCAGATTTTAAATAATATAATACATATTACATTCTAGCATGTTACAGCTGGTAAATACCTAAGAATTCATTTAGTGTATCTTGAAAAAACTACAGCCCAAAGACTAATGCATTTCATAACACTCTCGATATTATTTTGATTATGACCAAGAAGTATCTGTTTAATTCCATATTTGTCATTCTAATCGTGTTCTAACCATCAGGTCCTTGTGTGGATCTTTGTTAGTCTCTGGATTTCCTCGAGCAATGGGAATGTGGAACATTAGGAAGCGTCAGAAGATAGTGGCAATCATAATTCACATTGAGGGTAACAGATTAAGTATTAAAGCCGTTAACAGAGTAACGAAGGGAATATTGACTTTTTTTCTATGTAATAATTTGTAAGCTACATTTTGGTATTGCAGAGGTTTCTTTTTCTCCTTGCTCTTTGTGCTAAATGAGGCCAAGGATCAACTGTCCACTAAAGATAGAACAAATGTTGAACTCAGAACAACTTTAGATAATTCTCATGTTACATTTAAGAAGCAAATTTCAAATGTCATTAAATGTGAAACAAATCTCAAATTCTTAGAGGATTTTATAAAAGAAGATTGCCTCTTATCTGTCACAGACATATAAATACTTCACAGTGTGGGCTCTTACACTCATTTTTTGGATCCTTACTCCCTGCCACCTTTCTCACATACTCTACAATGTAGCTAGGATGATTCCTTTTATCTATAAACTTGACTGGGCTAAGGGATGTCCAGAGAGCTGGTAAAGCATTATTTCTGGGAGTGTCTGTGAAGCTGTTTCTGGAAGAGGTTAGCATTTGAATCAATAGAGTGAAGATTGCCAGTGTGAATGACCATCATCCAATCTGTTGAGAGCTCAAATAGAACAAAAAAGTGGAGAAAGAACTAATTTGCTCTCTCTGCTCAAAACTGGGGCATCTATCTTCTTTTGCCTTCAAACATCCAAATTCCTGGTTCACAGCCCTTCAGACTCAGATTCATACCCTTGGCTTCCCTGGTTCTCAGATCTTTAGGTTTGGACTAGAACTACACCACCAGATTTCTTGGGCCTTCAGCTTGCAGACGGCAGATCGTGGAACTTCTAAGCCTCTATAATCATGTAAGTTAATGTTTCCTAATAAATGTGTATATATATATATATATATATGTATATATATAATATATAATGTATATATAATATATATATGTATATATACAAACATATACATAATAAGCATATATTATATATGTGTGTGTGTGTATGTACATATATATACATATATATATATATATATATACATACACACACACATACACATAAGCCTATTTGTTCTGGAACCCTGAGTAATACAGTAGCTATGTAAGTTTTCCAGCTATGCATAGTTTTTTATTCTTCCAAGACATAGATCAAATATGACCAACTTTGTGAGACCCTCTCTCTGACTCGACACTTTCTTTTTCTTTCATGCATATTACTCTTGTCTAAATTATAAGTCTATTAGAATGTATGTAACATATTATGATACTATTGTTATCTATACTAAATGATAATATAATGTAGAGTTATATATTATATATCATAAACTATTAAAATATAATAAATATTATAGCAAATATAAAGAATGGCATGTGCTTATTTCTCTACCTCAGTGTGATATATCTGAGCATAGAGGCCATTTTTTTATTCCTTATCTTCAGACTCCTGGCTTTAGCACAGTATCTAGCAGATGGTAGGAGCTGACTATCTATAAACTGTTGTATATGTTACTATCAGATTCTCAGTAACAATTTAGGGATGGAATGATAAATAATAAGTAAAATAATATTTCATAATTGTGTAAGACTTTATTTGCATAAAGTTTATAAAAATATTTTATTTTTGCACAATACTTTAAGCACTTCACCTTTTTAACATTTAAGTAATCCTATGTAGTAAACGTTGCAGATAGTATATTCATTTTATAGATGGAAGCACAAAAGAAGGGAACTGTAGGTGCTAACTTGGTCTAGGTGCACCAAGATGTTTTCTAGCTTGGAAAGTCTATAAAGGGATAACAGATTTGTTAAATATGGCAAGTTATATACTTATTTATCTCTCCTTTCTTTTGAAATTCCACTAAAATTGCAGGAAAATATTTTTAAAATGTGAATTTAAAAATGAAAAAGGGGGACGCCTGGGTGGCGCAGTCGGTTAAGCGTCCGACTTCAGCCAGGTCACGATCTCGCGGTCCGTGAGTTCGAGCCCCGCGTCAGGCTCTGGGCTGATGGCTCAGAGCCTGGAGCCTGTTTCCAATTCTGTGTCTCCCTCTCTCTCTGCCCCTCCCCCGTTCATGCTCTGTCTCTCTCTGTCCCAAAAATAAATAAATAAAAAAAAAAACGTTGAAAAAAAAATTGAAAAAAAAAATGAAAAAGGAAGGAAATATGACAGTAGAGATGGTAAAATATTGAAGACTAGATAGTGGTAACTGCCCTAGCTGGCTTGGAAGCCTAAATCTACAAGTCAAGGATGGTTGAAAGGAGGAGAACCAGAAAAAAGTCAATTCTTATTATAGGCCTTTGAAAGGCTTGGGAATTTGAGGCTCTAAGTACCTCTTGAAGGTAGCACATGGTGAGGCTTAAGACATAAAAATGTAGATGGAAGATTGTAGAGACTAGCTAGGTCCCCCTGATTCCCTCGCTGACCCTCTGTCAACAGAAGACTAGAGATTCTAAAACAGAATTGATCTGGACTTGGTGATAATAGGCATGTGTCCTGGCTGAGTGGGGTGTCATTCTTAAAACAGAGAATTATGGAAAACTCCACATCCTAAAAGAGAAGACTATAGAAGTAGCGAAACAAGTAAACTGAAAGCAGAGAAAAACCGTGAAGTAATAATTGTGGAGTAAGAGGAAATACTGGTAATGCTAAGATCCAGGTGTACCAATGGAAATAGATTGCCGAGGTGGAGTAGAGACAAAGGTCCTTGGAGTTGTAGAGGTCATGAGTCTGACAAGCAATATATTGAATCACCTTTCATTTAGACAAGAAGTCACTCAGGATAATCATGGGATTTTAATGCTTGGGGTTCTTCAGTTGCAAGCAACAACCTGGTAAATTAACTGATTCAATGACCCTGGTGACATAAGCAAAAAGGAGGAATGTAATATAAGGATATATAGAGTAGTTTACAGGTCTACAGAAGAAACTGAAGACATTTTCCTCTGGAAGAATAGAAACCAGAATGGCTTCAGGGTTCTCAGTAACTGGGACTGATAGTCTTGTCTGGAAGAAAAGTCCATTCTAGAAGTAACTCAGCCCCACATGTTATCCTTCCTCAAAACTCACAATTCCCTGAAAAAAAAAATAAGACTAGCCTACTTCCAATCATGTGCATCTTGGCTAGTAAAGGGCAGGGAGCCTTAAATGATATGAAGAATGCACACAGGAAAGAGATGTAGTTGCCCAAAGTGAATGAGGGTGCTATTACCAGAAGAATAGGGAATCACTTCTGGGCAAACAAGAGTAGCACATGTGTACCACAGATGCCTACTGGTAGAGCATATGAATTTTATTCAAATTTTGTATAATAAATACTTATCTGTGTAAAAAGTCACCATTTAATAATAAGTAAATACTTTAACCTTCTATTCTTTAATTTCAATTGACAAAAATAATCTTAAACTTAACATTGTAATATGACATTCTGAAAACGCAAGCCTTAGTCTAGAAAAGAAACTTGCCAGATTACGAAAAATAATAAGAATGCAACTTCATGAATTTAGTAGATAAAAAAGAAGTTTTTAGAATCTTTTAAGACACCTTTGCTGATACCTCATTTGATTTGTACCACATAACAAAAAGATATATATTTCCCAAAAAGTAACTAGTAAAAAAATCTCAATAACAAAACAGGTTCCAGAGTCCATATTTCTTCATGAACTCTCAATTTGTACACATTTTATGCTGTCAAAAACAATAGAGTCAGCTATGCTTAAGTTATGGCTCTGGGAAAGCCTGGTAAGACTGGGCATTTAACAAAACTTGTGACAGAATCAGGGTGAAGCCCACCCATTTGTCTTGCTGGCCCACACTGACTAATTTAAATGTTTGTTCATGTAAACTAAACTGGTAGCAGGGAGGAATCATTTTGATTGGTTTATTTGCTTACACAGAAAAGGAAAGCGCCAGGTGAATGAGAGCTAAAAAAGAACAGAACAAAATGTCAACAATCTCTCCTTCATTTTTGAATTTTCACTCAAGAGTGAAAGTACTTTCTCTAATAGTTCTGGGATTCTTTACTTTCCTACCTATCACCTAACATTTACTGAACAAATGTTGTTGAAACACTGTGGTGTCCTAAGTGCTAAGATCGTAAGAAAAGCAATAATGGGTATTTTCAAACATGCTTATGGTAGGGCCGCCTGGGTGGCTCAGTCTGTTAAGTGTCTGACCCTGAATTTCAGCTCAGGTCATGATCTCATGGTTCATGAGACTGAGCACTGAATTGGGCTCTGCACTGCAGGGTAGAACTGCTTGGGATTCTTGCTCTCCATCTCTCTCTGCCCCTACCCCACTTGTGCGCTCTCTCTCTCTCTCTCTCTCTCTCTCTCTCTCTCTCTCTCTCTCAAAATAAATAAACTTAGGAAAGGAAAGGGAGGGAAGGGAAGGGAAGGGAAGGGAAGGGAAGGGAAGGGAAGGGAAGGGAAGGGAAAGAAAAGAGAAAAGAAAAGAAAAGAAAAGAAAAGAAAAGAAAAGAAAAGAAAAGAAAAGAAAAGAGAAAAAAGAAAAGAAAAGAGAAAAGAAAATAAAACAAAAGAAAAGAAAGAAAATAACATGCTTATGGTAACCTAGAGATACAGCCATTGACTCCCAGGTTACTCTCCCTAAGCTAATTTAGTTTCTTTATTCAAGTCTGAGTGAGCTTCTTGAATATGTCCTTGTACTGACTTTTTATTTTGGCTTTTTTTCTTTCTTATTATTTTTGTCAGCTTTATCAAGTATAATTTGCATGCAATAAAAAATACCAATTTTAAGGGGTGCCTGGGTGGCTCAGTCGGTTGAACCTCTGATTTGGCTCAGGTCATGATCCCATGGTTCATGAGTTCGAGACCCGCATTGGGCTCACTCCTGTCAGAACAGAGCCCACTTCAGATCCTCTGTCCCTCTCACCCTCTGCCTCTCCCCCGACTCAAGCATGCTTGCTCTCTTTCAAAAATAAACATTTAAAAAACATCAATTTTAGGGGCGCCTGGGTGGCTCAGTTGGTTGGGTGTCTGACTTCAGCTCAGGTCATGTTCTCACGGTTCGTGGTTGGAACACTGCGTCGTGTTCTGTGCTGACAGCTGGGAGCCTGGAGCCTACTTCGGATTCTGTGTCTCCTTCTCTCTCTGCTCCTCCCCCGCTCGTGCTCTGTCTCACTGTCTCTCTCAAAAATAAATAAACATTAGAAAAATAATTTTTAATACCAATTTTAAGTGATAAGTTTTAATTCAGTGAGTTTTGACCACTGTATATATTCATATGATCACTACCACAATCACGATGTAGAACATTACCACGACACCAAAAAGCTTTCCTTTGCCCCTTAGACACCCATCCCTGAAGCCCTTGGCAAACACTCATCTGCTCTCTATGGGGTATATTTTGTTTTGTTTTGTTTTTTAATTTAGCATAGTAGAGTCATCTATGTTATTATGCGTATCAGTAGTTTATTACTACTGATAGTAGTAATATTACTACTGGATGGCATTCCATTTTATGAATATACCATGTATTGTCTGTGCATGTACTGCTTGATGGACATTTGAGTTGTTTCTAGTTTGGGGCTATTATAAATAGAGTTGTTATGAACATTCAAACACAAGTATTTATATACAAATAAATGTCATTCCTTTGGGGTTATCACCAAGGAATGGAATTTATGGATCATATGGTAAGAATATGTTTAACTTTATGAGAAACTGTCAAACTGTTTTTGAAAGTGGCTGTGCTATTTTGTATTCTCACCAGCAATCAATATATGAGAATTTCAATTGTTCCACATTCTTTTTTAAAAAATTTCTTTAATGTTTATTTATTTCTGAGACAGAGAGAGACAGAGCATGAGAGGGGAAGAGGCAGGGAGAGAGGGAGACACGGAATCTGAAGCAGGCTCCAGGCTCTGAGCTGTCAGCACAGAGCCCGACATGGGGCTCGAACTCGCAAACCGTGAGATCATGACCTGAGCCGAAGTTGGTCACTCAACTGACTGAGCCACCGAGGCGCCCCTAATTGTTCCACATTCTTACACTTACTGTTTTATAGATTTAGGTCTTCTGGTTAAGTTTATGATCTACTTCAGGTTAAGTTGCGAATATAGTTTGAGGCAATGACATATTTTCTTTCTCTCTGTCTCTCTGCCTCTGTCTCTGTCTCTCTCAGGACATGGATACCCTGTTGTTCCAATACCATCTGTAGTTAAGATAATCATTTCCCCATTAAATTATCTTGGCACCCAGCTTGAAAAATCAATTTGTGGGCTTCTATTCTGTTCCACTGATCTGTATTTCTATTTTTATGCCAGTCCACGGCTGACT
Source organism: Felis catus (assembly GCF_018350175.1). Classification (NCBI taxonomy): domain Eukaryota; kingdom Metazoa; phylum Chordata; class Mammalia; order Carnivora; family Felidae; genus Felis; species Felis catus. The sequence goes on from NC_058373.1 coordinate 65,442,326, forward strand.
GGAATGCTGGGTCTTGATATTAGTACTTGAAATCAGGTAGTGTAAATCTTGTACTTTGCTCCCCTTTTTCAAAATTGTTTTTGGCCATTCTAGATTCTTTCATTATATAGGAAAATGTGATTTTATTGGAATCAAGCTAGATTTGTTGACCAAGTCAAGGGGAACTGACATCTTAATATTGCATCTTCTAATGGTAATAGAATGGTAATGGCCTATAATCATGGTATTTCTCTTCATTTGTTTTGGTCTTTTTATTGTGTAGTTTTCAGTATACATGGCTTACATCACTTTTGTTAAATTTATCCCCAATTATTTAATATTTTCAATAGTATTAGGATGATATTTTGAATAGTGCTGTTCCTTTACTTTTGACTTTCAGTTGTTTGTTGTTAATATACACACACAAAATTGATTTTTGTGCATTAACCTTGTACCGTGCAACCCTGTTAACTTCAGACTTCGGTAGATTCTTCATACTTTCTATATATATGATCATATGGTCTGTAAATATAGACAATTTTATTTTTTTCTTTCCAATCTGAAACGCATTTTATTTCTTTTCACTTCCTTATAGCACTGGCTAGGAATTCCAGTAAAATGAATAACATTGCTGACAAAAGACGTCTTTGCTTTGTTCCCTATTTTAGGAGGAAGGAATTAAGAATTTTACCATTGAATACAAAGATGGCCATGGATTTTTTTCCTCATAGTTGCCTTTAGCCAGATGGAGAATATTCCCTCCACTTCCTAATATCCTTCAGAGTCTTCATCAAAAAATGGATTTTGGATCTTGTTAAATGCTCTACATCTGTGGAGATGATCATGTGGGTTCCTTTTTTTTTTTTCATCTGTTATTATGGTGAATTACATTGATTCACTGTTTTAGTGTTTATTTGTTTTTGAGAGAGAGAGAATGTGTGTGTGTGTGTGTGTGTGTGTGTTTGTGCATGAGTGGGAAAGGGGCAGTGAGAGAGAAGAAGACAGAGGATCTGAAGTGGGCTCTGTGCAGATTGCAGAGAGCCCAATGTGGGGCTTGAACTCACAAACCATGGGATCATGACCTAAGTCAAACTCGAACACTTAACTGACTGAGCTACCCAGCTCCTATTCATTTTTGAATATTAAGTCACCGTGCATTCTTGGGATAAACCTCACTTGGGCATTATTAATCATCCTTTTTTTATACTATTGGATTTGATTTGCTAACATTTTATTACATCTTTTTTTCATCTATGTTCATGCTAAATTCTGATCTCTGGTTTTCTTGTCTCATAATGTTTTTGTCTGGTTTGCTGTCAGGGTAATGCTAGACTCAGAATTGAAAAATCTTTTTCCTTTTTTTGTTTTACGGAGGAGTTTTTGTACAATTTCATCTTTAAGTGTTAGTCAGACTCTACCAATGAAACTGCTTGGGTTTGGAATTTTCTTTGTGAGGAGATTTTAACTACAAACTAATTGTTTAAATAGACCTAAGATTGTTCAGGTAATTCTTGAGTGAGCTTTGGTAGCTTCTATCTTTCGAGGATTTGCTCATTTCACATAAGTTGTATAATTTATTGACATAAAGTTACTCATGATATACTCTTAGTATACTTGTGTTTGAAGGATCTATAATAACACCCTTTTTTCATTCCTGATCTTGACAAGTTGTGTCTTTCTTTTATCCTGATCAATCCACTAGAGATTTATCAATTCTATTGATCTTTCCAAAGAAATAGGTTTTATTTCAATGATCTCTATTATTTTTGTTTTTCTATTTACCTGATTTTAGCTTCTATATTATTTCTTCTTCCTGCGTTCTTTTTCTAGTTTAAAAATTTTTTTTAATATTTTAGCTCATTGATTGAAGACCTTCCTTATTTTTATTGAGTTATAATTCACATACAATATTCTATTCATTTCATGTATATGGCATAGTGATTGAACATTTGTATACATTGGAAACTGATTACCCCAGTGAGTCTAGTTATCATTTCTCACAATACATAGTTAATACAATATTATTGACTGTATTCCCCATGCTGTACATAACATCCGCTTGATTTATTTATTTTATAGCTGGGAGTTTATATCTCTTGATCACCTTTATCCATTTTCCCTCCCTCCCCAACCATATACTCCTCTGGAATCACATCTCATTTCTCTGTATCTATGATTCTGAGTCTTGTTTTGTTTTGTTTTGTTTTGTTTGCTTGTTTTATTTTTTAGTTTCCACTTATAAGTGAAATTATATAGTACTTGTCTTTCTCTGACTTATTTCACTTAACATTATACCCTCAAGGTCTATCCATGTTATCATAAATGCCAAGATTCCTTCCTTTTTATGACCGAGTAGTGTTCCATTGTGTACATATAACACATCTTGATCCACTCATCTCTTGATGGACACTTAGGTTGTTTCCCTATCTTGGCTATTGTAAATAGTGCTGCAATGAACATAAGGGTGCATATATGTTTTTGAATTAGTGCTTTCACTTTCTTTGAATAGATACTCAGGAGTAGAATTGTTGGATCATATGGTAGTTCTATTTTTAATTTTTTGAGGAAACTCCAAACTGTTTTCCATAGTGGCTGCTCCAATTTATATTCCCACCAACAGTGTGCAAGGGTTCCCTTTTCTCTACCTCCTCACCAACACTTGTTATTTCTTGTCTTTTTGTTATCAGCCATTGTAACGGGTATGATGTGACATCTCACTGTAATTTTGATTTGCATTTCCCTGAGGATTAGTGATGTTGAACATATTTTTATGTGTCTGTTAGCCATCTGTGTGTCTTCTGGGGAAATGTCCATTCAGAATCTCTCCCCATTTTTCAATCACATTGTTTGGGGTCTGTTGTTGTTGTTGTTGTTGTTGTTGTTATTGAGTGAGTTCTCTATATATTTTAGATATTAGCCTCTTTCAGATGTATTCTGCCTTTCAGTAGGTTGCATTTTCGTTTTGTTTTGTTTTGTTTTGTTTGAGGTTTCATTCGCTGTGCAAGCTTTTTAGTTTGATGTAGTATCATTTGTTTATTTTTGCTTTTGTTACCCTTACATTTAGAGTCAGATCAAAAAATAATAATCATTAATAAAATAAATTTTAAAAAACATTGCTAAGACCAATGTTGAGGAAGTTATCACCTGTTTTCTTCTAAGAGTTTTATGGTTTCAGATCTTACATTCAAGTCTTTAATCCATTTTGAGTTCATTTTTGTGTATGGTCCAGTTTTACTCTTTTCATGTAGCTGTCCAGTTTTCCCAACACCATTTATTGGAGAGATTTTCATTTCTCCATTGTCTAATCTTGCCTCCTTTGTAGTAAGTTAATTGACCACATATATGTGGATCTATTTCTGGACTCTATTCTGTTTCATTGATATATGTGTCTGTTTTTATGCCAATACCATCCAGTCTTTCTTTTTTTTTAATATAAGAACTTACTACTTTCTTTTTTTTTAATATAAGAACTTACTACTTTAGTTTTTCTTATAAACACTGACCTAACTATATCCCACAAATTTTCAAATGCTGCAATTCATTTTCATTAGGTTCAAAATATATTCTAAATCTCCTAGTGATTTTGACTAGAGTGACAGCTATGGACATGGTGAGAAATGATAAGATTTAAGATATATTTTATTTTCTTTTTTTTTTCTTTTTTTTTTTTAATTTTTTTTTCAATGTTTATTTATTTTTGGAACAGAGAGAGACAGAGCATGAACGGGGCAGGGGCAAAGAGAGAGGGAGACACAGAATCGGAAACAGGCTCCAGGCTCTGAGCCATCAGCCCAGAGCCTGACGCGGGCTCGAACTCACGGACCGCGAGATCGTGACCTGGCTGAAGTCGGACGCTTAACCGACTGCGCCACCCAGGCGTCCCTAAGATATATTTTAAATATAAGTGTGTAAACTGGGATGAATTGATAAGGAATGAGAAGATGGAAGAAAAATTTGACCTTCCTCACAGTTTTGTTACAGCTGACAAAATGGGATAGTATTTCACATGATTTTGGCAGCATATATTGAGATTACTTTCAGTTTGAAGGCTGCACATTTTGGAGAATATGCCTGGTCTAAGACCCTCAGAAAACATGTAAAAATTGCACCTTGGTACACTGAATAATGTATGCAAACTACCATAGCTAAGAATGAGACTATTTTGATAGCTTGATGGCTCTGACAAATGGTAATATATAGACTTACCCCTTGTGATATATGCTGTCACTGAACTACTTGAACTAGCTCAAATCCCTTCTCAGCAATATTTCATGTGGTTGGATTTGAGTGCTGAACAAGGTTTTCACCGTGTATGTATATACTTTGTCCCCAATTTACCTTGGCTGCATCTTCCCTATTCTGTCTTCATTGCACAAGTCCATTATGCTCCATCCCATTCCCTGGTTACCCAGGTGATTTCCACCTTTTTTAAAATAATCTTCCTGCCTCCAAACTCTTCCCCTTCTGTTTCACAAGAAAAATACTTTTTTATTCATTTTATTCTGGAGAATTTTCTCAGAAGTCACTTGATGTGAGAAGCATTTCCACCCCCTTCTGCTCACTTTCTCATCCCAGGTAGATTTTGCCATTTCCAGACCTCTCCCCTACCCCATACAATGAATGCCGCTGTTTGGTACTATATGTCACTTCTCCAGCACCATCACCACCCCATTTGTGACAGCTAGTATCTACAACACTATTTAGCATACAGTATAAAGTTCAGTAATAAAAACAATTGTCAGCATTGAGTGTTTTACAATGTACCAGACACTATTCAATGCATTACCTAATTAATTGCCACAACAAACCCATAGGTAAGTCATTTTTCTCACATGAGAAAACAGAGAGAGCCTTAGAATGGCTGAGCAGTTTTGCCAATGTTAACTGCAGGGTCACGATTCGGGTCCAGGCTCGCTAACTTTCCAGCCAGAGCTCTGAAGCAGTAAGCATAATGCCTCTCCAAATGATTGCGAAATTGAACTAGATATTGCTCTAGAGTGTGTCAAGGCAATAACAGTATCTTCCAATATTAAGAGAAGGGGAATGCCCTTTCACAATGAAGGCTGAAGCTTTCTCTTCCATCATGTCACAAATATACCCAAGTATAGCAAAAATAACATTTTTCTGGAGATTTATAGGCAACATCAGAATTGACCATGAGTCTATCCATTTAAATCTTTATACAATGGCAGCACACATCTCAGCAGTTTCTAGTGAAATGCTTACCAATTTTGATTATGGGGAGATGCATTTGGTTACTTGAAATAGTCCTGAGAAATTTATACATAACATCGGGAGTAGGGTTATCAAGTTCTGATCAGTAACTTGAGCGAGATAATCCCAGTAAAGGGAGCGAAGCCACATTTAAGCCTGAAAATAGATTGGGTTGCTTCTCCTCCCTGCCTCCTGGAAATGCATCTTCCAATGGAACGGTGCAGACACACCATGTCAGGATGCACTGCCACAAAATCTGTTATTTGGCTAAAAAGAGAGATGCAGTTAAGCCTCACTTGAAAACCAAGCATATGAAACTGATCTTAAATTTATTCAAGAAAGATAAATGAAGATAATGAAGGCAAATTGTCAAATTACAATAAATTGTCTAAATATAAATATCCCATCAAGCTCTAACTGCACTTCCAAGGCCAAGAGGAACAAAGGCCCTGGAGAAACAATGAATGCTACAGAACTTTCTTGAAGTCAGGGAGTGGCAGCAGTCTTTGTTTCATTACAGCCATTGAAAATTATATTTCTGCAAAAAAATAAAATGGAAAAAAGATCCAAGTCAAAAGTTTAATCGTATAGCTGTAGTAGAAAAAAATGCCTAATTGAAGAGTGTATCCTCAAATAGAATGTGTTTGCCCCCACTTCAGCCTAAAAGTAGTTCCTTAAGGGCATTTTTTAATCCCCTAACCTAGGCTAAATCTATTGCCTGTATGTTCTATCTGTACTTTCCTGCAGCAGCACTTAAATGTATTCATATTGATGTTTTTGTGTGATTGTTAATGACTGCTCCACCAGTAGACTATGGGTTTAGCAGGAACACATACCACGTCTCTCTCAATCACCGTGACTCTCCAGTTTCTCACACAGGCCCAAGTTGACAGGTGCTTAGAAATTACTTGATAAGTGAATGAAGGACTCTTCTCATGCAAACCTTAGATGGTGTATAGAGAATACAGTAGTGTGGTTAACTTTTAAAACTAACATAGAAATGGGCACTAAAATTAGGAAAGAAAATAAAATTTCTAAATCTAGAACCTAGATTCACCTGGAGCTGGCAGCCTTGAGTCCACTTCCAGTTTCTAATTAGAACTTGTATTCATATCTGTGATGGAGAGGGGAGTAAATTTCTAGTAAGAGCTTTCCAGCCTCACTCAAAAGTGTCACCATGTTGAAAACCTAAAGAATCTCCCAGGGTATTTACAGCACAATTTGAATTATTTGAATATAGAATTATCCTAATTAAAAAAAAATTCCTGAATCAAAAGTTGTATTTTTATAAACCTAGGTAGGTATGTAAATGAGTTCAATTGTATGTGTTGTTTGATAGGCTAAGCATGCTAAACGCAAATGCAGCTAATAACACTCGGGTAGACTATGAATTTATGGAATCATATACTTTGCAATTATTGATTTATGTAAACATTACGATTTCCCTACCAGTGTAACAGATTTTAGCTTGAAAGGACCATAAACTGAGAGGCTCACTACAGTTTAAAGTTGGCAGCTGGCAAAGAGATGAATTCCAAGCCAGAAGAGAGAGTAGGCAGGAGATTCCTGCTGTTTCCTAAGGAGAGTGTCCCTGGGTGATACATCTGCTGTTGAAACATCAAAACACATTTCATTGTAGAATCCTCCACACATACTTAATCCAAATTTCTTAGATTTTAAGTTTATTTGGCAAAATGAAAAGACATACATACTTCATATTATTAAGAAAAGGAGTGTGAAACTCTTTTAGTAAATATTGACTTATGTGGTAGACAATGTCGATGTTTTAATCTCTAAAAATCTGAATATGTTACCTTACATGGCAATAGGGACTTTTCTCTTTTTTAAAGCTTATTTATTTATTTTAGGGAGAGAGAAGGAAAGAGAGAATTTCAAGCAGGCTCCATGTAGTCAGTACAAAGCCCAATGTAGGGCTCAGTCCCACAAACTGTGAGATCATGACCTGAGCCATGTTTAACTCACTGAACCACCGAGGCACCCCAAAGGAGACCTTTCATATGTAAGTTAAGGCTCTTAACTGGGAAAATTGTCCTAAATGATCTCGGTGACTCTAAGGTAGTCAAAAAGGTCCTTATAAGAGGGAGGCAGGGAATCAGAGAAGTAGAAGTGACAATGGAAACAAAAGTGAGAGAAATGCCAGTGTTGGAAAGGAGCCACCAGCCAGTGAATGCAGAAACGGAGCAAGGCTACAGAAGCAGAGAAAGACAAAGAAGGGATGTTCCCCTAGAGGCTCCAGAAGTAATACAACGCTGCCAATACCTTGATTTTAGCCCTGTAAGACCCATTTTCAGACTTCTGACCTACAGAATAAGATCACTGATGTTGTTTTAAACCACTGAGTATTTGGTAACTTGTTACAGCAACTATAGAAAATGAATACAATTTATATTTATGTTGTTGATCTCTCTAGCAATAATCTCTAGCAATAATTATCTCTAGCAATAATCCCTTTCCATAGGCTCATTTTGGTTTTTTATTTTTAATCTTACTTTAGTTAAGTCAGTTTATCCAGGTGATTGATCCGGAAAGGCAAGACATAGTGGTCAATAGTAAAACCACAAGTAGAGTATTTGGTGAGCACTTGTTATATTTATGTATTACACTACATAGCCAATGCTATGCTATGCTATATTTACCATAATATTCCACTATTTTTGTTGCTATGAGGGCTAAGTTCTCTACCTCTCCAAAGCTTACAGTGTTGTTGGTAGAACTGCTAAACTCACACATAAAGTTATTTTATTAAAGAACAACTCAGGGGCTCCTGGGTGGCTCAGTCGGTTGAGCGTCCAACTTCAGCTCAGGTCACGATCTCACGGTTTGTGGATTCAATCCCCACGTCGGGCTCTGTGCTGACAGCTCAGAGCCTAGAGCCTGCTTCAGATTCTGTGTCTCCCTCTCTCTCTGCTCCTCCCCTGCTCATGCTCTCTCTCTCAAAAATAAATGAAGATCTTAAAAAAATTTAAAAAAAAAAGAACAGCTCAAAGACCCCAATGCTTTTGTGAAATATGATTAACACAGTACCAAATACAAAGAGCTATAAAATATTCACCCTTAAAAAGTAAGCAATTATTTTCCTGGTTCATAAAACTAGTTTTGCTTAATTAATTTTTTTTTAAATTTCAGTATAGTTAACATACAATGTTACCTTAGTTTCAGGTGTACAGCATAACGATTCGACAAGTTTATACATTATGCTGTGCTCACCACAAGTGTAGTTACCATCTGCCCCATCCACCATTATTATAATACTTTTTACTATACAACTTATGCTGTGCCTTTTATTCTCATGACTTACTCATTCCATAAATGGAAGCCTGGATTCCCCACTCTCCTTCATCCGTTTTTCCCACTCCCCTATCCCCTCCCTTCTGGCAACCATCAGTTTGTTCTCTGTATTTATGGGTTTGGTTCTGCTTTTGATTATCTTGAAACCATTTCTATCACATAAGTCTCCTAAATAGGCTTGTATTTATCTTTACATATTTCCATTCAACATTAAAAAACAAAACTTTTAATAGAAACTCTCCATTCTAGAAAGTATGTAAATTCCTTCACTCAATCAATCACAAGGTGATATAATTTCTTTAAAATAATGCTTTAATTCTACAGGAATTCTTTAAGCATTTTCATCTCACTTTTTAAAAATATAATGAATACAAAATGAAACCATTGTGTCAGAAGACAATTATTTTTATTACAAGTACTCAAATCAAAAATGAAGTAAAATATTAGAATATGTATTAGTCACGGTTCTCCAGAGAAACAAAACCAACGTATGTGTACATATTTAGAAAGAATTTTATTGTAAGGAGTTGATTCATGTGATTATTGAAGCTGCCAAGTCCAGACTCTGCAGTTTGGGCTGTCATGGTAGAAACCCAGGAAAGCTGATGATATGATCCAGTCTGAAGGCCAACAGGCTGGAGACTGACTTACCTTCCTCCTTTTTGTATGATCCCTTTACATTACATTAGATTTAGTAGATAATTCAAGATAATCTTCTCATGTTTTGTAACCACATATGAAAAGTATCTTTTGGGTTGATGGGGGGTGGGGGAGAGGGGGAAAGTGGGTGATGGGCATTGAGGAGGGCACTTGTTGGAATGAGCACTGGGTGTTGTATGGAAACCAATTTGACAATAAGTTATATATATATATTGAAATATATATATATGAAAAGTCTCTTTTGCCAGATAGAGTTACCCATTCATCTCCCAGTGGTGTAGATGAAGTCTAAAGGCAGTCTCCTGGAGTACTACCTCTTACTCAGGAAGGTCAGTCTTTTTATTCTATTCAGAATTTCAACTGATTGAATGAGTCTCACCCACATTATGGGAAAAATCTGCTTTACTCACGGTTCACCAATTTAAATGTTAATCTCATCCAAAAATACCCTCCCAGTTGACACATAAAATTAACCATCACAAGCCCACCCTTTATCGATTTGACACCCATACAGCTCTTTTAACCATACTTAATCTCCTAATAAAGAAAATAACTGCCTAAAATGCTACAACTGTTCCATATACAACTGAAAACACACTAACCTTTTGCCATTAAAGGATGCAAAGGTTTGAATTGATGTTTACTCTTCTCCTTGATATCTCACAACTTAAACACCATGATGTAAAGTTAACAATCCTTAAATTCTTTGTTATAAAGAAAATACATCTTATGTTACATGATAAAGGGATAAGAAAGGGAAGAAAACAATGATATATACACATACAAACACAAAGACAAACATTCATAACAAAATGACAGTTACAGTCCTCATTTCTGTAACTAGTCATATGGTCTGAGCTGGTGTTCATAACTATCTTCCACTACCCATTCCATATTACCTTTGCCTGAAACAAGAATCTCAAATGGTCATGTGTTATGTTTTTTGTTTTTGTTTTTGTTTTACCTGTTGGAGTGGGCCAACAGGTAAATGAGTTGGGGTAATGAGGTAATGAGGGGTAATGAGACCCCTGAAGGGTCTCATTAGTTCTCCTTCCTGAACTGGATTGTTGTAGTTTTCTATTGGCTTTCCATCACAGAGCATGGTAATCCTATGAAATGCTGTAAGGGATCTCTATATTCTAGACATGTTATTCCTTACCTCCATTGTGGAGTACCAGTCCAATTTCCCATTGGTAGTCAGTATCAATCAGCCCAGTTGGTCAACACCATATCTCCCTTCTTTGCCTGTTGATCTGGAGTCATGAGGAATCCAGAATAGTTAGATAACAATCTTAACTTCCAGTTCAATGGAATCATTGTTGTGTCTTCTAGGGGAAACTGTTCTCCCTTTGGAACTAAGACCTGAAAACCAACAAAGTGTAAGGTTGCAGATATAGGAAGCAAAAATTCTGCTAGTGGATCACGAGAGGTAATAGTGAGTAATGCCACTCTGATTTCCATGCCTTGGGTCCTAGACCCATGAATCCTGGCTGTTAGAGAAATAACACGATATATTTGATACTGATTCAGGGCATATATAGCCTTCTGGAGTACCTTACCTCTGTCCTGCAAGGCTACTGCCATGAACTGTAGCTGGAACTGTAACTAAGTCTTCAAAAGGCGATTCCACCACTCTATCAAACCAGCTGCTTCAGCATTGTGAGGAAACATGGAAAGACAAGTGAATTCCACAAGCATAGGCCCATTCATGTTCTTATTTTGCTATGAAGTGAATTTCTTGATCAGAAGCAATGCTGTGTGTAATACTGTGGTGGTAGGTAAGACATATAGCAAATCCACAGATGGCAGAAGTAGTGCGTGCTGGGAAGACAGAGCTACATCCAAAGTGTTCCAGTAAGAACAAAATTCTGCCTCTTCCATGATGGAAGTAGTCCAATATAATCAATCCGTCACAGGTAGCTGGCTGATCACCCAGGGGAATAGTACCATATTAGGGACTTTGTGTTGGTCTGGTGTTGCTGGAAGATTGGGCACTCAGTAGTAGCAATAGTCAGGTCAGCCCAGGTGAGTGGAAGTCTATGTTGCTGAGTCCATGTCTGACTCCATCTGTGCCACCATGGCCACTTTGTTTATGTGCCTACTGGGTGATGATAGGGGTGACTGGGGAAAGGGCCTGACTTCTCTCCACATGATAAGTCATTCCATCCACTTTATTATTTAGATGTTTACTCTTTGTTCAGCATTCACAGGTGTATTCAGTTTTTTCTCCAATTCAGAGAAGTTTATCCACATACCTCTTACACAGGCATCCTTGTCACCAATTTTACAATATGTTTCTTTTAAGTGCCCGACCATCCAGTTGAACCATTAGTCACAGCCTATGAATTAGTACATAATTGTGTATCTGGACATTTCTCCTTCCAAACAAAGTGAACAACCAGGGCACTGCTTGAAGTTCTTCCTCCCACTGGGAAGATTTCCCTTCACCACTGTCCTTCAGGGATGTCCCAGAAGGACATGTCCCACTGCTGTAGTGCTGCAACTGTTTACTTCCAAATGTTGCCTGCATTTCATGTAGAACCATCTATAAACCAGGCTTGAGTCTTCTCTTCCTCTGTCAACTGTCATACAGAACTCTCTATGAAGCTATAGGTGCGTACTGGGAGAAAGAAGGTGGTGTGGCAGGAGTGGGCATAGCCATTTAAGCTCCATCATGTAAATGACTTGTTATTTATCTAGGATCTGCTCAGGCCCAATGTTTATCTGCCACTTCCATTTGATGATGGGGTGCCACTGTGCATGCTCAACTTGGTGGCCTGGTGCATCAAATAAGTCGTGATGAACAGCATAACGTGGTGGCTATGGTGAAACATTTTGTCTCTCAAAAGAAGAGTAGTTTCCTACAGAGACTCTCAGAGGTTTGCTTCAAAATCCTAAAAGCCTGCACTTACAGAAATTCACCTCACCCTGTCTGCCACTGCCACTTCAAGCACCATTGGATCTGCTGGACCATAAGACACAAGTGGAAGAGCAGCTTGCACAACAGCCTAGACCTGTTGCAGAGCCTTCTCTTGCTCTCGGCTGTACTCAACACAAGTAGTTTTTCATATCACTCACCCATAAATGGTCAGAGTAGCGCATCCTTAGGAGGGATATATTGCCTCCAAAATCCAAACAGGCCCACTAGGCATTGTGCCTCTTCTTTGGTTGTGGGAGGAGCCAGATGCAACAATTTATCCTTCACCTTAGAGGAGATATCTCAACATAGCCCATACCACTGGACCTCTAGAAATTCAGGTAGAGGGCTCTTGCGGTTTGTTGTTGTTGTTGTTGTTCAGCTTTATTGAGGTATAATTGGCAAATAAAATTGTAAGATATCTAAAGGGCACATCATGGTAGAATCCCTTATATGTGGAATCTAGAAGGTCCCTGAATTCTTGTTGGATTTATTCCTCACCCTCTGACACACAAATGCCTGACAAGTCTAGAGTAGTTGCTACTTCTTGCTCACTAGGTCTAATCAGCATAACGTCATCAATATAATGGACCACAGAAGGGAGAGGTGATCAGGATGCCTGTAGACTAAATTGTGACAGAGGGCTGGAGACGTTTTATGCTTGAGGTAGGACAGTGAAGGAGTATTGTTGGACTTGCCAGCTGAAAGAAAACAGTTTCTGGCAGCCTTTACCAACAGGTACTGGGGAAGGGGAGGGAACAATGGCCAGGTCAACAGCTGCATACTAGCTAGGTATCAAAGGGTATGTTGATTTACTCAAACAGTGACATCACATTTTGAACAGCAGCTGCAATCACTCTTATTGCGTTTACGTTTCCCAGTCAGTGGCCATAGCTCCCACTGTAAGGTATGGCCTACAAAGAAGAGTGATCACAGAGCTCTTTAAGGATATGGGGTGCTTGGGTGGCTCAGTTGGTTGAGCTTTGGACTTCAGCTCAGGTCATGATCTCTGGGTTCATGAGTTTGAGCCCTGCATGGGGCTCACTGCTGTCAGCACAGAGCCTGCTTCAGATCCTCTGTTCCCCACTCTGTCTGCCCTTCCTTCACTTGTGCTTTCTCTCTCACTCTCTCTCAAAAATAAATAAACATTAAAAAAAAAGGATACTGGTACTCCCCTTACAAATTTATTTCTCCCAGCTGTGGTAGAAGGTGTGTCTTTTATTCTTCCCAGGGCAGATATGTTGGTCTTAAATGACAAATCCTCTCTAAGGTTTCTCCCTAAGTCTTTTGAATTCTTTCCTCCACAGCAAACCCAGGCAGGTCAGCATTTTCGGCTTAGTTACTCTGAGGCACCTATGTTTCATCCAACCAACAAAACTCTTAGAGCCCCTGGCTGCAACATTAAATACAGAATCTCTGCTTAGTGGATCCATAGCAATAAGTTGAAGAGGGAGCAGTCTGTGATATGTTTATAAAAGTCTAGTGTTTTGTGATCATAGAATATTTGTTTTGAATAAGGAGGCAGAAGATGGGGATGAATGGATTCAGATATAAAGAATAATAATTCTTGGTACAAGACTTGTGGAACACCTAAGGCAACTATGCTAAAAAAAAAAAAATATATCACCCGCCAAGTCTCAAAAAATCTTTAAGGTGACTTTGACCAAGTTTCTAGTCTTTAATCAGGATTTGTGAAGTTGAATTAATACATCCATTTCATTTAAATAGATTTCCATTAAGTCTTCCCTCACACCACTTGGTTCTTCCCCTTCCAATCTTTGTTTTATCTCTCCTTTCTTTTTTCTTACCTTCTTTTTCTTTTTGTTTTTTGAAATAGATATTTCTTAAGGCATTAAACACTTCTGTCTTTCTGATAGCTCATAGTTTTAAATAATACTTGTGAATGCATTTTCATGAAGTGCTTTTGGGGGGAGTGGTGGTTAAAAATCATTTGACTCAAAGCTCTTTCTCATTGTGTGCACTTCAATCCTCAGAATATAAATCCATTTTGTAATTACTCTAATATTCTCATCTTGGAAACTTTGCCTGACACACCATTCCATATGTTTATGATTCTCTGAATGAAAAAGTGTTCCCTGACAACCATTCAGATTTTTCCCTTTAATTTCCATTTATGCCTTATTGTCTTATAATGTTCAACTGAAAATATATGTTGCAATATTGTGTGACATTATCAGTATTACTTAAGATTTTATATACCCATATATCAGCCAAACATCAGATAAATCTCACTATTCTCCTTTCCATACATCTTCCTTCCTGGAAGAGTACAGGTAATAGATTCAATTTCTCCTTCATGACAAGTTGACTTTAAGCATTTCTTACAAACTGAAGACAAGAATCAATTTGCATTTTGGTTTGAATTATTTTTAAAATGTGAACTGGAAATGGAATTTGGTTTAACGTGTGTGCAATTAAAGTGATAGTGCTAAGTGCAATGCTTTTTAGACAAAACTTACATCAGGGTTGATTTTAAGAGTAGTGTAAAGCCAAGACACAAGACTAATTTGAAGGTCTTGCTAATAAATAACGTTGTTCGAAAAAAAGGGGGTATTCTGATGATTTGTAATCCTGCAATAATGGCTTCTAAATAGTTAAGATTAGTTTGAGAGATGAGCGCCTTTCCACCCTCTATGCCATATGCCAGCAGGGGACAAAAATCAATCTTGCGAGGGCTCTGATTACTTCTGCTCCAAGTTTCTTGTCAGCAGATTCAAAATGTGCAGAGCAATGAATCTTCCACAAGGTAGAGGTGCTGCCCATCAGCTGGAAATCTTTTTTCCCAACTTCTGGTAGAATATCTGCTTGTGATAAATTAGAAGGAGAGGGAAAAATAAAAGACTATTTGGTGCAACAATTTTAATCCTGTGTTATCAGTACAGAGAAAAAGTGACACCAGTTCCTGTGGCTTTGGAATGAAAAATGTACCCTTGGAGGGAAGAAGCTTGAAAGTTAAGGAACAAATAAAATAATGGTCTTTGTCCATCTTAAAATACCATGCTGCTTAGCAAATGATCAAGGGAGAACCACATTAAGGGTTGATACCTAAATTAATAAATACTAGTATCTGAAGCAAGATGTCTATATTTGGATCCACATTAGAATCTACAAGGAAAAAGAAATTGAAGTTCCATCAGGAATATGAGTAATAAAAGGAACAAGGACAACATGGTTAACAAAATAATGGTTCCCCAAAACGTCCACACCCTCCTCCCCCTAACTGGGAATTTGTTACCTTACATGGCAAAAAGGACTTCAGAGATGCGATTAAGTTCCACATGTTGAACTGGGGAGAGTATCTTGGATTACTCAGCTGGGTCCAAAGTAATCACAAGCGTCCTTAAAGTAAAAAGGGAGACAGAAAAGATCAGAGTGATGCAATGGAAGGACTTGACTTGCCTTTGCAAACTTTAAGGATAGAGGAAAGGGGCCACGAGCCAAGGAATGCAGGTGACCTCCAGAAGGTGAAAAGGGCAAGGAAATGGAGAGCCTACAGAAAAGAATATAGCCTGCAGACACCTTGGTTTTAGCCCAGTAAGACCCACATGAGACTTCTGACCTAAGATAATAAATATGTATTGTCCAAAGCCCTTATATTTATAATAATTTGTTAGAGTAGCAATAGAAAACTAATAGAGACAAGCTACAAAAAGATAAAACAAGAAATAAATTTTAAAATTCTATATTACAAATTTTTTATGTACTCTTATCATTGCCCACAGAAAGATAGTTTGGTATAAACTTTCTATTTGTTTCTGGTTGTCTTTTAATAGTTCTCAAAAAGTTTAAACTATAAATGATCTTTGACCTAGAAATTGTGCTTCTGGGAATTTAATAAAATAACTAAAGGTGTATGGAATGATTATTTACAAGTGTGTTTATAATATCCTAAAATTGAGAATAGATGAAATCTTCAATAATGGCCTACAATTGAGAATAGACTCTCAAACCACATTGGTGGTTATTTGAATAGATTTTGGCATGATCTCAAGCAACATACTATGCAGTCATTAAAAATTCGTTAAAAAAGAACTTGTCAAAATTAGAAGAACATTCTTAATATGTTAAGTTGAAAACAGGTACAAAATATTAGTATGGTGGCTCATCCATAATATATGAATGAGCTTTATGCCAAGTTTTAATATATATCAACAAATACATACAGAAGTAGTGAGTGTGGATGTATAGAAGGTATTTTCATCCTACTCAGACTAAGAAAAACATACAAAGAATATATCTTTAGATGTAAAACTTTTCTGCTTAAAATATGCATGTGTGTGTGTGTGTGTGTTTAAAATTTTACATGTTTATCACTTCTAACTGGTAGTAGAAATACAAAATGTACAATTATCCATACAATTGGGACCATGAGAGTCAAAACTCTCTTCTACACAACATTGTAAAGTCCAATTCATTCTGAAAAAGGAAAGAGCTCTGTCTATACTAAAAACCAGAACAACCCAAGTTTTAGTGAATCGTGTGATTTTTTTGTCTGGGCTCAGAGCTCTTGAACCCAGCGTTAGTCATCAAACAGTACCCTAAAAGGCCTACAGATAGATGGGAGTATAAAATAGTACAATCTTCCCAGAAAACAATCTGACAAAATATATCAAAAGCCTTGAAAAATTATACGCTTTGAGCCAGTAATGTCACTTCTAAGAATCTAAAGAAGTAATAGGCAACGGATATTACGAATAAGAATATTCAATGAAGTCTTATTTCTGTAGAGGGGAAACTAGGAAACAATCTTAATGCCCAATAAGAGGGGAACCGGGCAGTAATTTAAAATAATGTTTTCAAAGAATATTTAATTACATGGGAAAATGTGTTCAATATGTTCCTAAATGAATAAAAGCAGGCTGCAAAACTGAATATACAATATGATTCCAATTTAGAAAATACAAAGGAAAAATATACCAAATGTTAAGAACAGTTATCTCTGGGTAGTAGAACCGAGTTTTAGATTTTTTTAACTCTGTATATTTGTGGGTATATTTTGGGGTTTCTATTTGTTCTACCATGTGCATATACTACTTTTCAAATTAAGAAGACAGCGTTTGCCACTCAGACTACCCATACTGTGTGGAAGCAGCTCAGAATCAATAAGACATCTACCAGAATTAAGTTGAAATCAGGGCATTCCCTCTTGTGTTAGCCTATCTGCATTGCCAGTTCCTGAAATTTGGTTCTCTTTAACAACCATGACTTGAGAATATCTCACAAAATCTTTTTAGGAAATAGAACCATAGTCTTGTCCCAAGAAGTGCACCCTTTCCTTCCAGACTAAATCTGCCCCTTGGCTATGGCAAGGTCATCCAGCATAGCACTAACAGTGTAACTGTCAGCTACGGTGACTACACCTTGCAGTAATACACAGAGGACAGTTTGCCCTGTGCCTTGTACTTGCTCCCAGGAACAGTTCTGGAAGGTTCCACCAAGTAAGACAGATACCTTTTGTGTTGTTTCTGGTCATAATCGGTCCCTGACTGGAGAAATTGGAGAAGTATTTAAAATATAATTTAACATATATTTCCCCTAGGTCCTGGCCTTCTCCTGTGGTCCATATGTGCCACCATCTATGTTACCAGCAGTGGGGATTAGAATGCAAAGTGGTATATGAAGTGCCAGCTCTTTGAAAGGAATGTGAGATTAAGAACCTGGAGAAAATATTTTCTCCTCGTGTTGGGCATCTAAAAGGAAGAGGCTCCCTCATTCACATGTGCTCCTCCTCGCACAAACGCTTGCACACAGTGAGTACTCGGTAAGTATTTTTGATTAATTGAATGATAAATGATACTTCTAAGGAATTCTTTTTGAGATCGTAATAGCCACTTTTGGTGTGTGTGTATCTGCGTGTAGAGCTATGATGTCCCTTTTATTTAACGGTCATGCAAGATGGGAAAAAGTAATAATGTCTTCCTTTTTCGAAGGTTTACTGGGCTGCAGATAAAAGGGAAGAAGTAATTCCTTCTCATTCTAAGGAAACTATAGAGTCTTTTAGTTCAAGAGATCAAAGCTGCATTAACTCTTCCAGTTACTGCCATTTGCCATTTACTATCATTTAGCGCTCTGGAAAAGGTAATCTACTAAATAGTACCCAAGTGGCCTGACAATTTATTAAGTGAGCAATTTATTCTTTTCTCGCTACTAGGATCAAACCATTCACCATTCAGATTCTTCACATTCCTCAGGGATAACAAGGTGGAAAAGCATCTTTGTCTTACAGATGGGGAAACTAAGGTTTAGTCCTGAATCAAATCAGCAGAAGTGGGGGGAGAAGGACTTTCCCCTGCTTACCCTGATTCGCTAGTCCCCATTATCCCTTCATAAATTTAGGATTGAGTGATTTAAGTTTTTCAGGCCCCAAGAAAAGGCTCGAGCTTTCTCTTTGACCAAATCTATATCAAAGAGGAGCTGCATTTGGGTTTCAGGGATAATATCAGTCTGTAGCTTCTGAGGAAGAGGGCACTGGTAGAGATGGATAAGAACATGGACTAATTTAGTGAATAAAGTGATAGACAAGAAAGAGTACATTATTGTCTGGTGATGGAAAGGAGGAGTTGAAAATATTTGAAGCTTTTCATTCTTTGCCAGCAGTTATCAAAAGGAAAATTCAGGCTGAAATCATGCTGATGCTAAAACCGATCATTTAAAACTTATCCATGCCTCCCATTGTTCACATTAGAAGAGAGTATTTCCTACCTCGCCTCTCTCCCACCCCTCTGCAGCCTGCGGCCAGGTGGCCTCAAGCCAGCAGGCCCCTCACTGCAAACTGAAGAAGCTGGTAGTGTCCTCAGAGCCATGGTGGTAACAAAGCTCCTGGCCTGCTTTATCATCCTGTCAAGGGCTCACAGAGATCCCCTCTTCCTGAAAACGAGCAGCAAGGACCACAATGTAAGTGCATGCTTCATAACATACAATGTCTCATTTAATTATCATGGAAAACCTCACAAGGTAGGTATTATCATCATTATCATATACATGAAAAAACTAAGGCACAAAGAACTAAATAATGTGCCCCAGTCCACACCGTAAATGGCGGCGTTTGGTTTTATACCCACATCTATAAAATCCAAATGACGTCATTTTCTATGAGATGGTGCCTCTGTGTTTTTCTACACCATGTAGACTCTTCTGGTGAAAAGTTGAGGTAACGTCCCAGTATGTAAATTCCATTTGCCATACTCTTCGCAAAAAGTAAGAAAGTTTACTGTTGCGATTCGATGGGCTGTTGTTGCCCAGATACAGGCCAGAATCTTCCAAAACTAACCAAATGTTTGTATTTATTAATGTATTTCCAAAATGTGACTTAGGCCACAACATAATGCCACAAAAGGGATGTTCGCTGAATGCCAAAATTATAAAATACATTATTATTTTACCGCTATAAGATCAGAGAACTATGTCCCCAGCCCCAGGATTCCTAGCACACAATCTATACGCAACGAATACCATGTTGAGTATCTAATATTTTAAAGAAAATACACAAAAAGCATTATGAAGATGTTTGCCATCTACAATTAGGCTCTGTAAATAACTTGGCTGCTGGTATTTATCAAAACACTTTAACTTGACCCTAAAATTGTCACTAACATGTTAAAATTCCTAACTAGAATCAAGCCTGTCTCAGTGACTTGTTACCTGTCTGATTCACTTCCCATCACCAGCAGAATGAAGCATATTAATTGTAGACCCAGAATAATTATATCTGTTAGCTGGGCCATGCCCAGGGTTCCCTGAACTATCCTGGCACATGTATAAGGTATACTTTCAGAGGGATATACATGAAACCATTAATAGTAGTTATCCTGGAGTGTTTTCACTGCCAGTCACAATTACTGGTTTCCTTCATTTCTGCATTGTATTTGTCCTCTTTATTTCTACATTTTAACAAAAACCTATGTGACTTCTGCAATAAAAATTTAGATATATAAACTTCCAGGAAAATAACCTTTCGAATATACATTAACACTTCTAATTAATAATGGTTAAAACTCAATTGTGCATTTTCTATGTGACAGGCATGTTCTACGTATTTTATATGCAATAACTTACTTAATCTTTCTAATCACTCAGTGAGGTGGAAAGTATTATCCCCATTTTAAAAATGAGAAAACTGAGCCACCGAATGGCTGAATAACTTGTGCAAGATCAAACACACTAAGCAAGTTGAGAAGCCAGGGTTGAAAAGGACAGTCTCACTCCATAGTGAGCCTTCTTAGCCATTGCACCTTTTCTCCACGTGATGAACAGATTTACAATAACACAGCAATGAATAAGGTACTCAGAGTACAATTTAAACAAAGGAAAATGATTACCAAAACATCCATGAACAAACACACACATACACACACACCCCCAACCCAAAACAATGAAATGGTAAAGGCATCAAATTTTAGTGGTGACTGTTTTTCTGTGGTATAGTCAGAAAAAGTTTCTTCATATTTCTGGTTTTCTATATTTTCCAACATTTAGTTAACAATAGTATATCTTTTGTAATTTTTTTAATTCTTGAAAAAACAACAGATCAATAATTAAGAACTATAATATGGGAGGGCCCCAAATTACACTCTCAAGAGAATATACAAATTTTGGAGGCAAAACTTATGAAGAGCTTCAAATTTAAATTGTAGAAGTCCAGCATGCCTCCTAGAAAGTGAGCGGAAAGACTGTGGCTTCCACCACTTAAGAGTATTAACTTCTTACAGTCGGGATAATGTCTCTTCCTCACTTTTATTGGTGTGTGTCTTTTTTTAAAAAAAAAATTTTTTTTAACATTTATTCATTTTTGAGAGACAGAGAGAGACAGCATGAACAGGGAAGGGGCAGAGAGAGGGAGACACAGAATCTGAATCAGGCTCCAGGCTCTGAGCTGTCAGCACAGAGCCCGACACGGGGCTCAAACTCACAAACTGTGAGATCATGACCCGAGCCAAAGTCAGACACTCAACTGATTGAGCCATCTAGGCGCCCCTTGTTGGTATGTGTCTTAATGGCTACCATGAAGTTATGAATCAGATGGCCATCCATTGCTAAACCTGAATTGATTTGTGCTTTGTCATATGTTTTTCCTGGGTGACTTGACTTAAGAAGTAGGTAAGAAAGGGGGATAAGTAACCTAGCAAACAAACAGGTAAACATTACTACAGAAAATCATGTATGCATTTTTGCTGGATTCCGTTCAAATTATTGGCTACAAATCTCAACTTGGCGCTCAGAAATACAAGATGCTAGTTGTTTGCCTATTAAATTCAATTTTTTCCTCTTCAAAATGTCTATTTCATCCTTTCACTCTCCTCAAATCCTCCACTAATGTTCCTCTATTCCTTCACTCTTAGATGATGCTTTTGCTCCATGTTTTATGGACAAAATAGATGCGATCAGAATCACTGCATATTTCCACTGCTAAGTCCAATAACCTACCTGCATCTGTAATCACATAGTCTGTCTTCCCTTCTGCACAAATGTAAGCAATGTCTCCACTCTTCTCTGAGACCAACTGTTCTACCTGTGCTATGCAGCCAAGCTCCTTTCCTTTCACTTCATATCCGTTACTCTTCTCTACCGCATCATTCAGTTTCCTTCTCTAACTGATCACTCCCACAGACATAAAAATACTCCTTAATATTAACTTTCTTTTTACAAAAAATAAAGATCTTTCTTGAGCCTGTTTATTTCTCCAGACTTTGCTCCATTTCTTTGCTCCCTATTGCAATAAATTTATATTTTTTAACTGTCTGTATTCCCCAAGTCCAATTTTTAACCTCCTAATATCTCTTGAAGATACTAAATCTTTCCTGTTGCTCCATTGAAGGAATCTTGTCTTCAGTGATCAGGAGTAAACTATGTTAAATGTTGCCTTATCTAGAATTTAGTGATTGCACACATGACTAATTTTCCTCCACCTTCACTGATCACTCCTTCCCAATCTGCTTTGCCAGCTTCCCTTGTTCTGCCATATCTGTCATGATAGAGTATCAAAGTTCTATCTTTGGCTCTCTTTTCTCTAACTACAATCTCTCAGATGATTCATTCAGTTCAAATACCATCTATATGTTAATAAAACTTAGTTTATGTCCCATGTCAATACTTCTCCTTGAACTCTGATCCAACTGCCTATTTGACATCTCACTTGGCTCTCCAATAGGCATCTCAAACTTAACAAAGGCCACACAGAACTATTTGGTATTCCAAAAACAACAACAAAAAAAAAAACAGAACAAAACAAAACAAAACAAAACTTCTCCTGGGTCTTTTCTATTTCAGTACTCAGCCCTTTGCACAATTGCTCAGGCTTGATACCTGGACGTCAATCTTGAATTCTTTTTTACCCTCAGCACACTTATGTTCAAAGTATCGGTAAGTCCTTTGTTCTGCCTTCTAAAATTCACTTAAAACTTGACCACCTCTCAACACGTCCATCGTTACAACTGGTCCAAGCTACCTTGCCTGGATGCTGTGATAGCCTGTGATTTTATGCCTCCACCACCACTGTTAACTCTATGATCCAGCCTCCACAAAGCCGTGAGTGAGCTATTCAAAGCATAATTCATTTTATGTCACTCAACTCCAGCCCCTACACACACATATACATACTCCATCACTACCTGCTTGCCTTGTCTTAAATCCTTCCCACGCCTTTCCATTATATTTAAGTAAAAATAAAAACTTATCACTATGGCCTGCAAGACTCTATGTGACCCGTACGACCAGGTCCCTGACTGCCTCTCTGATTTTCTTTTAATCTCTCCCTTGGTTACTGCAGGGGTGCCACACTGGTATTCTTTATATACCCTGAAATCAGCCTCATGCCTATCTTTCCTTTGACTGGAAAGTGTTCCACTAAATGTTTAAAAGGCTGAGTCCGTATCATCATTCACTGTTAACCTAGATGTCACCTCCTCAGAGAAGGAGCTAAAGCTGCTCATGTACACACACACACACACACACACACACACACACACACACTACTTACCTCTCTCATGTTAACCTATATTATCTTCCTCATAGTATTTGCCAGGATTTGAAATTATTTTATTTTGTGTGTGTGTTTATTGTCTTTTCCCCCAGTAGAACATAAGTTTCTTGAAGCTAGGAATGTTTTTTATAGGCATTTCTGTGTTTGCAGGCCCTAGAATATGTCCAGTATCTAGATGTCACAAAATAACAATTTTTGACTGGTCACGGGGAAAAAAAATATGTCCTCTTCAGAAGAAAATAAGTTATCTATTTAAATAAGATTGTAAGACTAAAAACTATGGACATAGCATGCAGTTAACCAAGGGAAATCTGGGACAGAGATGGCTGGAGAAGAAAAAGAAGAGTGGTTATGGTTGTTGGAGATAATTAGTCTTGTTTCAATATTCTTGTAAACAGAAAATATACTTATTTCTTTAGAGATGTACTGAACCTAATAAAACAATTTGCTGTGATATTAAACTTTGACTCTCATAGAAGACTGGTGAGTAAAGAAATATATGTGCCTCTTGTTGGGATGAGCGCTGGGTGTAATATGTAAGTGATGAATCATTGTTATCTACTCCTGAAGCCAAGACTACAGTGTGTTAGCTAACTTGAGAATAAAAAAAGCAAGCAAGCAAGCAAGCAAGCAAGAAAGAAAGAAAGAAAGAAAGAAAGAGAAAGAGAGAGGGAGAGAGAAAGAAAGAAAGAAAGAAAGAAAGAAAGAAAGAAAGAAAGAAAGAAAGAAAGAAAGAAAGAAAGAAAGAAAGAAAGAAAGAAAGAAATATAGGTGCTTGAACATGGAGCTTTTGAAGTGTTCTGTAGGTAAAAAGAGGACATTAAGAAAAGAATATAATGACACAAATATCAGGGTCATCTTTGGAATATAATGATCTGAAAGAACTTTTAATTTTAAGACACATTAATAGGAATGTTGCTTAGCTTAAAGTCAGTCTCCAGTTCACTGTTCGTATATCTTACAATATCTCCAACTTTCCCCCTACCTAAAATAAAAATAATGTGAAAGTCCCATGGGAGTCCCCAAAAGGAGAAAGGTAACTTAACTTTAGTATTTGAACTGCAAAGTAGTGATCAATTAGTTTATTAATAATCAGATAATTGAGCAGGGGGTTCCTGAATAAAATGAAAAGTAGAAATAACCAGCAGGACAATTTTAAGAACCATCTCTCAGCTTTATAAACTAATCCTCCTCTAATGGCCCTTTTTAATGTAATTTATAGTTTCATCATTACCCTTTTTGTATTAGTAATTATTTCTAAAATACCAAAGAACCATCTTTTTTTCAAGGTCCTTCCCTCAGTCTGATTTACAACCCAGCTCAAGTTGGACTCTGTCTTTCTGAGGTTTGACATTTCAAAATATTTATTGCTCTTTTACATTAATGCCTTTCTCATGAATCTGAAGGTGACCGTTATTTCTTTCATCGTGTTGTAATTAAATGGATCAACTATTGCTTTATTATTTCCACTATTTGTCTGCACAGCATATTAAAACTTTCAGATTAGAAAGTGATATTGAGTGCTGTGTGAACTATAACAAACAAATATTTCCGAAAATATAGGGTCCTCTTGATGCATCGCTAAAGGAGCTGTTCCAAGCGAAAGCACAAAATCTTTAATATTTTATTGATCAGATCTAAACCTTCTGCCCAAAGTGGCAATTAAATTTCAATTAAACTGACTGAAAGCATCATATTAAATTTCAGCACTTTACGAGCTATCAGATAATGCTGCAGGACAAATCTTTAGTATGATCACACTCTTTTCAAATTATATTATCCTGTTCATTCACAATAAAAGTGACAGTTTTAGGTATACTTTCAATATTTCTTGAATATAAACCCTCTAATGAACACATTTTATTGCCTTTAAATCAATTATTATTGGATATTTTAATAAAGTGAATTGAGCACTTTGTTTTACACACTGCTTAGAAGTTATTATATTTTGCAGTCTGCACAGCAAAGAACTGAATCAGAGAGAGAGAGAAATGGCCAACTACCTGACAGTTTAGGAAAAACGGAATGAGCCATTTATAAGGAGGTGGGCTTTCTGTCTCACTCTATAACATTTAATGATACATGCTAATTAGCATTTGATTAATGGATTTTTTTTCTTTCTGAAATTTAGGTGCAAGTTCTAAAAGTAGCTCTTCTCACAAGAGGAAGATGTTAGAAATCACAAAACCATACAGGATTATACCTTGTTTGGGAAATTAGGAACCTCAGGTTTTTGCTTCTTTGTTTCTGTCTCCTTTGCCTTTTGGCTTTGTGATTTACAACACTATATCGGAAGTTTTTAGAACCAAATTCATGTTAAATGTTGCCCAAGATCGTACCTATCTGAATGATATAAATGGAATCCTGAGGCAGTTTGTTCTTCAGACTCCAGACGTCTGCATACAGCTGGGGTGGTCAGTATTGATAGCCAAAATGGCCAAAATGGGTGCTTTGGCTCTGTGCTGTCCAGATCCCTTGGCACATACTTGAGATACCATCTCATATTCACTTTGTACAAAGTTCAGTGTACTAGTCCCATTTTATGCATATATGGGCGCCATTAACTTACAAAATGGACAAACATAGCGTGGAAAGGCACTTGGAGAGAGAAGACTAGGCAAGAGAGTGCCTTCAACCTTGAAAGAACCAAGCCGCATATAAGGATCTTGCCCCGCTTTGTGAACGCAGAGATGCCTTTACTGGTGAAGTTGAAAGGATACTATAATCACCTCAGTATAATTCATTAGAGTAGATTAAATTAAAATTTAGATGAAAATCATGATTTCTTATTGAAATGATTTAATTAGATTATAGTCCCTAAAGTTGAGTAATTGAGTCTCAAGGCGACAAGGGACTTTAACAAGCCATTAAAACTATCCTTCTGTGTGGAGTTGGATTAAGGAACCAACAGCAAGTCTGTTCAGGGACCTGGCATCAGTCTCTAAGGACACAAGAACGTTATTTCAAGAAATACAGGGCGGCTAACTCTGGCTTTCATATACAACCCATATAAGAGGTAAGCTACAAATTGGTCAATTCCTGCTGAATTATTAAAATATTAAAACATTTAATATTAAGTCACAATTTTAGAAATATTCCTTCCCAGCACTGTTTTTTCTGTTGAGCATGGTCCACATCAGCTGAAATTAGGCTGTTTACTGTTTACTTGGAATGAATGCTATAGGATCAGTCCCAATAGCAGCAATAAATTGTGGTTTAAAAAAAAATAGGTAATACAAGCAATTTAAAAAAGGAGTATCAACCACTTTAGACTATCAATTGTACTTTAAGCAGTTGAAGTGAATTAAGACACGAGGCTCGGTACAACTTTTAATACGACAAAATCAGTTTCTCCTTGACTCAAATTCCTGAAAGGACCCGACGAAATGCTGTGCTAAGCAGGACGCCAGGTATCATTCTTCACAGATCACAAATATGGGCATGGGAATTATTAAAAACACATTCTAGGGGCACTTGGGTGGCTCAGTTGGTTAAGCATCTGGCTCTTGATTTCGGCTCAGGTCGTGATCTCTTGGTTCGTGAGTTTGAGTCCCGCATCCGGCTCTGCACTGACAGGGTGGAGCCTGCTTGGGGTTCTTTCTCTCCCTCTCTCGCTGCTCCTCATCTCTCTCTCTCTCAAAATAAATCAACTTAAAACAACACCCACATTCTAACTTTAAAATATTCACTATCAGTAAATCCCCATACACATAACTGGGCCCTAACTATAGCTTCAGTCTACTTATTTGGGTTCTGTTTTCAGTTAAGCAGAGACAGTTAACAACAGGCAATCCTAAAAATGATTACTATCATATCTATCATATCATATTACTATCATTTCATATCTTGGTTTTTCACCCATTGATAATATGGTATAATATGGGAGGGGAGGAGTTGGCCTCAGTTTGTTCAATTTTTTTGAAAAATAGGCATAGCAGAGGCGCCTGGGTGACTCAGTCATTTAAGTGTTGGACTTCAGCTTGGGTCATGATCTTGCAGTTCCTGAGTTTGAGCCCCGTGTTGGGCTCTGTGCCGACAGCTCAGAGCCTGGAGCCTGCTTCAGATTCTCTGTCTTCTTCTCTCTCTGCCCCTCCCCTGCTCATGCTTTGTCTCTCTTTCTCTCAAAAATAAATTGACATTCAAAAAAATTAAAAAAAATAGGCATAGCAGAAAATATATTTCCCCAAAACAGTTGAATCTTTCCAAGCTGAAAACCTCAGAGCCTGTCCACATGGACTTCCTCAGGTGAAGCTGGATGACTGGAAGGAAGCCAGGATCACTGCCTAACCACTCTGCTACACTCAGCCAGGCCCTCTGGAATTCATTCCCTTTCCTAGATGTCTTCAAAGTGTTTAGGGTGAGGCACTGAGCTGAGAGAACACATGAGAAAGTCTACTTATATTTATTTTTATCTAAAAATGAGAAAATTCATCATCATTGAAACAATATAGAATTTGACCCTGACAACCTCATTCAGACATGAGTTGCAGCACAAGAATAGACTGAGCGAGGTAACAATGCACAATCCCTTGTGCGTTCGCCTGGTCCAGCCTATCCCAGTACATATCCTTTGTATCTCCCCAGTTAGATGGGCTTCCAGATCACGTTGTCTCATTTTCACTAAACAGATCCTCAAAGGATGGCCGCATGATTTGGAAAGATTCCTGCAGAAGAGCTGGTCGTGTAAGCTCATGCAACTCCTTCACTTACTCCTGATTGAGTGCTTCACTGTTCATGCTACAAAAATAATGATGGCCTAAATTGGTCTACAAAAATTCAGGCAAAAAAGTTTTTAAATTATCAGGAAGACTATTTGAGATTTAGATACACATTCACAATTATTAATAATGACCTTCACCCTGTTCACGTGACAAATATTTCCCGAGCACCTCCAGTGGGTCGAGCACTATTCTAGGTCCAGGAGATGGTGGTGAACAAAAAGACAAATTCTTGCACTCATGGAAAGAAGGGAAGGTGTATAATAACCTAAAGAAGCAAATTATGTAGAGTATTCAAAGGTAACGTGAGACAAAAGAAGCAGGGAAAGGAGACGGGGAATGCCAAGGAAGGGCTTATAATTTTAAATAAGATTATCAGGGGTCTTACTGCAATAATGATACATGATAAAAATCTTACAGTGATGACCAGTGACACATATCAAAACTAAACACCCAGTGCATGAAAACAAACGTCTACGGTTTTAAAGCAGGGGCACTGGTTGGGGCGCCTGGGTGGCTCAATCGATTGAGCGTCCTACTTCGGCTCAGGTCATGATCTCTCAGTCTGTGAGTTTGAGCCCTGCATCGGGCTCTGTGCTGACAGCTTGGAGCCTGGAGCCTGCTTCAGATTCTGTGTCTCCCTCTCTCTGCCCCTCCCCTACTCATGCTCTGTCTCTCTTTCTGTCAAAAATAAATAAACATTTAAAAAAATTAAAAAAAAAATAAAGCAGAGGCACTGGTGAGATTCAAAAAGGAAATATTGATTTAAAACTTTTAAAAATGCACTTCAAAATTAGTTCATTCCATTAAATCTTTCATTTTGCATGTTTTAAAAATAAATGTAATAGCACAGTGGGAACTGTGTATTATTTATAAATAAAGAAATAAATATTCGTATCATATGTTAGAAATAAGTTCTCCAAAAAGCTTTACTGATGGGGTGTAGGATAAAAGAATTTGGGGACTCCTCCTCTCAACTACAACCAAAATAATTTTTCTTTTTATTACATTTTTTAAATGTGTATTTATTGTTGAGAAAGAGAGAGACAGAGTATGAGCAGGGGAGGGGCAGAGAGAGAGGGAGACACAGAATCTGAAGCAGGCTCCAGGCTCTGAGCTGTCAATGCAGAGCCCTACGCGGGGTTCTAACTCACCAACCGTGAGATCATGACCTGAGCAGAAGTCAAATGCTTAACTGACCGAGCCACCCAGGCATCCCATAAAGTAGTTTTTCTAAAATAAATATCTTACTATATCTCCTTGCTTATTTAAAGTCCTTTGAGGGGCGCCTGGGTGGCTTGGTCAGTTGAGCGTCCGACTTCAGCTCAGGTCATGATCTCACAGTTCGTGGGTTCAAGCCCCGTACCGGGCTCTGTGCCGACAGCTCAGAGCCTGGAGCCTGTTTCAGATTCTGTGTCTCCCTCTCTCTCTCTTCCCCTCCTCTGCTCACACTCTGTCTCTGTCTCAAAAATAAATAAACATTAAAAAAAATAAAAAATAAAATAAAGTCCTTTGAAAGTTTCTGATTGCCCTATGGAATATATCCAGATTCTTGGCTCTTGAGACCCTGAATGACCTGTTTGCTCTCTCCTCCCAACTTCAACCTGCATTTCTGGGAGACTGAACTCCTACTTCCTAGGGTAGACCATGCTCTCCCTCACATCCTGGATTTCATACACCCTGTTACCTCAACTGGAAACCCTCTTTCAGGGACCTCTCTCTCTCTCTCTCTCTGTCTCTGGGCCCCATTCTTCACTTGGCCAACTGTTCTTTGTTCATGACGTGAGTCATTTCCTCTAGGAGGCCTTCTCTGACTCATCAGGCCCAGCTTAGTTGCCCTCATAAATGATCGGTTGGGTGCATATTTATTCCAGCCTCCCTGTGAGCAATGGAGGGGCATGGGTTTAGTCTGGGTCACTGTTGCTGCTTCAGAGCCTAATCCAGTGATGGACATAATCAGTGTTTCACACAGATTTGTTCAATGAGTAAATGAATAAACAAATGGATGTAACCATGGCATATTTAAGTATTGCTACTAATTTCATAGCTTCTTTCCACACTAGTATAATTTAAAGTTCTGTTGATTGTGCTGTCATAACAGCTTCTTTTATATATAGCTTTAAAACAGAACAATTTCACCCTGGATTTTAATATTTTCACCTTGGGTAGTGTGATCACGGGTGGGATTTGACAAGTTCATGGTGCTTTGGATTGTTCCTGGTATACAGTGAATACTCCAAAAATATTTATCATCTGAATTTCCTTGAGAATGTAAGATACGGTCCTCAATTAGGGCAAATATATGTTCATCGATGATTAATTTTCACAAGACACAACAATGTCTTGTGACTAGGATCTGTAATTTTATTTTGCACTACTGAGAAGGTTACCTCTCATTCAAATTTATGAACTTGAGATAATTTTTCCTTTTATATTTTTAATTTATTTTACAATCACACTGTGAATATGATAGGTGGGTGATTATAAAGTAATAACAATACACCATATCTGTATAATTGTTTTATGTGTTTTGCACGCGCGTGCGTGTGTGTGTGTGTGTGTGTGTGTATCCAGATGTGTCTTCCCCTGGTAGCCAAAGGCTGTCCTTACCTCACTGACACCCAGTGGTTCCACAAGATCCCACCTTATTTATGATCTGCTAATTAGGAAAAACATGAGAGTAAATGGGACTATAAGGAACCAGACCTTCCTCCTTAAGAAACACTGGTCACATACCCCCTGCTGGGAATTATGTAGGTCTTAACTCCTCCTGGTTGCACCAATCCCCTAATTGCTCAAGCCTTGGAACAGCAAAAGGACATGACAAAAGAAGAATGTTAAGAGCAGACATACCTGGACTGACTCTTGTAGTAGTCAGGCTACATTCTTTCCACAGAATTCTCTTCATTTTTTTTTCTTCATTTTTTTTCCCCTAAAAGCAACACCAATTTTTGATGGATAGTTAGGGGCAACTCCTCGCTTTGACCAGAAAAGAATCAAATCAATGAATGTAAACACGGAAAGAGATGCTGTTTGTTTAGAAGGACATGCTCTTGGCATTTAAGCAGACAGTCTGCAATCTGAGCTGTGTGTTGTGTTGATAAAGTACATGGAATTTGAGAGAGCATTTTTTTCCATGATTCAGTATGTTTGGTTTACCCTTAGCTATAAAACACCTTTTCATACAAATCTGCCTTTCCTTCTAAGACATACATATGTAAGCCATCTTGACAAACTGATCAAGTCAAGCTGCTAATAAATTTATTTGATAGCTATTCTTTGCTTATCCCGAACCTCCTAAATATCTAAATTCCCAAAAGTAATAAAAGACTAATTTTTATTGCATTTTAATGGAGCGATTCGGCAATCTTTTATGCTTGTGTTTTATTTTAATTACAGTGAAAGCCTTCAGAAAAGCTTCATGCAAAAGATACAAGTAGATGGGGAAAGGAAGGCAGGGAGAGGAGATGGGAAGTGAAGGGGTTTGCTGTGCTCAGAAAGTGCTTTTCATTTCATTGAGTCCTTACAATTCATTCTCAAGTACAGTAGCTCTGTTGTGCGAGCAAATCTCTTTGCCTAGACCATAATAATTGAACTTTTACAGATTTCTCAAGTACATCGGAACTGCTGCTAAATCAGAAAGGGTGAACTGAAGCCTGCCCCACTCTACCACACTTACTCATCTCCAATGCTATGCTGGATTTATTTTTGACACTAAGAAAAGAACCATGAATTTTTGTCAACTGCAGCCTGGGAATTTACATTTGTTCTATAAAATGCACTGAAAGGACCAGCCTGCTCTTTGAGAATGGGAAATGTAATCTATCCAACTCTCAATAAACTTGAGAATATATATCTGGTTAAACCCATCTAAAATGAGATGCAGTCCTGGCAATATGGTGGGCTCAGAAAGGCTGGCAATAAAAGTAGATATACAGTATCTGACATCAGATTGTTTCAAGCTTAATTTCAGTAAAGTAATAATGTCAGGAAAAGAAACGCTCTGTGATGCACAGATTGATACCATTAGATAGAAACTATGCAATGCCTTATGAACACAACCATTTTTGACTTGATATTATGAGTAAAGAATCGAGCAGTATTCCATGTGCCAGCTTCAGATTTGTGGTTATAAAAGTTGACCCGAAGAGTGGTCATGGAAAGGGACAAAATATGGCATATATATTCTTCTGCAAATAAAATCAATTGGGATTATATTACCCTAAAATATGTCCTGTATAAATGCCCTCCACAATTTGCCCTAGGTAGCAAGTAATTGCCCACAATTGACCAGAGAGAGCTTTCAGACACATAATATTAAACAAAGAATGTGTATGTATCATAGTCAAATGAAAGGAAAGCACCTCTGTGGCACTTCTAGCCTCAGCAGCAGAAGAAATGCATGAAATAATTGGTGGAAGGCGATGGATATCTTGAGAAACCCAAGCATTGAAAGCCCATTTCCATTTATTTTTCTCTTAAATTGCTTTTTCCAGTCAATAAATAATCACATAATCACATCCTACATTCGGTAGAATATACATGGTTGCCGCCCTTAGCAAGTTTCATGTGTGGGCTCACACCTCTATTCAGGATTCCAAGTGTCAGGCCTGCCTTTGGTTTGCATGTTAACAAATGTCAAGTGTATTCTGCCTTCCAAAACAATGGTGTTTCTGGTTTTACTTGTCCTGTATGAAAGATCAGTCCCTATTCTCCTTTCTCTTTTGGAGAAGACATTATAGCAAGTTCAGGTACAGAGGAAGTTTGTAAAAAAAAAAACGAAGTTGAATACACCCATAAAGGTAAAAACACACATGGAAATATACACTCCATTCCTCCTTCTGTAAACACACACACACACACACACACACACACACACACACACACACATTTTCTATCCAAACATGGCTGGAAGCCCTAACAAAGAGATTGCTTGGATACACACTCTAGAAAACAAGAAGACAAATAACCCATAAATAATTTTCCATTGTAATTTTGGAAAATATTTTGGTGTGCCTAAATCAATAACTAATGCCACAATTAAAAATTATTCCTAAGTCCATTTCATTAAATATTGTGTACGTTCCCAATTATGCTGTGAAATGAATAAAAGAGAGACGTTGAATTTTTTTCTTTCGCTTCCAAAATAATGAAAAGATTACTGACAAATCAATACTGCTGCTATTAATAGTTGCATCCTCAAGCCATTTTGGGGGAGACATTCTGCTTTCCCTATTTGTACACCATGAGTCTGTCCTCTGTCATTCCCTTTCTCTTTAATCTTGTGTGAGTGTACAGCTCACTCGTCCTTATTTTATTGACTCAATCACAGGCGTACTGTCACTTTTTATAAAATGGTCACTGCAGAATCACATCAAGCAAATTTTTGATTCTGCAGTCAGTAATTTAGTGCCTTTATGGAATTGCAATTTCAGGGCTCACTGCTTGTTTTTCTAAAATGTACTTTAGGAATTAGTTACTCCAGCCACAAATCAGTTGAATTTATGCACAGTTGTAATACAGTTTATGGCCTCATGGTACATTGCTTCAAAAACAGCAGATGTGAAATTATGATAAATATAATGAGTGTTTTTTTGCCTGATCTAGTGGAGTAGAGAAGGATCTGGAGCGTGTTTACCTATCCCATACAGTACATTTAATGTCTTAGTCAGGAGCCCTGACAATGGCTGATTAATGTCCTCATCTCCTTTATTAAAGATAAGAGTAGCACTGCAGTCAGGAGATAGAAAGCACACCATAAATCTTCGTAAAATGAGCAGTCAAATAATCACTCATCAGAAATAAAATCTACATACATTAACACTAACACTCAGCCTTTCGCGCACGCTCCCATAAAAAGCAAGAAGAGATGGCGGACCCGAAGTTTTAATTTGAACTAGTTCTTTAAGTTGAGTATTACCAACCCCGTAACCTGGATGCAAAAGCTGGCATTTAAAAGCACATGCGAAAGGAGCAGATGCCTCATCATTACATTAAGAGCATGAAGCAGGCAACAATTAAGCGATTCACTGGAAAGACATAATGCTGATCTATGCTAGCAATTAATCACAGAATACATTAGACAATGATGGGTGACCTACAAATTTTTGACAAAATAATTTTTCATCATGTTGGCGATTTCTTAGCCTAATATGCCTGCAAGGCACAGAGTCAAAACCTGTCATTTATTCCATCGCTCCTTGACAGGCGGCAACCTGTCTTCCAGACAAAATGAACATTATCTGTGCTCACTAGACATTTAGTGCAGGGCTTAGCTTATGACTAATGATAATCGGCAGACAGAAATGTTAGAGTCTGAAATAATGTTCTCTTTGTTAAAGAAATTTCTTGAGGTAGAATTTTCTTTCCCGAAAGATGTATAAAGATAAAACCTGGTTTTTATCTGGGTTTTAATGCAACTCCAAGAACCAATATTTCCTTTCTACCAAAATAAACAGAAGGAGGTAACCATTTTTTAAATTAACATCTCATTTGAATACCTACTCTTGCCTGAAAATTTCTTACGTGGTTAGAAACTGAGATACAAAGGAAAGCTCAGGAGATAGAGCCTTAAACAAGAAAATATGGGCAAGCTGTTTTGTGTTCCAGGTTTTATTCTGAATCTGGTGGAAATAAGTTTGAAACATCATGAGTGCGTGTGCCGCAGAATATAAATAAATGAAGACCGTGTTGAGAAATGTACTCCCACCTCTCCTATATCTCTTGGTTTCTATCCGTCACGAGGTTCTTCAAAGCCTGAGACAACGTAAAGCTTATCTGAGGAAAGCAATTTTGAGTGAGAGAATTGCATAAAATTGCAAATTTATTAAATGGATCTAAAATTCCACAAGCAAGTACTTTATGTTGTACTTATAATTAATATAATTGTTTTATGCACTTTGGGTAAAGAGAAATGGATTTTTTAAAGTTATTTTTCTTGTGTGTTACATGTGCAAAATGCCATCCTAGAGGTAGATTTTTCTTTGGATTCAGGCACCAAATTCCTATTAGCCTTAATGGGACTTACACATGCACATTGATAGGAGAATATACCCCTTAGGCTGGAAATTTAAAAGAACAAATGGCAAGGACATCAAAATAGTAAAGTCTAATTTAGATGATCCATAAGCCTGCACAGTTACTTTCCTGAGAAGGCAAACAAATGTTATGCCTTATGATGTTGCTGATTGTTTTGATAGCCCTGTAAATACATCCTCTAGACTCATTACTTAAGGGAAAAGTCTGTTTTTATCAAGCAATACAATTTTTGACCATACATGTTTGGTTTAAATTACATATATTTTTTCAAATCTGCATAATGCATTATTGCAAGTTATTATAATATAGTTTACCATTTCAATCACAACATCCTGCTTTGTATCTCTTTGTACCTATCAGGCAGCCTGTACATCATTCTTTTCTCAAAGATGAAAGGGAGGAGGAAGAACCCAAAAAAAGGCTGTTGACCCTGAATTATAGGTATTTTATTAGATTTGCCCCAAATTCCTTCTGGAAAGAATCTGGTTGGTGCATGGTCCACATTGTTCTGATCAGATGGCTGCTGGTATTCTAAATCACATACGTTTGTTTTACCAGCATACAAAGCCAAACAAATAGTCATCTACCTGGCAAAAGTGGGGCTCATTCTGTTATTGTTCCAAAGAATTCAGTGAAAGATGCTGAGAAAATGACCCCTTCCTCTCTAAATATAACCAGGGTTTCCAGTTCAAGGATCTGGGTATACTGAGTATGAAAGCTAATATTTAAATGTCTGTCTAATCTCAGGATAACAAACAACTTTAGCCTTCAGTGATCACAAATCCCTCATTTTCCGGGCTTTCATTTTATCTCTTGCAAAACAAATATGAAAAAATTATCACCCTTTTTCCCCATCACAGGGCCTCGTTCTCTGTCATGTACCTATTGATTCATCAGCAGCAAGAGGCTTCTAAATGAGGGTGATGAGAACCTGCATCTTCTAACAGGTCTCCCCCAGAAGGCTACAATTTTGCCATTTACCAACTGGGTTAGAATTGCTGCTTTCCTGCCAGGGCGAAGCTAGTTCTCTGTCTGTTATTCTCACCTCCGTAGGCAACCCTCCAGAAAATCCTTTGTGTTATTCAAAACTTTGAAACTGTACCTCAATATACGTATGAATGAGTCCTAAGTGCTTGCACAGTCAAATGGTCATTTGGTACAAGTCGCCCATTAAATGTCACGCAAATGTAAATTAAATTTGAGAAATGTAAATTAGTATTTTGAAATGTAGAAAGTAGCCAGGGTAGTTTGGAGCTATGCAACTAGAGGTCCATGCATGCTAATTCTAATTCTGGAAGTAGCTTATTTCACGAGTTTGACCTCACTTCCATTTTTTCTCTTCCGGCTCTTACTTACGACATCTCTCCTTTTCCCTCATCTGCCCTTCTCCCTCTGTGTCAGCCCATGGACTCATCCCTCTGTCTGTCCAGATGTAAAATGGAGACAGGAAACACGGATTCAAACATCTGGTATCTGGATCATAATCACAGAGTGTTGCCCAGGAAGAAAAGTTTGAAAACACATAGAAGAAAATAACTAGCGAGGGACTTCTATGAGTATGTAGATAATGACACTGCACATGGGACCTGTTACTTTGTTCCTGTTTTCAAACCCACGCTTTATTAAATAAGGGAGATTCAGGAATTGTTTTCAAATCATGCCTTCAATTTTCTGTCTTCTCCTCAAGTTCACAGGACAGTGGTGACGATACTGAGTAGAAGACAAAGTCATAACATCACTGTACATTTGAATGGAGGGGATTTAGAAACCATCCACCCAGTGCATGAATTCCTCTCTACAACATCAGAGGTAATGACCATCTGTGTTTACGCCTGTTCTCTAGTGATGTGAAATTTACCTTGAGTGAGACTGCCTTCCCATAAGAATATAAAAAGTTTAAAAATAATAGTTACCATTTATTTCACATTTACCGTATACCAGATGTTGGAGAACGACCTTTACATACGTACCCTCATCTAAATCCATTTGAAGGATCGTAAACCATTTTAAGGATAAAGTAATGAAGAAACTTCCATGGGGACCGAGAGTTACTTAGTTCTATCTGAAACTAAATACACTTCTCGTGGTGAGTGCTTGTTAATGCAGATGATTGTTGGATCACAATGTTGTACACCTGCAGTGAATACAATATTTTAAAAATAAATAAGTAATTTAAAAGTCTTTGCAAGAAAACTAAATTTATCGTAAATCAGATTACAGATATTAAGGTTTTGGAGCCTAAAGCATATGCGATGGTTCTCCTAGGTGTCACCAGAATCGGATGTGTTTTCAGATCTCCGGATGAAGCTGCATTTTTGACAAAGTAACTACAGTATATTCACTTTTCTCTTGTCCTTAGTATAAGAATTAACATGGAGATTTTCTGAATCATTTTGATGTTTTTAGCACTGACAGTTTTTCATCATTTTTGACTAGCATAGAACAGGAAAGTTGCAGGTAAGATCCTCTCTTCTTTAGGCTTCAGTGATTCTGGCAGTCTTCCAGGAAACAACAAGCCCATGTGTGCCTCCTCTTTGCCTTCGAAAGATACCCAACTTATCTCTGAGAGCTCCAGAAGTACATGTTTTTTGAGAGAATTGTTCTGCCTGAATCCAAAGGAGGTAATAGAATCCCTGAATCATAATTTATATTTTGAGATCTCATTAGTTACTTAGTATATAACAACTACCAATGGAAGATTCTTACCACTGTTACTTTGCTTCAATTATTCCCATCTTTAAAGCAGATGTGGGCATTTGGGTTCTTTTCATACTTTGAAGGAAACATATATTGAATTGTGAGAGCGTGCAATGTAAAACTTCAATTGATAAAAGTATCAAAGGTAAGCTAATATAAAACCTTATTCACTCAATATCCCAATGATATGGGGGCAGTCGTAATATACAGCTAACATGTAGAAGTCCTCAAATGTTAAGACACAGCCTTCTACTTTTTGTGGAGGGGAACAGAAAACCACAAATAATTTTGTGCACTTTCTGTCTGGGTGGTCTTGGACAAACCAACATTTGTCTTTGTAGCCAAAGACACTTCTTACCTTTCTGGTCATATGTTCCTTGATTATCTGCAGTATTTATCATAGTAATAATTTCCATCTTCTTGAAACATTTTTTTCTGGCTTCCATAATATCATGATCTCCTACTTTTCCCAGTGGGACACTAATTCTCCTTTTCAGACCGCTTTACTATCTATGTATTCATCCTCTACCATACCTTAGGCCCTCACTTCTTCTGTGTATACACATGCTTTCTGCTTATTGAATTCACTCAGTCACATGGATTTAAACAGCATCCATAAGCTAGACTTTTAACATCTTACTGCCTATCTGACATTTCCACATGGGTATCTATTAGCCATATCAAACCTATGACCCCCGAACCAAAAGTAAGCCCAAGACTCTCTTCCCTCTGTCTTTCCCAATTCAATAAGTGACACCACCATCTCCTCAGCAACTCAGGCTAAAATTCTAGGTGTCGTCCTTGATTTCTACATTTTGTTTACCCTCAGCATCCAATTTTTCATCTAGCCTTGATGATTCTGCTCCAAAACAAATTTCACACGTAAACAATTCTTTCTCCACTATTACCAGCATGGCCTAAACCACCGTGCCTGCCTTGCCGTGGCATTCTATCCGGTCACTTTCCTTCTGTTCTTTTCTTCCTTCATACATTCTCCACACCACAGTCATCCTATCCTTTCACTGTATAATCATACCACATCACCCTCCCATTTAAAAACTTTCCAATAGTTAGCATCAGAAAAAAAAATCCAAATTTTCTACACTGGCTTGCAAAGCTTGCATGACGCCTGTCCCTGCCTATCTCTCTCTCTTCTTTTATGGTCCTCTTTTCATTATGCACAAGCCACAATGAGCTTTTTCCCCTCCCCTGTTTGTCATTCATTCATGGCTTGTTAAGGCACTACAACTTTTCATTAATTAGTACCTCTGCCTAGAATGCTCTTCTCCATCTTTGCCAACTGGCTTCTTCTTATCATTCATCTATCAGCTTAAATACCATATCTTCAAAGAAGACTTTCCAATCAGCCCTGCATCCTCCTTGGAGAAAGGCCCTCATGCGTCTTGTTCGTAGCTCCATCCCCCAACACCCAGAACATGACTAGCACTTGGTGGACGCTCAATAAATATTTGTTGAGTGAATGAATGGGCTTCATTTTTCTTAACTGTAAGATGAAGGAATTAGATTGGATAATGGTGAAGCCCTTTTTAGTTCAATTGTATTAAGTATACGAGTTGGTTACCAGTAATTTAGGGCATTCATATCGAATCTGCTCTATTCCAATATATTTTTCCACTTGAAAAGATTTTCTTTCCCAATGATAAAAGCGATTAATAACTGATATTGTTGAGCATGAAGATGTCATATCTTTTGGAGGTAATGTTAACTGTGGCTATTTTTATTAGCCAAAAGTACCAGCACCCTTTTTATAAAGCTGTTTTGACACAAATCTGCTGTTAGTGTTTGATTTATTTGTCCACAGCAAAAAATTTATATGCTAATAGGGATGTAAATAGAGATGAGGCGATACATAGCATTTTATAATTTATCATCATATCAGGTCTTATAGTTTTTAATAGAAAAGATAGAGAAACACACTGTTAAGACTAACACATAATGAAAATCTATGCATGTCTCACTTTATTCTCTTTACATGTATACTTCTCTTACTGCCTCTACAAGATACACACCTATTTCAGGATGGTGTGATTTAATTCATTTATCCAAGCTTTTAAGAACTTTTGCTGTCCAGTTTTATGGTTATCATTACCTATCATCTTTTACCATCTGGATGAATTTCTTGAAAACAGTATGTATATCATACTCTACTGTGTCTTAAAATGTCCTTATCATCTGAGGACTTAGAAATAATCTCAAATATAAACACAAAATAGTTGTCCATATATTTCAGAGATTTATATGGCTAAAGTTTCCTGTTTTATATTTTTCTCTGATTGCTTCATTTGCCAGCCTCATCTTCTGGATCTTCTTAAAAGAAATGATTGTTTCTTATACACCCCGTTGCTTTTGAGTCTTGCATGAAAACTACATATGCCTGTGAAGAGTTAAATGTTAAATAACTAAGCAGCTTCTTTAATTTGGTTTTTGGTCTCCCAAACTAAAGTTATTTTTATGTTTTATCTACCCAACACTAAAGTATCAGTGCCATCATGGAATTACTTCTTACAATTCATTACATTAAATAGTGGCTATAATTATAGACACATCCCAGTGTATTTTACAACTGTGTCCTTTCTTTTGCATAGATGCAGATCCATATTCCAGGGTAAAGCAAAGGCTTGTATTATTTGGTCACCTTCCCAATAGGTCATTTCTGCAGCATTTTCCCAAAGTGAGACAGTCAGTCTCAAACACACAGAGCCTATGACCTTATCCTATGATGATTTTTTAGTTATTATTGAAAGATAGTTGACATACAACATTACATAGGACTTAATGTTAGTTACATGGAGGGGAGTCTTACACCAAATATATGGACCCATATATGGGAAACATGAACACATTGTCATTATCACTTGATAGCTGATAGTTATAGTGGAAAACAAACAAACTACCCTTTCTTTTTCAGGAGAACACGATCTTTAAGCCACATTCCATTTATCTATATCAATGTTTGCAGAAGTAAATATCTTAGGGTACCACCCACGTAGTTATTTGTTGATTCATTCCTGTAGTCTATCAATCTTTTTTCAATTCGGGGTGCACGGCTAGGGTAGTGTGGCAGCATATATTGCATCTCTATGATAATTTAATTTAACTGTAGTGCGCTGGGGTCTAGATTGCTCCTCTTAGCAGCCAGAGGTGACCGCAAACAGTGCCAGGGCCTAGATTGTTGTCAGCAATAATTACTGGCTAAAGAGAGCTTTGACAGAAAATGACATTCTGGAGAAATATCCATCAACAAGAGTCAGAGTGTATATAAGGATATATATAAGGGTATTTTAACAAAACCATAAATTTCTTTGTCAAAACAGGTTGTAATTTATTAGCTAACCAAGTCTCTAAACTGCATTTGCATCTTTGTTTAAGTCTGTATGGTATGTGTTTGCTTCAGGCATATTTCCTTAATGGGTTTATATATGTGCTGATAATCTGGAAATGAAGTAAATGGCTGGGCTAAATACTGGAGAGAGTACAAAAGGAAAGAAGGGGAAAAAAAAATTTTGCTCATATATTTTCTCATTTTTCTACTCACACAATAAAAATTCAACTTTAAAAATCAAAGGAAAGAAGTAAATGGCTCTTCCCTCTTTAATTACCATACTTAGGAAGAACTGTAAGTACACACACCATTTCAGCAAATAGCATTGGATCTGAGTGATGCCATATGATGCTGAACTAAAATGTTTGCCTTAGAAAGTGCTCTTTCGACATGTGCTGGCTTTCTCAGCCCTTATTTCTGTGAAATAGAAGTCAAAAGAAAATGATAGGTATCCCAATGCTATGACTGCATAATGCTCTCCCACCCCCACTCCCAGCCTTTTAGGCTAACCTTCTTGGAAAGTATCCGTGAGCAAAACAAAACAAAAACCCACTATTGGGCTAAGTTAGCACATCTCTAGGTGGTTATAGAAACAAACTGATTTTCATATGGGTTTACATTAGCTACAAAATAATGACTAAAGCGCTCTGTCCTAGTGACACCGCTTAGCAACGGCTCGCTGAAGGCTGTGAGATTTCTGGTTAGCAATTTAGCCTTCCTGGTAAGAACGAGTGGAATGTTTGTTTACACAATCCATTTGAGAAGAGGAAGAATGAAAATAGCCCCGAGGCTATCATGAACATTAAGAAGAAAAGAGTATGTTTGGAAAACTTCATCTTAGTTAGAAAGTTTTCTAACACTGCTGTCCCAAACAAAATGAAAGGAGAGGAAATCAGAAG
The DNA here is from genome assembly GCF_018350175.1 of Felis catus. Classification (NCBI taxonomy): domain Eukaryota; kingdom Metazoa; phylum Chordata; class Mammalia; order Carnivora; family Felidae; genus Felis; species Felis catus. The sequence continues at coordinate 65,484,099 of NC_058373.1, forward strand.
GCAGTCCCACTGTCCAGTAGCTTGTTCTTCAGGAGCCCCAGATCCTGGTGACTGAAACATTTTCTCAGACAGACGTTATCGTACTCTCCCTCTTCCTGAAGCAATGTCTCCATTCATCCCAATGGGGTTATTGCTGCATAGTGATGAGGAATCTCAGGGTTGTAAGTGACTTCAACTTCCATCTTGTCAAGTACTCAAACCCTCATTCCAGCGTTAACATGACAAAGTTCTTCTTTCATGACGAGGATCTTTCATTTCTTTGTCTACTCCACGAGAAAGGCTTTAATAGTAAGGGAGCTCCTAGAAGGAGTTATTTCAAACCATACATATATTCCTCATTTGAGGTATTTACTCATGATGAGCTTGGTCTGTAACAAAGAAGCCAGCATATGTTTTACTCTACCTTGTATTTTTCCTGCTGATTTCATAAGTGTATATATATATATATATATATATATATATATATATATATATATATATATATCTTGATTCTCAAACTGCATTGTAAATTCATCAATAATAAAGCCTTTGTCTCATATACAAGCCATTGAATCCCACCACCCCCCCCCCCCCCAGAACACCTACAAATATGAGTCGTTGGCACCTGAAAAGTGCTTATAAATACCTGGGGCTTGATGATGTGAAGGGGACTATTTTGTATGTGTAAGAGCAGGATATAAATCTCAGTAATAATTTTTCTTTCTTTATTCCACAAACTCTACTGAAAGTACCTTAGTTTCCATCCATGGAGAGAAAAATTAAAGAAAATACTGCCCTGACCTCAGTGAGCTAATAGTCTGTAAGAAGAAATAGGCTTCAAATAAATAATCACAATGTCTTAGGATACATGCTATCAAAGTTTGCATGAGGTCCAGAGAAAGAAAAAGAAGTAGAGGCTTGAGTTGGTTTTTAAAGAACATATTCAAAAGGTGGAAGGTATGGGAAAAACTTTCAAAGTAGAGGGAAAAGTAATCATTGTTACAACTGGAATGTAGTGAATGTTTGAATTATTGAAGAAAGAGCTGAAGAAAGCTAAGGGTCCAAAAACATAAATGCACGCTACCCACAAACTGTTTCATTCTTCAGAAATTTCTTCAGGTGTTACCCCCAGCACCACACTCTTCATTTAACCTCATCTCCATGGCAGACATTTCCCTTCAGATCCAGTTCCGAAGCACTGCATCTATCCCGGAGCACACCTTCATCTGAGACACAAATGTTAGCTCCCTTTTGTCCTTTTACCCATGATCATGGGACAGATGCTGAAGGCCCCTACTCAAGAAAGAATCCAAGCCCCTCACCCATCCACGTACACCAACAAAAGCCTAGACAGTAAACTTGGTCAGGGAACTTCTGTTGCATGCCTTGCAAAAGAGTTTGGACTTTACCCTCTAGTCTAGGCAATGGGGTTCCATTTGTATACTTTGTTCAGAAAGTAAAAGATGAACATTTAATAGGCTATCGCTAAAATGGCATTAAATGTAGATCATAATCTTTAACTTGCATTATGGTCTTCTGAGAATTAATAGAATAATTACCTTAAACCATTAATCCAGGTAAACATTTGATCCATTGTTGTTTAGATTTTGGAAAGAGCATGTGAATCGAGTCTTGGAAACACGCCAATATTCTACTCTGCAGTTTTTAACAGCACTCAGAGAACCATTTTTCTGATATCCATATGTCATTACGCGTAGATGATTTATTAATCATCAGATGTATTTTAAAATACTGTACATACGCAGATTATAATGTGCCCAATAATCATGCACTACAGTGCATGATTTATGTTACAGACTTCTCTGTTTAACATCAGAGTTTTGTTTTTTCTGGAGGCAATCTCTTCAGAAAAGATTGGTTTCATGCCTCTGGTGTTGTTCGGTGGATAAAGGAGCTTTGCATTACAATCCTAAGAGAAGGAGCCATTTTTCTTACTCCAGCTAACAACCATTTTAATCATTGGTGCAACACTATCTCCATTGAACTTCCAGTTCAGCTTCAAGTTTCAGCAGTCCGAGTCTATCTATAAAGATGGTATTCCCTCAGTGAAAATATACAGCAATGATTAGGGCAACAATGTTCAGGTAAAGTTAAAGACTCTTCATGTCTCCTGCATACAGTGGTACAGACTGTGCGTTGACCACCTCCAGGGAGAACCATTCATAGTCACTGTAGATTCCTTTACTTATGAGAACTCATGTTCTGACAAATAAGAAAATGTTTTGAGGAAAGAAGAGCTTCTTCTAATGTACACGAATGTGTCATTTAGGCCAGCAGCACATAAGTATAAAAGATGGAATATTGCCAAATTTATAAATTAGTAGTATTTCTTCTTTATTCCCAAACCCATGAACAATATTTTGATAGTATGCTTTAAAAAGGAAACAAAACCAAAAGTGCTTGGAAAGTTTGAGAAATGTTGAAGGAGATTGAAAATTAAATAGCAGTAACCCTTAAGAAACAGATTAAAATATGAAAGTAAACATAAGTTCAAAAGAAAAACTCATTCTAGAAATATGATTTCAGGGTGAAGAACCACAATGACCTTGCAAAGCGGAAAGGCCTGACCCAGTGATCGCAACTTTACGAACAAAACTAAGCCGAGAACGGCCAAATTCCGGTACATACTACTGGTGACTTAATTAAGACTGTCCGGAAGATTTTTTCCAAGTCTATAAATTGTTTTAAGATCCAGCCTCACTGGGAGGGATCATAAGTCTTTTAACTTTTGAGGAGTACCATTTCCCCTCTATTTACAGTAGGTAAAACATCAGCTTGGAGCAAAGCACCTTGGAAGTCGGAGATAAAATGCAGCACTCTGGATAGTAGTATTTATTAAAACAACAGTGGTCTTGACTGTCAGAGTTAAAAGACCTCTATAGAAAGACTTCACTTCTTTATTCTTCCCATTCATGTTTTTATTTATTTTTTAGAGTAAGCAAATGGGGGAAAAAATTATATTGGCAGAGGGCTGACCTCTATTTTATATAATTTGTAGCTAAAAAGCTTACAGGCTAAAACATGTAAATATATGCAGATCTGAGAGCAAGACCTCAGAAGGGAAATAGCTGAGCAAGATTGAAGAGAATGTGGGCCATACATAGGAAAGCCGCTGGGGCTCTTAGCAACCTGGAAACCTGAAATGAATTATTATCTGGTCCGATTGTGACCTACTTAGTCTCCTGGCAGCATGTTGGCATAAGGAGAAATTTGGAGCTGTAGGAATGGCTTATTTACTTGACCTTGAAGATACCCGAACCAGTTGGATGACTGCTGATTCGGCCCAGTGAGCAGACACTGCTGTAGTTGTAAGCCAATCACATTGTGCTAAGATGACTCACCATGCGTCGTGGACAAAGACGGCCTGAGCCTATGTCCTCTGCTGAGTTTCTCTTTTATTGGAATATGCTGTATCAAAGTTGTAAGCATTGCTGATAATAGCAAATAGAAGAAAAGCAAAATGTACACCACCAACATTCTTACTTTTTTCAAGCCTACCGTGTTTTGTTTTTTCAATAACGTCACAAGAAAAGACACAGAGCATGAATTTCAGATGAAAGTGAGAATGAGAAATCAGTTGCTTTGAATAAAAGAGCAAAGCGTTTCTCTAAAAGGGAGAGTGTGGGTGAATGGAAAGGGGAACTATTTGTAGCAAGGTAGAGAAAATCAACATCACATTTCCTCAGACCTCAAGAATTCCCACCCACAGACTTTGATCATATAAAAGAGCTGGAGTGATCCAAAGAGAACATCAGTTGTACCTGTTGGGGCTTATAGACGAGGAACACAAGGAACAAAATCGTAATGCTACCTAAAGCAACACATCAGACCTCAGTTCCCCAAATGCTCAGAACCTTCAGCATTTTCCCCACACTGCTCCCTGCAGCAAATATTCCTTCAAAGTCTCCTTGAATGTAAATCTTTTCCCATGCCGCTATGAATCCATGGAGTTTTGAGTAAAGTGGGCTGAGGTAAAGGCAATGCCTCTTAGCCTTATTTTCCTCTTTTGAGAAAGAATCTGTCGAGGGGCTAAGTTGTGCCCTCCACTCAATCAAAGCAGACATGAATTATAGTTGAAATTAGATGCTACACTTAATTTTGCTTGCGTATGTCTGGGGTATAATATATGTCTCACAAATGGGTTCTTTCAGAAGAGCCAAAACATGAGATGCCATGATTGATGGAAAATTCCAAGTAACCCAATTAGCATGAATGAAGAAGTTATCAAATGTGAAAACTTTAGGTGAATTAACTGTCATCCAGTATGTTATGATGTGATGAATAATGAGCATCTAGAGTTTTATTAATGAGCATCTAATGGAAAAGATGGAACTGGTACCAACAAGTTTAATTCCCAATAATGTGTAAAACAAGCCTAAGCCAGGACCAGGAGATCTGTTGGCACCAGACCCTATGACCTACAACAGGAAGCATCTTAACTTATAGGTGTGTTAAGAAAGACACATGCCAGCCAGCCCACAGTTCATGGGTCAGGAACTCCAGCCTTAAATCACTCCAGCCTATTGTCTTGACTGTCACAAGTGTGTCTCAGGATATATATTACCCAGAGAATCACCAAAGTCAGTGGTTTTTATCTGTACTTAGCAAGGTAAACAACTAGTGGAGGGCTATAGTTGTACTGAGATTTCCAAATAATATTACAATAAATTCTTGCACATGGCATAGTTATCACTCACAATTGGATATTATCTTTTTTTTCCTTCAGAAAAGCTTTCTATTAAGATGATTTCATTTAGAAATTACAGTGAGGCTTATTTGTGGCCAGAATAAATGGCTGTCTATGCTGAACAGTTTGAAAGATCCCAAAACATCTCCAGAACAAGTTGTTGCTGCTGTTGCCTGAAATTCTGCCATTAAAGATTTGTTCCATTGGGCACTGCCTCTTTGGGAAGAGGAAAGATAGCGTGTACAGTATCTTCTAAGCCAATGTCAAATATTCACACAAAGGTGTTAGTGTCCTTCCACAATGGAGAGACTTCTTGTGAAGAGGGAGAAGAAAATGGTAAGGTCCTGATCCTCATCCACCATGAAAGGGGAACCTACATGGACTTGTGTCCCTGGAGTTAGTGGATTCAGTGAAAAGAATAAAGAATTCCAACAGAATCCTTGAAATTCATTTTCTTCCCTGCATTCCATCTCTGCACAAGTTCTGTCCTTACAGAGGTCTCTTTAACCCAGGCCACTTTTCTTTCACTTTTCCTGGGTAACTGAGAACTGTTTAAGATTAGAGAAATACCTTATTCTTTTACTCCTATCACAATGATTAGAATATTATGTACGTTCAACAATTTTTCAAATGAGAAAAATTGGAGTTAAGAAAATACCTAGGATAGGGGCACCTGGGTGGCTCAGTTGGTTAAGCATCCAACTCTTGATTTCAGCTCAGTTCATGATCTCACAGTGGTGAGATCGAGCCCCGTGGCAGCATCCACACTGGGCATGGAGTTTGCTTAAGATTCTCTCTCTCCCTCTTTCTCTGCCCCTCCCCTGCTCATTCTCTTTCTCTTTCTCTCTTTTTTTGTTTAAAAAAAAGGAAATAAAGAGGGAAAAAAGAAAGAAAGAAAGAAAGAAAGAAAGAAAGAAAGAAAGAAAGAAAGAGAAAGAAAGAAAAAGAAAGAAAGAAAGAAAGAAAGAAAGAAAGAAAGAAAGAAAGAAAGAAAAAATACTTAGGATAAATCCCACTTAGTTCACAATTTTGCTTTGAGTTACCTTAATTCAATGAAACTTACTTTCCTAATGTGTTTACACATTACATATACCTAATGGTGTTTACATCATTACATTGGAAAGACATTTGGCTAGAAAAAATATTACCAATGATAATGATTATATATTAGAATTACATGCATAAAAACCTTTAAATCCTCATTAAAAAGCATCAATGCCAAAAAAAATCATCGATGCTACTATGCCTATCATGAAATATCATGGTATTAAAATAACTAAAGAAAACACAAAAACACTAATTCAAAAGGATACATGCACACTTATATTTATAGCATCGTTATTTACACTAGCCAGGATATGAAAGCAGCCCAAGTCTCCATAGATTGGTGAATGGATAAAGAAGACGCAGTATGTGTATACAATGGAAGAGTATTCAGCCATAAAAAAAAGAATGAAGTCTTGTCATGTGCAACAACATAGTTGGAGCTAGAGTATAATAGTGAAATAAGTCAGTCAGAGAAAGGCAAATACCATATGATTTCACTAATATGTGGAATTTAAGAAACAAACCAAATGAGCTAAGGGGAAAAGAGAGAGAGAGAGAAACCAAGAAACAGACTCTTAATTATACAGGACAAACTAATGATTACCAGAGGAGAGGTGGGTGGGGGGAATGGATGAAAGAGGTGATAGGGATTAAAGAGTGTACTTGTTGCGATGAGCACTGAGTGTTGTATGGAAATTTTGAATCACTATATTGTACACCTGAAACTATAATAATGTATAGAAACTAAAATTAAAATTAAAAAATAATCAAGAAAGAAGGAAAAAGACAGGAACTTATCAATGGGCTTTTTCTAGCTCATATTATGTAGCCACTTTTGAGGGGGGATATCTCTGACTTTCTAATATTTTTATTAGTCAGAAATTCCCCAAATTCTAACTTTCACTTAAGAAAAGTATTTTTGTTGGAATATTTTGGTTTCCTTTCAAATCTCTTAATTCAGTAAATTTAAAAATGTATATCTTTGTCAAAAATGGATCAAATGCATTTAAAAATAGAGATTAAAAGTTTGAGTGATGGTCAAACACATATCTTTTTGAATACATGCTGCTGTTCTCGTGATGCACCTATAATTAATAAGAACTAGTGAATTGAGGACAAGACTATGGATCATTCTGTTCTCAACTTATTAGTAATTGGTGGCCTCTGTAGACAAAAACTAGATTTGGGATGTTTACAGTAAATGCATTTCCTTCTGAAAAAAATGAAATATCATTTACAGCCTATCCATTGACTTTCCCTAGGAAAATGTTCTTAATGGACACTAACAGGAGCAAAATGACAGGCATAGAAATGACAACATGGAATCCCAAAATTCTGAAGGTGAGTGGTCCTTTCTTCTGGAGGTGGATTAATGCAAAGGTTAGAAATTATTTAAATTTATCATTAAATTTAGTAAATGTCTGTTAAATGAAGGAAGCTTTTGCACTTAAGAAAAACAAAAAGATGCTTTGCTCTTCATTTTTCTAAAGAAATGGATAAATGAAAGGAAAAAAAGAGGTGGGGGGAGAAAAGTTAGAAAGGGACCGACGTATGTTAAAGGATATTTACATTTGTAGTTAGGAGTCATTAGACAAGAAAACCGAAGAATCATTTCTTTTTTTTTCTTCCAAGTTTTTATTTAAAATTGAGTTAGTTAGGGGCGCCTGGGTGGCGCAGTCGGTTAAGCGTCCGACTTCAGCCAGGTCACAATCTCGCGGTCCGTGAGTTCGAGCCCCGCGTCGGGCTCTGGGCTGATGGCTCAGAGCCTGGAGCCTGTTTCCGATTCTGTGTCTCCCTCTCTCTCTGCCCCTCCCCCGTTCATGCTCTGTCTCTCTCTGTCCCAAAAAATAAATAAACGTTGAAAAAAAAATAAAATAAAATAAAATTGAGTTAGTTAACATACAGTGTAATATTAGTTCCAGGTGTAGGGTTTAGTGATTAATCACTGACATACAACACCCAGTGCTTATCACAAGTGCCCTCCTTAATACCCATCAGCCATTTAACTCATACCCTCACCCACTTCCCCTCCAGCAGCCCTCGGTTTGTTCTCTGTAGTTAAGAGTCTGTTTCTTGGTTGGCCTCTCTCTTTTTTCCCTCTATGTTCATCTGTTTTGTTTCTTAAATTCCACATGAGTGAAATCATATGGTATAGGTCTTTCTCTGGTTTATTTCACTTAGCATTATACTCTCTCGTTCCATCCATGTTGTTGTTGCAAATGGCAAAACTGTATTGTTTTTTATGGCTGAATACTATACCAGTGTGTGTGTGTGTGTGTGTGTGTGTGTGTGTGTGTGTGTGTATACCGCAACTTCTAATACAAGTTTATTGAGAGGTGATTTTACAATATGAGCCAAAGCATTCAAAATCTACATAACATTCTGATTCCATAATTCCACATCTAGGAATTGATGTCAACAAAATCATCAAACAAGTGTATTTAGATTTAAGTATCTGGATGTTCTTTGATATTTTGCTTATTATAGTAAAACAAATTTATGATGTTAAGTGTTTGGTTAAGTAAATTATATTCCATGATGGTATAGATATAGATTTATTGACAGAAAAATGTTTGGTGTCTTTATTGTATAAAAAAAGCAGATTGGGGTGCCTGGGTCGCTCAGTCAGTTGAGTGTCTAACTCTTGATTTCAGCTTAGGTCTTGATCCCAGGGTCATGGGATCAAGCCCTGTGTTGAGCTCTGTGCTGAGTGTGGAGACTACTTAAGATTCTGTCTCTGCCTCTGCCTTTCTCCCTGCTCCGTGTGCTCTCTCTCTCTCTCTCTAAAATAAAAATTTTTTTAAAAGCAGATTATAAAGTGACATATATGGTACAGTCCCATTTTGTATATGTTTTTGTGTATTTTATATATTTTCCTAAGAATATTTCATATGTATGTGTATATGTGTATATATGTGTGTGCTGTGTGTACATATATACACACAGACACATATATGCTAAATAAAAGTGGTTACTGATAAGGGTTGAAATTCAGTTTTTATTTTTATTAATATTTGCATAGTCTAGCTTTTAATAATGTGAATGACACAGATAAGTCTAAGAAAGATATTAAAGAAAACTGTTCTTACAATATACTGCAAATATTAAATTCAGGAAAACATATTATAATGATATTTGCCTTTAATGCTGACAACACTATTTTTACTACAGTTTTTATTTGAAACTAGAAAAAGGAAATGATTTCACTCTAGAAGTTTCCTCCATCCAAGTACTTCTCTCCGACTTCCTATTTATTTACCATATCTTCTGGGACATGACTACAAATCAGTTCCCAACTTGGGAATACACAAACCCCCCAAACTAATATGTAAAACAAATTGTTCCATCGTCCCATGGTTAACAATTGTGAAGAATTATTGGTAGTATAAATAATAGTCAATTGAAATTTTAGAACAGATATGGCTCTGCCTGAGTAGTTTATTGGAAAATCATTTGTTTCACATAAGGTTTGGCATCCAGTATTCAATGTGAATTATGTGGTTATAGCCCAGTTTATTATATTTCTGTTCGTGCCAGTGGGTATATATGTGTCTTAGGCTTTAAAAAGGTAATTTGTGCCCTCAAAATGTATTATGTAACAAATTGTGATTCATGCAAATCACTTTGATTTGTTTTCCAAAAATGTAACCGGCTTCAATTAATCAGTTGCTATTCATTTCAGATGTTTCAATTGCGCTCACAACAAAAGCTCCAGTGGGTTATCACTTACATGGGGGACTGACCTCCCAAGGGTATGAAAGACACAACAATCAGACGTTATACCAAGCATACAATTATAGCGTGTGTCCCCACAAACTCCAGTAAATCACACATCACTTTATGTTGGACTCCCACCTCTCTGAAGTTCTCCGTCACTCAAGCCACCTACCTGCTGTAATCAGAGCACTCTGCAGTGCATGGATGCACAGCTCTCAACCTGCTGAGACCTAGTCCATGATCCCCAGTGTGTAGCAAAAGTCAGCCAAGCAGATTGCCATATCTGTGTTCTGCAGCCCGCCCATCACGATGTATCAGTAGCCCCAAGTGCTGTGCTCCCGTACATGGACTTTTTTATATAAAGAAGGAAAGCAAAAGCAACATGTCAATTGTAATTGTGGTTAGGCATTGATGATACACAATATTGTCCCATAGCTTTTATTACTTGAGATGCAAAAATGGACATAGTGAAAAACTTGCAAGAGACGTTGTAAACTAACTATGGAAAATGTTCTCTTTTATAAAGGTTTTATTTTAATTATGGGACATCTTAAAGTATAATTACCACTCATGCTTTTACTTAAGTGTCACGTTGTCTCAACCCTATCCCATTGAATGAACTAATAATAATGGACTGGGATTAGCATTTTGTAAGAGGTATATTATTATTTATTTTCCTAGGAATAACAGGGTACTTAGTGTCATCAAAAATAGAGGGCATTATTAAACCCAAACCACTTTTCTATGCCAGCTATTTATAAACCAACATATGAATAGTTCTAAAATATAGGGTACTGAAATGACTAATTGTACTGAGTAGATACTCATTAGGGGTAAAACTGCCCACGAAGGGAAGATTTGTCTATGGAGTTCTGATATCACTCTGTCAGCCATTGCAAAGTTACTCTGACGATAACACAAGATCTTATTTCTTCTGGGGCCAATTACCATGGAAAAAAGTAGAGGTTAGAGAAATGTAGCCTTAGACATAGTTCCACCATGTTGGGATGTTAGGTCTGAACCAGGATGCAAGAATTTTCAGGAGAGTAGACAAAACAACAGGAAGCCGATCATACAGCATATAACTCTGGGAACTTTCACATGGTTGAGTATCTGTAAGATAAACCTCAGTTCCATCAAGGTAAAGGCCACAAACAATAGTTGGCAAGTGCTTCAAAAGGAAACTCTCAACTTTGACACTGTTGACATCGTACGTTTACAGTTCTAATTTTCTGATCTCATTCTTCTAATTTGATACAATGAAGAAAAAATGAAGTTGAATGAACAATTTATTTATTGAGTTCCTGCCATGCTATTCTTTTTTAAAAAATTTTTTTAACATTTATTTATTTTTGAGAGAGATAGCACGAGTGGAGAAGGGGCAGACAGGGAGACACAGACTCTGAAGCAGGTTCCGGACTCCAAGCTGTCAGCGCAGAGCCCAGCGCAGGGCTCGAACCCACAAACCATGAAATCATGACCTGAGCTGAAATAGGTCACTTAACCGATGAGCCACCCACATTCCCCCCTGCCATGTTATTCTTAATCAGGACTTCTCTATGGCGTTGAACCCAATAATCACAATGAATCTGTGAAAGATAACAATCACCATTCGAGCCATCATAAAATCAAAGATAAGTTAACAATACAGGCTTGTGGTGGGCCTGAGTACTCCAAATGGCCAGATTTTCACTTGAGTTTTAGTGGTCTGGATAGAAGATCAAGCCATTCCCTTAAGCCAAAGCCTAATCGTGAGCAAGGCCCTAACTCTCTTCAGGTCTGTGAAGGCTGAGAAAGGTAGGGAAGTGGCAGAACAAAAGTTGGAAGCAGAGGTTGGTTCACAGGTTGAGTTAGCCACCTCTGTAACACAAAGTGCAAGGTAGAGCAGCAAGTGCTGATGTAGAAGCTGCAGCAAGTTATCCAGAAGAGCCAGCTAGCTAAGGTCATTAATGGAAGTAGCTACCCTAAACAACAGCTTTTCAATAGAGACAAAACAGCCTTATTTTGGCCTCAAAGTTTCAAAGGACAGGCTGACTCTCTTTAGAGGCTAATGCAGCTGGTGACTTTAAATGGAAGCCAATGTTCATTTACTATTCCAAAACTCGTAATCCTTAAGGATTATGTCATATCTATTCCGCCTGTGCTCTAGAAATGCAACAACAAAGCCTGGATGGCAGCACATCTGTTTACAACATGGTTTACTGAATATTTTAAGCTCACTGTTGAGCATAATTGCTCAGAAGAAAAAAAATTGCTTTCAAGATATCACTGTTCGTTGACACTGCACCTGATCATTCAAGAGGTCTGATGGAGATGCACAGTGAGATTAATGTTATTCTCATGCCTGGTAACACAATATCCATTCTGCAGCCCATGGATCAAGGAGCAAGTTTTATCTTCAAGTCTTGTTATTTAAGAAATATATTTATCTACATACATATATCTATCTGCCATAGATAGTGATTCCTCTGATGGATTGGGCAAAGTAAATTGAAAACCTCCTGGAAAGTATTCACCATTCTAGATGCCATTAAGAACATTTGTGATTCACGAGAAGAGGGCAAAATATCAATGTGAACAAGAGTTTAGAGGTTGATTCCCAACTGTCATGGATGACTTTGGGGAGTTCAAGACTGGAGGAAATACGTGTAGATATGGTGGAAAGAGCAAGAGAACCAAAATCAGAAGTAGAACCTGAAGATGTGACTGAATGGCTGCAACCTCATGATAAAATTGTAATGGATGAGGAGTTGCTTCTTATGGATGAGCAAAGAAAGTGGTTTCTTGAGATAAGTCTATTTCTGGTGGAGATGCTGTGAAGATTATTGAAATGACAGCAAAAGGCTTAGAATATTACATAAACTTTGTTTATGAAGGAGTGGCAAGTTTGGAAAGGATTGAGTTTAATTTTGAAAGAAGTTCTACTGTGTGTAAAATGCTATCAAACAGCATCACAGAAAATCGTTCACGAAAGGAAGAGTCAATTGATGCAGCAAATTCATTGTTGTTTTACTTTAAGAAATTGCCACAGCCACCCCAAACCTCAACAACCACGTCCCTGATCAGTGACCAAAAACGACTCCCAGTAACTCAAAAAGTTAGGAATTGAGTTTTTAAACTCAGAAGTATCTCTAGACAATTACCAGTGCTCATCTCGCAAGCCCTACTGAAAATAAAATGCTGATACTTACTTCCAAGTATTTGAAGCCAGTGGCAAATTGGATCTAACTAAATCTATCACAAAGCCTGTGTTCAGCTCAACTGCAGATTAGACTGACTCAGCACTGATCGTAGCATCCTGACAGAAGAAGGGGAAAGCCCTTTGCTGGTAGTTTCTAATGTTATTGACACGAAAGACTGGCATAGATTAAAATAGGATAAAAATTTTTAAATGTGAAGAAGTAGAAAAATGAGACCAATAAGAAAAAGACAGAAACAAGCTGACAGATAACCCAGATATTGACTTTAGCTGTCCTGAACTTTAAAATAATTCTGGTAAATGTGTTATAATATCTAGTGAAAGTTGATGAAGGAAGAGATTGAAATTTTCAGAAGATATATAAAACTATCTTTAAAATCTAATTACAAATGCTATAACAATATAAGAAGTTTAAAATGCACTTACTGGACATAAGAGCATACCGGACACAGCAGAAGAAAAGATCACTGAATTGGAAAACAGCAACAGAAATAAAACAGAAATAGGAAAATAAAAAAAAAAATCTAAACTGAACAGGGAGTCACAGATTTATTGAATGATTTGAAATCATCTAATATATGTGTCATTTAAGTTCCAGAAACAGAACAGAGAGAGAGAGAGAGAGAGAGAGAGAGAGAGAGAATGGGGCAAAGAATTATTTCAAAGAGATAATGGCTGCTAGTTTTTTGAAATTAATGAAATATATCAACCCATATATTCTCTGCATAACATAGTCAAACTACTCTAAAAGGAGAAAATCTTAAAAATAGCCAGAAAAAAAAAAAAGACAACTTATATGCAAGAGAACAGATAATAAGAATAATGGCTGACTTCTCATCAGGAAAAAAAGGCAGAAGGCAATGGAATAACATCTTTGAAGTCCTGAAAGTCGAAATAGAATGCTGTATATAGCAAATACATTCCTCAGAAATAAAAGCAAAATAGATATTTCAAATAGACAAGGTCAAGAGGTTTTATATTGATAAATGCAATCTATGCAAAATGCTAAAGGAAAACTTTTAGCATTAAAGAAAATGATACAAAATAGAAGCCTATACCTACAAGGAAAAAAATAAAAATCACCAAAAAGGGTAACTATGTGGGTAAATCTAAGAGATTTTTACATATATGTGTAAATACATATTATATATTATTATATATAATATATATTAGAAGGGGAAATGAATCTTGTATCTATTGCTCTATTATCTATAATTAATTATATCCATTACTATATATTGTTTCATATAAATACATTATATAATACATATTATATTTTTATATAGTATATATTTAAATATATTTTATATATAAAATTCTCTTATATTTATAATATGCAGTATACTTAAATATGATATGTGCATATACATATGTGTTTATATTTAACCTAAGACTATTGAAAATTTAAAGCAAAAATAATAACCATGTATTTAAGATAAGACATAAGAAAACATATAAAATCACAGAGAATAGGAGGGAGATTAAATAGAATTCTGCTGCTTGGTATTGTCTTTCTCCCTCTCTCTCTCTGTTTTTCCTCTGCTCTCATCCACACACAAGTGTGCTCTCTTTCTCTCTCCCTCAAAATTAATTTAAAAACTCAAAAAACAAAAACAAATGAAACAGAACTAACTTTATTAAAAAAAAAAAAGTAGGGCCCAACTACTTATCATTAAGATACACAGTGTAAGTATAATGAGGAAATAAATAAAGGCACAGATATACACTGAAATAGTGGAAAAAGCTGTTGTAGCTATCAGAAAAAATAGATATTGACAAGTTTAGAAATATTTTCAAATGATAAAAGGGCCAATTCATTAAAAAGCTATAAGAATTTTAGATACATATGCACTTAATGATAAAGCTTCAAAATACATCGACCAAAAATTGAACAGTACCAAAAAGATAAGTACACAAATCCACAATGATAATTAGAGATTTTAACACCCATCTGTCAATAATTGCTAGGCCAATAGAAACAACTACATTGAAAAGTAAGTAAAAATATAGAAATTCTGAACAATACGACCAACGAAACTGAACAAATTAACATTTATAGAACATTCCATCCAACAACTCTGAGAAACTAATTTGTTGGAAATGCACATGAGATAACCAAAACATATCATATGCAGGGTCATAAAAGAAATCTAAAAACTGTCAAGAAAATGAAATCACACAGAATATTTCTCTGACTACAACATTATTAAATTAGAAATCATATGTAGGAAATCTTAACTTATTTGGAAAATAATGTACGCATGTCTAAATAACCCATGAGATAAAGAATAAACCACTAGAAAAAAAAATTAAAGTATTTCAAACTGAATAATTATGAAAATAAAATAGATAAAAATTTATAAGATGCAGCTAAGTCAGTGCTTGGGAGAAATTTATTGATTTGAACTCCTGATTAAAGAAGAAATGTTAAAAAGAAAAAGAAGAAATCTTTAAAATAAATGATCTCAGCTTTTATTTCAGAAAGGTGGGCAAAGTACAGCAAATTAATTTGAACTAACATTTAAGTTGTTTAGTTGGTGTGTTGTTTTATGTTTTCTATTTCATTAATCTCTGCTTTTATTTTCTTCCCTCTATTTAAAAAAAATAGAAAGCAGAAATTAATGAAATAGGACACATAAAACAACATACCAACTAAACAACTTAAATGTCAGTTCTTTGAAGAGATTAATACATTTTATAAAATCCTAGCAAGATGGGCCAAGAAAAAAAGAGAGAGTAAAAACGCAAATTGCTAGTGTCCAGAATGAAAGAGGCAATAGTGCTACATGGTCTATATCATTAAAAGAAAAAGAAGAGGATACTTAAGCAATTATATGCCAATATTTTGAATTTTGATGAAATGGAAATACATTGAGAAATACAACTTACGAAAACTGACACACACAAAAATAGAAAATCTGAAAAGCCCTATATAAAACAGGAGAAGTAATCGGAATTAAAATTTTATACACACCACACACACACACACACACACACACACACACATACACAAATTTGAGGGCTATATGGTCTAACTGGCGAATTCTACTAAACATTTCAGAAGAAATAATGCCAAACTTACACAAAACTATTCACAAAATAGAGGAGAAGGAAAGAAACATTTCCCAACTCATTTTATGGGGGCCAAAATAGCTCAAATTACAAACTTGACCAGGAAATCACAAAAAAAATTTTTAAGGAAATAAAATTGCAGATAAAAATCACTTTTGGATGTACATAAAAATCCTCAACGAAAACATTAATAAACCAAACCCAGTGATATATAAAATGGGTTATATATTCCATAATTAATGGCATATATACCAGGAATGCAAAGTTGATTTAATACTCAAAAACCAATAGAATTTATCACATTAACATAATAAGATGGGAAATCATTTAGGTGCATAAAAAGCATTTAACAAAATTTAATGCTTATTTATGATGAAATTCTCAGAAAACTAAAAATAAGAGAATTTTCTCAATATAATAAAGGACATCTATTAAAAACATATATTATCATCAAATTTAATGGCAATAAATTGACCACTTTCTCCCCAATGTCTATTCTCATTATTTTAATATTGTTCTTACTGAAAGTTCTAGTCAGTGCAATAAAACAAGAAAAATAAACAAAAGGCATAGATATTAGAAAGATAATAAAAAGAAAACAGTTCTTTTTCCCCCAAGATGATATGGTTAAATACATAGAAAACCCTAAGAAATTCATGGCAGGGAGGGGGATCCTATTAGAACTAATGAGTAAATTTAATGCATTGCAAGACATAAGGTTGAAATATAAAAAGCAATTTTATTTCTTTATACTAGCCAAAAAAAATGAAAACCAAAATTTTAAAAAATATACACCATTTATAAAGGCATAAAATTCAAATTCCTTGGAATACGTTTATCCAAATATATTTATTATTTCTGTCTTAAAAACTGTAAAGCATTGCTAATAAATTTAAAGATCTTAATAAGTGGAAAGAGACACTATATTCTTGATTGGGAGACTTCATATTATTAAATATTTATTATCCCCAAATTGATCTATAGTCCCACAAGGGTAACAAAGTACCAGCAACACTTTTTGAAGGAATTGACACAGTGATTCTAAAACTTATTTGGGAATGCAAATTAGTTAAAACAAACTTGAAAAGACTAAGTTGAAGAATTTCCACCTTCTGAATTCAAGACTTGCTCTAAACCTAACCTAATCATGACAGTTTATTATTAGAAGGAGATATAAATAGATTTACATGAAAATAAGAATTGATTTTTCAACAAAGGCACAAGATTCTCTGGGGAAAGCAGTATTTTTTCAACAAATGGTGCTGGAAAGACTGTACAAGTATCTGGAAGAAAAAAGACCCTGGACCCTTCACATCATATCCCAAAATTAATTCAAAATGGATTATCGACCTAAACATAAAAGCTAGAACTTTAAACCTTCCAGAAGAATATCTTTGCAATCTTAGAGTAGGCAAAATTTTCTCAAGTTCCAGAAGGATATCTTAGAGATCATACGTTGGTTTTAACTCAAGAGAGATGAAAGTATATACCCACAAAAAGAATGTTTACTATATTGTATAATTAAAATTAGCTAAGAGACTAGAACTTAAGCGTTCTCACTGAATGAATGAATGAATGTATGAATGAATGAATGAATGAATGAATGAATGAATGAATAAAGTGATGAATGTGCTAATTAATGCAACAGTGGGCATTCTTTCACAATGTAAATAAATGTATATCAAATTATCACATTTGTACACTTTAAATATATTACAATTTCATTTGTTAATTATCCTTCAATGAGGCTGAAAGAAAAGAATTTTTAGAGAAGCTATATTCATAGTAGCCAAAAACTGTACACAATCCAGGTGTTCCTCAGCAGAATTGATAAAAAATTGAGGCACAGTTATAGAACTGAATGCTATTCAGAAAAAAAAAAAAGGTAAGAATTACTGGTTCATGCGAAAATATGGATGAGTCCTAAAAATGTTTTCTTGAGAAAAAGAAGCCATTTATATAAAATCCAAGAACAGGTAAAACTAATGTGTGCTGAATAAAATCAGAGAATGGTTGCCTCTGGAAGGGAAGATGACTGGGTAAGGGCATAAAGGAAACTTTTGGGGTGGCAAAAATGTGCTACGTCTTGTTTTGGATAATGGGTAAATGAGAGTGTAGAATTGTCAAAACTCATCCAATTTGAATACTTGGGATCTGTCCACTTTATTATATATTAAAACATACCTCATTTTTACTGTATGTAAAAATTATAGACTCACTTACCTGAGACACTAAATAATTCTATAACATACTGACAATTGCAAGCCATTTCTAAGAAATTTTAAAATGAGTCATCTTATCCTGAATATAAACGTATTACTGAATTACCTGAATATAACTAAACATATTACTACCATTTGTGGAAAGTAGAAGGTAAAGAAGTTATTTGAGGGGTGACTGGGTGGCTCAGTTGGTTGAGCATCTGACTTTAGCTAGGTCATGATCTCATGATTCATGAGTTCAAGCCCCACATCAGGCTTTGCACTGATAATGCAATGCAGAGCCTACTTTGGATTCTCTGTCTCCCTCTCGGTGCCCCTCCCCCACTAGGGGTGTCTCTCTCTTTCTCTCTCTCTCTCTCAAAAATAAATGAACATTAAAAAAAGTTATATCTCAGTTGATATCATTTAGAGAGAAATAACATGATGTTAAGTATTTAGAAATAACATGATGTCTGAAATTTCTTTTAAAAGATTCTATCAAAAATAAAAATGAAAGGGGTGGGGTAAATGAAACAAGGTTGGCAACGAGGTTAACGATTACTGGGTGATGGGGACATATAATTCTTTATACTATTTTATTGTATTATATTTCGTGTATACTGGTAATATACAACACTAAAAATTTACCACAGGTTACTCTTCTGGCAAAAGATACAGCTGGTTATTACTCAAGTTCTTATTATTCATAAGCTTCCAAATTACATATAAATCATTCGCTGTTTTTTGACTTTTGTGTTGTACTGATCTTTTTAAGTCATTAAACAACACTAATGAGTTACTTAAAGCAAATATCCTAGTTAGTAAATTAACCTTTTTATTATTTTCTATAGTACATCATTAAATGAATTTTCAGGTATATTTTATATTATTATAATTAACATTATATTATAATTATGTTATATAATTTTCTATTATTAAAATTATTTTACTGTTAATAATTATTATAATTAACACTATATATTTATATATTATATTTTATTTTATATGTGTATCTTATAACCAGATACTTTCCCTTTTCTTCCTCCAAAAGCAAAACAGTAAACCCAATCTTTATGAAGCCTTATGGACTTAAGTAAACTGGATCTTTTTTCCAAAATTTTTTGATTTTTCAAAAAATTGCATAAAGTGAATGAAATTGATTTTTGCTAACATCAACTTCTGAGCTCCAGTATGCATTTTTAAATTTATTACTGAACGTGTACAGAGCTAAAAGTAGAGAGGTAGACTGTCTTTTCCCGTTACGATGACAATTTAAACTTGACACGTTAACAAATCTTAACCTTTTATTCACCAAGGTAAAGACTCCCTCTTCAGATCTTTCATTATTACCTCAAAGGACCTCTTTTCCAAGTTTTTTAAAAAAATGTGAAATATACTGAATTGTTTTTACACTGAAATATTTGGTGGTTAATACTTTCTTTGGAAATGTTAGTCACACATTGATTATGTGCTTCCATTTTTAAGGAAGGTTAATTACAAATCAAGATGCACACAGACACAGACGCGCGCGCACACACACACACACACACACACACGCCCCACACACCCTATCCCAACACCCTGATGTCATTCAAGACTCAGTTTAATTCCAAGGTACTCCACAAATCCATTCTGATCCCACATTCCCCACCTGCCATATCCCTTCTCTGCATCCCAGTGCATTTGATCTGCATCACTTTTAGGATATATATTATCTTGGGTCCACATTTCTGTCTTTGGAGAGATTGTGAGTCATCGTGTAAAAATCCCTCTGCTTTGAAATCAGAAAACGTAGTTTCTTCAACCTAGGCCAAAAATCCAAAGTCTCTGGACCTATTTCCTCATCTGTTATAGTGAAAGCAACATTAAGCTAGCCTGCAATGTTATTCAGAGAATTAAATGAAATTCCCTGCGATCCTCATATAATGTCCAGGACATAGTAAGATCTCCATAAATGTTAGCAGTTTGTATTGTCATGTAGTTATTTTCATTCATCTCTGTTTCTCACACTCCCTTGTAAGTTCCTCAAGGATAAAAATTGTGCCAGTTAGTTGTTTACATATAGTAAGGTCTTAAAATAGTTCAGGAGGAGAAATAAAGGGGAAAAAATGGCATTTTAAGTGGATAAGAAACATTAGGTAGCATTTTAAATAAAATGTATTTATTTACCACAGAAATCAGGGAAATACATCATATTGGATGATTAGATTCTCTTCAGAGAATGCAAGCCAGTATAAGATTGCAGAAAAGCATGTGTTTTAAAAGTAATTAAATATGAGTTGTGTTTAAAAATTTTTTTAATGTTTTTATTTATTTTTGACAGAGACAGAGAGACAGAGCACGAGTGGAAGAGGGGCAGGGAGAGAGGGAGACAGAATCCGAAGCAGGCTCCAGGCTCTGAGCTGTCAGCACAGAGCCTGATGCGGGGCTAGAACTCATGAACCACGAGATCATGACCTGAGCTGAAGTCTGACACTTTAATGACTCAGCCACCCAGGCGCCCCTAAATATGAGTTGTGTTTATTAGCGAAGATAGTAGTTTCTTCTACCCTTACTACATTTCACTTACCACGCCATCTTCAGTAAGTAATTTGGTATTAAACAAAATAAAATCCCATGGTTAAACAACATTTCACTCTTCAGCAGTTGGTGCTACCATTGTTGGAGGATTCCCCAAGCACCAAAGAAACAGAGAATGAATCTAAAATGAAAGGGTAAGCCAGGAAGCGCAAGTAGAGAGATTTGGAAGAGATGATAGGCCAGAAGTCTGGGTCACTTTAAGAAACTTAAAGCTACCTGGATGGCAATCAGACACTCAAATTTTTGCTGAAAAAATGTGTACCTAATTCTGCATTCACAACAGCATTGGCATGCCTAATCAACTATAGTTATACCTACAAGTAGAACAGGAAAAATGGAGTAAATCCTATTTCATTGGGAAAATACTAACATTTGATTCCTTTCCAAAGCTCCAAGATGCCATAGGAATGAAAAATTGCCGAGGGTTCTGAGCTACAGAATCATCTGAAATGGCAAAAGTTACAATCTCAAAAGTCAAGGCAGATATGGTCTGCTTGGCTCCATAGCCCAAACTGGATTCAATTTCCCAAGTCTAGTTCACATCCAAGAATGCAAATAAACACTGCCACATGAAATAAAGGTGGGGAAAGACCCAGGCTGATAAATTGTGATGTATACATTCAAATAGAAAAAGGAAAGTCAGAAACCAAGTTGAGATACAGTTCTGTCAGAGTGCTCTAAATTGACAGATTGTGGCCTTGTAGTTATCCAATTTATTCACATTTTTATAATTAGATTACAAAATGAAAACCTTTTATTCTAAGCAATAGTCTTACAAGTATTCAATTTTTAGATTTCCCCCAAAAGAAATCATTTTCCCCATTATTCATGATTACAAATGGTCCTTTCTCAGTGTATCTGAAAGAGACTGTGTAGCCTGTCCTTGTCCAATGTTATGGAAGTTTATACTTAAGACCTAAATCTTCACAGGCAGATGCCAAACGATTAAGCCATCTCTAAAAAGTTCAACCATCTAAAAGATTCCAAAAGGATACAGGACCTCAGGTGCCACTGATTGAAAGTGATATTTATCACACAATCTAGCTTTACTCAGTTTATTTATGTACGCTGCACTGATTGTAGAACAAAATTATAATGAAATGTATTTGCACTTGTAACCTAAGGCTACTGCAGGTACCCTACAATTTCTGGAGCATATCCAATTCAATCTAATTTTATTCTTTTTAACAAATTAAATGTCACTTAATTTGTATACCTTTGTAAAACTTTTCATATAGTAAATTTACAATTCAGAAAACAAAATTATCCACAAGTAGAAGAATTTCTTTTTTTATTTAGAAAAATACTATCACCATGCCTAAAATGTATGTTAAATCTAAATCTCTTTCTGTTTAAGATAAAGTCTCAGAAAGGACTATCCAGAGACAACAACCCCTTGAGACCCACTTCAGGCAGACACAGTGTAGGATTAACATGGAATAGTTCAAGTCAGTAGCCATTTACTAACTGTCTTCTGAAGGTTGTTCCACACCGAGCTTGATTCTGAGCAGATCAGAATGGCCACAAACCTTCTGGGTTGGTCCTTCAGGCTTCAAAGGGACAATCTTCTCTTTGTCAAACTCTCCAGTAAATGGGGACTGGATGTTGCACTGACTTCCTCTAACTTGTTCTTGGCAACATCACTGGAATAAAGGCGCCCAAAGGGAACCATGGAGACCCAGCTCTCCCCTGGAGAGCAACAGAATAATCCAGGAAAGGCTTTTCAGGCTAGTCTCCTTTTTTATTTTTAAGTTTATTTATTTATTTTGAGAGAGAGATTGAGAGAGAGAGAGAGAGAGAGAAAGGGGTAGAGAGAAAGGGAAAGGGAGAGAATCCCAAGCATGCTCTACACTGTCAGCGCAGAGTCCAATGCAGGGTTTGAACTCACGAACCGTGAGATCATGACCTGAGCCAAACCCAAGAGTTGGACACTTAACTGGCTAAGCCACCCCAGGGCTCCCAGGCTAGTCTTCTCGAATGGTTTACCGGACTGTTTTCGTTTCTCCATTTCTTTCTTACTTCCTGAAACTGCTGAAGAGATGGAAGTCTCTCATCTTTTCAGGGAGATTGTTTTTCCCTTTGCATTTTAGGTCTCTTTTTTGGTGACTTCTTCACTTTATCTTCTAACTTTTTTTAATGAAATTTATTGTCAAATTGGTTTCCATACAACACCCAGTGCTCATCCAAAAAGGTACCCTCCTCAATGCCCATCACCCACCGCCCATAAACCCTCAGTTTGTTCTCAGTTTTTAAGAGTCTCTTATGCTTTGGCTCTCCCTCTCTAACCTCTTTTTTTTTTCTTCCCCTCCCCATGAACTTCTGTTAAGTTTCTCAGGATCCACATAAGAGTGAAGCCATATGGTATCTGTCTTTCTCTGTATGACTTATTTCACTTAGCATAACACTCTCCAGTTCCATCCACTTTGCTACAAAAGGCCATACTTCATTCTTTCTCATTGCCACGTAGTATTCCATTGTGTATATAAACCACAATTTCTTTAAACATTCATCAGTTGATGGACATTTAGACTCTTTCCATAATTTGACTATTGTTGAAAGTGCTGCTATAAACATTAGGGTACAAGTGCCCCTATGCATCAGCACTCCTGTATCCCTTGGGTAAATTCCCAGCAGTGCTATTTCTGGGTCATAGGGTAGGTCTATTTTTAATTTTTTGAGGTTTCTCCACATCCTCGCCAGCATCTATAGTCTCCTAATTTGTTCATTTTAGCCACTCTGACTGGTGTAAGGTGAATTCTGAGTGTGGTTTTGATTTGTATTTCCTTGATGAGGACCGACGTTGAGCATCTTTTCATGTGCCTATTGGCCATCTGGATGTCTTCTTTAGAGAAATGTCTATTCATGTTTTCTGCCCATTTCTTCACTGGATTATTTGTTTTTCGGGTGTGGAGTTTGGTGAGCTCTTTATAGATTTTGGATACTAGCCCTTTGTCTGATAGGTCATTTTCAAATATCTTTTCCCATTCTGTTGGTTGCCTTTTAGTTTTGTTGGTTGTTTCCTTTGCTGTGCAGAAGGTTTTTATCTTCATGAGGTCCCAATAGTTCATTTTTGCTTTTAATTCCCTTGCCTTTGGGGATGTGTCAAATAAGAAATTGCTGCAGCTGAGGTCAGAGAGGTTTTTTCCTGCTTTCCCCTCTAGGGTTTTGATGGCTTCCTGTCTCACATTCAGGTCCTTTATCCATTTTGAGTTTGTTTTTGTGAATGGTGTAAGAAAGTGGTCTAGTTTCATCCTTCTGCATATTGCTGTCCAGTTCTCCCAGCACCATTTGTTAAAGAGACTGTCTTTTTTCCATTGGATATTCTTTTCTGCTTTGTCAAAGATTAGTTGGCCATACATTTTTGGGTCTAGTTCTGGGGTTTCTATTCTATTCCATTGGTCTATGTGTCTGTTTTTGTGCCAATATCATGCTGTCTTGATGATGACAGCTTTGTAGTAGAGGCTAAAGTCTGGGATTGTGATGCCTCCTGCTTTGGTCTTCTTCAAAATTACTTTGGCTATTTGGGGCCTTTTGTAGTTCCATACAAATTTTAGGATTGCTTGTTCTAGCTTCCAGAAGAATGCTGGGGCAATTTTGATTGGGATTGCATTGAATGTGTAGATAGCTCTGGGTAGTGTTGACATTTTAACAATATTTATTTTTCCAATCCATGAGCACAGAATGTTTTTCCATTTCTTTATATCTTTTTTCAATTTCCTTCATAAGCTTTCTATAGTTTTCAGTATACAGATCTTTTACATCTTTGGTTAGGTTTATTCCAAGGCATTTTATGCCTCTTGGTGCAATTGTGAATGGGATCAGTTTCTTTATTTGTCTTTCTGTTGCTTCATTGTTAGTGTATAAGAATGCAACTGATTGATGCACATTGATTTTGTATCCTGCGACTTTGCTGAATTCATGTATCAGTTGTAGCAGACTTTTGGTGGAGTCTATCGGATTTTCCATGTATAATATCATGTCATCTGCAAAAAGTGAAAGCTTAACTTCATCTTTGCCAATTTTGATGCCTTTGATTTCCTTTTGTTGTCTGATTGCTGATGCTAGCTCTTCCAACACTATGTGAAACAACAGCGTTGAGAGTAGACATCCCTGTCATGTTCCTGATCTCAGGGAGAAGCTCTCAGTTTTTCCCCATTGAGGATGATATTAGCTGTGGGCTTTTCATAAATGGCTTTTATGATGTTTAAGTATGTTCCTTCTATCCTGACTTTCTCGAGGGTTTTTATTAAGAAATGATGCTGAATTTTGTCAAATTCTTTTTCTGCATCGATTGACAGGATCATGTGGTTCTTATCTTTTCTTTTATTAATGTGATGTATCATATTGATTGATTTGCGAATGTTGAGCCAGCCCTGCAGCCCAGGAATGAATCCCACTTGATCATGGTGAATAATTCTTTTTATATGCTGTTGAATTCGATTTGCTAGTATCTTCTTGAGAATTTTTGCATCCATATTCATCAGGGACATTGGCCTGTAGTTTTTTTTTTACTGGGTCTCTGTCTGGTTTGGGAATCAAAGTAATGCTGGCTTCATAGAATGAGTCTGGTAGTTTTCCTTCCCTTTCTATTTTTTGGAATAGCTTGAGAAGGATAGGTGTTATCTTTGCTTTAAATGTCTGGTAGAATACCCCTGGGAAGCCATCTGGTCCTGGATGAAACTCTTATTTGTTGGGAGATTTTTGATAAGTGATTCAATTTCTTTGCTGGTTATGGGTCTTTTCAAGCTTTCTATTTCTTCCTGTTTGAGTTTGGGAAGTGTGTGGGTGTTTAGGAATTTGTCCATTTCTTCCAGGTTGTCCAGTTTGTTGGCATATAATTTTTCATAGTATTCCCTGATAATTGCTTGTATTTCTGAAGGATTGGTTGTAATAATTCCATTTTCATTCATGATTTTATCTATTTGGGTCATCTCCCTTTCCTTTTTGAGAAGCCTGGCTAGAGGTTTATCAATTTTGTTTATTTTTTCAAAAAACCAGCTCTTAGTTTCATTGATGTGCTCTACAGTTTTTTTAGATTCTATATTGTTTATTTCTGCTCTGATCTTTATTATTTCTCTTCTTCTGCTGGGTTTGGGGTGTCTTTGCTGTTCTGCTTCTGTTTCCTTTAGGTGCTGTTAGATTTTGTATTTGGGAGTTTTCTTGTTTCTTGAGATAGGCCTGGATTGCAATTTATTTTCCTCTCAGGACTGCCTTCGCTGCATCCCAAAGCATTTGGATTGTTGTATTTTCATTTTCATTTGTTTCCATATATTTCTTAATTTCTTCTCTAATTGCCTGGTTGACCCATTCATTCTTTAATGGGGTGTTCTTTAACCTCCATGCTTTTGGAGGTTTTCCAGACTTTTTCCTGTGGTTGATTTCAAGCTTCATAGCATTGTGTTCTGAAAGTATGCATGGTATGATCTCAATTCTTATATACTTATGAAGGGCTGTTTTGTGACCCAGTAGGTGATCTATCTTGGAGAAGGTTCCATGTGCTCTCGAGAAGAAAGTATATTCTGTTGCTTTGGGATGCAGAGTTCTAAATATATCCGTCAAGTCCATCTGATCCAGTGTATCATTCAGTGCCCTTGTTTCTTTATTGATCCTGTGTCTAGATGATCTATCCAATGTTGTAAGTGGAGTATTGAAGTCCCCTGCAATTGCCACATTTTTATCAATAAGGTTGCTTATGTTTGTGATTGTTTTATATATTTGGGGGCTCCTGTATTGGGCGCATAGACATTTATAATTGTTAGCTCTTCCTGATGGATAGACCCTGTAATTATTATATAATGCTCTTCTTCATCTCTTGTTACAGCCTTTAAAGTCTAGTTTGTCTGATACAGGTATGGCTACTCCAGCTTTCTTTTGACTTCCAGTAGCATGATAAATAGCTCTCCATCCCCTCACTTTCAATCTGAAGGTGTCCTCAGGTCTAAAATGAGTCTCTTGTAGACAGCAAATATATGGGTCTTGGTTTTTTATCCATTCTGATACCCTATGTCTTTTTATTGGAGCATTTAGTTCATTTACATTCAGTGTTATTATAGAAAGATATGGGTTTAGAGTCATTGTGATGTCTGTAGGTTTCATGCTTGTAGTGATGTCTCTGGTACTTTGTCTCACAGGATCCCCCTTAGGATCTCTTGTAGGGCTGGTTTAGTGGTGATGAATTCCTTCAGTTTTTGTTCGGGAAGACCTTTATCTCTCCTTCTATTCTAAATGACAGACTTGCTGGATAAAGGATTCTCGGCTGCATAATTTTTCTGTTCATCTCATTGAAGATTTCCTGCCATTCCTTTCTGGCCTGCCAAGTTTCAGTAGAGAGATCTGTCACTAGTCTTATCGGTCTCCCTTTATATGTTATATCATGTTTATCCCTAGCTGCTTTCAAATTTTCTCTTTATCCTTGTATTTTGCTTCACCCTGATATGTCGTGCAGATCGATTCAAGTTACGTCTGAAAGAAGTTCTCTGTGCCTCTTGGATTTCAATGCCTTTTTCCTTCCCCAGATCAGGGAAGTTCTCAGCTATGATTTCTTCAAGTACACCTTCAGCACCTTTCTCTCTCTCTTCCTCCTCTGGAATCCCAATTATGCATATATTATTACATTTAATTGTGTCACTTAGTTCTCTAATTCTCCCCTCATACTCCTGGATTTTTTTATCTCTCTTTTTCTCAGCTTCCTCTTTTTCCATAATTTTATCTTCTAATTCACCTATTCTCTCCTCTGCCTCATCAATCTGAGCTTTGGTCACCTCCATTTTATTTTGCAGCTCATTTACAGCATTTTTTAGCTCCTTCTCTGTTTCTTAGTCCCTTGATCTCTGTAGCAATAGATTCTCTGTTCTGTATACTTTTTTCAAGCCCAGCGATTAATTTTATGACTATTATTTTAAATTCATTTTCTGTTATATTGCTTAAATCGTTTTTGATCAATTTATTAGCTGTCGCTACTTCTTGGAGTTTCTTTTGAGGAGAATTCTTCCGTTTCATCATTTTGGATAGTCCCTGGAGTGGCGCAGAACTGCAGGACTCTTCCTTTGTGCTGTCTGGAGTAACTTGCGTTGGTGGGCAGGGCCGCAGTCAGACCTGATGTCTGCCCCCAGCCCACCGCTGGGGCCACAGTCAGACTGGTGTGTGCCTTATCTTCCCCTCTCCCAGGGGCAGGACTCACTGTGGAGTGATGTGGCCCCTGTCTGGGCTACTTACATACTGCCAGGCTTGTGGTGCCGCTTCGATGAGATCTGGCATATTAGTCCGGGTGGATCTGCAAGGTGCACAGGGGCGGGAGGGGCAGACTCAGTTTGCTTTGCCTTTGGTGGTCTGCTTTGGGTGGGGCCCTGCAGCACTGGCACCAGGAGGGAGGCAGACCCGTCAGAGGGATGGATCCACAGAAGCAAAGCTTTGGTGCAAGCAAGTTCCGTGAGGGGAAATGGTTCCCTTTGGGATTTTGGCTGGGGGATGGGAGAGGGAGATGGCGCTTCCCAGCGCCTTTGTTCCCCGTCAAGCTGAGCTCTGTCCTCCAGGGCTCAACACCTCTCCCTTCCATTGTCCTCTAGCCCTCCCGCTCTCCGAGCAGAGCTGTTGACTTATAATATTCCAGATGTTAAGTCCCGCTGGCTGTCAGAACTCACTCCAACCAGCCCCTCCGCTTTTGCAAGCCAGACTCGGGGGCTCTGCCTTGCTGGGCGGGCTGCCCCTCCACCACCCTGGCTCCCTCCCGCCAGTCCGTGTAGTTCGCACCACCTCTCCACCCTTCCTACCCTCTTCCGTGGGCCTCTTGTCTATGCTTGGCTCCAGAGAGTCCATTCTGCTAGTCTTGTGGTGGTTTTCTGGGTTATTTAGGCAGATGTGGGTGGAATCTAAGTGGTCAGCAGGAAGCGGTAAGCCTAGCATCCTCCTATGCCGCCATCTTCCCTCTTCCTAAAAAACTCTTCTAACTTTTTAACTTATCTTCTTACTTTATTACTTTTCATTAACTCTTTTTGTCTCTGGTCTTCCTTTCTATAGCAACCTGTTATGTACTTGAGGAATGCAGTATTTTATTTTATAAGGGATACGAGTGATCATTCTTTAGAGTCTTCTTACCCCAGTTTAGTTCTCTTCCCCCCTCTCCCAGGTTGCTTTTTTTAGTTTGTTTATTTGAGTCTCCAGCTTTGGCATGGAAGACTTTCCTCAAATGTCTCGTGGTGCTTGATTTCACACTCATCTCTAAGCATGGGGCTGTATAAATTGATTTGAAGATCTGAGCTTCAGAACAGTGTTTGCTTGTAAGACTGAAGCAGAGTTTTACTGAATCATCATCTGACTGATTTGCTTTACCAGGTAAACCCCATTAGCTTTAGCTCTTTGTAGGCTATTGAGAGTCCCTGAGAAGAATCCTATAAGTCATTGACCAGAGGGTACAGTACCGGCTGCTAGGATTTTGGAAACCAAATGGAATCAAGAGTTAGAAATGAGATGTCTTGTTCAGGTGGAGATACTCACTTATGTTTTTCAGTCAGCGCCTCCAGTCTTAAAACAGATGTGTGTATCATCTTGCTTTCAGCCCTACATTGACATATGGTTACAAATTCTTGTGTCTTTATATTTATTGTTTATGTAATGATTTATCAGTTTTTCTGCCTGCCAGCTTCAGGTCAGCTTTCCAAGTTCTGCTAAGTCAGTCACTACTAGTATATCTATTTTTCAAGTTCAAAAATGTGAAGATATTGGCCATTGCCAGTTCTTTGGCCTTGTGACGGTAAGCCTATGGATCTCAGCGAGCAGTATTGCTTCCAAGGGGTATGTTGCAAATTTGTGGAATGTTTTTTTTGTTTGTTTGCTTGTTTTTGGTTATCACAATGATTAGGGGATACTGCTGACATTTGATACACAGGAGACAACTTCATTTTTGTTATTCTATAAATATTTTGCCCATTGAATCATATCACAGTCCACTCCCAGATAAGAATTGTGGCTATAGACACATGTCTGATATATAGACTCTGAATTCTGCAGAAATGCCCTAAGTGAAAATTATACTTTTTTGCACTTGTAAAGGGAATTTTGATTTTTTTCACTTTGATCTGATCACAAAGAAAATTTTCCCTTTTCTAATGTCTATTTATCCACTCAGAAATGCAAATTAGTTCTGCTGATTTTATTAAGCTGTTGTTTTTGTTTCCTTTCACATTTTTAATTGCATCCTTCATGGGAATGCATAATTAGGCCTTGAGTCTAATTTATGATAAATACAATTTATTCAAATATTTAACAATAATTAATTGCAGCCTCAAAAAGAGCAAGATTAATAAAATCTACAAACCAATTTTTATTTTTTATTTTTTACAAACCAATTTTTAAATTGGTAATTCCCTTACTATGAGTTCCTCATGGTTTAAAAGCCACAAAATGGAAAAATGAAGTGTTCTCATGCCAATAAGAATACCCTTTCAATTCCTGGAAGTTAATATTTCCATCACACATGTATTTATATTAACTCATATCTTATTTCCCCTGTGATTTGCATCATCTTGTATTATTCTACATCAATGATAAACTTCTAGAAAAGGATTAAAATAATGTATGTAATGCTTCATCTTCAAAACTTCACATGAGAAGTCAAACTGTCAAAACTAATCAACCCATTATTTTTCTGCAAAGGGAGGATAAATGTACATTGGTCATATTATGCTAAAGATCTGCCAGATAATCTTATTAAATAATTTATACAATATCCTGTTGGCCTACTGTAGTTAAAAATAATAAAAATACTTCTTATATAATGTAACAGAATAAATTGCTAATATTAGAGAAAATCGCTTTCCAAGCACATCACCATCAGAGGACTAACAAATTTAAACTGTTCAGAGCAATCCCACTTACTAAAAAGTTAATATATAGCATATCTACCATGGCTACTTCTTAAGTGTAAGTCATTCATCATAGTAATTTTATTTCTTGAACTATTTACATAGGATTTACCTCACTAAAGTCATTGGTAAACATCTTTGTTTGCAAGGGTAGCTTAAGATATATATATGTGTGTGTGTGTGTGTGTATGTATATATATATATACATATATATATATATATATTTGTGTGTGTTTGTGTGTATAACATTGCCACTGCATTCACAAAGACACAATTTGTATTATATTTTAAAGCAGGATTTCAATGCTCAGACTTTTGCAGGCAAAAAATACTAGTAGGCTCAAAAGTCTATTGTTTCTGTGCCTATAAATTACTCTTCTAGTAATTTCCCAGATGTTTCCAGCTTGCCATAGCTAGTTGAATACAGGCTAGTAAAAGTCTCCTCATTTCCAAATCATGCATACAGTAAATATTTTAGAATGTCATAGCCTTTTTTTTTTTTTTCAAAAAGAAGCTTCAGAGGAGCTCAGAGGATAAAACCAGGGGACTATCTATGCATATCAAATATTTTATTTCTAAAGGAAAAGGAAAAATATATCAAGTGTATCCCAAACACAAAATATTTTACTAATATTTTAAAGTCATATATCTATGGGAGTGTATTAAGAGGGTTTTGAAAGTGTCGTTCACACCCAGCAATAATAACAAAGCCATATAAGCCAAAAAATAATCACTTTTCTTGTATCCAGCAGAGAACTAACATCACAAAGCAACCAAGTAACCTGAAATATAAGAAGAGACAGGCCCCTCCAAAGAGAAAGGAAGTGATCTCTGGCTCAGTTCTAAGAGAATATGTGGGGAAGAGATGCTGAGCACCATGTAAGTAAGATTTCATCTAAAATTTTTAACAAATTTTAAGGGCTCACTGTAAAGTAGCAAGAGCACATAAAATCCCTAAGAACTGCTGACTCAAGGGGGTTCCTCTTGCAGGTTCTTTTCTACCAACATTCACAGCTCACCAAGGAAAATGACTGGGCAGGACAAGAGACCAGAGAAATCCTTCCTCAGTAGTATAGGCACTGCTATGGAAAAATCCCAAAGCCCCACCAGAGCCTTCTCTCTCTGGAATAAAACTCTTAGTCCAATGGGCAAAGGGCAGAAAGCCTGGTGCTTCCAGGGGAACCTGGGTGGCTCATTTGGTTAAGCATCTGTCTGACTCTTGATCTCAGCTCAGGTCTTGATCTCAGGGTCGTGAGTTCAAGATTCATGTTGGGCCATGCACTGGGAATGGAGACTGCTTTAAAAAAAAAAAAAAGAACAAAAGAAAAAAAACACCTCTTGCTTTTAGGGCACAGATGCATAGAAAAATTCCTATATTCCTGGAGAAGGGAGAGAAAACCCAGACCACGAGTGATCCCCGATTGCTGGGGAGAGGCTGGAAATTCTCACACATAACACCCACCATGGCAAAATTTGGCTGCCACATGGAGAAGAAGCAGGGTCACTGAGAAATCTCCCCACTGAGATCCAAACACAGATGGCATGCCTAAAACTAAAGCTGGGCTAGGGTGCACAGAATCGCCTTTGCTCCGACCTCTAGGCCAAGAAACACTGAGTTGGAAGCACTCACAGTTTTCCATTGTAAGAAAGCCAAGAAAATGGAGACAAAACTGCCTCTGAGGCACAAAGAAGGACAAGAGCAGAAAATGGAGAAGAGATGTTATGAAAACTCTCCAGCAACCCAGCCATACCATATACATAAGGTAATTCTAGAAAGATTTGCAGTGGGTTGTGCACAGAAGGTGATCATAGCGACAACACACAAATACAAAACAGCTTACTCCTGACTACTTGGGTACACACTCCAACATTTATGACCTAGGAGAAAAACCTTGCCCATTTCTGGACATAACTTCTGTTTCCTTCAGTCTTTACTGTTGTACATAAATGTGAACATTTATAAGAAAAAAAAATCTCCTGTTAAGAGACAAAGGAATAATCATAACCAGACCCAAGATGAACCAGATATCAAAACTATCAGAAAAGGAATTAAAAATAAGTGCTCTTGGGGCGCCTGGGTGGCGCAGTCGGTTAAGCGTCCGACTTCAGCCAGGTCACGATCTCGCGGTCCGTGAGTTCGAGCCCCGCGTCGGGCTCTGGGCTGATGGCTCAGAGCCTGGAGCCTGTTTCCAATTCTGTGTCTCCCTCTCTCTCTGCCCCTCCCCCGTTCATGCTCTGTCTCTCTCTGTCCCAAAAATAAAAAAAAAAAATAAAAAAATAAAGTGCTCTTAATATGTCAGTAGGTCTAGTTTAAAAGATGGACAAAATGTATTAGGAGAATTTTAGCCAATAGATGGAAAAATATAATGAAATACTAGAAATAAAAAGCATGGTAACAAGATGAATACCGTTGACAGGATCATAAGTAGACTCAACACAACTAAGGAAAGAATCAGTAAACTTGAAAAGAGGATAATAGAGAGGTGCCTGGGTGGCTCAGTCATTTAAGCATCTAACTCTGGATTTTAGTTCAGGGCATGGAGTTCAGGCAAAAAAATCATGAAGTGGTAGAGGAATGGATATGTTCGCTATTTTGCAGTGATAGTTTCATTTGTATACATATTTCAAAATTTACCGATTATACCCATAAAGGTGTGCAGTTATTTATATCAATAATCTCACGTTTTGTGAGATGGGGCCTCGCATTGGGCTCTGGCCTCGCAGTCTGGAATCTGTTTGGGATTCTCCCTCTCCCTCACTCTCTGCCCCTCCCCCACCCATGCACACGCTCTCCCTCTCAAAATAAATAAACATTAAAAAAAATAAAATAGGACAAGAGAAATTTCATAAATCGAAGCACACAAACAAAAAGGAGTGAAATCAAAACAGAACAGAAAGAGTATCCAAGAATGACCAAAGTTTGTATTATTGAATCCTAGAGAAGAAAGAAAAAATTAGACGACATATTTGAACATACAATGGCCAAGAATTTTCCAAAAATGATAAAATGCATCATATCAAAAATGTGAGAGATGAAAAATTAGAACAGAAGATAGGAGCAAGAAGCATTTGGAGTATACAGTTGTAAGTTTCTTTTACTACACAGGAAGTAATAGAACATTTGAAGGTAGACAGTTACTAATTAAAGATGAATATTAAAAACCCACTAAAAATTCAAAGGGGTATAAATAAAATATAATTGATTTTTAAACAAAAATCATAGCGTTATATTGTGGAGTTTGTAACCCATCATACAGGTAAAACTTGTGGCTATAGCATAATGTCAAGGGAGAGAAGAAATAGAAGTACACTATCAAAAAGCTCATCTACTCTGTGTAGTAGGATGCCACTTGAAGGTAGGCTGTGATTAAAGATACATATTATAAACAAAAGCAACCACGAAAATAACAAAAGGAAGAGTTCTTGAAATTTAGAAAGCATATCAGTGGTTGGTTGGGGATCCCAGTGGTTAAGGGGCAGAGGTGGGGTCATGGAGTTGAAGCAAGAAAGCATGAAGTAATAGAGTGATGGGTATTTTCACTATTTTGACGGTAGTGATTGTTTCATTTGTATACATATTTCAAAACTTGCCAATCTATACCCTTAAGTACGGGCAGTTATTTAGGCTAATTACACCTCAGTAAAGCTATTTTTAAGAAGCTCTGGCGAGCAAACAGCCTATTTTTTAAAAAATGAGCAAAATATTTGAAAAGACACTTCCCCAATGAAAATATATAAATGGTCAAACAAAAGATGAGAAGGTGCTCAACATCACCAGTCATTAGGGAAATGCAAGTTAAAACTACATTGAGATGTCACTTCACTCCCTTAAGGTGTCTGACAGCACTGAGTGGTGATGAAAAATCAGAACAACTGGAACTCTGATACATTGTTGCTGGAAATGCAAAATAATACAGCTGCTTTGGAAAACAGTTTGGCAGTTTCCTGCAAAGCTAAACATACTTATCATAAGACACAGCAGTTCTGTTCCTAAGAGAAATCCAAGAGAAACGGAAGCTTGCATTCTTACAAAAAGCTATATATGAATGTTTCTGGAAACAATCTAAATGTCCCCAAACCCGTGAATGGATAAACAAACTGTGAAACACCCATAAACAAGGGAACACTACTTAGAAATAGAATACATTGATACATACAGCAACACAAATGGATCTCGAAAATATTTTACTGAGCAAAAGAAATGCAATGGAACATTTACTATATGATTCCATTGATATAAAATTCTGGAACAGTCAAATCTAATCTACAGATTAGCAAATAGACTGGGGGGGTGCCTAGGGCTGGGGGTGGGAAGAGAAGGGCTGGAAAGCAGCACAAGAGATCTTTTTGGAGGGATGGTACTGTTCTAAATCTTGATTGTGGTAGTGGTTATGTGAGTGTAGAAATTTGTCAAAATTCATCAAGCTGTATGTATAAAGTGAGTGCATTTTATTTTATGTAAAGTTCACTTTAATAAGGCATAGTTCAAATTTAAAAAGAAAATTTAAGGTCATGGTGGCAGTCAGTGAGGAAAAAGAAATCACCCCGGGTCCTTTTATCTGCACCAAACCCTGGACTTAACATGATTAACTGGAATTTTGTAGATGGGTTCCTAAACAAATTCTGATATTCAGTAAGAAAAAAAAATCTTACCTCCTCACAATACAACCCCTTTTTAAAGGTCTTATAATAGTAGAGATTAATGCTATAAAGTTTTTAGACTACATTTACACACTCTTAACAATAAAGAAAAAGCTGTTTTCTAGATGTGCATTCTATTTAATAGAACTATCCATTTATTTTAATCCTCTTAACCTTCCAAGGATGAACTGCTTGATAATTTCAACATCAGAAAAGCCCCGAGAAGGCTTCTTCTGTTACGTGAAGAATTGGTATAATGTTAACTTTCAAAAGCAGGATTCCAATTAATATGGACTATGTCAAACAACAAATAAAATATGCACAGAAGAGAGATTGAAAAAAACACACACCAAACTGTCAACTAAGTTGTGGTACTATGGGTGGTAACTTCCTCTTCTACTTATTGGTATTTTATAGTTTCTAAGGTGATAATATAACTTTGTGATAACAATGCGTAAAAATTATTTCTAATTGTTTAAACACAAATAAAAAGATAAATACATTTCTCATTGTCCTACATACCTCTTTATCTGAAAGTTTTAGGCATCTGACATGGACAGTGTTTAAGGATGAGCAGAACATACATGCTGTGGCTAACTTCTGAATATTTTCCTAATTTTGAAAGGCGAGTTTTCCTACCTAGAGTGTCTATTTTCTAGAAGCTTGATTTGAGCAGCTGTATAAACACATATTGAAAATTCATACTTTGGCAATAGAAAGCTAAGCAGAGGCAGAGAGCATATTCTACAGGCATCTGGCCTTAGGTCCTCTTCCCTAAGGATACTGACCTCTGAATAGCGTTGACAGCGAGGTCATCCATCTGTCCTGAGATGGCTCTACTACTGGCATTTTCCTTGACTTCATAAAGAGTAGGGTGGCCAGCTCCACCCTCTTAACCTTCTAAGGAGCTGCTAAGTTACTCATCAAAACCAGACCTAGGAGAGGTTTTTCCTCATTTTTACTATTCAAATTTCTACACATTTCTTATACTATCTACAAACTCCAAAGTAGTCTGCCTTTGAAAGCAAGAACCTGAAATTCCAGTGCTCAGTCTGCAGGTAACAAATGTACATCCCACGATATTCTTTACAGTCTCTGGTCTCTATGTGAACTCAGACTGCTATACCAGGTAATTACAAACCAGCAGCAAACGAGTCACTAGGAAAGGGAGGCTAAGGCAGGCAAACAACCAAAAGAGAAGAACATAACCTCAGCACTTTTCTTTATGAATCCAACATGTTTTTGGTTTTTAAAAAAAACGTATATAAAGGAAGACATTGCAAACTCAGGTGGAGGTCTGTTTGATTGCTTGCAAGCCACTCCAGACCATCAAGGCAACCTCGTGCCATCCACACTTTAATATCGATATGGTATTCCAAAGCAAACCCCAGAGCATGCCACTGTGTGTTGCGTCTTCATTACTTTCTTGGTCCTCTCTGACTTATCTTGCCTTAATAAAGTCCTTGTCTCTCTCTCTTCAACCCTGTTTTTTACATTGATATTCTTGACTCCTTTGTGGTTGCTTCTGTTAACTGACTAGTAAATGAATTGGAGATGATTTATGTAAAAATTCGATAGGTGGTGATTATGGTTGTTGTTGTTTTCGTTAGTTTCATGATCTGCCTGCATTTTCCCCTCTCTGGTCTTCCAAACTTTGTTGTCCATCATATCAAATTTGAAATCTTTTTATGCATTCTAGACCCTTGCTACTCAAAGTGAACCTGCAAACCAGCAGCACTGATGTCACCTAGGAGCTTGCTGGAAATGCAGTATCTCAGGCCCACACCAAGCCTGCTAAATCACAATCCAAATTTTAATGAGATGGTGCATGAGCACTCTGTACTAGAAAAGCACAGAGCTGGAGCACATTTTGCTAGCGCCATTTTGCTTGTTCCACTTTCCCTCTAATCTTCACTATGCTTTTAATACCAGCAAACTCATCTCGGTAGTCTTACTCATTTTGTACTTTTTCCACATGCTGTCTGACATTGCTTAATAAAATCAGCATTTTTGCTCCTTTTCTATGAATGTCCAGATTTTACTAGTTACTCAAGACCCGTCTCTTTTTTTAAAAAAATTTGTTTAAATTCTAGGTAGTTAACATACAGTGCAATATTTATTTCAGGAGTAGAATTCAGTGGTTCATCACTTACATACAATACCCAGTGCTCATCATAACAAGTGCCCTCCTTAATAACCATCACTCCTGTAGCCCATCTCCCCACCCACCTCCCTCCATCAACCTTCAGTTTGTTCTCTATCATTAAGAATCTCCTATGGTTTGTTTCTCTCTCTCTCTCTCTCTTTTTTCCCCCTAAGTTCATCTGTTTTTTGTCTTAAATTCCACATATGAGTGAAATAATATGGTATTTGCCTTTCTCTAACGGACTTATTTCACTTAGCATAATACACTCTAGCTCCATGCACATCATTGCAAATGGCAAGATTTCATTCTTTTTGGTGAACGAGGAATATTCCATTGTATATATGTACTACATCTTTATCTATTCTTCAGTCAATGGACATTTGGGCTCTTTCCATAGTTTGGCTATTGATGGTAATGCTGCTATAAACATCAGGTTGCATGTACCCACAGGGCCCATCTCTCGGTCAACTTTTTCTGTGATGAAGAATTCAAAAACATTGACTTTATTCTGTGGCCTGACTTCAGCACTCACTGCCTTTACCAGACATACTGGCACATACTCATATACCATATTATTACAGACTCTCTGTTTCATATCTACTAGTTTCATGAAATAGTTGTGTTCACACACACACACACACACACACACACACACACACACACACCAAAAACAAAAACAAAACCTGTCTCATACAGTCCCTATTCAGGATTACTCTTACTTTTGGTACTTAGAAAAATATTGTTGGATTGATTTAAGCTAAGTTTTTCAGACACCAAACAATAATGAAAATGTGAGATCCAAAAAAATGGCAATATGTTTAGAAACATTAAAATTTTTCACTAGCAAATGACCTTGTAAGTCATTCTTATAACTGGAAACTTAAAGAGCATGGGATATTTTTCAATTTATTTATTGTATTCTTCAGCTCTTTGGTACTTCTTATATTTTCGATCTCTTCTTTGACGTCCTCACTCTTCATCCATTCTTCTGCTGAGTTCAGTGATCATTGTTATGGCCATTGCTTTGAACTCTTTATCAGGTAAATTACTTATCTGTGTTCCGTGAAGGCCTTCTTCTAAGGTTTTAGTTTATTCTTTTGTTTAGAACTTATTCCTCTATTTCTTCATTTGCTTAACCCTGTGTTCCTTTCTATGGGTTTGATAAAACAACTGTCTCTCCTAGTCTTGAAGGAGGGGCCTCCTGTAAAGATGAACCTTTTCATTCAATCGTGCCTTGGTTCTTGGTTATCTCTCAAAATTGTGCGATTGTCCAGGTAGCCTATTTTATTTTTAATGACTCCCAGGAGTTGAGAGTGTGCCAAGGCTGTCAGGGTCTCAAAGGGGAGAATCTCAAGTCAGTACCTAGATTTAGGCTGATTGGAAGCTAGACCCTCAGACAGCAGCTTTTAAAGAGTGTAAAAATATACAGTCCTATGGGCAAGCAAAAACTCCCATGGTCACCAGCGCCAGGTGATTTACAGGTATCCCTTGGGCAGCAGTCACAAATACCAGGGCTCCAGACAAATGAGTAAGTGCCTGTGTGTGAGATACTAGAGAGCTCTAGTGAGGAGGGTGCCAAGACCGTAAGCACCTGTCCACATTGCCTGAGCACACAAGAGCAGGAGAGCTCCTCCATCAGAAGGCCTGAAGTCCGCCCCTCAGGCTCAAGCTCCAAGGCAAGCAAATAGACCTTCTTCACAGGAAGACGGGAGGGAGGGATGTCAGTGGGCCGCTTGAGCAGTGGTCTGGGGGTGGCAGCCTGCCACAAACTATTCCTACGAATGTTAGTCCCGTGGAACCCAGGAACGCAAGCCCCCCAGGCCACCAGCGCCAGATGACGAGGCCATCCGCTTGGCAGCACGCACCAAGACTGGGCTTGTGACGCGTATAAAATCTCCCCTTCGGGACATACCGGCGCTCAGGAGCCTGGCAGACGGAGAGCGTGATGGCCGCACCTATCCGCCCAAGCGCGGCAGAGGGAGCGTGTCAAGACGGCGCCTGCCAGTGTCCTTCCAGGAGAGCGCCCTGGCCGGCCCCCAGGGGTGCCCAGGCTCCAGGACAAGCAAATACGGCTTTTCCACAGAAACACTGGGCCGCGTCACTTGGTTGTCCGTGCGCGCCCTGGAGGTGGCAGCCTGCCAAGAACAGTTTCTCCAAATGTTACAGTTCCGTGGGTCCCAGGAACACAAGCGCCCCTGGCCATCCCTTGGGCGTACAGAAGCTTCCCTTCAGGGCCTACTGGCCCCTAGGAGCCAGGCAGAGGGAGAGGGTGAAGCCGGCGCCCGCCCGTCTCTATCATGGAAGACAACTGGCAGGCCCGCAAAGGCGTTTGGATTCAGAAGCCTGCCCCTGAGGCCGAGGCCCCAGGACAAGCAGAAAGCAAGTGAGCCTTTCCCACGCAAAGCCCCGAGTCCCTTCGTGCTGGGCCCTGAGGCGGGTAAGTCCGAGAGTGAGAGCTCTTTGAGAGCTCTTTTTCAGACGCTGAGAGCCTGTGGGTCTCGTGGAAGCGAGCCACGTTGGTTTTCCAAACTACATGTTTTGGGGGCTTGTCTCTCAGGTGCAGGTCTTCAAGTTGTGGCGACTTCTTGGGGTTCAACTCCCTTGCTCCTCCAAGAGAAGCTGAGGGTTTGGGTTCCCTCTCAACTGGGGGTCGCTGCACAGGGTGGGGGTGGGGTTCATGGTGAAATTGTGTCCCAGCCTCGCCTAATTGCTTCAGTGTGTGCCTTCGCTCATTGGTCCTGATGCCAGTTTTCAGGGTTTTTTGTTTTTTTTCAGATGAAATTGTTCCATATGTACCTGTAGTTCAGTGCATTTGTGGGAGGAGATGAGATTAAAATCCTTTTATGTAGCCATCTTGAACCGGAGCCTTGAGCAAGGGATATAAAGACACAGTGAAACTATATTATTTAGGTTATTAATGTTGAATGCAGAAATTATCTAATTTTATGTTAATTCAGTAAGTATTTATTGACTATTACCACAAACAAGGCAAATTTTCTAGGAATGTGGTATAGAGCAGTGTATGCCATTAGATACCTGCCCTCGACAATCTTCTAGCCCTCTATATTTAAGAGTGGATTTTATCTTCTAACTCTGCATTTAATAGAAACACAGTTCAAGAATAATTGTTCACACTCAATTGTTGTATCACCAGGGACCTATTACTATGGAATATTTTTCTTAGACTGTAAGATTTGAAAGTAAAATAGAAGGCATTATAAATTATTTATATATTA
Organism: Felis catus; assembly: GCF_018350175.1. Taxonomy (NCBI): domain Eukaryota; kingdom Metazoa; phylum Chordata; class Mammalia; order Carnivora; family Felidae; genus Felis; species Felis catus. Next base: position 65,524,485 of record NC_058373.1, read on the forward strand.
TCTTACTTTTATGCCTAATACAGTTTTTACATGAAGAAAAAAATCATCAAGTTTTAGTTGGTACAGAATGAAATAAATTTCCTTAAGCAGAAGACATCTAAGCTGACTTTATCCCTCAAAATATGTTTGTTTTGTTTTGCTTCATTGAATTCCTTCAAGTGTGTGTGTGTATGTGTGTGTGTGTGTGTGTGTGTGTGTGTGTGTGTGAGAGAGAGAGAGAGAGAGAGAGAGAGAGGGAGAGTGTGTGTGAACATTTTGTGAGCATAATGTGAGCATTAACTTTCAGTTAATAGGCTGTACTGTTCCTTTTTAGTAAACATGTTATCAAAGTATAACATATAGTAAAGTGCACAAATGTTAAGTGTACAGCTTATGGAATTTTTACAAGGTAAACACATCCATGTAACTAACCATCATCTAGATTAAGATCTAGAATATTACAAGCACCCTAGAAAACTCTTTTACGTTCCCTCCCAGGGCTTACTGACTCCAAAGGTAAGAACTAATCTGACTTCCATCCCCAAAACTCAATTTGCCTATTGTTGCAAATTATAGAATGTGAAATACAGGATATACTCATTTGCGTCTGACTTGTCTTGCTGAGAATTACATTTCTGAGATCCATCTATGTTGATGTGCTGTGCTTGACAGTGGTCTCTTCTTCTTCTTCTTCTTCTTCTTCTTCTTCTTCTTCTTCTTCTTCTTCTTCTTCTTCTTCTTCTTCTTCTTTTTTGCCATGTACTATTTCCTTGAATAAACATACCACAACATCCATTCTCCTGTTGATTGGGTATTTGGGTTGTTTCCAGTTTGGGGTTATTACAAATAATGCTACCATTAATATTCTTATAAATGTTTTTTGTTAAACATCTATACTCATTTCTATTGGGTATATATCAAGGAGTATATCTGTTGGATTGTAGGGTTGTGCATATATTCATGTAGATACTACTAAGTTATTTTTGAAAATGATTATGCCAAACTACTCTCCAACCAGCATCATATGTTAGACTTGTTCCACATCATTGTCAACACCTAATATTGTGGGTGTTTTGTTCTTTATTTTAGCCATTCCAGTAGAAAGGTACTGAGATCTCTTCTTAGTTTTAATTTGAATTTGTTGCATTTTGAGCAACTTGTTATATGCTTATTGGCCATTTTGGTCGTCCTCCTTGCACATTTTTTATTTTTTTAATGTTTATTTATTTTTGAGAGAGACAGTGCAAGCAGGGGAGGGGCAGAGAGAGAGGGAGACAGAGAATCTGAAGCAGGCTTCAGGCTCTGAGCTGTCAGCACAGAGCCCAATGTGGGGCTCAAACCCATGAACCGTGAGATCATGACCGGGGTTGAAGTTGGATGTCCAACTGGTTGAGTTACCCAGGCGCCCCTCTCCTTGCACCTTTTTAATTGGATGTTTATTTTTCTCACTGATTTGCAGGATTTTTTTTCTGAATACATATCCTTTGTCCATGGATTAGCTTTCATGAGGTTATGTCAGTAAACATCCTCAAAATCTCAGTGGCTTAGAACAACAAATATATATTTCATATTTACTTTACCTATTGATTGCAGATTTTTTCAGTTCTTCTGGACTGTGCTAGGTTAGGCTGGGCTCAACTTTTCTTAGCTTGGCTTGCCTTCATCTGTATTTTCATTCTAAAAAATGAGTGGTGATTGGACCTACTATGTGAGATATCCTGTTCTCATGATTGAAGGTTAGAGCAAGAGGTGGGGCTGGCAGAAGCTATTAATGCCTCTGAAAGCAACTATTCAGTCAGGAAAAACATGTTCATTTATACACCATTGACCAAAACAAGTCACAAGATCAAGCCCGAAGTCACTGGGGCAAGGAAGTACCCTCTCCCTAAAAGGGAGGATTAAGGAGACCAGGGAAAACAGAGATAGAAACAGGGAACAAATAATACAGTGTACCACAGTTGGAAGTATATCACAAAAACTTCCCACTCTTCCTTAGTAATGTCTTCCAGTAAACAAAAATTCTTAGTAATAATGAAGTACAATTTAATAATTTTCTTTGATTTGTACTTTTTTATTTAAGAAATTTTATCTCTCACAAGGACATGACTGTATTCTTCCATGTCCAGGACTGACATTATTTCTGTAAAGGACCAAATAGTAAATATTTCTGTTGTAGCACAAAAGCAGTCAGAGACCATATGTAAATGAATGGGTATGGCTGTATTCAAATAAAAGTTTATTTACAAAAATAGGTGGCAGGCTAGATGTGCTGACCCATGTTCTGTGTTATCCTCTAGAAGTTTTATTGTTTAACTTTGCACAGTTGCATTCACAATCTGTCGGAATTGTTTTGTGTGTGTGTGTGTGTGTGTGTGTGATATGAAATAAGGAAACAGTCATTTTTTAGATATGCTCATTCAGTAGACCTGTATCCCTAATTGTAAAGACACTCTTTTTTTTTTAACGTTTATTTATTTTTGAGACAGAGAGAGACAGAGCATGAACAAGGGAGGAGCAGAGAGAGAGGGAGACACAGAATCTCAAACAGGCTCCAGGCTCTGAGCTTTCAGCACAGAACCCAACGTGGGGCTTGAACTCATGGACCATGAGATCATAACCTGAGCCGAAGTCGGACGCTTAACCGACCAAGCCACCCAGGTGCCCCAAGACACTCTTTTTCTAATGTGTTAGAGAAATATCCTTGTCATTATCAAGTGATTATATGTGTAGGTAAAGTTAACAATTTTGATCTTCTTTTTCAAATATTATTTGCTCTCCTTGACCCTTTGCATTTCTATATAAATTTTAACATCGGCTGGGGCGCCTGGGTGGCGCAGTCGGTTAAGCGTCCGACTTCAGCCAGGTCACGATCTCGCGGTCCGTGGGTTCGAGCCCCGCGTCAGGCTCTGGGCTGATGGCTCGGAGCCTGGAGCCCGTTTCCAATTCTGTGTCTCCCTCTCTCTCCGCCCCTCCCCCGTTCATGCTCTGTCTCTCTCTCTGTCCCAAAAATAAATAAACGTTGAAAAAAAAAATTTTAAAAAAAAATTTTAACATCGGCCTTTTTATTTGCTAACTCACACACCCCTAGAATTTTTATTGAGATTGCATTTTTTTAAACACACAACACACAACCATACACACACATTGGAAAAGATTGACAACTTTTCGGTAGTTTTCCAACCTATGAATATATGTATTTGTTTATTTTTTAAAAACTTATCCCCCATCCAAAGAAAATTTCTCCCAGTAATAATTTATAATTTTCTCTGTGGAAGGCAAGCACATTTACCAGAAATAAAGAACATTTTATAATATAGAATGGTCAATTCAACTGGAAGGTATAATAGTCCTAAATGTATATGCAGCTTAAAATGTAGTTCAAAAATACATAAAGCAAAATGTGTGATAGAGCCAAAAGGAGAAACAGAAGATCCATAATTATAGCTGGACTTTTAATAGATCTCTCTGTAAAGAAAGAAGAATTGAACAAGATTATCAAACACATATACATAAAAAACATACTGGATCATAAAGCAATTCTCAATATATTTCAAAGGACAGGGATAATGTACTATGTGTTCTGACTAGAGTGCAATAAATCTAGAAATTAATAACACAAATTTAACTATGTCTACTTTATCTGATCTTGGAAGAACTACTATATCAACTTTGTTTTGGTTAGTACTTGGTAAACCCATTTTCTACTTAAAAAAATTTTTTTTAATGTTTATTTTTGAGAGAGAGAGAGAGAGAGAGAGAGAGAGGGCAGGGGCAGGGCAGAGAGAGAAGAAACAGAATCCAAAGCAGGCTCCAAGCTCTGAGCTGTCAGCACAGAGCCCAATGCAGGGCTCGAGATTACAGACCATGAGATCATGACTTGAGCCACCATGAGATCATGACCTGATCCGAAGCCGAACACTTAACCGACTGAGCCACCCAGGTACCCCCCTTCTACTTTTAACCTTTCTCTGGTCTTAGGTTTAATATATGCCTTCTGGAGCAGGTTGTAGTTGTTTTTTATTTGTTTAATCTAGCCTGGCAATCATAGTCTTTTTTTAAGCTAATGTAGTCTATTAAAAGTATGTAGTCTGGGTTTTTTTAATGTAATTACTGATACTAAGTTACCAAATCCATTTTCCATTATCTCATCTTTTTTTTCTTACTGTCTTTCAGTTATTCAAGTATTCTCATTATTCTGCATTAACACTGTAACTCTACTGACTCTCCGTCCTTTTTATGCTATTGTTTATTGTGACTCTACCTACATTTTAAAGACTATTTTAAAGACATCATTTTATTGCTTATAAAAGTCAATATATATATATATATATATATATATATATATATATATATATATATATATACATACAGTTGTTTATCTTTTCTGGTGATCTTCATTTCTTCTTGCATTTCCATTCATTTTTCTGTTATCCTTTTCCTTACCCAGAAAGCCCCTATAGCATGTCTTTTAAGTGCAGACTTCCTGGCTATGAATTATTTCCATTCTTGTTTGTGTGAAAATATCTTTATTTTGCTTTAATTTTTGAAGAATATTTTCTCTGGGGGTGCCTGGGTGGTTCATTCGGTTGAGTGTCCGACTTCGGCTCATGTCATGATCTCACCATTAGTGGGTTTGAACCCTGCATCAGGTTCTGTACTGACAGCTCAGAGCCTGGAGGCTGCTTCAGATTCTGTGTCTGCTTCTCTCTTTCCCCCTCCCCGCTCATAATCTGTCTCTCTCTCAAAAGTAAACATTTAAAAAATTAAAAAAAATTTTTTTCTCTGGCTATAGCATTTGAGATTGGTAATTATTTTCTTTCAGCACCTTGAAGATACTTTCTTTTCTGGGTTTCTTGATTTCTCTTCAAAAGGTAGCTGTTGCTTCTTTGAAGGTTATGAGTCTTTGGGAGGAGGGACCTGCTTTTAAAATTATATTTTTGTTTCTAGTTTTCAGCATTTTTACTATCATGCATCTATATATAACTTTCTTTGTATTATCCTATTGGGGGGTTGCAGAACTTCTTAAATTTATAGCTCAATAGATCCAGCACTTCTGGAAAATTTGAGCATATATGTGTTCAAATATCTTGCTCCATATTTTATCTCATTTTGAGACTCCAATTACATATGCATTAGGGCTTTCTTCACTATATCTCATATGTCTCTTACTTTTTCTATTTTTTTATCCCTCTTGCATTTCATGCTTCAGTCTGGGTATTTTCTACTATTTGAAATTTCCTCTTCCCTCGCTATAATCTGTTAAATCCAAGGATTGAGTTTCTAATCTTAATTATTGTATTTTTCAGTACTAGAATTTCCTCTTGATCCCCCCCCCCCCCACCTCTGTCTCTCTCTTTTGTTTTTAATTCAAATTCTCTGGTAAATTTACCAGCTTTCATTTATTTTCATGAACACGTTAATCATGGTTACTTTAATTTCGATCTGACAACTCCAATTTCTTTATATTCTATTGCTCTGGTTCTGTTGTCTGTCTTTATTTTTTATTTTTCGTCATGTGACCTTATTTCCTAGGATGCCTGATAATTTAAAAAAAATTTTTTTTAATGTTTATTTATTTTTGACAGAGAGAGAGACAGAGTATAAGCCAGGGAGGGGCAGAGAGAGAGGTAGACACAGAATCCAAAGCAGGCTCCAGGCTCCGAGCTGTCAGCACAGAGCCCGACGTGGAGCTCAAACCCACGAACCGCAAGATCATGACTTGAGCCAAAGTCAGATGCTCAACTGACTGAGCCACCCAGGTGCCCCCCGATAATTTTGATTGAATATCAAACATTATCTGGGAAAAGTTACAAAGAATCTGGATGCTATTATCCTCTACAAAAAATTTAGTTTTCTTCTGGCAGATAGAATATGGAAAGATTACTCTGACCCACTCAAGGCTGTATAATTTCTGTTTACTTTCATTCCTAGGGCATAGGCCTTCAGGAGGTCTCAACTGAAGCCCTGAGGATGTCCCAGCTCGTCCTCCATAGTTGGCCTGAAACCAGATTGTGTCTCTCCAGAATCCTTAGACTGCTAAGTCTTTGCTTGGTGAGTTAGCTCTTAGCAGTGGCTTTCTACTTAGTTTCCTAATCTCTTATCTTTAGCTTCACTCAGTACAGTTTAGGAGTTACATATGTCTCAAAGGGAAATTCCATGTAGTTCATTTGGCTTCCTTCTTTGCAGTTCCTTTTATCCAGGATCTTGGCCCCAAATCCTGGCTACCCTGGTAACCCTAAACTCCCAACTTTCAACTGCCCAACCCACTGAAACTGATGCAAGTTTCAGTTCAGCCTTTATGCATTATGCTTGGAATTAGACTCCCTAACCCTAAACAACTTGAACACTAATCTTTAGAAATAGAATAAAAGCGGGTATGGCATGGCTTATCTAATGTTTCCCTTTTTTCTGGATGCTTTGATGCCTTCGAAGGGTTGTTCTCTGTTTGTGTTATGTTTTTTAAATTTAATTTTTATATTCTGTGGAAGAGCTAGAATATCATGGACACAAGCAAAAATCCCTGCCATTCCTTTCACACATTCCTGGCCAAATATATGCATTTATGTATTATCCCTGTACCCTAAAGGCATTTAGATTGTTGATCACTGGTCTTTTGGAGCCATGTGGTGAATGAGTGCTGAGTTGGCATTATGTATCTCTCCATAGGACAGTGCCAAGCACTCTGCTCTTTGGACCTTTTAACATTCCTCAGTAAAACTTTCACATCCACCAAAAGATGTATCCTAAAATCTCTCAAAGTCCCTTTCCAGCAAAATGTATTTTCATTATATTCCTATTGATTCAAATGCCCTTACTATTGTAATGAGCCTTTGAATTCAATTAGGAGATTAAAAAAGTAATAATTGTAGCCAGGGCATGGCTTTGCCGGGGGGAGGGGGGTGGTTGGTGAGAATTCAGGACATTGATTATTGCTAAACGCTGAAATATCTTGGCTTTATATCCCTTATGCATCTTACCCCTTATACATTCAATCGGGATGTATGTTCATCCCCTGACCGGTCTGACCCAATTCCTCCTCACTCTCCTCTTTTTCCTATGCTGCCATGGCAGGCTTTCTCCGTCCCTTGTCGACTTGATGTGTGTGAGGGCTGTAAAAAGAAGCTAAGTAGTTCTGGCACAGTAAAGAAGTGTGGAGGCAGTGCTGAACAGCCAGAGGACACAAGAGCTCTGCCATATTATACTGTTTGTCACTCTGATGTGAACAATGGCTATGAGGTTATTAAACAGATTGTCCTGGGTTTTTCCTCTCATTAGGATTTTAGCATTCTCTCCCCATGCCATTGTCCCAGGTTTCTTCCCATTGTAACCTCTTAATTATAATGCAGGCTTGAGGAGAAGGATGCACCCACTGGAAACCAAGCACTGGTGCAGTTGTTCAAAGCCACTTGAGTATTCATTTGTTTATTTGTTCCTGGGTTTACAATTCAACTGTGTTAACTCATGGAAACTGCTCTGGGACAGATTTAAATCAAAACAGACAGTTTCCATTTTTGCTCTGAAAATCAAATGGGAAGATTTGTTTTAAATCAGTGGTTAGTGGCTTGCCCCAACATGCTTGGAATGTGTGTTTACTTTTTAGATATAGGATAATGTATTTTTTTTTTACAAGTTAAAATGCCTCTGACAAAATAAGCAAAAAAAAACCACCTAATATGTATGGACTATAGTAGAAATCTAAAGAATGATGCCTTCCCGCTAACAAATATAAGTTTCTTAGCTGGATAAAGTTTCCTTGAAAATTTATGATAAATTAAACTTCTTATATAGGACCTTCTGTCAAAAAAGAAAAAAATCCTTATCTTTAAGCAGGACACTCTATTTGTATGAACATTTCAATATGTAAAAATAATTCCAATTTAAAATTGTATTTGGCTTTAGTGTTAAGTCTGTAACCTGTGTTTCTAAGTGATGTCCAAATCCTTAGCATTCCGTTGATTTAAGATTTATTTAGTAGCCATAATATGCTAGAATAGTAACACATGAGGTTTACTGTGGTGAATTCCTCTTTAAAAAATACTTAACATCCCTTTAGTTTTTATTTCATTTTTGTGTTAAAGAGTACCAGAATTGAAGTTGAAGTAACTCACTGCTCAAAAGATTGGAGTAAGCAGTGGTAACAACTTTATCCTTTAATGAGTGAATTGTTGCATCTTTATTGACAATAGGTTTGTCGATACGTTTCTATAAGAGACAGAATCTTAACTTAAAAGATTCTTACCAGGAAGGCAGAGTGGGGATCTTTTCACAGGAATATGTTTTAAAATCAGATCTTTATTATTGAGATTAACGCAATTTAAAACTGTGCAAACTATTTTATAGAAGTTAAAATTTATGGCACAATTTCCAACCTCAACAGCTTAGAAATCTACACATACTTTATCTGCATGGGACTCCAAGGCTCCTGGTCACATCCATACATGGATCTCTGTCCTTGCTTTGCTCTGTGAAGTCCCACCTTCTCCAAGGAGCTCCTATGATCAAGTCAGAAGTGAAATAGTCTAAGGGTGCCTGGGTGGCTCAGTTGGTTGAGCCTCTGACCCTTTTTTTTTAATATGAAATTTATTGTCAAACTGGTTTCCATACAACACCCAGTGCTCATCCCAACAGGTGCCCTCCTCAATGCCCATCACCCAATTTCCCCTCCCTCCTACACCCCATAAACCCTCAGTTTATTCTCAGTGTCTAAGAGTCTCTTATGGTTTGCCTCCCTCCCTCTCTGACTTTTTTCCCCTTCCCCTCCCCCATGGTCTTCTGTCAAGTTTCTCAGGATCCACATAAGAGTGAAAACATATGGTATCTGTCTTTCTTTGTATGACTTATTTCACTTAGCATAATACCCTCCAGTTCCATCCACGTTGCTACAAAAGGCCATACTTCATTCCTTCTCATTGCCAGGTAGTATTCCATTGTATATATAAACCACAACTTCTTTATGCATTCATCAGTTGATGGACATTTAGGCTCTTTCCATAATTTGGCTATTGTTGAAAGTGCTGCAATAAACATTAGGGTACAAGTGCCCCTATGCATCAGCATTCCTGTATCCCTTGGGTAAATTCCCAGCAGTGCTATTGCTGGGTCATTTTTAATTTTTTGAGGAACCTCCACACTGTTTTCCAGAGCAGCTGCACCAGTTTGCATTCCCACCAACAGTGCAAGAGGGTTCCCATTTCTCCACATCCTCTCCAGCATCTATAGTCTCCTGATTTACTCATTTTAGCCACTCTGACTGGCATGAGGTGATATCTGAGTATGGTTTTGATTTGTATTTCCCTGATGAGGAGTGATGTTGAGCATCTTTTCATGTGCCTGTTGGCCATCTGGATGTCTTCTTTAGAGAAGTATCTATTCATGTCTTCTGCCCATTTCTTCACTGGATTATTGTTCGCCGTCCCGGAGGCTCTGCCGCCTGGGCCTCCCCTGAGCCTCTGACTCTTGATTTTGGCTCAGGTCATGATCTCAGCATTCATGAGATCAAGCCCCATGTGGGGACTCTGTGCTGACAGTGAAGAGCCTGCTTAGGATTCTCTCTCTGCTCTCTCTCTATGTCCCTCCCCCACTTGTGTGCGTGTGTGCACATGCGCACTCTGTCTCTCAAAGTAAGTAAACTATAAAAAAAAAAAAAGAGGAAGAAATGAAGCAGTCTAAAGGATTTTCACTAGGCAAGTCTCAAATTCAATCCACAGAAGCTTCCTTTTCTGGAATCTAGGACTGTCTAAGCAAATATCACTTTGTCACCCCAGTTGTTTTGGTATCATACTGCTTCATAAAGTGTTTGAAACCTGCAGGCTATAGATACAGAGGTGGTTGGTACAACTTGATTAAATATAGCAGTTTGAATGTAGGTACCAAAACAGTATTTGAAATATGAGTGTGTGTTTGGTTATTAGCAATATATTTTATAAGGTTTGGACAGTTATTTTGGCCCTGCTTCTGAATCCCTGACTAACCTTTGATATATTCCAGTGGGCTGTTATGATTGGGTTGCTGACTGTTGCCCCATGTGGCTGCTCCGTATAAGGGAAGCTCCATGGAAACAGGACTCACACCCAACCTGTGCAGTCCCTGATGATCTGCTTTGACCCTCCTGAAGGCAGTGCTCTCCTTTCTCTGACTTAACAAAAACTGATCCATCTTTTTGAGGATTGTAGGATGACAGCCCTCTTCCCTTTCTCCGAAATCTTCCTGTAGTGGTGGAAAAAGTGGTTATCCACCTCTGATCAGGAGCCTCCTTTTTCTTTTTTGTCAGGCCTTAAGGATGCATAGCTTTATCTATACCCTGTGTCTCTGTGTCCACACATCTGAAGTTAGAGAAAGAATCAACTATAGTTCTGAACTAAAAAGTTAGATTTTGGGGAGCCTCGGTGGCTCAGTTAAGCGTGCAGCTTTGGCTCAGGTCATGATCTCACAGTTCGTGAATCTGAGCCCTACCTCAGGCTTTGAGCTGATGTTGCAAAGCCTGCTTGGTATTCTCTCTCCCTCTCTCTCTCTGCCACTCCCCCACTTGTGTGCGCTCTCTCTCTTGCTCTCTCTCTTGCTCTTGCTCTCTGCCTTGCTTTCTTTCTTATGCTCTCTCTTGCGCTCTCTGTCACTCTCCCTTATTCTCTATCACTCTCTCTCGCTCTCTAAGCGAATAAACATAAAAAAATAGATTTTAATCAGACTAGTAGAAAGGATAAACAAGACAGATATTCCCTTTCCTTGAGCTGGATATTAATACTGCAGCACCTGCAAGTCTAGAACATGACTAGCTCTAGTTTTATTGCAGAATTCCAGATTTAACCAACAGGAGGAATTAAAATTTTGGATGTTGACAAGCCTACCCATTGTCACAGAAATCATACTATATGAGGGTGGCAATCTGTGTACCTCTGAATAAAGCTTCTCTTCCAGCATATAGCATTGTGAAAAATAATCTAGTGTGAAAATCAATATCAATCTGAGAGATATGAGCCATGTTCATTAGTGAGAATGTATCATAGATGCCATGATTCTGTCTTCCTTCATCCATGCTCCCTAGGCTTCATGTTTGTTTGCTTTAGAGCTAGTTTGTAAATACAGATTCCTTTTAAGAGAGAGGAGGATTCATTGACTTTAGTTCAGGTGCCCTGTTTGGAGCCATTCTACTTATAGGCGGGGTTTCAGATGCTGGGGGATTTCTCCTAATTTCTGTGACCTTCTCATAAGAAGTAGCACCTGATGATAGCTACTTGTCACTCAGATACTTTATCAGAATTCCATGTTTATGGCTGCTTCTTGATAAATACTAGGTTTATTTCATCCCTTTTACCCTCTCCTTTTCTCTGCACATTAATTGTGATTTTCTTTGCATTTTCCAGATGGTTGTGCAACATTCTTTACTGTGTGTTTTCCTAGTTGGTATTTAACTCAGATATTTATGTTTCTTTCTTAAACTGACACCTTCTGTCTACATAGAGAGGATTCTCTTATATAGAGTAAAAAATTACATCAGTAACGTTAACACTTGCTAGCGAGGAACACAAACACTAAAACCCTTCAGTTCCTTAAATATAAACTTCCTGGAATTTCATTCTTCTTTAGTCCTCCACTCTTTACGGTCATGTTAGAATGACAGGATTTTAGACAGAGAGCCCAAGACTACTACATTTTTCTTTATATGTCATAAAGTTTATTTAAATTTTTTAATCATACACTTTAAATTAGCAAAGTGATCATACATTCCTTTAATTTAAAAAAAATGGAACAAGACAAAGATATGTTTTGACATTTACTTGGTGAGGAGAAAAAAGTTTGGGAACCTAAGTATTTTAGCTTTGGTGATGATCATAGCCAGCTTCATATGCACATCACCTGGGCAGTCACAAAAGATCCCATATGCAGAACAGGCTTGGTTTAATGCTATGCTGTCACCATTTTGAAATTCTTCATATGTGTTGAACAAGGAATCCTGAATTTTCATTTTCACTGGACCCCACAAATCATGTAGCCAGCCATGGTTGTAATTCCCCTTGTAACCTATAAATAGGGTAACAATATGTCCCCATTTGCTCTGGATAATCATGGTTATGCCAATTATCTGTGGTAGTTATGTTATGCCATCTTCCCTTCAACCCCAGAAATGTTTTCTAGTTCAGATGATAAAATAAAATATATGATCGACTATCAAAAAAAGTGAATGACTGAATATAAACTGAAAATGAGCTGTGAGTAGAAGTTTGTAGGTGTATATGGGGGCCAAAAAGAGTTGACCAATTGTTCAGTTTTACCTAGAACCCCACTAATAGAATTCCTCATCAAAAATCACTGCAGAGTATGACACAATGTATGCTGCACCGAGATCATACCTGTAGAATTTGAAAGTTCTGTATTCACTTCATTCCAGCATGTTATTATTTAAATGTTGGAATTATCGGATCAATATATAGTGTGAATCAAATACACATAAACCCAACAATCTGCTGAAAGCACAGCCAGGGTACAGCAAAGCATTGATTTGCTTGAGGATTGGTAGTTCAAATGAGTTTGTAATTAGAGAAGACCTTGTAAATATCTTTCTATAGGGAAAGATATGTATCCTTGTTTGCTAGATTGCTTTGGTCCCTTGATATATACTCCGTAAGAGGAAGACTGTCCAGATCTAGAAATTAGCAGGATATTTTGCAAGGGGACAAAAGGAGAAAGGAATTAATGCTTGTGTACAGTAAACCAAAAAGAGCACAGCAAATTACATCTTCTTGATCAGTACTGAAAGAACTTTATTTTTCTGTTCCTCTGCCCCCCTTTATTTTTTCCCCATCATATTGAAGCATATGAAATTGAAATTGAAGCATCAAATTAAAAGCATACTTTCTATCATCAGTTCTTATCTTCATTCCCCCACCTACCTTGCATTACCTTCATTAGAAATAAAGTACATTTTGATTGATTAAAGGGAAGTAAGTGGTTTGTAGAAATTGAGGATTTTGTAACCAAACCGTGTTTTTTTGAGACCTTATTTTTTATTATTTTATTCTCTTTTAGCTTTTTTTAAGTTATTTATTTATTTATTTTGAGAGAGAGCATGCAATCAGGGTAGGGGCAGAGAGGGAGAGAGGGAGATATACCCAAGCAGACTCCATGCCTTCAGCGCAGAGACCAGTCACTGCTGAGCTTGGTCCCATGAACTGTGACATCATAACCTGAGCTGAAATCAGGGGTCAGTCAGACGCTCAACTGACAGCTCCACAGGCACCCCTCATTGTATTCTTTTTAATATATTATATTTCATGATTTGTAGTACAAAGCATTATCTTCTCAAACTGGTATAAAATATATATGGTATAGTCTATGAAATTGAGACAGATTTCTGCTGATAAAAAGGAAGGCAAAAAGGAAAGAAAAATGGGATATCAAAGAGACATCTGCACTCCCATGCTTATTACATCATTATTTACAGTAGTCAAGATATGGAAATATTTTAAATGTCCATCAACAGATGAACGGATAAAGAAATTTGGTATATCATGGAATATTATGCATCCATGAGAAAGAAGGAAATCCTGCTATTTGTGATAACATGAATGGACCTTGAGAACTTTATGATAAGTGAGATGAGTCAGAGAAAGACTAACATGTGGAATCCAAAAAGGCTGAACTCGTGAAAACAGAGAATAGATGGGGATTAACAGGTACTGGTAGCTGGGGCAGGAACTGGGGAGATGTTGTTTAAGGGTACAAACTTGCAACTAGTAGATAAATAAGTCCTAGAGATCTAATCCACAGCACAGTGAGTATAGTCATTAATACTGTAGTATAAATTTCAAAGTTGCCAAGAGAGTAGATCTTAATTGTTCTCACCAAAAAAAGAAACAATAATTATACGACATGACAGAGATGTTAGCTAAGGCTATGGTGATAATCATATTGAAATACATAAATGTATCAGATTAACCTGTTGTACATCTTAACTTAGTGATATATGTCCATTATATATTAAAAAAAGAAAAATTTTTTTAAAAAGGTAAAGTTTAGAGATGTATTCTCTTTTTTACAGTAAAACTTGGATTGCAAGTAACTTGTTCTGCGAGTGTTCCACAAGATAAGCAAACATTTCTACTAATTTTAACTTGATAAACGAGCGGTGTCTTGCAATATGAGTAGTATGTGACACTGAATGTCACATGATCACAACTGAACCAATGGTACTTGAAATTCCCTTCGGTATACAAGTGCTTTGGATTACAAGCATGTTTCCAGAATTAATTATGCTTGCAAACCAAGGTTTTTCTGTATTTTGAGAGAGAGAGAGCAGGGGAGGGGCAGATGGAGAGGGAGAGAAAGAGAGAACCACAAGCAGGCTCCTCACTGCCAGCACAGAACCCGACATGGGGCTCAAACACATGAACCATGAGATCATGGCCTGAGCCAAAATCACGAGTTGGATGTTTAATGCACTGACCACTCAGGTGCCCTGAGATGTATTCTGTCAAGCATAAGTTTGCTATTTCAGAAAAACTTTTGAATCAGTACCAATAAAGCTAGACTCACATATATTTTACCCCTCAGACTCTCAGTTCCAAGTAAAAAATGAAATGAATACTTTCATACACAGCTAGAAACAATACGTGAAACAACAATTATCAAAATGGTAAAACACTAAAGTACCCTTACCTTAGACCTGATTGTTCATCACATCCTTCAAACGTAATCCAAAATGTGGGGAAATGTTATGCACAAAAATGTTCATCACAGTAGTGTTTTAATTCATGAATAATTAGAAAGCACCTATATGTGTCATAGTAGAGAAATAGGTAAATTACAGTGTATGTTGTATATATAACATATACAATTTTCTGTCCTTTTTTCCAAGTTACTATTATAACACAGGAATTTCCCAACATAACTCAAAGATCATAAAATCCATTTAGTGGCTGCATTGTATTTTCCTAATTATCTACACCATGGGCATATATAATTTTTATAGCTGGAAATAAAACCTTTAAAAAAAGATGAAATATCCTGCAAGTGGCTTTGTATTCAAATAAAAAGCTGGCCTTGCTCTTAGATGTAATAATGATGAACACTTAACTTTTTTGTAGTTTTGCAAGGGTGTTAGGGTTCTAAGTATGATGACCAATTTAAAATATTTTTAGAAATATTAGGAGGAGTAAATCACTTCATTTTATTCTCCACTAAGAAATCAGAATGTTAAAGAGCCAGTTCTCTAATGTTTTTAGGTTGAGTGAATCCGGGTGATAATTTTCTACATAGTCTTTCTCTCTATCACATTGGAGAACCATGTCAAAAATGTGGTAATGCAACCCTACTGATTACCAGCAGAGAATGATGTCTGTGTGATACTTTTCATCCTCTTCCATTTTCTCCCAGCCTCTGCCTACGTTTAACTAAAGCTTCATATGAAAATCTTATGCTAGAATGTGAAG
The DNA here is from genome assembly GCF_018350175.1 of Felis catus. NCBI lineage: Eukaryota > Metazoa > Chordata > Mammalia > Carnivora > Felidae > Felis > Felis catus. The sequence goes on from NC_058373.1 coordinate 65,539,889, forward strand.
AAACCTAAAGGAATAAAGGCTCACTTACACGTTTCCACTGGAGGAAATCCTTGAACTCCATCCTATGGTCCTTGCTGTAGCAAAGCACATAGGAACTTCAGTGGGAATTCTGCCAAGAGCAAGATGGTGAAGTGAGGCTCAGTGGTGTCAAATCAGATTAGTTCTGTCTGCGTTGGTCTTTCTTACTGAATGTTACACAGGATGGCATTCTTTTATTGTGTTTAACCACTTGTGGTTCAGTATATTTTTATCTTCACGGACAGCTAACTATGCAAAATTTGGTTCAATTGCCTTTTATAGAGGTGGTAAATTTAATTTATAGCATATATGTAATACACATGTTTGCAAAAAACCATATTGATCAAACCAGCTTCCTTTATTATCCTTAACATGCAGAGAGAATACATTTCTTAGCATTGACATGTTGTCTCACTCAAACAAAATGAAAGAATAACATTTAATAATATTCTGCATTTTAGAATGGTCCTTAAAATATCTTTGGTAACTTATGACAGTATTCTCATAGAGTTGTTTATGCCCAAGAGGTGTCCTCCCAGAACATTAACCAGTGAAGAGAAGTGAATGGCTAAGCAGTGTGTTTTACTAAACAGTCCATTTCACTCTATTGAAATGTTCACTCTGGGAAGAGTCCCATGATTTTGCAGATCATATTCCTTAGAAGCAGACCCAAAATAGAGGCAGGTGTCTATTAGGAATCGCTCTCCTGTACAGTACCTGTAAGGGAGTGAAGGGAGAAGAGGGAGATGTGAATTCTGATTAGACTATCATAGAGGCCCACCAGAGCTCCGAATCTGGGATAGCCCTTCAAAGATGTCCCAGCTTGAGGCAAAAGGTCCAGGCCTTTGTACCCCTGCCCTGACTTGCCATTGCATGGGAGCTGCCCCCAGACAAAGAGTAGTACCTGGGATAAGATGGTTGCCTTTGGAAGAAAACAAATCCTTGATTGAAATCAGCTGTGAGTCATCAGGCACCACACCTGGAAGCCAGGGAATGCGTGTCTTTTGTCCTAAAGGAGAAATCTGGGCAGCACACACCAACATCCACTACAGTCAACCTCTTTCACCACTCAGATTCACTTGCTTTGGACACTAAGCTTACCACCTCTGGCAATAGTTCCTCTAGGATTCTGGTTCATTTTTTTTCCTAAAGAAACTGTTCTTCGGAAGTTTGTGAGATGAGCTACAGCCTACTCTACAGCTAGTCTCATGGTCACAATTAATATTCACCATCTCCTTCCTTTGTTACCCATTCTAGACTTGCCTCACCCGCAGTTATCATCCCTACCAGTGGCTGGTTTACCAGTGGGGATGGGGGAGAGAGTGACCCAGCTTAGATCCCCATTTGTCAGGGGAGTGGAAAGCAGGAAAAATTGCGTGTTGAATTTATTATCATTTTTAAAAATTTTTTTGAAGTGTTATTTATTTATTTTGAGAAACAGAGAGCGAGTGGGGGAGGGGCAGAGAGAGAGAGAGAGAGAGAGAGAGAGAGAGAGAGAATCCCAAGCAGGCCCCACACTGCCAGCACAGAGCCCAATGTGGGGCTCGAACTCACGAACCGTGAGATCATGACCTGAGCAGAAACCAGGTCAGATACTTAAGCGACTGAGCCACCCAGGCACCCCGAATTTATTACAATTATTGCTATAAATTCATTCCTTCTCATGATTGTCAATTATGAATATATTTATTAGCATATGAATGCTTGTATAATTTTTTTCCAGTTTTATTGAGATATAGACATTCATCACCATATGAGTTTCTGGTATATAGCCTAAAGGTTGACTTAACCTGTATTGTGAAGTGATAACCACAATAAGTTTAGTTAATATCCATCTTCTTATATAGATACAATAAAAAGAGATGGGGAAAAAAAGAAAAAAGAATTCTCCTTGTGATGAGAACTCTTAGGATTTGCTCTCTTAACACCTTTCCTGTATATCCTACAGCCGTAGGATAAATCCTACAGATTTAGCCGTAGTCATTATGTTGTGCGTTGCATCCCTAGTACTTATTTATCTTATAACTGGAAGTTTGTGCCTTTTAACCACCTTCCTCCTGTTCCCTCTCCTCACCCCCATCTCTGGTAACCACACATCTGATCTCTTTTTTCTATGAGTTTGGGGTTTTCTTTTCTTTTTTAGATTCCACATATAAGTAAGATTCTGCAGTATTTGCCTTTCCCTGTCTGACTTACCTCAGCATAATGCCCTCAAGGTTGCCCTCCTCATTGCTGCAAATGGCAGGATTTCCCCATTTTTATGACTGAATAGTATTGCATTGTGGGTATATACCACAACTTCTTTAGCCATTATCTGTGGCTAGACACTTAGGTTGCTTCCATGACTTGCCTACTGTAAATAATGCTGCTGTGGACATGGGGGTGCAGGTATCTTTTTGAGTTCGTGTTTTCTTTGCCTACAGCAGATCCCCATCTTTGAGCCACTGATCACTATCCCCTTCCCAGGCTGATGCACTTGTCAAGGTTTATCATTAACATTGGACAGGAGAGTACCAAAGGGAGTGCTGAATGTATGTTTCCTGTAAGAGCATTTCAGGAATTTCCTGTAATTGTATAATGGCAGCCTTACCTCCTCCTAATAATAAGGGTCACTTACCCCTGCCAGGATAGTGACTCCTTGTTTTGATTCTGTTCTCCTGGCACAAAGATTGTGAAATGACCAGGTGGAATCATAATTTAAAGTTTAATGGGACGTTTACCATTTGCCTTTTGTGAATCAGGACCTCAAGACTTGCAGGGTTTGGGGGACAGGAAGCACAAATTTGAAAGTGGGTCACTGCACTGATGGTAAAAATATAAAGACTACTCCAACTTCTATTCTTGGTTTCCAGGCCTATGGTATTCTATCTTTTGAGTATACAGTAAACCTTGGTTTGCAAGCATAATTCGTTCTGGAAACATGCCTGTAACCAAAGCACTTGTATGTCAAAGTGAATTTTCCCATAAGAAATAATGGAAACGCAGATGATTCATTCCACGACCCAAAAATATTCATGTAAAAATGATTAAAATACTGTAATATTATATAAAATAATAAAGAAAACATAAAATATAAAGAAAAATAGCCTTCACTTACCTTTGAAAACCTTCGTGGCTGGTGTGAGGGAGACAAGAGAGAGGAGGTTACTGTGTAGGACGACTTTCACTGTCACTAACGGAATCACTGCTATCTGTTGGCTCCATGGAATCTTTTTCTGCGTGGAGGCCATTGAATATGCTCTCATGGATGTTGACTACAGTACAGTATTAATAAACTCTTGTCATACACTATATTTAATGTAACTGGCAATAAGGCAGCACAGCAAAGGGTCTATATCTACAGGCAGCCTGACCTAGAATGAAGCAAAGCATTCCTAAGCTTACTCTTGTATAGAAAAGCAAAGAACTGTCCATAGGTGCTTTGAAGTGACAAAAAATACATAGTGCCACTTTGGGGCACCTTCCAACCTTCTGAGAAATCACTTATTTCTGCCAAATCCCACAGCAAGAGATAGAAAGAAAGAGAGAGAAGAACCATTGGCTCAGTTGTGATCATGTGACTTCAGTGTCACATACTACTTATATCACAAGACATTACTCATTTATCAAGTTAAAATTTATTAGAAATGTTTGCTCATCTTGTGGAACACTCACAGAACAAGTTACTCATGATCCCAGGTTTTACTGTTTGGCCTTGCATCATAAAATGGCCATTGATTAGGGAAATTGCCTTATACTGTGTCATGAAGGATGGTGACTCCTCTTCTCAGGGTACCATCTACAAGCTGATGCCTTAGACATATCTTCCAAAAGCTGTTGCATTGCTTTATGGGCCAGCATTTTCTGGATGGTATGGAATAGGACCACTGAATCCCGTGGTTATGTGTCCACCGCACATAACTATGATCTGATACAGTGTGATGTGGAATCCTGTGTCAGAACAGTAAGTACTCTGTAGAGCTTCAGATAGCGGCACTGACTGTAAATGGATCCTTCCCTCATTAAGCCACCAAGAAGACCAGAGCCCTGGTTATTTGCATTGCTGGTATGACATTGAAGCTGGAAACCCCAGTAATGTATTCCCAGACTTCTTACCTATAGAAACTGAGATAACAAATGTGTGTTATTTTAAGCCACGAAATTTGTGGTAATTTGCAGTGCAATTTAGAAAACTAATACAGGCCCTGTGGACAAAAAAAAAACCAAAAAAGCAAAAAAAACGGCGTATCCAAATCTGAAACACTGTTTATTCTAGTCAGGATGAATTGTTGCTCTTCTAGGGTAGAAGAGATCTATTGTAATCAACTTGCTAACAAGTGGATAGTTGATCTCAAGAAACGGTTCTACTTTGAGGGTTTAGTTTTGGTCTCTGTTGTTTGCAGATTTGACATTTGGCAGTATAGTTCCTATATCAGCCTTGATGAATGCGGACAATGCTGCTGGGCCCATGCATAGTTCGAATTCCCAACACCATGGCTATTCTTTTGACATAACCATTGTGCCAGCACTTGGGTTACTAATAAAAGAGGTTGGTGGATGTTCACTGGCTTTGTTATGCCAACCATTTGGCCAGTTAGTACATCCTCCATGGTGGATGCTCTCTGGTAAGAATCAACATGCGATATAAAGACCTTCACTCTGTGTGGCCGTATTCATAAGTTCATAAAATGCCTCCTCTCCCAAACTTCTTGAGCCCGCCATTCTAATCCTTCCCCTTTTAGGACCTTGACCAAACATTCAAGCATTTTGCCACTGTCCATGAATCCATATATATTCCAAACTAGGACTTCTTTCTACACAAAGTGAATGACTAGATACATCATTTGAATTTCTATTAGGAACATTTCCTCTTATTACAGGCTTTAAGGGCAGCCCCCAAGTGGACTCTAGTACAGCAGCCGTCTATTTTTAGCATGCCCTCACATATTGAGCTCTGAACCAGACAGGTCCTCTTTCTTCTTGGTCAGCTAATGAAAAGTGTCATTCCTATGTAGGCTTCCATGTAAGCTAAGGAAGATGCACTGATAAAACAGTGGTGGGTGGATTCATGGGAATGATTCATCTGCTCAAGACCCTTGGTCATACTTTGGCTCTGCCAGTTCTTGACCAAAAATGTAGTACTTCCATTCTACACTGGATTGTTTTAGGCTCAGATCATGATGGGCAGGCATTGCTGGCCACTTAGTCATGTGGTGTCCAAGGGTCAGTATCAGGTCTGGTAGAATGCAAAAAGCAATTTTTCAAGTGGTGTGAAATTTTCTGCTGCAGAACATATAGTGCTTTCAGAACTCATGAGTTTGATATTATGATTTTCCTGTTGTGATTTGCCTTAAACTCCACACAACTTTTTCCACCACTGATAATTCTAATACCAGAAAGTCTGCCATACCATAAAGCCCAAAAAGAAGGGCTAGTTGCACTGCAGCCTAGACCTGCTGTGGAGCCCATTCCTATTCAGAGTCTTATTCCTACCTGGACATCTTCAGTGTAAGCTGGTAAGTGGGTTAGAGCAGTACTCACATGTATGGAGCATGTCGCCTCCAGAACCCAAAAGGACCTACTAGGAATTGTGAGATATGCAATATATAATTTTCCATTTGCTTTGAAGGAAATGTCCTGACATCTCTAGACCATTGGACCCCTAAAATCTTTTCTGAAATGGTGGACCCCAAAATCTTCACAAACTGTCTATCTTCCATCCTCTGGAGCACATGTGTCTTTGCAAGTCTTCCAACATACTTGCCATTTCTTGTTTATCTGGTTTAGATTAATATAATGTCATTGATGTAGTGGGCCAATGTGTTGCTCTGCATCATTCTCTGACAGTGCAGGTCCCTTTGGACTATATTATGACATGGGACCAATGTGGCTCTGGGGAAAGATTATAAATGTACATTGCTGTCCAGCCCATAGGAATGCAACTGCTCTATTGCATCTTCCAGATAGGAATTAAAACACATTCACCAGAGTAATAGGTACATACCCTGTACTAGAGGCCAGGTAAATCTGATCTAGCAAAGATACCACAATTGGTACAGCATTGCAATCACTTCTAGTTGGATGAATTTGCATTAGTCCGATGTCATCCTCCAGGATCAGTCTGGTATTTGTAATGGTTAGAACGCTGAATTAAATAAGGGTATGATAGGGCCCACCACCCCTTGTCCTTTAGGTCTTCCATGGTGGCACTGATTTTTGCCATTCACTCTGGTATATAATTGTTTTATTTGGTATTTATTTGGTTTTATTTGTCAGGGAGAAAAGGCCATTTGAAAGGCTTCCACTTGACCTTCTCTGTTATGATGATTCTAATCTCACAGATCAAGGAACAGATGTGGGGATTCTACCAAAAAGGAAGAAATATCTATTGCAAGTATATATGCTGAACTGAGAAAATTGGACACAGTGCACCAATTTTGAGCTGGTATCTGAGCCAGAACTTTTTGTATTTCCTAGCCTTAGATACCTTCATGGTAAGGGGGCCATAAATGATACTTTGAGTCTGGGTCAACAGCCCTCAAAATATCTGGGTATTAGCTTTCTCCAGTGAACAGCTACTCAAGTAAATGAGCCTGGAGCCCCTTTGGGAAAGGAATAAGAGAATCATTACTGTATGCACTTCTTATGGTACTGCAGGGTCCTCCCTCAGGAATTTGGGGTCTGAAAACTGGCTCAGTCCAGAAACTCGGCAAGAGCTCATGACTTACTATTGGAGTTGTTCTCATCATTATGGTTATCCACTCCTGTATCCCTCTGATTTTATAGACTGAGAATTCCCTTGTTAACTACCTATCTTGCCCTTAGTGATGTGGATTCTCTTACCATCTCTGTAGCTCTCTGCCAGGGAGGGTTCTCTGGCTGCTACACCACATTTGTCTTTCAGCATGATAATTGCACATACCTTGCTGCTGCTGATAAAATGCCACTATCTGGCCTCTGTTATATCTGTATCTTATCCCTATTATTATCAAGCAAACTGTGTCTATAACAGAATCTCCTACCATGAGCCCTGGTTTAAAGTAGATAGCCATTAAGCGTTTTAGTGTTACTCTTGTCCCCTTCACCAACTCACACCTTATTTAGGCCTTCCCTTGGAACACATTCAGGTGGCGGGTTTTGGCCTTACGTATATCTGCTATAGGACTCCCACTTCACTGGATCTTTTGATCCCTTCTACCATCATCCATGGCACTTTTTACTTCACGTGCTGTGGGCCCTCACTTCCTTTAAACTTCAAAGTACCATTATAGTAGCATATTAGCTTCTTCTCTTGGAGTCTTGACAGAGGGATACATCTTTATCACGAAACAGTGTTCCCTTATCAAAAAATTCTTCTTTCCAACTTTATGTTCTGCCCCCTTAATTCAACATCTTTTGGATCCAGTTTCCATACCTACTTTCCTGGGTCTCATATACATATAGGCTGGATCTTACAAAACCTCTGGTCCAACCCTTCACTAGCTGGAATGTGCTGTGCCTTAATCCTCATGATTGTTTTGGTAACCAGGAGGGGAGGTGAAAATAGGTTCTGAGGGAAGGGGCACCTGCTGTCTTACTGGTCAGGGGCCCCTGCATGTCTTCAAATAAGGGAAGAGCATTGGCTTTTGACAGGGAAAAGTGGGCCACTTCTGCAGGTTCAGAGAGTCAGGGAAGTTGGGGAATTCAGTATTTTGAAGGGTATTGACCCAACGTCCCTCTCCTTCCCGGTGAGGACCCTACCTTGGCAGAGACAACTTGGAGTTAAAAATTCAACCTTCTCTGGAGATGATCTACTTACATTGTTAAGTCCTGAGTCAGATCCTCAGCTTTTTCACTTTCCAGCTGCAGGAGACGGGAGTCTCTTTATATGCTGCCAAGGGGGCCCTCTGGCTTTTATACTTCACCTTAATTTGGTGATTAATCACGCTCAGCCTTTCATGTCTTCTCCAGTGCATGGATAGCTTGCAGTAAAAGCTATCCAATTCTGTAGTCCCTTAATTACTATTTACTCTGAAACTCTCAAGCACCTAAGATGTTACACTTTGCAATGCCTTCTCTTCTGTGGATCTCCCATCACAATTCAACATCAGGAAAAGTTTTAACAATTGCACCATTGCTACATACCACAGCTATTGATACCATATCTACCACCAGTGATGGAGTCCTAATTACCAGCCAGCCAGGAGATAATTCAACTCCAAAATCCCATGTCAGAGCCTGCCTTCTAGGATCATCCCGGTATCAACTGTCATAGGTTGGATTTCCTACAAAAAAAGAAACTCTAAGCCCGAAGTTTGTATACAGGTGGTTTATTGGGGTATGGTCTCAGTTATGATATGTGTAAGACTTGGTAGAGATGTTGAACTGTGATACAGTCACAACGGAGGCCTCAGCTTCAACCATGTGGTACCCTGAAGCTGGGCTGGTCCATCAGAAATCTCTCCAGTTGAGGCATGGTTTTGTCATTGGATTCAGGCTGGACCTGGGGAGGGTTGAAACTTTGGGGAAGATAATCTCCTTGGGCCAGCAGCAATTTCAAAGGAAGTGCTTGACTGTAAACAGTGGCAAGGAACACTCTGATCCCTGGGGAACGAATGAGTGCTTCTGTCTCAGTGAGGATCTGGTAAGTTAACCACATCCACTACATGTGTCAACACGGGGTAAAGGAGGCGGAGGAGTATTAGGTAATCAACTCTTGGTCAGCTGTTCTAATGTACAAAATGTAAACTCAGATAAATACAGAGCAACAAAGGATTCTAAACCCTACTTGGCCTCCAACTTCAGAAAGTGATACAAGACCCACCACGAAAGACAGAGAACACTCACCCAAACTTGGTCTTGTCCATCCTTGATGCGGCATCCTGGTCGTTTTTAGTCACATCCCTGCTGGGCAAGTGAGTGAGGAGGACTAGGATCCCAGACAAATAGGCAGGAAAATGGCTTTTTACTTAACAAATACTCTGGTCAGCTACTTTGCATATATCTGCATATTTTTTTTCTTAACACTTTTATTCATCCTGTAAAACTTTATTCAGCACTGCAAGCAGAATTTTAAAAACAAAACATTTAAAATAAACCACGAAGCTCTAAAATGTAAGAGGAAGATATGAAAATACCTAGCACAACGCATGAAATTCACAGTCCTATTCCTCTGTAATAAACTCTTACTAATCAGTTCAGAGCTTTATAAAACAATAGGAGTGGAATGACAATGCTGTCATTTGTATATTCTCCCTCAGTTCTCTAATGGAAAGCCTTTTTTTTTCTCTGCCAAGTCATTCCTGACAATGTTAATGATTCACTATAAAGCAGTTTCTGGGCTATGATTTGTGACATTCAGACTGGTTAGATGGGAGGGCTCGGCAGGTTTCTGGGGAGTGTTTTGGATGCAGAAATGCCTTGAAGATAGCACTTTATTATATTTAGGACAAGTATGACATCCCACTTCAAGGAAGAGGCCCCTATACATATTGAGAAGGGATTTCTATGGTTTAAGTGGGGAGGAGAAGGTGGGTTTAAAAGAATGCGTCTGTGTGTTTTTTGAGGCGACATAAAGATAGGAAGCAGAGAAATGGAGGCAGGAGGCAGAAGGATTATGGATAATGGAAGAATTTTGCCTGAGGGTATATGCCTGCTTTGCCTATTCCTGTATAACTAGAATATTTATAATTCAAATACTTATCTTTAATAATTAAAAACCAAGGAATATTAAAGACAAAAGGTAGAGAATATTATGTACACATGTGTAGGCATCATGCATTAAATCCCCACCCTTGCAAAATACAGCAAGAGGTAGCTTTAAAAGGAGGTTAAAAAGTGAATATTTTAAAATGTCTTGAAAACAGAATTTCTAATTCACTCCAATTCTGCCAGGAGTGATACCCTTACTTCTGATTTCTACACACGCTATCAGTCATGGGGATAGGCACTAAAAATATCCAGCGTGGTGGTTTGACATCAGCACATCAACAATTAAAAAGTGGATACAAATATTTCAGGTTTTCAAAACTGCAAGGTTTTCCTCCAGATTTATGAAAACATTGGATTTGCACAGGAAAGGGAAAAGTCATTTTCAGTTGTTTTCACAGAATATTTAGTTGCACAGTCTATGTAAACTACTAGTTACAATGGAATGTAATATTCTACGACCGCCAGAAACTCTCTCTGATCTTCTGCCTCTTCTCAGACAGCAAAGAAACAAAGAAAAACAGCCCTTGCTGTGGATGGAGAAGAGTGTTTGAAAAGAGAAAGAGACCTCAACTGTGCCCCCCGGTATTATAAAGCTGTCAATTATAACCATGATTACAATGAAAATACTGAAATAAAAAAAATTATTTAAGGAAGGGAAAAAAGGCCAACTGCATTTAAAGAGAAAAAAAGAGAGAGAAAGAACCACCGAAAAATACATTGTTCAATTTCAGCCTAGCAATTCTAAAGTAAATGAAAAATAATACAAACTAATGGAGCTCAGTTGTTTATATTACAGTCACAGAAAAAACAGAAGGCTTAGCAGCCAAAATATGAACAAATTAAGACACTGGGTGAAATGATCAGGTGTCATTGTTTTTGAAGAATGTGGCCTCTGTGGCACCGAGTTTCAACTCCTATATGGATCAGAGGTGTTACTATTTACACCTTTGCTAATTATGGCAAGGAAGAGATTAATGAAAAAGTAAATGCCCCTATCTTTTTACCTCCCCATCACACCAAGTAATTCCTAGTTGAACGTTAACTCAAGCTGACAATAATATGTTAGGGTGAAAAAGTAAGGAGGGGGACCCACAGATCTTTGTAGGCATAAAAAGAATGGTGATAATCAATGGCTAAGCATTGATTACAGTTTGCAATAAAAGTAAAAGATACAGTTAAGAGTCATTTTGTAAAATAGTCCATTTTTAGAACCGGGACTAGGCCTGGCTGCTGCCTGTACTTCATGTACTGATGATCTCAGGCAGAGCATCTTTCATCCCCCGGGGAGGCTGCCGCTCCTGTGCAACTGGAAACAACAGGGTATTGTTGACCGTAGCATCATCATCAAACCCAATATTCACCAAAAGACGTTGTGGGGTTCCAGCTGGGATTAACAGATCAGAAGAAAACAATGATATACTGAATAGTAAATTTGGTGAAGTGAGCAAATAAAAAATCTTCTTCAAGGGGATCTTGTAAATTGAAAAGACATTTCCCAAGAATTACTGTATGTTGCCATGGCCAAAGATGGGAAGTTTGAATGAAAACTTCTCCAGATTCAGACTACCTACAGATCTGCAGGATTTTGAAACACGGCAGTTGTCTGGATCATCTGATAGTTGTCTTGTGCTCAGTATGTTTGTAGGCTCACAGAAAGGGGCCCTTATCTACTTCCACTCTTGCTGTTTGTCTTACATCCTTATTAGCTTTCCACAAAGTGCAATCATAATTAAATTCTAAAGCAAAGGATGAAGTCACCCGAATCATCATCCAACTAACGGCAAATGATGATGGTAAGAATGACAATGTTACTCTGCACTTCTTTAATTCTGGTTCGGCAGCATTTAACTCCCTGACCTCCTGCAGTTGTCAGTGCCACAGGCTGCTTAAATGCTGTGCAAAAGCATTTCTGCTTTATTTGTTCTAAATTTACTGGTTATTAATTTCACAGTGTGACCTCCCATTCGCCTATTACTTGGCAGATTTCACTCTAGCCTTCAAGAAGCTAAAGATTTCCATCAAACTACTTTCTATTTCTCTGGGTTTTTCTGGCTTTTCTGGTTTTTCTGGTTCATGCAGTATAAATATCCATAGTACTTAGAAATTTATTTCATTCTTTTTTTTTTTAATTTTTTTTTCAACGTTTATTTATTTTTGGGACAGAGAGAGACAGAGCATGAATGGGGGAGGGGCAGAGAGAGAGGGAGACACAGAATCGGATACAGGCTCCAGGCTCTGAGCCATCAGCCCAGAGCCCCACGCGGGGCTCGAACTCACGGACCGCGAGATCGTGACTTGGCCGAAGTCGGACGCTTAACCGACTGCGCCACCCAGTCGCCCCTCATTCTTTTCTTTTAATAAACGCTTGCATTTTCTCAACCCCTTTCTCACTTTCTCACAGATCTCAAAAAAAAAAACCCAAAAAACAAAACAACCCCGCTTTTTTTGCTGCAAAGGTTGTATAAGTGAATTGTCTTCATGTTTTGAGTAATTTAAAGCTTTTATTTGATATTTCTCTCATTCACACAAAGTGGGGGGTAGGGAATAACCTCTGTTACACTAGGAATAGAAAGACAGTGGCAATGTAAATTCACATAGCCGAAGGGTTTCTTTGGTTTCCTCCATCTTTCTCTTGGAGTTGGGAACCTTCCGCTTAGAATTCAGAGGGAAAACTGTCCATTTACTGCTGATCCACCGAACTTGGTGAAATTTTTGGCTTTCGTATCAGGAAGTGTATGTATATTGCAACTCAGGGTCTTAACAGTCTTCTGTATATGAATGTATGAATCTATACACTGGATGGTCTTGGGTAATTTCAGGCTCTGGAGATTGTGTGGCATCTGATGTCTTTTTGAGCAGCTGCACCTTTCTTCTAAGAAAACGAACCCTCCGTACTGACAGCCCAATCCTAAAAGAGCGCACCATTCCAGCTCCATCATATTTACCTCCTCATACTCCATCCACACAGGTTATAGGGGGTTTGTATGAGAGCTGTTTCAGAAGAATGGTAAAAACTAGAAAACAGATAAAAGGTGCAGAAAAATAATGAGTAAAGGTAGTTCCAGATCAGATATTCAAAAATGTAAATATTGCAAACAGGAGAGTCAAGTCACTGCTTTAGCAACATAGAGAAAGCCTTTATTTGTTAGAGTATCATACAAACTGAGACAGAGAAAGAGGGAAGATAGATGGTACTAAACAGCTAGAGGGTAAATGAGGGACCAAGTGCCTGCAGAGCCTGAGGAGACCTGCACTCCTTTCTTGAAGAGCCTATCTTTGCTCCAGTAACTTTCTTAAGATTTCTTGGAACTCTGTGCTCTGAACCTTAACGTATAACATTGATAGCAATGAATTTTATATTAAAACATTTATTTCAGATATTTTTATCTTAGAAATGAAACAGGCACATGCCACATACTCCATGTACATATATGTCATTAATATTGTAAGAAGCAGGCAAAATAGGATAAAGGTATCTGTGCCCCATATAATGCATATTCCTCAAAGGGCACATCAGCAAAGTCTTATTTCTGTGAAAGGATTACATGTAAGTGGTTTTGATTTTCCAAACTCATTTATAGCTGTTATTTCATATTCTCACTATGTCGTAGAGTTGGATTACTGTTTTTCCCCAATTTCTACAAAGTTGGACAGGAGGTAAGGCAGCCTGAAGGCGGCTAAAGCAGGAAAAAGTTTAAGGTAATAAAGATGGCACCAGGTTCTGTAAAATAGGATGGCCCAATCCTCCCCTCCTCTGCACTAGATGATTCTTTGTCTTGCAAACTTCATGCTAAGTAGTGTAATTTTACATTAAGCAAATCAAAATGGCACAAATATGCCATCTTCTTTCCAAACATACCATGAAGACTATTTAATAGATTGCTAGAAGCAGCTTCTTCAAGTTCCCAGGATTTCTGTTGGAAACAAATAAGAATGAATAGAGACATTGGTAAGATTCTGGCACATTAGGATTATTCTCAAATTGACGGATGGACTATAAATAATAAGCAACTATTAGTAATGCATCATTAGATTGGGGACAGTGGGGTTCTGTAGGGATAGGTTTGGGACCAGTACTAAATGAAATGTCCAAATTAATGCCCTGATGGGAAAAGTAAATAGCTGTGAGCATACCATACCAAAATTGAAAGAAGTGCAAGCACATTGGAAGATCTTAGGTGGAAAATTTTAAATGGAATGAGATTTAATTTAGATAAATCTATAATAAGTTGCTCATGGGAAAGTAATTCCCATTTGAGTAATAACAAGCAAAATTCTCTTAAAAGACCAGTAAAGTAGAAAAAGGATTGAGTGTAGTGGTTAATATTTTCTGAGCATTAACAATGAACAAATCACTGGGGAAATATTTTGAGTTAAAACCATTTCTCCAGAATTTTACTATTTTAAAACGAACTATAAATTTTAGTTCCAAACTATTGTTGTTTCGTGTTCACTGGTTTGTTAAAATAAATGACTGGTGTTCACATCCATGACTTCAAACCATCTGATCAGTAGTTCCACCTTTATTTGATGCCTGGAGTTCAGAACAAATGATCCTAAAGGTTGATAAGATCAACTCTTGCAAAAGTCCAAACAGACCCATCGCACTTAAATTCCTCCACTTCAAAACAGAAAGCAAAGAGCAGTAAACTGGTTCCAAGAGAGAGGAGACTGGTTTCAGCTCTGGTAGTATCAATCACAAATAAATGGCAAATGCACAATTGTAAACTTGGAGGCAGTTGGTATTGCTTTAAAAAAAAAAATCCAGTACACACAGCTCACAAAAGATGCTCAATAATCGTAACGCAGTCAAATTAAAATTAAGAAAATTTGATCTGATTATTTTGCAATTTTGAAAAAAAAATGAAAATTAAACTTTAGCACCATGCCATGAAGACATGTGCCAACAAGCCCATTTCTTTCCTCCTTGCCCACAGAGCCATTTACTGGTTATTATGCCAGCATGGCCTTGGATTCTGCCCAAGGTGGAGGTCCAAACATGAAAATTGAACAGTAGCTAATTCAATAAACTTATAAATTAAGTTAGTATATTCTTAAAAATGATCCACTTGCCAAATTTCAGTTTATTTTTATTATATAGTAATTATGACTATGTAAACCAAATAGGTTTTTAAGATTTTCTCTTCTTTCTATGCATTAATAGAAATGCATAGAATTGCTATAGAATTCTGTGACTAAGTATGAAACTCCCCAGAATGGAGAAGAGCCATGTCTCTAAGCCAAGATTGCAGTGAGTGATTCTTGAAGCACACAGAAGGGGGATCAGCACTATAGGGCAAAGAGCTTTAATCAGTGAATAATCCATAGAACAAGCTGTCATGGAACAAGGTTTAACAATTCCTAGCTGTACTTATTTAAAGTTTTCATTCTTGGTACAAAATTTAGATGATGAAAAAAATGGGAATATTTACATTTTTACATAATACACTTATGTAAGTTAATGATAAATAATTATTTTTCTCCATTGTTCAGAGCTCCAAAAAGTACTGGGGCTAAAATGTATCGTTTGAAATTTTCATGAAAAACTGGATAATGTTATTTAATTTTTTAGTGTTTATTTATTTTGGGAGAGAGAGACAGAGAGGGAAAGAGGGGGAAAGAGACACCATGAGTAGGGGAAGGGCAGACAGAAAGAGGAAGAGAGAAAGAATCCCAAATAGGTTCCACATTCAGCATGGAGCCTGACGTGGCGCTCCATCTCATGACCACGAGACCATGACCTGAGCTGAACTCAAGAGTCGGATGCTTAACTGACTGAGCCACCCAGGCTCCCTGTTAACAATATTTAATTACTCTCTAATACTGGCCCTCTTTCTGATGTCAGTGAACAAAATTTACCAATATCCAATTTCTCAGAATTTTCATGGGCAAAAAATGACTTTAATTTTAAGAAGTTGAAGATGGTGCAATAGTGACATTGTTTTGGATGTCATCTGTTTACTGCAGTGAAACTGGACTCTTGGACAATTTTCATTGATCCAGCTCAGCCCAAATTCTTGGTATCTCAGTTGTAATTGTAATTATTCCTGGATAATGCTTCTGGCTATCAAACTGTGTGAATGTCTGGGTTAAATGTTCCTATCCAGAGAGTTAGTTCTAATTTTGCGGAGATACCCCTCAGTTAGAAAAAGAGAGCCTTGCAGAAAATGTGCTTATCAATAGGTTTCCAGAAATTACTTTCTTCTTTAAATTCCATTGTAATGTCAGAAATATACTGTGCTGTTGAGATAGATATATGCCATTTATTTCAAGATAAATATTTTGGTGTGGCAGTTTGCTTGCTTTTGAGGACAGTTAGTATACCTTGAGGTGATAGTCTCCAGGTGCCAATTCTGTTTCAGGCACTATCTGAGAAAATGCTATGACGATGGCACCCCCAGTTGAAGCAGTGACAATGTCACATCATTGTCCTGCTGATATTGTGTCTCTACTCCATGTACAATAGACTCCTTACACTGAAGGAAACAGAAGCCTCCAAATAAAAAAAAGTGACCACAGCCAAGCATCTGTGGGTTGCAGATTCTTCATCTTTAAACATTTCTCACCTATTTGTAAGTTTAGTCATTAAAAATAGTTTGCACTGTGGGGCTCACCTATGATTCTGTGTACATACCTGTCATTTACATTGTTCCCTCTACTATTTCAAAGAATAGTGTGACATGAGAGCCTTTGATAATACTTGAAGCTAATTTCCAAAAAGAAAGAGAATGCTAAAATGAGGTCATCAAACTATATTTGAAAGTAGCCCACAATATAAAAAATACAGTTTCAAGATCTGTTCCAAAGAAAGCCACATTAGGAAGTAGTGGCATGGAGTGTGGGCAGGGGGTAATATAATTCACATCTCCTGTTATGCAAATTGTTATATACTGTTATACTGTGTAGATACAAAATAAAAACACATGCAAAACACACTTGTAGAATTAGGTATATCTCCTCAAACTTTTGTTAGGAGCTCCTTCACACTCAAGATGACACTGAACAGACATATTGATATATGCCAGTCAGCCACTGGATGTAAAGGTCACACAAAAAAAGTGATGATCCAGTGTACAAATATGACTATGGGCAGTCCCTCGAAGACATGTTTTCTTGAATCCTAAGAAATCTAGTTTAAAAATGTTATGTATCTGGGGCACCTGGGTGGCTCAGTCAGTTAAGCATCTGACTTCAGCTCAGGTCATGATCTCACAGCTCGTGGGTTCAAGCCCCACATCGGGCTCTATGCTGACAGCTTAGAACCTGGAGCCTGCTTCGGATTCTGTGTGTCCCCCTCTCTCTGCCCCTCCCCCGCTCGTACTCTGCCTCTCACTCCCTCTCAAAAGTAAATAAAACATTAAAAATTAAAAAAATAAAATAAAAATGTTATGTATCTCCCAGTGTTCAATATTAAATTCAGGAACACATGAAAAAATACTAAAAATATGGACCAGAACTATTGCTTCACAACATCATGATTAGTAAAATACATATCTCTAAGTCTAAGTTAAGTTACTTTCTTAAATTAATAGAAAACGGATTGCTTTGCGCAAACCTCGATCATGCATCTTGCAATGTAGTGGTTGACTACAGGTCTTGGGCTTGGTGGGTTATATTTCCCCGGAGTAGAAAGTATTTATACTCTTAAGAAAAGTATCTCTACAGTGTCATTCAGTGCAAGGTGTTTTTTTTTTTTTCATGATCCATCTATCTGAACCTTCTCAGTGTGACTCCAAAGTCTTCTTTCTTTACCCTCATTCTCTGTTGTAATATGAACAGCCTAGACAGATCCAAGGAAGTCATAAAATCAGGCAGTAAGATGTAATGCATCAGAGATACTTCTTTATATATTATAGACTTTTGAAGATTCATTAACTAAGATGATCATGTGAGAGTGAATAACACAAGACCTGACACAGAGTCAGGCCCTCAATAAAATGTTCATTTATTTCCTTCATCTGTTCCCACCCTCCTTCATTCAGTCTTTCTCTCCCTTGCTAGCCATCATCTTGTTTCTGCATCACTACATTATAGGAGGCAGTCTAATCTCCTGGTTATGGCAATGGATGTGATCATTATCAGCCTCAGCTGTGGAATTTGGGATACATGTAGCATCTGGGCTCCACTTTCTCTAGTTGTTCATTGTCTGATCCACTGTTTGCAAAGGGAAGTTGCAAGAATCAATAGCATGATAGTAAGGCTTTTCCCTCTTCATATTCTTTGGGGTTTTGTGACCTTTAAATATTTCATATATTAAATAAATATATGCTTCCTCAGAATCCACAATAAGGCCTATGAAAGTATACAATACAGCTCAAGGGTAAGTTCACATCATATAATACCTATTGTATATACAGTTTAGGAAGTTGTATGTAAGAAAAACTTGCCAATGCTAACTTAGGTCCAACAGTGAATGTATCTGCAGGATAAGAAGGAAATCATGACAAATTACAAAGCTTAAAGGATGACAAGTACCACAAACCCCACAAAGTCCAGAAAAATAATATAATGTTTCTACTCATTAACTGTCTGACATCTCCTCTGCAGTGCCACTTTTTGGCTGCAGACTTCTCCATATGACAATAATTTCATAATAGAAGAGAAAGATAATGCATTCTTTCATATAGCATGGTTATCAAAAATGTTTTTTTCTTAGTTTAGTAAAGCTTTGGTCCATTTTTCTCTGTCAGTGGAAATTTTGATGTGTTGCATCATCTTGAACCACCAGACTCCACCAGGAGAAGGCATGTTGAGCAAGCTAAAACAAAACCCCATACATTAGGATGCAGAAACAGGTGACTTCACACGGTCAACCTCATTGTTCAGAGTCTTATCACAGGCTTATGTCTAGAGTATAAATTGTCTTTTGCATAATTCATATCATCATAGAAAACAAATATGCCTTATTTTATAATTGTATAAGCTGCTTAATCAAGTGTAGTCTGTTTTGACCAGGTTTCAATGAGAATTGAATTCTGCACTTATTATTTTACACATCTGAGAATTGGAAGAATATCCCACAAACTAGTTCTGGCTCTTTACAGTACTCAGGGTAGCCATTCTTACCCTAGGATAACTAGAAAAAAAAACTATATGTGAAAACAACTTTGAAATACAAAACTAACCACCTAAACCGAAACCAAGTGTATAACAATCTGAAATTTCTTTTTAGCCAGATCCACCAAAATGCTAATCTAACACCACCTGACATGAAGGAAGGTGTGACTTGGGGGGAGTCAGAATGGAAACAGAGAGCAGTCATAACTGATTACAATTAAAATCATTTAATTTGGCAAATTTTCCAGAAGCATATGACCATGGGAACACATCACTTGAGCACCTTCCATGGAAGGAGTCCACATATGTGTAGGAGCTGGAAGTGGGAAGCTTCATTGACTTCATGGTGAATCTGCCTCCAGTACAATGGTGAAAAGAAAAAGATTTGGGGTCAGACTTACACCAAGGTTTCAGTCCCTTTCTGGTTGTGTGACATTCGCCAAGTCCCTGAGCCAATCTAAGCCTCAGTGTCCTCACCTGGAAATGGATATGACAAAACTTGCCTTCTATGACTGTTATGTTTAAATGTAAATTTATGTACATAAGTTTCATATTCTAAGAACTCAATAATTGGTAGCTATGTTAATTCAATAACACATCTTTTCACTAGATTCAATGTTCAGAATTTGTCACCCCTTACAAGATAACCTCTGCACTATTGCCTACAATAAACCTTAAGTTTCCAGCAGCTGTCATCCTACATCTGTTTATTTATTCTCCTATCCAAGAACATGCTTATCTTTCTCTCACGTTCTAATCCAAAGCCTATGTATCTTTCCCGAGGCAGCTGAGATGTTACCTGTTCTTTCCAGTTTTTCAGATTTTTCAGCACTTGCTGTTGAGTTTATTCTTTGAAGGTTATCGCAGCACTGTCCAATAGAAATATAAGGTGGGCGGCACCTGCAATTTTGAGCTTTATGTGGCTAGGCTAAAAAAACTAAAATTATTAAAACCAGGTGAAATTCATTTTGATAATATTTTTACCTAACCCAACATATCCAAAATAGTACTTCAACATGTAATTAATATTTTAAAATTATTAATGATATTACATTCTCTTTTTCATATTATGTCTTCAAAATCCAGTGTGTATTTTCAGTTCATAGCATTTTGTGTTCACAGTAGCCACAGTTCCAAGTACCTGATAGCCACAGCTATCTAGTAGCTGCCATATTGGATAACATATGTGTATAGTGTGAATAGTTTGCACCATACTGTTTTATATATAATTACGGAGTGTCAGTATGTTTGCTGGTGTTTCCTAGGTATCAGTCCTTTCGCAGCTAGTTGGTAGGCTCTTTGAAGAACCTTCGAGTTCTGTATCTCCGGGTTGCAGTGACCAAACACAGTGGTCATTGAGTAAAGGTTTGCCGCTGAACGGTTTGGATGCATTTAGAAATCCTAGAAGGGAAAATGCAACAGACAATGCGATTTCTTTCCATTTGTACTACTTTCATCACTCTGTGTTGTTTATCCCAGGATGTAAATTCTCAGAGTGTGTGGAATAATGCCATTTGAAGACAGGTATTAATAAATCTGCTCTGGCACTAGTGTAAATAATGCAAGAGGCAAAAACAAGAGGGAATATTGCATGTGGTAATACTTTTCTTATGGAATAAATAGATTAAAGTGCTTCTAGGTATGAATGAAGAGCAATATAATCTCACCACCACACGTAAAAGTAGGGCTCCAGGTTTTTAAATGTTTACTTCCCAATGATCAAAAAATAGTAGTTCGCTTTTGATTTGCAACTCTGCTGTTGAAGTAGAGGCTGCTTTCAAGAAACAACCAATGGCATACCACATCTACTGTACTATGTGATACTCAGCTCTTTCCGCAGACCTTTGACACTATGACCTGGTAGAGAATTTGTCACATTTCTGGCCTGGGCATTTAAAAAAAAAAATAGATAAGAATCAAATTATACAGCACAAATACAGAAGACTTCAAGACCATATAAACTCACATTTCAGTAACACTATAGATTCAGATAGAAGCTACATTTCCAACCATAGTCTCTGTTTCTTATAGGGATACAAGAAAACAGTTTATAATATGGAAAGCCATTCCAAGTTACAACGAAAGGAGCAGAGATTTTAAAATGTATGACTCGTAGAGTCACTTAAAATCCTGGAAAAGGGCATTTTGTCATATTATCTAAAAGAAGAGCAACAAACAAAAACTTAAAATATATCCTTAAAATATGTCCTGATCATTAAGTTGACAGCAATCAGCACTTTCCATGTTATATTACATTATTTGACTGAAAATGTGTTTTCTCATGTCTTTTTCTGTATACAACAAAGGTAAAGCAGAGTAGAACACTGCAAAGAATTTACATCCACTTTCATGTTGAAAAGCTGCTTCTCGGGGCGCCTGGGTGGCGCAGTCGGTTAAGCGTCCGACACCAGCCAGGTCACGATCTCGCGGTCCGTGGGTTCGAGCCCCGCGTCAGGCTCTGGGCTGATGGCTCGGAGCCTGGAGCCTGTTTCCGATTCTGTGTCTCCCTCTCTCTCTGCCCCTCCCCCGTTCATGCTCTGTCTCTCTCTGTCCCACAAATAAATAAACGTTGAAAAAAAATTAAAAAAAAAAAAAAGAAAAGCTGCTTCTCAAACATATCTCACAAAATATGTCCACAGACGCAACTAAAGACAACTTTTAATTCTCTATGTTGGAGCATTTCCTTTAATTTTCTAATTTTCAGCT
Source organism: Felis catus (assembly GCF_018350175.1). Taxonomy (NCBI): domain Eukaryota; kingdom Metazoa; phylum Chordata; class Mammalia; order Carnivora; family Felidae; genus Felis; species Felis catus. The sequence continues at coordinate 65,561,339 of NC_058373.1, forward strand.
TTCCTGCCAAAATTCCAACAAAAGTTTTGAGCAGATTTTATTTTCTTCATCATTCCTTTCTGCTGATCAGAGATACTTCTTCTTTCTCTAAATTCCCTGAGCAAGTTCTGTATGGACACAAACTTGGTATTTACCATAATCTTCTATTCATTATGGTTCTTTTTCAACATGCCTATACCTGAGCTCTATGATACAGTTATAAGTTTCTTGAAGTCATAGGCTGTGTCTTATTCATCTGTAGCTCTCAGGAGGGCCTTGGATAGAAGAAACATTCAGTAAGTGTGCTCGAAATCATGATAATTTTGATCATGATTTACGGGAATGTTACAGAAGACCAATGACATGTTATAGCAATGTCAGCCATTATGAATGCACAGTCACATTTTTATATTCCAATTCCATTCCTTGACCATCTTTTTAAATAAATGTGCCTAGTGTTTCATCAGCATTTTCTTTCCAAAAACCCAAGTTGAATGTATTTTTAAAAATTGAAATAAAAACTTTAAAAGTCTAATTATATTCTAGCATCAAAGCTTTTTCTCCCTTACAGTTATATTTTAAGTGTTTTTTAGTGTTTTTAGTGTCTAGCCATAGTTAAGATTCCAGTTTACAAATACATATCTACTGTGGGTTTTTTCCAAATTTAATAATATCCTGAAACCTAATTTTGTGTATTGGATTCATTTAAAATGTGGTTGCTACTCAACAATTTTGGAGGAAAGTAAATTACATCAGACGTCACATTTAAACTAAACCCAGAAGTTAAAACTCTCTATAAATAAGAAAAACAGAAAGACTTCAAATAAGGAGCATGAAAGCCAAAGGAAGTTAATGTGCAGCACAAAGTCATTTGGCCTCGTGAACACCCTGCCCATTGGATTCAGCTGTAAGAAAATGGAGCATGTGAAATGCACAGGGGGCAATGCAAGTATATGGGCTTACTGATGCCAGACTACAGTAGTGGCTCAAGAGTAAGAGGCCATTGATGAGAAGAAGGTTTGGATTAACTGTGGCCTTGAAGTTACCCCTGGAAAGTGAGTAACATTCAGTTATGAGAGGTGCATTAACCTCTTCAGACCACTAGGGTTCAAAGTGTTCCATAAGGGGTAATTTATTAAATGGGTCCTAATTGCTTGGTAATGTACCTTCCAAAAGTCACTCTCTGTGCTATGATTAGGCCTGGGATTTGCCAAGTGCTGTCATTCTCTTTGTAACTCCATAATGGAACTCTAGGATGTGGGAAGCAGATCCATTGAACAGCTATATATCTAATCGGGGTTCAGAGTCTTACCAACAGAGCCAGGCAGCCTTTCATTTAATTGTCCAGTGTGTAAACACAGAGATACAAAATTGATACACCTCGTAGTAAAATACACCCTTTACCAAGTACATATACATTTTAATAGAAAAAGGGTAACTTTTTTTTTTAATTAGCAAAGGTTGACACATTTTTAAGGTTTGTACATTTATTCCATTTCATTAGATTCTCTGTTAAATGTATAAAAATAACCCTGTTTTGTTTTCATCATCTACAAATAAACGTTCTTTTGCCCTCTTTGTTTCAGATGAAGGGCAGGCAACATGACTGACTTTTTGGGTTCCAACAAAAAACAGTGTCGGTTTTACCAGCCCATCGACTGGTATCACAGATACACACCAGGACTACTTTGGCCCTAGTTTTGTTAATTAGCAAGGCCAGCAGAGGGAGTGCAAGAGCATTGTTACAAAAACAAAATAAAATAAAAAAAAATAAAATAATGACAGTGATAATTAGAAGTAGAAAATCTGACATTAAACTACAGAGTATCATATGACGGAATCTAAATATAGAAGCAGCATTGGTACCATCATATAGGTAACATGCTAGAACCAAAGAGACAGGCTGCTAGTCACTGTCATAGTCTTGTATTTGTGAGCTCCTGAATAAAGCTGTGCCTCACTCTTTCAGTCTTGAAAATGGCTGCTACAGTAGCTTCTATTAAGATGGGAAAGGCTTATACAGAGAAAGAACAGATACCATATGTTTTCACTCTTATGTGGATCCTGAGAAACTTAACAGAAACCCATGGGGGAGGGGAAGAAAAAAAAATGAGGTTAGATTGGGAGAGAGCCAAAGCATGAGAGACTCTCAAAAACTGAGAACAAACTGAGGGTTGATGGGAGGGTGGGAGGGAGGGAAGGGTAGGTGATGGGCATTGAAGAGGGCATCTTTTGGGATGAGCACTGGGTGTTGTATGGAAACCAATTTGACAATAAATTTCATATATTAAAAATAAATAAATATATTCTATATGGTTGCTAAAAAAAAGATAGGAAAGGCTTTTGTTTTCCTTAGAAAAGAATTATTACTTACATATTGGGGAATTATTGTCACAAGAAAGAAGCTGGTGTCTGTTCTATCAGAACTCTGAGTCACTTCTTAGTTCTGACCATGAGTGAAAAACACCTTGGTCATATACCCTAATGCGGTGAGAACAGGGGTTTGATTCGATCATGGGGGTTAGACACATTTTTTAACATGAATAAATAAAAATGATTAGGTTTTAGAGTAGCATGGGGATGCCTTTTCATCAGAGAGAAATTATGTATTCCAATCCCATACTTCGTTTTACAACTCCTGTTCCAGACCATTTAAGGAAGTTACACATTTTCCAAACATATTTTCAGACTATTTGTTACAACAGAGTTCTTTTCAAATCCACTGCTTGATGGTTTATAGTTATTTAGAACCCCAATTTTACCCTTAAGGGAATGTGCTGGAGTTGTATTTTCCAGAAGTCTTCAGTGGTGTTTCTTATGAGATCATTTGTGTGGCCCTCATAACCACTTTTCTCCGAAAGGCATCTTTGACAAAATGATAACCAAAACAAGCCAGCCTTTATGCCATACTAAGCTAAATAAAACCTTTCTTTGTTCTAGAAGTTTGGGATAATCTCGAGGATAGTGCAACTTGCCTGGAAGTTTACCAGGAAAATAGTTTGGAAAGTAAATATTCACTTCTGCTTTCTCCAGTAGATGTCACTTTCTGTACATAGGATATCAAGATATATAAGATGCACAGTATTCCTTACAATGATGTAAAAAATAACTTTGGGTTCCAGCCACATGTAACAATTTTTTAGTCTTTTATTGGTATTTTCTAGTGTTAGGAAACTTAAGGAATACTAAAGGCAAAATGAATGCTATTAATTAACTGTCTTGCCATATTTCCATCTAGTCTTAGCGATGGCCATTAAGCATACATAGCACATGATGCAGTAATGTTAGTGCATTTTCAACAGTTAACGAAAGCTAAGCATTATTCCACATCACAGCATAAAATTAATTTGCCAAAAACAAACATGGTTCCTGAGTAAATAAGCAGTCATTAATAATATGCTACATACTTACCAAGAATCTAATTAAATATGAGTTCACATGACCTATTATGATTTCAAGAGTTTTTCTTCCTGTGTCCTCTACATCATTTTGATATTCACATCGGCCTTCATATGTCCTAGAAAAAAATTTTTAGTTCTCCAAAGTGTTTCAGTATATATATAGCAAGAGATATCAGCCCTGGAAGGAGAGAGAGAGAGAGAGAGAGAGAGAGAGTGCAATAGAGAGAGAGGAAGAAAAGGAAAGGAAAGGAAAGGAAAAGAGAAAAACAATTACAAACCTTAAAAATAGCATTTTTATGGCATCCACATGTACAAGAATGAAAATCAAATGATGGAAGAATATTAATAGTTAGAATTAAATTAATTCTTCCTAAAATACTTCCAAAATGCTCTTTGCATTTCTAAACATAAGCCTCATTATGCTGTTCTATTTGTATTTCAGCACAGTTGAATTTTATATTTGAGTTGTTTTAATAGATGACTTTGAAATGACAGAGGAGTGTACATTTTTGTTTCTTATTGATCGAAGCAAGATTTTGCTTGTAGCTACTATAACTTGAAATAATAGGAAAGGCTGCAGAGGCTTTTTAAAATGTTGATGTCTGGGTCACATCTGATTTCGTTGTTGTATTGACAAATGTGATTTGATAATTGCCAAATTAAGCTCCAGAGAAAATTAGTTAAACAACTACTTTTATTTTTAGATGCTTCAAACAAAAGATATGAAGTTTGGTAGCAAATAATGATAGGGTACTAGAACAAAAATTTCCTAAGAAGGCAAAATGGGCATGTGGATTTTACAAAACAAAGGAATCTATCTGGTCATCAAAATAAACAACATCCAAAACAGTCCCTTTGGGTGTTAAGTATTTTGTGCGGGGAGTAAACCCAAAGAGCTCGATTCTTATCTGAGGTAGAGATTTCTTGACATGTTAACTGGGAAATTCTACCATTCTTGTGTACTTGGTTAAAACAAAGTGATTATAGGCTTTGAGTAGTAAAAGGATTTTAGAGGCTTTCACCTTTAGGCTACTGATTCAACTCCATTTCAGGATGAGGAGATCTAAATCCTGAATGTACCGAGGCCTTGGAGTTTACTTTTAATTCGGCCTGAATTAGGATCCCATTTCATCATAAAGCCTAGGGCATTTTTTTGCAATGATTCAGAGAGAATATGGTTGCCAAAAGAAAAGTAAAGATTGAACAGGAAGAATACAAAAAAAGACGCCTAGTAACGACTAAGGTGAATTCCCGAGGAAATAGACCCTGCTGATGTCTCTGCTGAGTATTGTCAAGAATGATATCAGCTTTCCACTGTTCTCAGTCTTTTGCTAGTATTGATCAATAAATATTAATCTGGAATTTGGAAAGGAAATGATGCTGTGGTAATTAACCATCTTGAAAATGAAGACAACTGGTTGATATCATGTGGCCGAATTACTGTGCTTTGATTTGAACTCCAGGAAGGGCTGTGCAAAACCCACACCCTCACTGCCAGGCTTCAGTAGTCTTTTCCTGTGTAAAACAGAGTCAGTGCTTCACATAGGCTGTTTGCACAGCCAGTATCACTTAGAAGAAGTCTTTGGAAGAGCTGGAATTCCTTGGCACCATACTTAGGTCTTTTTATCCTTCCTTTTTCCCTGTAGTACTTAATACCCTATTTACTTGATAGATTGGAACAGAGAACTCAGAGAAATAGTCCATTGCTTAATTCCACAGCCCTAACATTTTAAAAAATAATGATTTCATTACCATTGTTTGAATCATGTCTTATAATTCTCTCCTTTAAATAATTTATCAAATAATAAGTGAATTCAAAATAATATCTATAGCATACATGCAAAATATACAAATAACTAAGTAAATAGAATGGACACGTGAGTTCTGTACCGAACTTAGGAAATGAAATGTACCAGTACCTTTGGAATCTTAAGCCTCTCTCCAACCTCTTCCTTTCCCTCACTTTCCCTATAAATCACATCTTGAATTTTGTGTTAATCAGCCTCTTGTTTTTCTCTCTCTTTTTAAAAATAAATGCTTCATAGAGATTTGATTATTGACTATTTATTTAGAAAAACAGTAAAATGTTTGAGAAAGTTGATGCATATAAGCAATTTTGATCAGTTAAAAATGTTTATTCAACCAAGATGGCCTGTATTATTAGCATTCAATTACAAAATACCAAAATTTTATGGAGTGTAATAATTTACCTGCATAATCACTAAAATAGTATACAGTGCTCTGCGCATAAATTGCACCTTTAATAAATGATGCTTTCAAATAAATAAAAATAAATGATGCTTTCAAACGTATAGTAAAAGACTTTGGATCCTAGGAAGGATTTCTAAGGAAATGTGTTATATATATCCTTTTGTGGAGGCTTAAAAAATTTTGTTTTTACCCACAAGGTTTGTATGGTTTCCCAACCCAAAGATATGATCAGAGTCTAGATAGACTGATTTTTAAGTGTCTGAGTATAGTAGTAAGGAAAAGATTCCTCAAATTGTTTGGCCATCCCACCAGCCTCGTCTGGAGATCTGAAGATGAGCAAGTCCTAAAGGGGGAGTGGAGGAGGGACTGGAAAATAACAGAGAGGATGAGACCAGAGGATCCCTGAGGCATCCTGCCCTGTCATCTTCCTTTTCTCCTGCCTTCCTAAGTGGGCTCCAAGCCCAGTTTACCACCAGTATATAGCAGAACCCAACTCTGTTGTTACTCAGTAGCACAGTAATTCCAAGTATATTCCTGCTGCTTTTTTCTTTCCAGACCATCTCCCCCAGGCACATGGGCACATCCCATATTAGGATCTCCTGTCAAAGCCACTGACTCTTATCTCTTTACAACTTAGATGAGACATCCATTTAACATTTAGGAGAGGCTAAGTCAATGGGGCGCCTGGGTGGCGCAGTCGGTTAAGCGACCGACTTCAGCCAGGTCACGATCTCGCGGTCCGGGAGTTCGAGCCCCGCGTCAGGCTCTGGGCTGATGGCTCAGAGCCTGGAGCCTGTTTCCGATTCTGTGTCTCCCTCTCTCTTTGCCCCTCCCCCGTTCATGCTCTGTCTCTCTCTGTGCCAAAAATAAATAAAAGTTGAAAAAAAAATTTAAAAAAAAAAAAAAAAAAAGGAGAGGCTAAGTCAAAATTCTCTACCGAGGTATAGCTTGTTACTATTTAAAAAAAAATTTTTTTTTACATTTATTTTATTATTGAGAGACAGAGTGAGACAGAGCATGAGCATGGGAGGGGCAGAGAGAGCAAGAGACACAGAATCTGAAGCAGGCTCCAGGCTCTGAGCTGTCAGCACAGAGCCCGACACGGGGCTTGAACCCACAAACTGTGAGATCACGACCTGAGCCAAAGTCGGATGCCCAACCGACTGAGCCACCCAGGTGCCCCAAGCTTATTATTAAAGAAAACTTTAGGCGACTTTAGTTTTGTGCTAAAGTTAGAGTATCCTAAATTTGTATATGTTATCAGCATGGATATTTTTGACTTGTGTTTCAAGTTGTTAAGAAGTTTTCGAGGCCTGAACACTAAAATAGGAGAAGGAGACATTGAAGGCATCCGTTGTTAGATTTGTAAGACCCTTGATGGATTGATTACTTAATGGCAAGTGTGACAAGTGTGACAACAGATTGAGGAATAGCATTGCCACCTCAGTAAAAAATAAACATGAATATTACTAATGATTAATTTCTCTAATATTTTCAATAATTTTGAAGGCATGAAAGATGTTGAAAACTAATATTAGTAGATTGGAGGCTTGTATAATGATCTTTGTCACAATGCCACTTACATATCTATTCAATATATTTGAAAATTATTTTAACTTTCTTATCCTTTAGTTTATCTTACTTCCTTCCCTCCCCCATCCCCCCAAAGCCACCTTGCAAAGTCCCCAGGCTCTCTTTTGCGTGAACTCTTTTCTGTGTCTTCAAAGTTTGCACTTCAAATCATTTTACATGGCACTACCAAACTAAGCTTTGTAAACCAGAGTTTTTCTGCTTTTGTTCTCTTTAGATCCGATTTCTCCAAGGAAATAACTTGAAACCCCTTAGTATGGTATTTCAGTAAGTCTTCTACCTGATTTTCCAGCTTCTCCATAAGTACTACAGAATCTGTATAACTTTGGTATCTAATTTGTAATCATTGCCACATACCATAAAATCCCCTTCACCTACAGTATTCTTCCTTGCCCTTGTCCCATTCTGTGTTTTTGTCTGAAATCCTACTGCTCTCCCAAACCCCAGTACTGATTCTGTGTACAATCCTTCAATTAATCCCAAATCCTTAGAGCTTCCAAAGTACTTTGGTCATGCTCATAATACAGCATGTACCATCTCATTAATTAATTAATTAATTAAATGCTCATAATTATAATAAATAATATTATAATTTATATATTATAATATATATTATATATATTTTATGTATATATAAATTATATATATAAATTATATACATAAATTATATATATAAATTATATATATAAAATATATACATAAATTATATATATAATTTATATAAAATAAATATATATAAATATTCCAAATATATATATATCTCCAAATATATATATATAAATATATATAAATAAATATATATATAGCTCCAAATATATATAAATATATATAAATATATAAATATATATATAAATATATAAAAATATATATTATATATATATTTTATATATATATAAAAGAAAATTATTTGAATGTAATTATATGAATTATTTGTTGTAAGTTTACTATTCTTTACATTTCCAAAATACACTCAATTTTGAGTATTTCAAAATCCCAAGAGTAGTGCTGGATTGAGAATTCCAATACAATTAATATCCAGCCCCTGCCTTCTAAAAGCTCAAGATCTAATAAATAAGATGGATACCCAAATACAATTAACTAGAATACAGTGCTATAAGTATCCCAGAAAAGGTTAGAAACAAAGTGACCTGAAAGCACAGAGCAGTTAATTCTTGAAGACAGGAGGTGGTAACAGAGTGTGGACCACCTTAAGACCTTGAAGTAGACCCTAAGAGAGAAGCAGCTATTGGATAGATGAGGAAGCTAACCCCAGAATAGCCATGTAGGTGCTGCATTGCGCAACTTCAAGGGCATCATTCAGTTAAACTACAATCTATTGCTGCCCCCTGACGGTGTGCAGCAACGTGGCCCAGGGAAGGAGCAGACCCAGCCGAGAGGTGTGAATGCCATGTTAAGTAGTTGTCTTGACATAAGGTATAAGTTTATTTAAAATTTTACTAACATTCAACCTTCTGTTTTGTCTTTTCTAGGTCTCCCTTCCATAAAGTTTTAGGAATTTGTTTTTTACAACCTCTATTTTTGAGGAGAAGCCAAGAGCATGACAATTCTTGCCACCACAATATTCACTGGAATAGTTTTAGAACAAAACAAGTTGCAGATCAGAATTAGCAAACCAGGGCGCCTGGGTGGCTCAGTTGGCTGGGATCTGATTCTTGATTTTGGCTCAGGTCATGATCTCACGGTTCATGAGTTTGAACCCCACTTTGGGCTCTGTGTTGACAGTACAGAGCCTGCTTGGGATTCTTTCTCTCCCTCTATGCCCCTCCCCCGCTGACACTTGCTCTCTCAAAATAAATAAATAAACTTATAAAAAAAAAAGAATTAGCAAACCATAAGAAGTCTTAGCAATCATTATCTTTTAAATTCAGTGTTTAAAAACTTTTTGAGTTCCTTTCCTCAAATTAAATTTTGCTAAGATCAGTATGTAAACTAGAAAACAAGTGATAGTCTTTGCCCAGAGTTCCATCAGGTGGTCTTTCCTCCCCCATCAAGACTTGCTGGTTTCTCATGGCTCTAAGGATTCAGAAGCACTGTTTGAAAATTGCTGCTTCTAGACCCACCTCTTCTTCTATAATTGAGGAAACAGAGATCCAAAGAACTTGAAGTACCCTACGTAAGTTCCTAGCAGCAGTTAATGGCAGAACAGGAAACAGAAGTGCCTTAACTGCCACTTTTTCGAGATAAAATTAATTCTATTTACATAGCAAAATGAGCATGAGGTCCAAGGGTCTCCCACACTGACATTTGGGATGCAGAGAGACTGTTTCTTTTTCATGATAAGACAAGACTTCATTGGAATTCAGTAAGTCTGTGTTAAGTAATTCACAATCGATGCTAAGTCTCTTATTCTATCTTTCCTTCATTTTGATATTGAATTACTAGAAATGACAGCCACCAGGCTCTCTAGCTTCTTGATGCTAGACAAAGGAGATGGTTAAAGAAATTCATCTTGGTGATGGCATTGGCTAGTCAGACACTTTCGTGTTATAGAAATAAAAATTCACATATTATCCCCCCCAGTTTAAAAAGGCAGAATAAAAAAACAAAAACAAATGATTTTCCTCTTGTCTCAGATTGTGAGGAAGGAGAACAAAATGTCTAAATTCCCTTGGCTAGTCCAACATATTATGTTTTAATTTAGAGATTAAGCGATTTTTAAAACTGTATATACACACACATATGAAAGAAGGACTTAAGATAATCAAATATGTAGGTATTATAAATTATCCTCCTTGTCAAGAAAGTTTAGTAACTATTGCCAAATGGAACCAAAATAATGTTGGGACTAAACAGAAGAACCAATAAATGGAACTACAATAAAGAAAAAAATGGTATTTGTCTATGTAGACCACTGCTGCTGGCAATCATTAGGTCAAATATTAGAGCTAAACAGTTTAAAAGAAATTGGATCATTTAAATAGGCTCATACTATATCATGACAAAACACTTGCTGAAAGGAGTAACAGAAATACTTGCTTATTAAGATCAAATGAGTTAATAACATTTGAGAGTCAAGAAATTTTTAGCTATAGGACCAAAATAAGACATGGTTACAAATAATATAATGCTAAACTTGAGCTGAATCGATACTGACAAATTATAACTGCAGACTTCATATAAAAACCTTAAAAATTACCGAGGCCATTGCTTTGGGAAGTTATGGATATTCTTTATTATTAATAGCACAGAAGTCATCTTAACTTCTTTCCTAACCGAGCAGGGAATTGGAGACAATGCAAAATTCTCTCTAATTATTCCACATCTGGATGTCCCCTCCCAAATCTAAATGTCTGCCTTAAAGCATGGCCCCTCAAGAAAATATAGATTAATATTCTCAACAGACTGCAATCCCCCAGCCTCTTCCAAAATTAGTGCTATTGTGTGCAACTACTTTCACGTGATGTCACTAACTTCATCAATCATTCTAGGAAGCAGACAGAACACAATAAAGAGGCTGGCAGAGGAGAGCATATTGGAGGAATACTTCATAACTTCCAGATAGTAATCCAAATAGACACATCTGACAAAAATTAATTGGAACCATTTCTGCTTTAAGTCAGTCCCTAAACAAGTCTTTAATTGTAAGTCCTACAATTTCAAATACCTCTCCATACATATGCACATGCGTGCACACGCACACACACCAAAAGCGACTGGTACAAAAGAACCAATAACAAATTAATGACTGGTTACTTGCTGAACAAAGTGAAAACTGTTTATTTAAATTACAAGGTTGTCTATATCTTACATCTCAAATTATTTCAAAGTTTTCTTACAAAGTGTTCTTATGCTTTGAATTCATTTGCTTCCTTCTAAATAGAAAAGTATTCATTAAAAGTATTTGTTCCTCAGTGGAAGTTATTTTGTCATGAAGGGATTTAAGAATTGAGTCATGCTGCAGTCCTGTATGCTAGATGATAACCTTTATTTTATGAAGCAACTCTAAAGGAATTGTTGTGTATTGAATTCTGTTTAGCAAGGACACTTCAGACAGAGCCAAAACTTTGAAGAGGAAACTTTGTCATGGAAAGAGATAATGTCCAACCACTTTCTACCTGGCTGGTATCCAACTATATGACGAATTAGAAAAATGTAACATACAAAAGGAATATTTATGTATCTTCCTTCTTCATCCGATACACAGTATTTTTTCTCCCATGTCACAAAAACTGTAACCACAATTTACAAGTATATATGCACAATCAAATTGCTATTGATTTAGCAATGCATTTCTTTGATGTCCCTTGCCTTAACCTCATTTATAAAGCTGTTTTGCATTATTTCAAACTGTCAATGATTTGTGACTCATGAATATTCAAATCTAATTTGCACTTACCTTTTTGGTATGCAAGCTTACTTGCAATATGTCTCTACATTTGCCCTTTTGTTTTGCATTTATTTGTGGATTGTTTTATTGAAATAATACTCCTTTAAAAGCATAGTAAGTCCATTTAAAAACAATAGGAGTGGTTGATGATCGACTCTTCTTGATCTCTGTACACTGTACATTTTGCTACTTAGCAAGTTTAGTCATTCTGCAAACGTGTCTCTAGTATTAAAATAGCCATGCTTTTGCTGGTTGATGCCATTTTCAGTGATACGGGGTTAGTTTTGCTGGGCTGTGTGTCTCCTGGAAAGAGTCAACAATTTTTAGATGAACTTGAGCCTTACCCAAAAAGGAGGGAAGGAGGAAGGGGAGGGACAGAGGGAAGGTGGGAGAGAGGGAGGAAGGAAAGGAGGGAGAGAGGGAGGAAGGGAAGGAGGGAGAGAGGGAGGAAGGAAGGAAAGAAGGAAGGAAGGAAGGATGGCAGGATGGAAGGATGGATGGCTTATTTCTGGTAGAAAAACAAAAAGTTCATGCAGAATTGAGCCATTCATGTCAGTGTGGATCAACTTTTCCACTTACATTGTGGAATGTAAGAAATGAAATCTAATGCTCTCAAGCACTAAAAAGCCCTTTTAGATGTCTTTCAAATGATGATAGCTAAAAGAGACAAGACTTTGTAGATTGCAGGCGTGTCACTAGTGATTGAAGGTCCAAAATAGCACAAGGAGCCACCTGCCTACGGAATGGTCAGAGTTTCTGCTTGTAAAACCTGTTCAGGGACAAACAGTGAGTGTCATATGAAAAAAAAAATGGAGTCAAGAATATCTCTTTTGTAATTAGTTTCTGGACTCAACTGTGATTTCTAAGAACACTCAAATAATTAAATGCCCTACTTTGCCAAAAAAAAAAAAAAAAGGAAAAAAAATTCGAATATTTATGTTTTCATGCCAGGAGCTAAAATAGAAAAATGGTTAATAGCATTTACAATGCAGTAGCTGTGTATTTTCTTAATTTGCACCATGTTCAATTTCTAAACTACCTTTTAAGCTATAAAGAAATCTTTGGAAGTCTCCATCACAAAATCACATTCTCCAAATGATGCCGCACAAAGAATGGATGTAGGTCTCAGTGCATATCATCCAGCCAACAACACATTTGCCTCTTTACAAACTTCTCATTATCCCTCAATTGTACATATTCCCTTAGGTACTATGATCTCCTTCCAAAAGCTACTAAATTGATAATTAATCTCTTTTGTAGTCTTTTTTTTTTCACTTAGAAATCAATTTTTTAATTACTGGGGAAAGAGTTTGCTGCCATGACATTTTGTTGCTTATGCATGTTGAAACAAATGTCCTTTATCTAAAAGCGTTCATAATGTTTTCCCAACGTTATCAATTTACGATACTGATATCACTATTATTCCCTCCATTCTGAAAACCAAACATCACAGATTCCCTGGACCCAATATGCTACCCAAAGCTGTCTTTGAAGGAAACCCCTCAACATAATGCTGTTGTTGTCTGTATAACTAAATGGTTTATTACATTCTGATCTCTGACCCATGAAGCAGAGGTCTTAGCTCTGGGCAAACTCTGAGATATAGAAAGTTGTTAAGAACAAGGGTTCTAGCATTATGCTTTTTTTTTTATTATACTACTAACTGTGTAAATTAGAGCAAGTTGCCTAATCTCTGAAATGCTGTATCTCTTCATCTGGGGAATGAGGGCAATCATAGCACCTACCTTAGGTTGTATGAGAATAAAATGAGAGTATTCAATGCAATGCTTAGCACCCTTGTCACTGCTTATTATGGAACAGCTATTTCTAAAGCCCAGTATTTGCCAGCAGTTGAACCAAGTTTCTAGTCAGTTGTATTTTAAACTGAGAAGAGGTTGTGTTCTCAATCTATTCCATACTTCCACTGTTTTGTATCAGTAACACAGTCAAAGTGTTTGCTCCTAACTCCAGGGCTGTGTCCTCTTTTAACCAGTGGTTATTTCAGGACTCCTGGTTAAGCCTTCCACAAAGACATACAAATGGGATGTGAGGGGAAGTTTGCTGGAGCCTTCTCAAATTATTTTTTGCACATGTCTTCCCACAACAATATCCAAAGAAAGAGAAACAGGCTCTCTTCCTCTGTGTTGTTGTGGGAAGATAGGAGACTCAGAACTGCTGAGGACATCTGGCTACCAGCCTGAGGATAAAGTTGATGCACATAAGAGGGCAGAGCCAAGAAAATTGAAGGGAAAGAGAGATGCCCCACCTCTTGCCAATGGCATAGCTTTATTCCCTTATTGCTTAAGCCAGTATGAATTGGGTTTTCTGTTACTTGCAGCCAAGAACATTCTAACTGATTCAGAGAGGCAGCCAAAAACAATGTTTTTTACATATTAACTCGTAGCACAACATTCATTCACAGGAGCAGAGCAGTCCAGTGCCTGAGTTTACACAAGCATATAAACATGTTGTAATCCTTCATGCCTTTTCTAAGTCAGCATCCCAGCCACATCTCCACAACGTGTCTGTCTCTCTGAAAACAGAAAAAAAGATTCAGAGTGAATCTTCCAAGATCTCTCCAATCTCCTAAAGAACCCGCAGCACCCACAAAGTGTTCTTTCTGCTCTTATAAGGGTAAGATTCAAGGTAAGAGTGCCACCTTTGGCTTGCTGCTGTGACCTCATCTCAGACCCACACATGGTGCCATTTTAGCGCTCAGACATGTGCCCTGAATTCGCCATTCTTTGCCTGCTAGGAATCACAACCCTGTAGAATGGCACCACAACCCTGTAGAATGGCACCACGTACATCTAATCCAATGGCGTGAAACCTAAGTGAAAATTATTTTATGATTTGTTATATGGGTTTATGTTCCATTTCAAGCTGACCAATTTAACCTGGTGTATGTGACCTAAAAGTAAGTCCCATGCCTTTAATTTTTGCACCTTTACCACAAGGGTAATTCCAGTTTGCTTGAGCTGTAGGGAAACCAGATCATGAGTCATATGATCAAAATGATTAATTCCTGACTTAAAATCAAGCAGTGCACTGATCTGTGGTACCACATCACTTCAGTCTTCCTCCACACCCCTCCCTACCCCCTCTGCCCCAAGCTACCCATGATTTGATCTTATCAGAAGCTCTCAGGATGCTACTTCCAGTACCCATTTGAATAGGCAGTGAGAAGAGAAGTCAGGTAAGTCTCTGTTGCCCTAGATTATATGGAACCATAGGTCTGGAGACATCTTGAGATATTATCTGAAGGGTCAGCCACCGATCATGTCAGAGACGTGCTGAGGGTCATGATGCTGGAAGCAGGTCTTTTGACTCTCAGGCCAGCATCATTTCCATCAACCCCACTGTGCCTCTCACATAAAGTGGCTTTTAAAAGATGTATGAGTGAATACACCACTAATTTTAATCTGTGGAGCAGCCCTTTGTTGCTTAATTTCTCTCCCTGACATCTAAGTATAGCATATCTTTATGGTTATTTTAAAATACTACTTTCGGTATTTTAAAATACAGAAGCTCAAACCTCTGGCCTATCTTGCTGTAGGTTTCTTTATAGCATATAAGAAAATGTCATTTTTTGTATTCCTGAAAACTAGAAGTAGTAAAGATACGTTTTAAAATTTATTTTTTTAATTGCAGTGTGATTAATGTGCAGTGTTACATTAGTTTCAGTTGTACAGTATAGTGACTCAGCAATTCTATCCATGACCCAGTGCTCATCACAGTAAGTGTTCTCTGAATCCCCTTCACCTCTTTCACCCATCCTGCCACCCACTTCCTCTCTGGTAACCACAAAGTTGATCTTTGTAGTTAAGAGTTGTTTTTAAAAAAAATTTTTTTTAACGTTTTTATTTTTGAGACAGAGACAGAGCATGAACAGGGGAGGGTCAGAGAGAGAGGGAGACACAGAATCGGAAGCAGGCTCCAGGCTCTGGGCCATCATCAGCCCAGAGTCCGACGCGGGGCTCGAACTCACGGACCGTGAGATCGGGACCTGAGCTGAAGTCGGACACTTAACCGACTGAGCCACCCAGGCGCCCCAAGAGTTGTTTTTTAGTTTGTCTCTTTTTTTTCTTTGATCATTTGTCTTGTTTTTTAAATTCCACATATAAATGAAATCATATGCTATTTGTCTTTCTCTGACTGACTGGTTTCACTTAGCATTACGCCCTCAAGATCCATACATCTTGTTGCAAATGGCAAGATGTCATTTTTTATGGCTGAATAATATTCCATTGTGTGTGTATATGTGTGTGTGTGTATATATATAAACCACCTCTTCTTTATCCACTCATTTATCATACTTAGGCTGCTTCTACAGTTTGGCTATTGTAAATAATGCTGCAATAAATACAGGGGCACATGTATCTTTTCGAATTGATGTTTTCGTGTTATTTGGGTAAATACTCAGTACTAGAATTACTGACTCCTATGGCAATTCTATTTTTAATATTCTGAGAGACTCCAGACTGTTTTCCACAGTGGTAACACTAGTTTGCATTCCAACCAACAGTGCACGTCCTCGTCAATACTTGTTCTTACTTGTGATTTTGATTTTAGCCATTCTGACAGGTGTAAGGTGATATCTCATTGTGGTTTTGATTTTCATGCCCCTGATGATGAGTGATGTTGAGAATCTTTTCATTTGTCTGTTGGCCATCTGGATGTCTTCACTGGAGAAATGTATGTTCACATCTTCTGCCCATTTTTAAATTGGATTGTTTGGGGAGTTTTTTGGTGCTGAATTGTAAATTCTTTATACAATTTGCATATTAACCCTTAAGAGATCTATCATTTGCAAATATCATCTCCCATTTAGTAGGTTGTCTTTTAGTTTTGTTGATTGTTTCCTTTGCTGTGGACAAGCTTTTTTTTATTTTGATGTAGTCCCAGTAGTTTATTTTTGCTTTTGTTTCCCTTGCCTCAGGAGACCTATTTAGAAAAATGCTGATGCAACTGGTGTCAGAGAAATTACTGCCTGTGTTCTTTACTAGGATTTTTATGGTTTCAGGTCTCACATATAGGTCTTTAATCCATTTTGAGTTTATTTTTATGTATGGTATACAACAGTGGTCCAGTTTTGTTCTTTTGTATGTAGCTGTCCAGTTTTCCCAACCCCATATTTTGAAGACACTATCTCTTTCCTATTGCATATTCTTGCTTCCTTTATTGTAGATTAATTGGCCATATAATCTTGGGTTTATTTTGGGCTTTCTATTCTGTTCCATTGATATATGTGTCTATTTTAGTGTCAGTACCCTACTGTTTTGATTATTACTGCTTTGTAGTATATCTTGAAATCTGGGATTATGACACCTCCAGTTTTGTTCTTCTTTTCCTTTTTTCTTTTTTTTTAAAGTTTATGTATTTATTTGGAGAGAGCATGAGTGGGTGAGGGGTAGAGAGAGCGGGGGGAGAGAGAGAGAGAATTCCAAGCAGGCTCTGCACTCTCTACACAAGCCCAACACAGGGCTTGATCCCACGAACTGTGAAGTCATGATCTGAGCTGAAATCAAGAGTCAGCCGCTTAAACCGACTGAGCCCCCCAGGTACCCCTGTTCTTCTTTTTCAGTATTGCTTTGGCTGTTTGGGGTCTTTTGTGGTTCCATACAAATTTTAGGATTATTTGTTCTAGTTCTTTGAAAAATAATGTTGGTACTTTGGTAGGGGTTGCATTAAATGTGTAGATTGCTTTGGGTAGTATGGACATTCTAACAATATTCTCCCAATCCATGAGCATGGAATATCATTCCGTTTGTGTCATCTTCAATTTCTTTCATCAGTGTTTTATAGTTTTCAGAGCACAGGTCTTTCATCTCCTTGGCCAAGTTTATTCCTAGGTGTTTTATTGTTTTTGGTGTAATTGTAAATGGGATTTTTTTCTTGATTTCTCTTTCTGCTGCTTCATTATTAGCCTATGGAAATACAATAGATTTCTGTATATTTATTTTGTATCCTGTGACATGACTTAATTCATATATCAGTTTTTGGATTTTTTGATGGAGGCTTTAGGGTTTCTATTATATATCATCATGTCATCTGTAAATAGTACATATATTATGTCATGTATATATATATACATATATATATATATCATGTATATATATCATGTCATCTGTAAATAGTGAAAGTTTTACTACTTCCTTACTGATTGGGATGCCTGTTTTTCTTTTTTCCTGTCTGATTTCTGTGGTACTCCAGTACTATGTTGAATAAAAGTGGATGAGAGAGGACCTCTTTGTCTTGTTATTGATTTTAGGGGGAAAGTTTTCAATTTTTAACCATTGAATAGGATGTTACCTGTGGGTTTTTCATATATGGCCTTTACTATGTTGAGATATGTCCCCTCTAAACCTACTTTGTTGAGGGTTTTTATCATGAATGGATGTTGTCAAATGCATTTTTTGCATGTATTGAAATGATCATATATTGTTTTATCCTGTATCTTGTTGATTGATATGTCACATTGACTGATTGGTCAATATTGAACCATCCTTGCATCCAAGAATAAATTACCACTTAATTGTGGTGAGTGATGTTTTAAATATTTTGTTGGATTTTGTTTGCTAATATTTTGTTGAGTATTTTTGCATCTATGTTCATAAGAGATCTTAGCCTGGGGGCGCCTGGGTGGCGCAGTCGGTTAAGCGTCCGACTTCAGCCAGGTCACGATCTCGCGGTCCGTGAGTTCGAGCCCCGCGTCGGGCTCTGGGCTGATGGCTCAGAGCCTGGAGCCTGTTTCTGATTCTGTGTCTCCCTCTCTCTCTGCCCCTCCCCCATTCATGCTCTGTCTCTCTCTGTCCCAAAAAAATAAATAAACGTTGAAAAAAAATTAAAAAAAAAAAAGATCTTAGCCTGTAGTTCTCTCTTGCTTTTTTTTTTTTTTTTTTTTTTTTTGGTAGGGTCTTTATCTTGGTTTGGTATTAGGGTAATGCTGGTGTCATAGAATTTGAAGATTTCCTTCCTCTTCTGTTTTTGGAATAGTTTGAGAAGAACAGATATTAACTCTTCTTTATTTTTCTATTTTTTAGGTATTAATTCTTCTTTGAATGTTTAGTAGAGAGGTGCCTGGTTGGCTCAGTCAGTTAAACATCTGACTCTTGACTTCTCAGCTCAGGTCATGATCTCATGACCATGAGATCAAGCCCCACAATGGGCTCTGCACTGAGCATGGACCTTGCTTGGGATTCTCTCTCTCTCTCTCTCTCTCTGCCCCTCCCCTGCTTATGTTCTCTCTCTCAAAATAAATAAACATTCTTTAAAATTAATAAATGTTTGGTAGAATTCAGCTGTGAAACCATCTGGTGCTGGACTTTTGTTTGTTCAAAGTTTTTATTATTGACTCAATTTCATTGTTCAAATTTTCTATTTCTTCCTGATTTAATTTTAGGAGGTTATGTATTTTAAGAATTTATTCATTTCTTCTGGGTTGAGCAATTTTGGGACATATGATTTTTCCTAATATTTTTTCATAATCCTTTGTGTTTCTGAGGTGTCAGTTGTTGTTTCTCCTCTTTAATTTCTGATTGTGTTTATTTCAGCCCCCTCTCCTTTTCTTTTCCTTTTTTTTTCTTTTAAGTCTGGCTAGTGGTTTATCAATTTTGTTAATTTTTTTCAAAGAACCATCTCCTGGTTTCATTGATCTTTTCTATTATTTTTTTAGGTTCTATTTCTGCTCTAATCTTTATTATTTCCTTCCTCCTACTGGTTTTAAGTTTTGTTTGTTCTTTTTCTAGCTCCTTTAGGTGTAAGGTTAGGTTGTTTATTTGAGATTTTTCTTGCTTCTTGGGTAGGTCTGTATTGCTATAGAACAGTTTTTGCCTCATCCCAAAGATTTTAAACCATTGTGTTTTCATTTTCCTTTGTTTCCATGTATTTTTTGATTTCCTCTTGGATTTCTTGGTTGAACCATTCATTGTTTAATAGGATAGTATTTAACATCCATGAGTTTGTATTGCTTCTTGGCCTTTTGGCTAAGATCAAGTGTAACCTCTGTGTGTGTGTGTGTGTGTGTGTGTGTGTGTGTGTGTGTGTTTTGATTGGGGTAGCACTTGGGCATAGGTATTTTTATTTATTTTTATTTTACTTTATTTTTTTTTGAGAGAGAGAAAATGAGCAGGGTGGGTAGAGGGACAAAGGGGGAGGGAGGGATGGGGAGAGAGAGAGAGAGAGAGGGAATGAGAATGAGAATCTTAAAGCAGGTTCCATGTTCAGTGCAGAGCGTGATGTGGGCCCAATCTCATGACTGCAAGATCATGACCTGAGCCAAAATCAAGAGTTGGTCGCTTAACCAACTGAGCCACTCAGGAGTACCATAACCTCCATGTGTTTGTGATCTTTCCAGATTTTTGTCTTGTGGTTGATTTCTAGTTTCATAGTGTTGTGGTTGGAAAAGATGCATGGTATGACTTTCACCTTTTTGAATTTGTTGAGACTTGTTTTGTGGCCTAACATGTGATCTCTTCTGGAGAATGTTTCATGTACACTTGAAAAGAATTTGTATTCTACTGTTTTAGGATGGAATGTTCTGAATATATATGTTAGATCCATCTTGCCCATTGTGACATTCAAAGCCACTGTTTCCTTGTTGATTGTCTGTTTGGATGATCTTTCCATTGATGTAAGTGGAATATTAAAATTCCCTACTATTATTGCATTACTATCAGTTACTTCCTTTGTTGATAGGTGCTTTATATATTTGGGTGCTTTCCTATTGGGTTCATAAATATTTACTATTTTTATATCTTCTTGTTGGGTTGTTGCCTTTGTGATTATATAGTGTCCTTCTTTGAGTCCTATTACAGTCTTTGTTTTGAAGTCTGTTTTGTCTGATACAAGTATTGCAACACCAGCTTCCTTTTCCACTTCTATTTGCATAATAAATGTTTTTTCATCAGTTCACTTTCAATCTACATGTGTCTTTAGGTCTGAAATGAGTCTCTTATAAGCACCATATAGATGGGTCTTGTTTTTTATTCATTCTGTCACCCTTTCTCTTTTTATTGGAGGATTTAGTCCATTTACATTCAAAGTAATCATTTTTAGGTATGTACTTATTGCCATTTTGTTTCCTGTTTTATGTTTGTTTTTGTAGTTCTTCTCTATTCCTTTCTTCTCTTGCTTTCGTCTCTTGCAGTCTTTCTGTAGTGACATACTTAGATTCCTTTCTCTTTATTTTTTGGTTGTCTATTACCAGTTTATTGACTTGTGGTTACCATTAAGTTTATATATAACATCTTGTGCATATAATCTTTATGAAGTTGATGGTTCCCGAAGTATAAACTCATTCTAAAAACACTAAAATTTCACTCCTCCCTTCCATGTTTTAGGTATATAATGTCATACTTCGCATTCTTTTATTTTGTGAATCTGTTGACTGATTTTATACATATACTTATTTTTACTGCTTTTATGCTTACTACTTTCCTTACTCCTACTTACGGTCTTTCTTTTCCACTCACAGAGTCCCCTTTATCATTTACTATATGGCTACTTTAGTGGTCATGAATTTATTTAACTTTTGTTTCTCTGGGAGCTCTTTAGCTACCCTTCTGTTGTGAGTAATAGCCTTGCTGGATAGACTACTCTTGGTTGTAGGTTTTTTTCTGTCAGCAGTCTGAATAGATCTTGCTACTCCTTTCTGGCCTGCAAAGTTTCTGCTGAAAAATGAGCTGATAGCCTTATGGGGTTTTCCTTGTATGTAATTGTTTTCCTTTCTCTTGCTGCTTTTAAAATTCTCACTTTAGAGGTGCCTGAATTGCTCAATAGGTTAAGCATCTGACTCGTGATATTGGCTGAGGTCGTGATCTTGCAGCCATGGGATCGAGCCCTGCATTGGACTCTATGCTGGGTGTGGAACCCCGTTGGGATTCTCTTTTTCCCTCTCTGCCCCTTTCCTCCTTGCTCACTCTCTTAAAAAAATATATGAATAAACTTTATAAAATAAAATTCTCACATTATCACTACTTTTTGCCATTTTAATTACTATGTGTCTTGGTGTGGACCTCCTTGGGTTGATTTTCTAGGGGGCCCTCTGTCACCTCTCGATTTGTATTTCTGTTTTCCTTCCCCAGGTTAAGGAAGCTTTCAGCCATTATTTATTCAAATAAATTTTCTGTTTCCTTTTCTCTTGCTTCTCCTTCTGGGATCCCTATAATGTGAATCTTTTTACACTTGATGGTGTTCCTGAGTTCCCAAAGTCTGTTTTCATTTTGTATTATTATGTTTTTTTCTCTCCTCATCCAGCTTGGCTCTTTTCCATTACCCTGATCTTCAGGTCATTGATCCATTCTTCTGCTTTCTGTAATCTACTATTATTCCCTCTGGTATATTTTTAATTTCAGTTATTGAGTTCCTCATCTCTTAGTGGCCCTTTTTCATTTCTTTGTTGAAGAGTCTCACTAAGGTCTTACACTCTTTTCTCAAGTCTGGTGAGTATCTTTATGACCATTACTTTAAATTCTCTATCAGACATATTAATTATCTCCATTTCATTTAGATCTCTTGCTGTGATTTTGTCCTCTTCTTTCATTTTGGGGCATATTAATCTGTCTCCTTATTTTATCTAACTCTGTATCTGTTTCTATGTGTTAGGAAAGTCAGCTACATCTCCTGCTTTTGAAAGTAGTTGCCTGATAAAGAAGAAGTCCTGTGGTGCCCTATAGTGTAGTGCCCTCTGTCCACCAGAACATGGCACCTCAGGGGTGTCTCCAATGTGTGTTGCATGTGCCCTGATATTGTGGCTTAGCTGCATTTTCCTTCAGCACGGTCATCTGCAATGGCTCCCTTTGCCTGTTGTGGGCAAGGTTTGGTCCCTATGTCATCAATGGGCCAGTTTGGAGCCACCTCGGGCTTCAGTTGTGTCAGACTAGGCTTTTGCCAGAGCTGCCATTGCATCAAACTGCAGGGAACCACCCTGTATTATCCCTTGAGAGTCTTTCATTGGTGGTTGGGGACTGTGGTCAAACCAGATGTCTGCCTCAGCCCACGGCCAGGGCTGCAGGTGAACTTGTATGTCTGCCCCAGCCCACGGCCAGGGCTGCAGGTGAACATTCTTCCCCTCTCCTGGAGCAAGAGTCTCTTTGGATTGGTGCTGGCCCTGTTGGGGCTTCTTGAATAATGCCATGCTCGTGGCATCACTTGGGTGTACTCCTGCTCAGGCAAGGATAGAGGGGGTGAGTCCATAGGAGAACGTGGGGGTGTGGCACACTGTTAAGAAGTGAGGTAGAGAGCAACCATGCTGCTGTTTCCTGCAGGTGTCCATATATCTAGGCTGGGAGTTAAGGGAGAGAAATGGCATCTACTAGCTCTTCTGTTCTTGGAGAGGTATCCCAAAGATCCCTGACCCTTCAGCACATGTTCTGAGATTAGCAAACAAATCTCTTTCCCATATACCAGGCATTTTGCAAACTACTGTTGCTATCCCTATATCTCAGCAGGACTATTTGTTGTGCTGTCTCCTTAAGGGCAGGTACTCCATTTCCTCTGGTTCTTTAAGAGCAAAGCCACTGATTTTTAAAGTTCCAGGTATTTAAGCCCCACTGATTCTAAGAACTTAAGAAGTTAAGACCCTCTGGTTTTCAAAACCAAGTGTTGCAGGGATTCATCTTCCCTGTGTGGGTTCCCTATACCTGAGGTGCCTGATATGTGGTCTTCTTCATGCTTGCAGTGGCCCTCTGTCCCTCAGATAGTCTCACAGTTTAGCTTGGTTCCTGCCTGCATCTTTGCCCTTCCTACTGTTGTTGTTGTGGCCTCATCTCCATGTTAGTTATGGAGAGTCTGTTTCGCCACTCTTCAGGTCATTTTTAGAATTATTTACACAGATATGGGTATTATCTACTTGCATGTGTGGGACAAAGTGAGTTTAGGATGATTCTACTCTGTCATCTTCCCTGGAAGTCACTAAAGATACATGTTTTTAAATGTGATTTTCTTATTGGTCCTCCTAGGCTGGGACTTGATCAACTGACATTGGCCATTGTGACTATGCACTTTCCCCTAGTCACATGAGTGTACTAGTAACCCTCAGTGAGAAGCTCCTTTGTCCATATGACAAATATCAATCCTAGAAACCAACAGTGGAGACATCTTGGCTAGTTATAAACATATGAAGATTTATAGAAGATTTTCAAAACTCTAGATTAGGAACACTTCAGTAAATTCATTCAGTAAGTTCATTAATTTGTTGAGGTACCTTAAAAATTATTTTTCAAAGTCTCCATTTACCTAACTCTGAAATGAGAATAGTTATATATATAGGTCATATATTTGCAAGTATTCATGCAAGAACTAACAAGACCATAAAACACACACTTTCATAGATTCATTTTTGTTGATATTACATACATATGTGAATTTCATAAATGATTGTGACAAAATAATTACACATGCTTGTAGTTTTTTATTTCTATTTTTTTTAAGTTTTTATTTATTTTGAGAGAGACAGAGACAGCATGAGTGGGGAGGGGCAAAGAGAGGGAGAGAGAATCCCAACTAGGCTCTGTACTGCCAGCACAGAGCCTGACATGGGCTTGAACTCACAAACCATGAGATCATGACCTGAGCCAAAATCAAAAGTCAGATGCTTAACTGGCTGAGCCACCCAAGCACCCCAGCACATAATATTTTATTTTATTTTATTTTATTTTATTTTATTTTATTTTATTTTATTTTATTTTTTAAATATATGTAATTTATTGTCAAATTGGTTTCCATACAACACCCAGTGCTCATCCCAAAAGGTGCCCTCCTCAACACCCATCACCCACCCTCCTCTCCCTCCCACCCCCCCTCAACCCTCAGTTTGTTCTCAATTTTTAACAGTCACTTATGTTTTGGCTCTCTCCCACTCTAACCTCTTTTTTTTTTCCTTCCCTTCCCCCATGGGTTTCTGTTAAGTTTCTTAGGATCCACATAAGAGTGAAACCATATGGTATCTGTCTTTCTCTGTATGGCTTATTTCACTTAGCATCACACTCTCCAGTTCCATCCACGTTGCTACGAAAGGCCATATTTCATTCTTTCTCATTGCCACATAGTATTCCATTGTGTATATAAACCACAATTTCTTTATCCATTCATCAGTTGATGGACATTTAGGCTCTTTCCATAATTTGGCTATTGTTGAGAGCCAGCACATAATATTTTAAATGGTATTTAGAAATCAAGCAATTCAAAGAAAAAATTCTGATTTTTTTCAGTTTGGTAAGTGTCTCTAGTTTAAAAGTTTTTGTTTAATTCAAAGTTGAAATGGAATCCCTAAAGAGAATTATTAGATTTCTTTTTTTTTAGAAATATTTCAAAACCAGCCATAAATCAATCATAAATGAAGGAACATCTAAAATGCCTGAGATTAGTGATCAGCAACAAAGCAACAGGGTGAGATTGTATCCAGATAACCTTTGCGTGACACCATCTCTCTGTACTGATCATCATTAGGACCATCCAAGCATCCGGTTTAAGAAATGTGGAAAAGTACAACAGAACTCTGATAGTCCCAAAATATTAGCAATAAAAAAGTGAACAGGTATACATCTATAAAACACAATAAAAATATAATATGAAAAGACTAAAACACATCATTATGCAGTAAATTTGAAAACTAAGATGATGTAAATTCACATGAGATTATAACTAACCAAATCTGACTCAGAAAGGAGTAGATCTGAATTATTGCATAATAATTATTAAAGAAATATAATCAGTAGTTAAGACTATTTTTTAAAAAGAAAGCCAATATTATTTTAGAGTTAACTGATCCAGAATTTTTTAAAGCAGATAATTTCAATTATATGTCAATATATCTAGAAAATAAAAATGAGGAAACCCTCCCTAATTTTAATTCATTTTATGAGGCCAGTATAATTTAGTTACCAAGTAGAGGCAAAGATGATAAACCTAGAGGAAAAAGGAAAAAAAAGGGAAATAAATGGCCATTCCTAAGTAAATATTACTCTAAACCTACCTGTGTACAGTATAGAATCACAATCAACTTGAGTATAATCCAGAAACACAATAGTAGTTTAATATTAGGAAAACTATAAATGAAATTTCCCACATAACAGAGTAAAAGGGGGGAAATGATCATTTTATTAAATGTAAAAACATAATTTTCGGGTGCCTGGCTGGCCCAGTCAGAAGACCATGTGACTCTTGATCTTGGGATTGTGAGTTCGAGCCCAATGTTTGGTATACAGATTGCTTAAATAAACAAACAAACAAAACAAATATCACTTAACTTGTGTTTATTGAACAAAATGTAACATTTGTTTAAAGAAAAAAAAACTAAAAGACTAGGCATGGAGGCAGAGAAACTTTCTTAATCTGATGAAGAGTATCAATTCACTATAGTTTACAGCATTCTTAATGGAGAAATGCTGCAAACACTTGTTTAAATTAGGAATGAGATAACAATGCCTAACACTATTTAGGAATGTTTCTTTTCAACATTGTCCTGAAGATCTAATGCCAGAAAAGGCAGGATGATCAAAAGAAGAAGAAAACAGTAGAGGAGGAGGAGGAAAAAAGAAGGGAGGGAGGAAGAGAAAAAGGGAAAGAAAAGAAAGAATTAAAGTTATAGGACAGGAAAGGAAGAAATAAAAGTGTCATTTTCTGAAGACTATATTATTATCCACACTGAAGGCCCAAAGAATCTATAGACAGTTGATGGAGAGATGGACTGAAGACCACTAGGGAAGCGATTGAGTTGGGATGAAAGTTATCCAAACAGCGAAAATGAAAATGGATTCTTACCTCACTTCTACACACAAAAATCCATTCCCTGTTGTTTAAAGAATTAAGTATGTAAAAAAATCAAATTTATTAAATCATTCTACCGAAAAACATTTTACATCTTTGGGATATGAAAGAATCTCTTATACCAGACAAAAGAAGCACAAGTTATAAAAGAAAATATTGATCGATGAAACTGCGGTAAAGTTTAAAACTTCTGTTCACCAAAACATATCTCAAATAAAATGAAAAAAACAAGCCACAAATTGGAAAAGACATTTCCAATATAGAACTCATAAAATCAGTAATAAAAAGGCAAAAAAAAAAAAACCTCCATAGAAAAATGGGGAAACTACATTCACAAGTATTTCACACAAGAGGAAATATGAGTAAAGAATAAGCATATAAGATGCTCAGCCTCATTAGTGATTCAGAAAATGTATGTTAAAGACTATAGTGAGATCCCTTTTTACATTCATCAGATTGGAAAGAAGAAGGAGAAGGAAGAGGAGGAGGAAGGAGGTAGATGAAGAGGAAGAATGAGGAGGAGGAGGAGGAGGAGGAGGAGGAGGAGAAGAAGAAGAAGAAGAAAAGAAGAAGAAGAAGAAGAAGAAAGAAGAAGAAAGATGGTAACAAAATTGCCAACTGTTAGAAAAATTGTAGATCAATAGGATACTTTATATACAGCCAGCAGGAGGGTAAATTAAAACAATCACTGGAAAATAATTCATGTTATCTTGGAGTCCTGAACATTTGAATACGAAAAAAATTTGACAATTCACTCCTAGGTTTAGACTCTAAATCTAGAAAATTCTTTGCACATAAACATCAAGAGACACATCCCAGAATAGTTACAGCAGAACTCTTTACTCTTTACAATAGCAACGACAATAAATATGGTAACAACTCAAAAAGGAAAAGATAAATAAATTGTGTTAATATTTACAATGGAATATCAAGCAGAAATAAAAAGGAATGAACTGTTGCTACACACAACAATATTAATCTTAAAAATGCAATGTTGAGTGAAAAAAGGATCTAGAGGGGCGCCTGGGTGGCGCAGTCGGTTAAGCGTCCGACTTCAACCAGGTCACGATCTCGCGGTCCGTGAGTTCGAGCCCCGCGTGGGGCTCTGGGCTGATGGCTCAGAGCCTGGAGCCTGTTTCCGATTCTGTGTCTCCCTCTCTCTCTGCCCCTCCCCCATTCGTGCTCTGTCTCTCTCTGTCCCAAAAATAAATAAACGTTGGGAAAAAAAAAAATCTAGAAAAGCTACATTGAGTGTAATACCATTTTTATTTTTAAAAAAGGCAAAATGAAACTGTATTGTTTAAGAACACACACACACACATAAAATACAAATTTTTAGTTTGTAAAGAGAAGATCATATATATTAATACATATTAACAATATAGGTTATATTGTTATATATGGCTTATATAGTTTATAATTTGTGTATATACATTGTTCAGGAGTACATATATATAAAAAAGTATTTTAAAAAAATCAGGATGGCAATTACCCATGCAAGAAGAAGCAGAAAGATGAAAAACGAAGGAACACATGGGTGTATGCAGTGTTCCCTTTCTTAAGTTGGATGGCTAGTTCACAAATGTTCCTTTTATCATTATACTTTGCAACAGCCAAATATATTACATATATGCCTTTGTATGTAATAAACATGTTACTATACATAAGTAAGAAGATAATAAGTGGGCATTCTTAAAAATAGAGTAATGTTGGGGCGCCTGGGTGGTGGCTCAGTCGGTTAAGCGTCCGACTTCGGCTCAGGTCATGATCTTATGGTCCGTGGGTTCGAGCCCCGCGTCAGGCTCTGTGCTGACAGCTCAGAGACTGGAGCCTGTTTCGGATTCTGTGTCTCCGTCCTTCTCTGACCCTCCCTGTTCATGCTCTCTCTCTGTCTCAAAAATAAATAAATGTTAAAATTTTTTTTAAAAAAATAGAGTAATGTTATGACTGAGAGAAGGGAATAACAGAAAAAAAAAGAGAACATCAGGAAGCCCATGCCAGAAATCCTTGGGTCAGTAAAGGAGAAAGTGAGGCCAACTGAAAGTGAGAGGATTGAGTGTAGGTAGAGGCTTCTGAGTGGTTTGTAGAGAAAGAAGAAAAGGAGGAAAGGGAAGAAAAAGGAAGGGAAGAAAAAGAGGGGATTAGAGGAGACAGTTACTGTCCAAGGAAGGAGTAACCACAGAAAATGGATAGACTGCCATAGTAGCCTAGCCACATTTCTACCTCTGTTCATACCAAAATCTTTTCATACACGTACTTCTATGTCATTCTGTGAAACCATTGAAGCAGACAATATATTTAATCTATTTTAAAATTTTTTACATGTTTATATATTTTTGAGAGAGACAGAGCATGAGCAGGGGAGGGGCAGAGAGAGAGGGAGACACAGAATCCGAAGCAGGCTCCAGGCTCTGAGCTGTCAGCACAGGCTTGAACTCACAGACCATGACATCATGACCTGAGCCAAAGTTGGTTGTTTAACCAACTGAGCCAGCCAGGGACCCCAATATTTAATTATTTTTATATGCTAGCACCCATAAGAATTTCTGCAGAATATTACAAGCTCAGTGAATATTTGTTTGAGTGATTGGATGAAAATAGGAATTAATGATTGAATGATTTCCATCATGTTGTTAATATTATCAAAATGCAGAATTTGCATAGGCTAGAATTTGTTGTTCCGGTTCTACATGAGTCCATGGCACAGTATTATATTCTAAAAAATTATAAAGTTCTTATTTAATCTGCACTGCTAATCCAAAAGCCAGCCTTTATTTGAAAATTAATTCAGGTATACCCTGTATGTCTTAGAAACATTATGAATGCCTCCTGGTAAAACTTCCAATTATGTGTTCATAAATTTGTTTTTAACCTGTCAAGCATACATTCCTCTTCTTGTATCATACCTATTTTGTTCTTAGTGAAATCACTGGATTCCAAATCACAAAGGCACGCTTTATTTCAGCAATAATTTAACGGAGACAAATCCACTGCTTTATGGAAAGATGCTTATTATCTCCTGCACCTCTGCCTCTCACTCATCTGGACCTTTTTCCAACATCTACAAGAGGATTTCCTCACTCCCCCGTCTGTTTTGCTCAACAAGCTGCTATAGAAAGAGAAGTAAACTGAGAACTGCTAGTCCAGAGACTTGGCCCCAGGGTTGTTGCTATCTTGAGTTAATTAGACTTTGAATTTGTACCTTCACTGCTTTGGGCCCCCATTTCCTCGTGTATAAAATGAGGGGGTTGCAACAGATGATACTTATTAAAAAAATCACTCAATGTTTTATTAAGCTTTTACCATATACAAGGAAATATGCTTTGTGCTTTATATACATTATCTCATTTAATTTTAATCCTGCAAACAAGTTTATAAGGTGTATCAGTCAGGGTCCAGCAGGAAACAGATGGTACATATCAAATTGAGTAATTTGAGGAGTGCTTCATAAAGGAACTATATTAAAAAGGTGTGAGCAGGGTGTTAAGAAACCACAAGGGATGGTGCAGTGCCCAAGGCTAGTTACAGAGAGGAAAGTGGCTACCTGAACCCAGAGAGAGATCTCTGTAGAGAAGGCTGATTGAGCTATGGCTGGGTTGCAGCCAGCCCACAGGGACTGTGGAATCTACACTCAGACCTGACTCTACCCATTCTGGGCAAACCCAACAGGAATCAAGGGCCAAGGTGGCCCTGTCCATACCTCACTTCAGGACCACAGAATAGGATGGAATGGATGTAAAGTGAAGAATGGATCTGGAGGGACCAAACAAAAGATACCCAGTAATATTCAGTGTAGTTATTCTGATTTATGCATGAGATTACTGAAGGTCTATGAGGGTAGTGACTTACATAAAGTTACAGAGTTGTCTTAGTACAAAACCAAGATTCAATCCCTTTCTGTCAGACTCCAGAGCCTGGACTCCTTACTACTCCTCAGCCTTGGAGTCCCTTTTATATACCTCCAGGGTTAGAAACAGCTGCAGAAATTATCTAATTCAGGGGCGCCTGGGTGGCTCAGTCGGTTAAGCGTCCGACTTCAGCTCAGGTCACGATCTCACGGTCGGTGAGTTCGAGCCCCGCGTCGGGCTCTGGGCTGATGGCTCAGAGCCTGGAGCCTGCTTCAGATTCTGTGTCTCCCTCTCTCTGCCCCTCCCCCGTTCATGCTCTGTCTCTCTCTGTCTCAAAAATAAACGTTAAAAAAAATTTAAAACACAATAAAGAAATGATCTAATTCAACCATCTCCCTGAGAGATGCCTGAAAGAGATGTCTTTCCATTTAGGATCTGAGCACTGCAGAGACCTTAGGCACCTATGAAAAGCTAGTAGTCTGTGTAGTCCTTCTTCCTGTTCTTATACTTATCATTTATATTCTGACATGTGATTTTGATTTAGAACCCTGAGTGAGACACTGGTAAGGATAAAGTTGTTAGATGAAGAAAATGGCATTCCTATATATATATATATGTATATATATATATATAAAATTTCTTTCTTCTGACATACTGTCAAATTAAGCATAATTAAAGGATTTTCCTTTTGGGGTTCCTGGGTGGCTCAGTTGGTTAAGCACACAACCCTTGATTTCTGCTCAGGTCATGATCTCACATTTTGTGAATTCCAGCCCTGCATCAGGCTCTATGCTGACAGTCCAGAGCCTGCTTGGGATTCTCTCTCTCTCCCTCCCTCTCTGCCCCTCCCCTGCTCATGCTGTCTCTCTTTCATAAATAAACAAACATTAAAAAAAAAAAAAAAAA
The DNA here is from genome assembly GCF_018350175.1 of Felis catus. Taxonomy (NCBI): domain Eukaryota; kingdom Metazoa; phylum Chordata; class Mammalia; order Carnivora; family Felidae; genus Felis; species Felis catus. The sequence continues at coordinate 65,592,391 of NC_058373.1, forward strand.
AAAAGGATTGTCCTTTTCCCAAGAGTAATTGAGTGTATAGTGGGAAGTAAACTGCTGATTGGATTTTCCTATTTCTCATGCTGGAATTAGATCAAAGCCCAAAACTATGCAAAGTGTTCCAGTAGACTATAGAAAAAGTGAGCAGAATGGAAGATGTTTAAATGAAGTGAAACCAAAAACTAGTATTAAGCATATTCTTCAATATCCCTGTGAGGGCCCTTAAGATAAGAAACAAGAGAGGGGTCGCCTGGGTGGCTCAGTCCTTTAAGCGTCTGACTTTGGCTCAGGTCATGATCTTATGGTCAGTGGGTTTGAGCCCAGAGTCGGCTCTGTGCTCACAGCTCGGAGCCTGGAGCCTGTTTCGGATTCTGTGTCTCCCCCTCTCTCTGCCCCATCCCCTGCTCTCACTCTGTCTCTCCCTGAAAAATAAACATTAAAAAGAAAAAAGAAAAAGAAGGGAAATTCTCATACAGTGAATGATCAGAGATTGTTAGTTAATCCTTGCATGAAAATTAAATTTGCTTAAGATGAGCAGCACCTGGGTAGTTCAGTCAGTTAAGCATCCAACTCTTGATTTTGTTTTAGGTCATGATCTTATAGTTTCTGGGTTCAAGCCCTGCATCTGCACTCTTGGCAGAATCCTGCTTAGGATTCTGTTTCACTCTATCTCTGCCCCTCCCCTGCTTGCTCTCTCTCTCTCAAAATAAATAAACTTTAAAAAAATTTTTGCTTATGGGGGAAGACTGTAGTAATTATCTGAGGTCAGGGGACCCATCCCCAATCTGTCTACTCCCTTGTCAAATAGAAATAAAAGTCCCACTTAGGACTCATAGTAATGGGGAACTCTTCCTGTACAAGCATTTCTTGACCTACAAACAGGTTATGTTCCCAAAAAGTCAGTAGTTCAGTCGTTGGGAATATGAAACAAATCTAACAGCCAGACTATTATCAAGTGTGACTCAGGGCTTGACCGGTCCTCAACACCCATTTAAACCCGGAATCTAACTCAACTAGCTTTGCAAATGTACTTCCTGGTATGAAGCAAGAAGGGAAGTGAACTATTGGGAACCTGGCCTGGCTGCATCCCAGGTCAAGTCCTGTAGCTGGCCGGTCCTCACGGTCTCTCAGAGGTCAGAACTCTGGCACCTTCAGCCCCAGGCAGGAGTGGAAGTTTCAGTTTCACGCAGGCTGGAGAGCGAGATTGGTCAGTCCTGCTAACCAGACATGAGAAAGCTGTTCTTGATTGAGTAAACAGTGTTTTGGCCTGGATACGCCTCACCTTGAACTCAAATGTCTTTTTCTTTTCTTTTCTATTTTTTTTTTTTTTTTTTTTTTACACCAGAGTAGGTGATCTATCCTTTATTCCACTTTTTAAAGTAGAATAGTTACATTTTGTTTTGGCCGCTTGACAAACTTCCCAATTTTAGCAGACTGCCCAGAAGTCATGAGGTGCTATGAGTTAAGAGAAGGGGCATTTTAGTTACCTTTTCAGAGGCCATCACCTGGCCTTGAGAGAACACTCTCAGGAGAAAAAGTTCAGTTTGGATCTCAGTTTTAACTAGCTGAGTAGTCATAAGAAATCTCAAAAAAACCTGGTGGTGGCCATCTTTTCTAAGAAAAGTGATTTTTCTGCCACTTGAACCCTAGCTATGCAGGTGTTTAGACTGTCAGATAATCAGCAGCAGCTTCATCAGGACTTGGTAGTCAGCGAAAATCTGGTTGGGACAGAATGAGGGGAAAAGATTCCAGTGAGTCATATGCTGAACCAGTGCTATGAGATCCCTCTTTTCAAACAAGCCCTGTGTGTGGCAAAGTCAGCTTCTACTTTATTAGAGATTGGGAGGTGAACTAGGCTCCTATGTAGGCCTTTTAAAGATAAGTAACTGTGAACTTACCCTAAATTCTCTTTTAAATTAACTTTGATACCGTAAATTTCCTGGTAGTTTCCCCAGACTGGGGAAATCGGGATAGAGGTAAAGCCGCATCTAATAAACGAATCTTTTAGGATAAATGGGTGTTGTGGGGGGAAGGGGAGGTGGAGAAGGAAGGAGGTAAGAGGAGAGGAGGAAAAATGAGAGGAGAGAAGGAAGGGAAAAAAAAGAAAGGAGGTAAGAAAGAAAGAGAGAGCATTCTGCCAGTTGACTTCATTTCCACACGAATCCACCCACTCTGAGCTTCTGTTGTTGCTTTGTTTATGCAAAGTTACGGGGCTAAGAGTGAAGGCTGAGAGATCGACGCTGATGAAGGCAAAAATAATTTTTTAAATATAAATGAAACACGCACACACCCCGTTTGGGCGAGGGCAATCCCAGCCAGCGGACTTTGAAATGAAAACACGCTGAGGAGGGGTAGGTGGGAGGCCCAGCAGCAGCGGGGAGCGTTGTCGGTGACCGAAGGAGCTCTGGTGAATATCAGGTTCGGATTAGTGACAACTCAGAAGTCACGAAGGCGGTTGGGGGAGGGAGGTTTGCCAAGGTCTCTGAACTCCACGGAAGAGAGAGCGGCTTCCCTTGGCGCCGGGCGGAGCTGGGCGTACCCAGAGAGACCTCTGTCCCGGCCCCAGTGCTCACACCCTGCCCAGAGATTGAGTTTGTCAGCGATCATAAAATGGGAATTGATTATTCCAGCCACCATTGATTAGGGAAGAATGCTTACTGCAGCAGCAGGGGAAAGGTTAAGAGGAAATTGACCTTCTTCCTAGGTGACATAAAGTCATTAGGTAAATGAGATATTCACACAGGAGTTTTAAAAGGTCATGCTCAATTTTTATTTGTAGCCTGAAGAATCAACCTGGTGTGCGGCTTAGGGCAGGGACCCCGGTCTTCTGGGCGAGTGGACCGACAGGAAGAGAACTCTTGCCGCGTTGGGCAGGGGCACGGGTGCGGAGTGGATTATTGTCTTGGGAGGGTCATGTTGGAATTGGTGGGGGCCTTGGGACCCCCTCGCTTTGCACCTCCTGCCTGACCTGTGTATGCGTACCTCTGTGGAGGTCTGTCCTTCGCTCCCAGGTCTCCTTGGTTGCTTTCGCCGGCCAGCAAAGGGATGTCAGGCAAAGAAGGACAATTAAAAACCCTTACCCTACCAGAGCCGGCCACGTCTCACACAGAGTGAAAGTGTGTGTGTGTGTGTGTGTATTTAAGGAGAGTGAGAGATGTATTTATGCACATATTTATCCCTCTAATTATAGGAATTAATCCTCTTACTTATGACTAAAAGGTAACGTCGAAGGACGTCCCTTTGATGTGGAAAAGCATCATTTGTGACTCACATTCAGACTGATTAAGGAATAATTGTTGTTAAACGCTTTACAAGAGGAGAGTGTTTAATTGAGGGGCATTCGTAATTTTACGGCTTAGCACAAAATTAAACGTAATTAAAAACTCAGAAATTCCAACTGATTTTCCAATTATTTTTATTGTCTGAGCTAATTGTTACACAAGGGTATCACTTCTCCCCAAAGGCATTAAAAAAAAAAAAAGGCAACAATACCTTTCCCAAATTTCCACTGAGAGGATTCAGAGCTCTCTCCAGGTACAGGCTAGGTAAAGGATCTTCCTCCTTTCCCTCCTCCCTCCGTCCCCGCCTTGCGCTCCTCCCTCCCCCACTGTAATTAAGCGTTTCAGCCACTCTCCCCTTTCTCTGAGTTCCTGCAACACCTTGGGATGTGAGAAAGTGATGGCAGTTCTCTTCTGCAGATCATTACAGCAAAACCTGGAAGTATCTGTAGAAGGCTGATGAATTTCTTGAAGTAACACTTGTCATACATGGTGGAGAGATTAAAAAAACCTAAGTAAACACAACTCTCTGGGGGCGATCCCTCGATGCCTCTGCCTTAGAGTGTGTGGCAGGAGGGAGGCAACACAGCAAGCGGGGCTGGGAGACATTTATAAATGCGCGAGAAGACACCCAGATGCATACAGTCAACTTTCTTTTGCTTTTCTAGTTTTTCTTGTTTTTAGTTGTTTGTTTGTTTGTTTGTTTTGAGAAATGAGTGGCTATGGAAAAGCTTCTCAGAAGGATTCTGGATTTTTTTTTTTTTAATGCTAGGATTGACAGCACAAAGCCAAGCTATCGTTGTATGAGTCACGTCTCTTAATGTCCAGATAGATTTATTTAAGTACAAGGTTTATAAAAAGTGCTTCAATGTTGTGGAAATGAAAACGCATCCTTACAGCTCACCCAGAAGTGGCCCTGTCTTTCCTATCAGACTTGGAGGGACTCCTAGAAAATAAAAAAGCATAAAATTAGGCAGAATGTGAATTTATAAATTTCAATTAGTTTAGACTAAGTGTGGAGCAATGGAATGTTTGCGTTTCAGTAAGTGTCTTAATTTCTCTGTGATTTTTAGGATAGAGACTTCAGTGGATTCGAGCTTTCCATCAGGCTTTCCCATACACCCGCCCCCCCTAAAATAAATGATTGCCTCTGATCTGACGTGCCAGGTGAAAATGGGTAGAATTAAAACTGTCAATTCTGCTTCCAACTTGTGTCTTTTGATTGAGTTCAAAAGCTTTTAAAGGTAAAGCGTGCCGATCATTTATATGTATTATTTCTTTTTCTCCTATCACAGCTTCTAAGTAAAAGAAAACGTATTTATGTTTTCAAATTCATTTTCCCTGGAAGGTTTCAGTCTTCCAGGTAATTTGATGATGGACTCTGACACGTGGGAGGACGTGTGCCCGGCAACAGCCCGGTTTACACGAGTGCGCTGCGGAGGTACGTTGAAGTCCGGTTTTTCCATTTTTCTACCTAACTGGTTTATTTGGAGCTGAGATGTGGATATTTAAACCAGAAGCTTTCCAAATGCTACATACTATTTCGGAGAAAAAGCTGGAGTAGGCAGAATTGGGAAGAAAGAGGAAGGCTCCCTTTGAAAGTTAGAAATGGTGAAAAAGACATGTAATCCGATGTGGAAAATTGAGTAAAAGAGGCAGTGCACACTTTAGCTTAGGCAAAGATTACTGAGTCCTTTGAAGAAACTGACACGGATTTTCCAGAGATGGGAGGAAAGAGAGAGATGGAATGGGGGTGGGAGAATCCTAGGGTGGGCATTTTATGTAAATGAGTAAATTCGAAATGTAGTACAAATCCAGGATAGTGAAAGTGACAGTTCTGACAGTATTGACAACATAAATATATGTTTGAACACTGCACTTTCAGACACTTAACCAATGAAGCAATACAAAAATTCGACTACAATATTTCAAATAATCGACATTGATGTTTTGATACATCATTTTTATACTCCAAATCGATCTATCACTCTGGGGCTGGTCAATTTTAAGTAAAAATGGGCTGCAATTATTTGCGCCTTAGCTAATGATGACCTCATAACAGTCCTCAATTAATTACACCAGTTTCTTCCTGTGGTGTTGGGGGGCTTGGAGGGGAGGCAAATCTTGAGAAACAAAACCTACGATTGTGTCACACACACACCCTACTTTCTATTCCATTTTTTGAGATTATGGGGAGGGGGCAGAATTTCGGAATTAGGAAGGGGTCTTTGGTGATCACATACACTGCAGGCTGAGGTCCCCTCATTTCAAGCAGCCGCTGGGTGGAATATGGTTTTCACTTTTACTTTGCAAGGTCAAAACTAAATTTCAGAAAATGCAAGAAAGTTGAGTGAGTCTAAATCTTCCCCAGGCCCCATATCCTTTCCTCAGTTTCATGGGAGATTTGCTCAAAGGGAGAACTGAAGATTTTTCTAAGGCTTAGAATGTGGTGTGTGTCTGGGGGTGGGGGGTGGAGAATAAGAATTTTAAAGAGAGTATCTAAAGCATCCAGCTGAAGTTGGATCTCTCCTTTCTCCTCTATCCCCTCTGATTGCTTTCCACACCCCGCTGAGGGTTTATAGGCTACTGTTTAAAAAAAAAATAACAAAAACCACAATAAGAAATAAGACAAATCTCTTCGAGAAAGGCGGGAGGACGTTGGTGAGTACTGCATCCTCAAGCGTGAGTTCCTGCAGTTTCTGTGTTGGCTTTCTCTTCTCTGCCCGGTGGGCTCGCCAGTGAGCTCTCTCTCCATCCCACTTTTCTTTCCCACTGCTCTTTAAATTTGGTGTGGTCATGGGGTGGGGGCTGGAAAAGCTAGCTCATTTTGAAAAAGAAATCTTGGACAGGCCCAGGATACAAACTTGAGCAGCGCATTATATGACATAGGCATCCCGAAGGCAGGAGAAAGTGTTGGGGATGGGGGTGAAGAATGAGTGCCCAGTGTTCTTCCGAAGTCCAGGCGAGAGCTGCTGCTTGCTCCCCAACCCCTTCCCTGAGAAGTTCTGGGACCCTTTCTTTAAACTCACACTGAGCCTAGGCCTCCCGACCTAAAACTTAGCTGGTCTCCACTAGTCAGGATTCCAGTGTCTGATTTCTTTCCTCCAAACTTCACAAATGCAGTTTTAATCCCCTCCAAACCACTACCAGCTGAGACGCTGGGACACAAGCAACATTTTCAGCAACACCCGCATGCTAATCAAAGACAAAGGTGGCGGGTGACCCACACTGGGTGAAGGTGGGAGCCCTGTAAGAGCTCCTTTGCCGGAGCATCACCTGGTTCTGAGGGTATCAGCCTCTGACCGGATCTTTCCAAGCCATCTGCGCTGGGAGTAGGGGTTGGAGCTAGAAGAAGGGCAGCAGGAGGAAAGAAGAGGAAAAGGATCAAGATAGCAAGCCAAAGAAACTAGAGAAAGAGAAAGAAGAAGGGAGGAAGGAAGAGAGCGCGGGAAGGAGCCAGAGACTGCGAGAGCGAGCGAGCGCACGTCGTGTTTGGAGCCCCGCCAGATAGCGCTAGAGGGCTATTTATTGAAATACTTTACTTCTGCGAGATGGTGAAGCAGCTAAAATTGGGAGAAATAAGACATAAGATAGAGTAAAAGGAAAGAAAGCACAATGATTCTACAATATCTTAGTTAAGACAATAAATTATGGAGTACTTTCTTGTTATTAATGGGGGTGGGGGAATACATGGTAGAAAGCCGAAGTGAGGAAAAGACCAAAAAACAAACAAAAAAGGTCCCCTTCTATCTCTTGATCCCAACTAGGAAGAGAGTGAGCAAAGTTAACAGGTAAGTAAGGAAGTGTAATTCTTCCTAGTCCAACTTCCAGAGATGCTGGCACATGGCTGGGAAGGTCAAGAACAGTTCACAAGGATGAGCTGAGGTTTATAGAGAAGAGATATTTTTAACGTAATAGATGGCTGCAAGGGAATGGGGGAGGGAGAAGCAAACACATTATTGGAACCGCCAAATAAAATATGTATCAAAAATTCCAACTGTCAGCCAGCAGGTCTGGAGCAGAAGAGAGTCCCTCTGCCTTTGTCCCAGTGATGCTGGGCTCAAGGCTGCCTCTGCAGGGCTGCAATCAAACATCCTGAATAACAATTTATAAAGACTTTGGTAAGCTTGGAGAAAGAATTAGACTACAAAAATTCACTGTCGCGTTCAGACCTCAAAGAACAGTGAAACAGATGGAGAGAGAAGACCTAGTGACAGAGGTGAAGTCCAAAGAGAGAGTGACAAAGAATGAAATACTATGATCCTCTTTACTTGCTCAGGTCAGTAATGAAGGAAAGAAAACTTCTTTCAAATAATACTTCAAAGTATCGATTTTGTTTTATTCTAAAAACTCTAGCATCGCACACATCTAGCTTCTCCTTTAAAACTGCACTTTCCTTCTAACTGAAACATTTTTAAAATCAAAGGAATGATATCTTTTTTCCATACCAGCAAACAGAAAAACAGAACCTACACACACACACACACACACACACACACACACACACACACACCTGCTTAACCCAAAATACTCCCAATTCAAAACATTAACTAAAGTTACAAATAAGATTAAGGTTGGATTTATTTGCTCCTCTAGCAAGCCGTCAATTATTCTAACTATTGTAGGAAGACAAAAAGGATTTAAACCCAGTGATTTTAATACACAGATTAACACTTCGGACCTCACAGTTCTGAGGAATTTGAAGTTATCTGTGCTGAGGACCTATAACTTTCTGGAAGAAAAAAAAAAAGATCAAACAGGAGCACAGACTTCTTAAGGAAGGTGGGCCAATTCACCTAAAATAGAGTCTAGGTTCATAAATGCTCATTTCAAATTAAGTACTCTCCATAAAGCTAGTGCCCTTTAAATTGAGTAACTGTATTGGGATTCAAATATTCTTTTTAAATCTTAAATGTTACCTATAATAGCATTCCATGTTGAGTCAAAAAAGAAGAGGAAAAATAGAAAAGAAGGAGTTCTCAGAAGTCTTAGGGATGCTTCAATAAGAAAGAAGTGATTAAAAACAGACTAGACTCTTAAATTTGAGAGGCCCATCCCCCCTCCCATTCACCCCCCACCACCACCAGATCAGGTCCCCTCCCTTTCACCTCTTTTTTATGCAGTGCCCCACCCCCACTCCAGAGCTAAGTAGCAGATTTGGGATTCTGAAGAAATAGGTTTCAGCATCCATATTTGTTCTGGGGCACTTGTAAAATGCGATTTGTAGAGGGTCTTTAGCCTTCTGATTGTCTTTGAATTGTTTTTACTGAAACAGATCTTTTGCAGTTAATGAGTCCCCACGCAGCTGGACAGCTCCTCTCGGACACTGAGAACTCTAACCCCAAAATGACCCCAATTTGACACCGCAAGATGAAATTTTACCGCCTGTTAAAACCATTTCCAGCCTGGGCAAAGGGAGCTGACTGTTGACGGAGGTGTGCGCCGCCTCCTGCGACCCCCATCTCGCGCCTGTCTCCGGGGCCTGCCCCACCTACTTTCCCTTCACCCCAAATGTGGAAGAACAGATGAGCCTCTCCGCCTGGGTGGGGGTGCAGAGGCTGAGTGAGACTGGAGCATCAGCAGCATAATTATCAGGCTAGAAATCAGAAAGTGTGTGTACCCCACTGCTTTGGAATCGCTTCTATCGGACCGGCAACACTGAAGGAGGTAGGGGGATATCAGGAAGTTCTTAAATGCTTTTTAGCTCTGTTAATAAAACATCAGCAAGTTGGTGATTAAAAGTAATAGTCTGAATTCATCAGAATGACCAAGAACGGACACCCTGAATCACCTCCAACTTGATCTTGTGTGTAATCTATTGCCCTGCGATGCTATTTTACACGTACAGTTTCATAAATGAATGCAACTAGGTAAGTGAAATCTCTTTAGTCGCATGAAAGTCGGGATTCTCTCCTTAGGCAATCAGTGAATTTTAAAATCATGCAGACTTTCCTCCATTCGGGCTTCATTTTTAACACTCGCACTTCTAAACTGAAGTCTTCGGAGTTAAAGATGATTGTGGTTTTTTGTTTTTGTTTTTTTCCCTCTGACTCTATCTTAAAATGTCCTATTTCTATCTCCCTCCTACATCAACCAGATTATCCCTGTAGTTTGCTTTAATGTATGCAATACAATGCAAAAGAAGTTACAGAATATTAGAAAGTAAGGAAGAAAGGAGTTCGGGTTAAAATGACTTCTGCCTTGCCCAAAGGATTAAAACACAAGAAAAATCGAGTTTCAGCCTTCTTTCTTTTGTAAAACCCAAGATCATCACGGAATAATCAACCCATTATTAGCCTACCAACTGTTTGAAAATACAGAAATCATCAATCGCTCTGAATTGTTTTTTACCCGAATGCATTGCCAAGTATGAACTTTATATATTTCTTAATACTCGTGAAGTTTTTCAAAATAAAGGCTGTGGGGGATGTTAACTCACTTCACAGTATCATTATGAAAAAAAAAAAAGTGGTGGTAAAGGCAGCATAAGGTAGAAACCTTCAGTGTTTAAACTCGGCAATGTAGAGATTTGTTTCCAAGTTGGTCTTTATAAAAGGAGCGTTTATCAAGGAAATTGAGTTCCTTTTTAAAAAGAGAAGCCTTACTACACAGGCTGTTTAAAACAACAATAACCCTATTGGCGACAATACGGACACAATATTGAAAATACGAACAACTGGAAGAATAACTAAAAATCACTATGAACTTCTCAGCGGCGCTGCACGGGGAACTCGGAAACAGCAATTTCAAGATCTCTAGTAGAAAACCCTCCGCAGGCGGAGACCAGATTGTTATTTTTCTCTCAGCCTTCCCGCCCCGGCTAAACTGAATTCTCATAACTGCCGCTTGAAACAAAATTCTGCAAGACAACTTTTTTTTTTTCTTTTTGTCTTCTTTCCTTTTCTACTCACCTTTTCTTAAATGTCGACGAGCAACTCAGCAACAAATAAGGAGGATGCTTTTAATCTTGGAGCTCTTCTAGGGAAAAAAAAAAATGAAAAGGTGGAGGGGGACGGACCCTCCCCACAACCTGCAGATCTCATACCCGTTGGATCACACAGGCTTGAAGCCCGGCGTAAAAGTGGCTGAAAATCTGGTCTAGACTCTCTTCTCCGAAGCTCCGAGCGCCGGGCCGGCCCCTGCTGTGGTCACCCCGGCAAGTAACCCGAGGTCCACAGCCCCGCTCCCTGAGGAGGCGCTACCCTCGCCTCTGACAGCCCCGCCGCACTATTTTTATATGTGAGGGCCGATTTCCCGCAGACATCATTGTTATGATGGCTCATTTAATCAAACTGTTTAATTGCTCTGGTAATCACTATCATCATCACAGGTGCTCAATCATTCATCATTTTTGGAGGGCTTTATTGACCTCCGGAGCTCATTCCCCAGCCCTATTAAAACGGGGCCAAATTTCTCCGACTTAGCTTGGAGTCTCTGCAGGCTGCGATCTAAGCTCAGTTGAGTGTTGCCTGAAAGCTTACAGTGAAGCAGAGAAGATGTAAAGCCCCCCCCCCAACCCCATCCGCGCGCCTCTCTCTCTCTCTCTGTCTCTCTCTCTGTCTCTCTCTCTCTCTCTCTCACACACACACACACACACACACACACACACTGCTTTATTTTTCTCTGTGCTTCCCATCCCCCGGGAAGTCGGGTCAAAATTGCGCGCGGAAAATATGCTACTTTCTACTATCCAGAATGAATTCAAAGTTGGAGAGGGAGTCGGCTGTTGAGGAACAGTCTGTTTTCGATTCCCTGAGCCAGGGACCATGAACCGGACAAGAGCGAGTTGCTGGGTAGAGGGTGCGCTCGGAGCAACCAGGGCCGGACTGCACGGCTGGCGGGAGCAGGGGGGGGCGGAGGGGGCAGCTGCGCAGAGCGCGCAGGGTGACCATAACTCCGCCCCCAGCTCGAGGCTCGGAGTGATTGACGCACCGCCACCGTGAAACCGGCGGCGTCGAGGTGAGGGTGGGTGCAGCTCCTGCCCGGGATTGGGTGAGACACCCGCCAGAACTAACTTTTTACACAAAACAGTGTAGGATAGTTACCTTCCTCCCCCTGCCCCCAACTCTCGTCCTTTTCCTTTTTGGAAAAGTTCGCTCGTAGTCGGCCGGTCTTCCCGATCCCGCGAAATTGTACGGTATAATTAACACAACCTTTAGCTGGCGATACCGCTCTCCGGCCTCTGCGCCCTGGGCGACCACAACAAAGCTGGGAGGGAGTACCGGCCAATTCTCCTTGAATGGCATCTTTCTCCCTCCCTCTCTATCCAGTGCTTCCCAGCTCTAAGTGAGATCCACTTCGGAAGCGCACACTAGTGGCGCGCGCGCGCGCGCGCGCGCATACACACACACACACACACACACACACACTCCCTCCTGGCGACATCAGACAACATCAAACACCCAAACGACTCCTCCCCACTTCCTCCCTCCCAATTCCATCGCGGCCCCCAGAGACTCTCCAGGGTGGCCCTTGTCCGCACCGCTTGGAGACAGTGCGGAGTTAAGCTGATCTCTTCTTGTCCTGAAAAAAATAAATGTTGACAAGGGCGCTGGATGTGCACAGGGAAGAAAATACCACTTAAAAATAACAAAAACAAAAACAAACAAACAAAAAAACCTCTAGGCCGGCAGTGGTACGATTTGCACAGCCAGCTGCCCCTGGATGTTAGCAGAAAGCCCTCAGGGGCGCAGTAATCGGCTGGCAGAGGCATAGGGGCCCGCGGAATTAAAAGGAACAAAAGCAAGATCGCCATTCCAATCGTCCCCAACACGACCCCGTTAGGCTTGAGCCTGGTGTGATGGGAAAACGAACTAGAAGTAAGTTTGAAAAAAAAAAATTTTAGAAGATCTGAGGCTGTACCGTACTTTCCCTGTGGTTTTCTGCAGTTTTCCTCTCTGCGCTCTCCCTGTCCTCTTCATTCTCTCCCTCTTTCCTCGCTCGCGCGCGCCCGCCCGCATGCGCGCGCCCTCTCTCTCTCTCTGTCTCTCTCTCTGTCTCTCTCTCTGTCTCTCTCTCTCTCTCTCTCTCTCTCTCTCTCTCTCTCTCGCACGCACACACACACACACACACACACACACACACACACACAGTCCTCTTCCTCCGGCTCGCCCCCCCCCCGCCCCCCCTCCCGGCCGTCCCCGCGGAGAACCAGGCTCGCTGATTTGCTCGGGTCCGCGAGGCTCCTGCCTCCCCTCCCCCCCACCCCCCGCCTCCCCCGCCCCCCCAGCCGGGGCCGTCCGATCGCACTCGCTGCATATCAGAGGCTCGGCGCGGCGCGCTCCTCCTCGCTCCCGCTCCCCACTCCCGGGATGTGTCTCCGCCGTACGACGGGCTATGGCCACCACGACTTCCGGGTTCCGTCATTTCGTTCTCCCGCCGCCGACCCGCGCCGCCAAACTGAGGCTCTTCTATAAGCCAGGCAGCAGCCAACCTGCCAACACCTACTGACACTCACTCATCTCCCAGAGAGAGAAAGAGAGCGCGAGAGAGCGAGCGCGAGAGAGCGAGCGCGAGTGAGAGCGAGCGAGCGAGAAAGAGAGAGAGGGAGAGACAAAATACCTACCAGGAAAGGGGGGGAGGAAGTCCAATTTTTGCAAACTATTCAATTTTTTTCTTGATTTTTCCCCTCTGCTTTCTTTGAACGATACTTTAAAGAGAGAGGATCATATCATAGATACCGCGGGGGCCAAGCTAAAAGAGGGGGGGAGGGGGGAGGAAAAAATTCAAGAAGCAGAAACCCCTCGCGGAGTTTTACTGGAAGAAAAAAAACGGGTCTGAAAGATTCCTCCTCTTCATCATCATCAACCATCATTCATTCACTACCTTGACATTCCGGGCTTTGATTGACAGCTGGAGTGGCAAAAAGCCATGAAACACGACAGTTCGGTTACATGTGGGCTGCTGACGGGCCGCTCGTAACCTTCAGTTCGGGGGCTTGACAATTTTTTTTTCTTCTTTTTCTTCTTTTTCTTTTCTTTCTTTTTTTTTTTTTTTCAACTGAGGGGAAGAGAAGAGAAAGAGGGGGAAAGGAGGACCGAAGAGGAGGAGGAGGGGAGGGGGGAGGAGGAGGAGGTGGAGGAGGAGGAGGAGGAGGAAGATCAGGAGGAGGAGGAAGAAGAGGAAAAAAAGAGAAAAAGAAGAAATATCACAGAAAAAAAAAAAAACTCTTCGTTGTCTTGCCTGGGCTTTTTTTTCCCCCCCTAAAAATAACATATTGGAGAATTGGGAGAAGTCTTTTTGGTTTGGAAAAAAAAAAAAAAAAAAAGGAATCTTCAGCCTAGATCACTTTCTTATCCGGACTGGGATATTAAATATACGACACATCCAGGAGTTTATTGGAGCGCAGACTGATGGCGCAAAGGGTAGGTTTAAATCTCCAACACTTACCTAGATATAAATCCTCTCTTAAGAGGGGCCTGTCCCGATGCCTCCTCTCCCTTCAACGCTGCTGCTGCTGCTCGCTGCTTGATGATGGCGGCCAGTATTTAAAAAAATAGCAGCAAAATTATTCATCGGCTTTTCCCCCCCGTGCCTCTGCGTGTGTGCGAGTGTGTGTGCGTGCGTGTGTGCGTGTCTGGGCGCGCGTGTTCCAGCGCTGTGCGAGCGGGCGGGCGGCGAGTGCGTGTGAGTGGTGTGTGTGCGTGTGCAATTGTTACACGCTTTCGCCTCGCTCCAGCTTTTACCCCAGCAGCGCGATTCCCCCGGTTCTCCTGCTGCCGCCGCTGCCGCTGCTGCGCCGCTGCCGCCGCTGCTCCCGCGGCTCGGGGCGGGCACGGGCTGCGTAGGAGCCGCCGCCGCCGCCGGGGCCGCCGCTGGGGCCGCGCTGCCGCAGCCGCTGCGCCGCCGCCTAGACTAGCCTGGGCTGCTTGTTTTGTCTCTGAAATTGACAAGGACGCAGGGAATCCGCTGCTAAATAATGTTTCTGGTAACTTTCACGTTATTCCCCCCCCCTCCCCTCCGCTCCCTGCCCCCGGGGAGGCACTGGCCCCAGTCTTCCCTCGTCCTCGGCGTTCTCCTCCTGATTATTAGCGTTTTTCTTCTCTTTATTTTGTTTCATTTCGCCTTTTGATTTATTGGATCCTCGGGAGGAGGCGAAGGGGGGTTAGGGGTGGGATCCGGGGCTTCCTTCTCACACTAACTCCACTTCTCCCTCGGTTGGCTCGCTATGGTTCTGCTGCCTCTGGCCCGAGCGGGACCTCCCGGCGCCCCCTCGGTCCCTGGCCTCACTGCCCCCTCTCCCTGCTCTAAACGCTGCTCTTGGTTCATACTTTTTCATTTTAAAATTTAAAAACATTTCCCCCCGCAACTTTCAACTCGTTGTTTCGGCTGGTTTGGTTTCTGTGTGTTCAACTCGTGCTCGGTACTTTTCTCCTTTCTGACTTTGTTTTTATTTCTCTCTCTCTCTCTCTTTCTTTCTCTCCTGCCTGCCCCCGCTGCCCTTCGCCTTTCTCCCTCCACCCTTCCTCTATTCCTTCCCCACTCCTCTCCCGGCTCTCTTCTCCCATCTTCTTTTTCTATTCCCCCTTGGCTCTCCCTCACCTCCTGCGCCCCCCTCCCCTTTGCCGGGTTCCGACAGTACGATGAGCTGCCCCATTACGGCGGGATGGACGGAGTAGGGGTGCCTGCTTCCATGTACGGAGACCCTCACGCGCCGCGGCCGATCCCTCCGGTTCACCACCTGAACCACGGGCCGCCGCTCCACGCCACGCAGCACTACGGCGCGCACGCCCCGCACCCCAATGTCATGCCGGCCAGCATGGGATCCGCTGTCAACGACGCCTTGAAGCGGGACAAGGACGCGATCTATGGGTAAACCAACCGCCCCCCCCCCTCCCGACCCAGCATACTGTTTGTGAGTGCGAGTGTGTGTTCGTCTCTGTGGGGGTTGAGGGGATGGTCGGCTAAGTGGGGAGTTGTTTCTGCGGGGGGGGGGGGGAGCTTTGGGGGCGGGGGGGGGAACCGCTTGCCTTCAGAAAGGACAGAGAAGGGGGCCTGCTCTTCTTCGCCTGAAGTGTAAATCCCCGAAAGATAAAGCCTCTTCCACCCCCATAGCCCAGTCACTCAGGACCCCACAACCCAGAGTGACTGAGTCCTGAGAATCTTGCCAGGGCCTTCTCCCCAAGGACGGGATTCCTGGCCAAAGGACGCAGAGCTGGTCCTTCCAGGCCCCCTAACAGAGGCCTTGACGAAGGAGAAAGTTTCCTGCCGATGAGGAGCAACTTTGTTGTTTTTTCCCCCCCACTTCTGTTTCCTACCGAGAGTCTGGGAGTCACTAAATGCAGCTTGAGCTGGGATCAGGGCTGCTTCTGTCGGCCAGGAAGTCCTAATCACCCACTTCTTAATTCTCTGCAAATAAAGGGGGTAGACCTTGAAGTGCAGCGGGGTGGAAGGGACTGCTGCTTGCACAGAGCTGCTCGTAGGAGGAGTGAGGGAGATGGCTGGAAATTCCGCGTTTTATATCCTGAGAGAATTCGGACAGGGATGGCGGTGCCCGGTCCAAAAGGGTACCGCTCGGGCTCTCCCAGTTGAGAGTAGGTGGGGAAGGCGGCGGTTTGCCGAGGGGAGGAGACGGCTGGTCAACGGCCACGGAGCCTGAAGCCAGAGGCCGCAAGCATCCCGAAGTGGAGCTAAACCGCCCGGAGGAACACAAAGGGCAGACGCGCACGCACACTTCCAAGTTTTAACACTCGATTTATTTGTTTTTGCCTGCTGGAGAAATGTGGTCTTTGGAAGGAAGCTCCTCGGCGTTTAACATTCCTATTATTTTGGCCCCCACGCCCGGGCTTTACTAGAAGTAGAGCAAACAAGTTTATAAGGCAAGGGGGTAGAGAGGTTAGAAGAGGACCCTCTCCGATTTAGATTTAGGAAATGCCACTTCGGGCGTCTATGTGGGTGAAGCCTTCGGCCTCCTTCGAAATGACCATTAATGTGCAGAGCTAAAGCAATTAAAAAAAAAAACAAACCCGTAGTGTTCCATTCTTGAGAGGTCAGGGCTGGGTATGGGGTTGGTTCTGCGGCCTCTGTAGTATGGGGATTGGGTCTGGATCAGCTCCGGGCTCCAGACTGCCTGAGCTGCTCGGATGTTTCATTATTTCCCACTGAGGCTCTTCTTACTCGGCGGGCTGCAGTGGCCAGGGGCTTCTCCCACCAGACCTGAGGGACTCCTGAGCTGAGGGAAAGGGCCAGGCCGTTTTTCCTTTCTGTTTCTGGCCCAGGCTCGGCTGACTGAGGAAGGCTTGTAACGTGTGATGCGTGCTTGTTTTATGAAAGAAGGAATCCGAACCCTCCAAACTTGTTGATTACAGTTCTCGCTCCTTCCCCTCTGCACCCCGTCTCCGTGTGTGTGTCTCTGCGTGGCGCTGCCCGTTAGGCACCCGTTGTTTCCTCTGTTAGCTCTGGTCTTTGAGAAGTGCGAGCTGGCGACCTGCACTCCCCGGGAACCCGGAGTGGCCGGCGGAGACGTCTGCTCCTCCGACTCCTTCAACGAGGACATCGCGGTCTTCGCCAAGCAGGTCCAGCCTTCTTGACCCACTCACCCTCCTGCAGACCCTCACCACCCCCTCCCCTTTCCTCAGAGCTTTACATGAAAGAGGAGGAAAAGGCAGGGACACCCGATCTGTTCCTCTGGCCCAGTCCGAGCGCTACGCCTCCTCCCCATCCCTGAGCCTGGAGGCGAACTGGAAGCGGAGATAAATATGGGTGTTTGTTTTTCCCCCCAGCCAGGAATACAGGGGCTCGACCCTCGAATTAAAGTTGACCTGCTCCTAATCTGGGGCTTGGCCTTTTCCCCGCCTGCAGCTACTAGAACAAGAATTGGGGATAGGGGTGGTGAGGAACCCGAGAGTGCCTGGAGAGGGGAGGAAGCCGGGCGCCTGGTGGGGCGGTCAGCGCGGGCAGTAAGGTGAGGAAGGCTGAGAGCCACTGTCCCTTAGAGGGCTGAATGAGAGGGTACTCGGGCCTGGAGCAGGGCCCTGAATTTCCAGCTGCAGCTCAGCATTTCCGGGTACCCCTTAATGGGGCTAGGAGCAGGAGGCCCAGTACTTTTTCAAGCAACCGCACTATTTTAAGGCACTAGTTGGTGTCCTGTGTTTTACCAAAGCCTCTCTCCTCTTGGCGGCCGCTGACTCTCCACCTTCCCCACTCATGCAATTTAGTCCGTGACAGGGATTTCCTTCTTTCAAGTTGGGCTGGTAATTCATGTTGACTTTCCCTGCTTCTTCCAGGTTCGTGCGGAAAAGCCACTTTTTTCCTCAAACCCAGAGCTGGACAATTTGGTAAGGCTCACTGTTTCTTCCCTTTCCCAGCCTGGGCCCCTTTCCTTGCCTGGAAGCACCCACTTTCCCCTGGAGCTCCGGGGAGTTGGAGCAGAACCCTGTTTTGAGGCTCCAAAGCTACGGGGGTGGGGGGTGGGGGGGGAAGGGAACAGTTTTGAGCCCCTGAAAGGAAGAGGGGAGGTAAGGGGTGAGGGGTGGTTGTAGGGGAGAGCAGAGGCCAGCGAGCAGCAGGCGGGGACACAGCGCCCCGAGTGTGAGCAGTGGATGAGTCCCGGGTCTCGGCCCGGGAGTGAGGCTTCGAGAAGTGAGTTATTTCCTCTCTTTGCCAGGGTAGGCAGCCGAGCCCCCAGCAGCTAACCCGAAGGAAGTAACCGCTGGCCCAGCGGAGGGCGGGCGGGGAGTTGGGAGGTGTGTGTGTTGGGGGGGGGGGGGGTCCTGGGGCAGGCCCGCGCAGGCCACTTTTAGGTGCGATTCTTTTGCTAATTTGCACAATTTCAATATTAAAAGTACTTAAATCCGCTTTCAAAGGCCCTGCCTCACCATTCATCTTGAGTATTTCCTTCTTTAGTAAGGACGGGTTTTGCTGGGTGTGCTGTAAAAAGCTTTCTCTCTCCGAAGCTTTTTTTTTTTTTTTTTTAATTTGGCCTGAGGTCGAAAGAGGGGACGGTTAAAGACTCAGGCGGAGAAGGAAGGCCTGGCCCTAGGAAAGCAGTCCTTCCAAATAGCTCAGTGAACACAGGGGGCAAAGATATTAGACGCCTCGGCTCAGGTTGAGTCAGATTCCTACCCCGTGGCCAATGAGGCAGAGATGATCAGTAATCACTTGGTTTTTCTGATGATTTCTTGATGTGTGGGTTTTGCCTGGCCACTTGCCTGTTTCTTCTCCCCAGCTCAATTCCCCCACCACCCCCCACTCAGGGCTTTGAGTCACAGAGCCCTAACTCCACACTCCAAACTTTTCTTTCAGATGATCCAAGCAATACAAGTACTAAGGTTTCATCTCTTGGAGTTAGAAAAGGTAAGCAGGGAATGACACTCCCTACTTTGATTTAGCCACTTCCCTCTCTCCGTTGAGTCTGGATGTCTTCTGCCAATCTCCAGGCTGAGGCACTGAGCACCTGGAGGTTTTGAACAACTTGTTACTATGTCCTTCCTTCAAACTGCTCCTCAACCCAAGGGCTCAGAGGATGGGTGAATTAGGACAGCTCTGCTGTGCGCCACCCCCCCCCCCCCGCCCTGTCTTTTTCCCTAGGCATTCAGGATTATTTTGAAATGCAGCAAACCATTTGTGTTACTGGACATTCAGCCTGCTTGCGTCTCTATTAGCTTAGCTCACCCTCAGACCAGAGCGCGCATTAGGTACACGCAGGGGGAAATCATCCTCGATGGGCTGTCTTCACATTGCTCTCCAGCTCAGTCACTTTCCCCTGGAAACATATGAAACTCTTAGCTTGTTGAATCGCAAATGCCAATGCTGTTCCCAGTTCCAGCGTTCTAACATTTTGATGTTATCATCAGATTGGATCCCCCCACCCCCCAACCCCACCTCCGGCCTCCCAGTCTGAACTCAGTTATTTCCAGTCTTGTTTCTACTCCCTTTATTGTAACTTGTTGCTCAGGGAAGTCTCCGGAGAATAATATCTGTTGCAACAATTGCTCTATTGTTTCCTCGCCTTCAAGTATTACACCCATTAATTAGAGTTAGTTTGGAAGAGGTTGCACTGTTGCTCTTTCCAAATGTAACCCTGCATCCCGATTTTTTTCCCTTTAAAAATGAAACAAAACAATAACAACAACAACATGAGCTGAACCTTCCACCATGACCCTCCCTTTAGGTCCACGAACTGTGTGATAACTTCTGCCATCGGTACATTAGCTGTTTGAAGGGGAAAATGCCCATCGACCTTGTCATTGATGAAAGGGACGGCAGCTCCAAGTCAGATCACGAAGAACTTTCAGGCTCCTCTACAAATCTCGCTGACCATGTAAGTCTGAGAGCCCTTTGGCATTCTTTTGAGACTACTGGGTATAGCATTTTTAAAAAAGTTGTTGTAACATTTAGCTAAGCTCAAACTTGGCTTTCTTGTTAAGGGATTGGGTCTCTTTGGGGGTCTTTTCTCCCTTTCTCACCACCTCTGCCACACCTTTCATCTTCCTTTGCCCTTTGCTGCCCCCCTTCCTTATTTATGTGGAGAAGCAAAGAAACCAGGGAGTTGATAGAGTGATTTGTGCTCTTAATGTGTAAAGTTTCCTGGATTTGGTGACTTGAGTGTTAGCAAATTGTCTGTTTGATATGGTGACTGCTGCCTTTTCTGCTTCCCAACTCTGTGTAATCAGTGCGGCAGGGACCCAGAGGCAAGTCAGCTAGATGGACAGGGTGGGGGAGAGAGCACTGAAGGACAAGAGACAATTGGGGAGGGAGGGCCAACTTCCCAGTCCCTCACAGAGATGACAATCCTGAGAATTATTGACAATCTTGCATTGCATTAGAAAGGAAAGGAGTGAACACATTACAATTCTCTGAGCTTTTGCTCTGTAGAAACTTATTGTCAGTATATGGACTTATTGCCAAGTGCCTGAAGCATCTTTATAGTAAAAGACAGTAACTTTGATGAAACAGTTATTAACAATGTATTACAGAAAGCTGAAGGGAATTGCGATTGAGTAACCATAGGTTAGTGGTTGAATTTTAACACTTAAACAGTTGGTGAATGAAGACAGAGTATAGTAAGGAGTGACTGTGTATGTCAGTCTAGGAGGGGAGATTTCTTTCTATTCTCTGTTTTTAATCCTATTTTGGAACCAATCTAGGGAGCCTGATGCTTTAAAAAAAAAAAAAAAAGGAAAAAAAAAGCATATGTAGTGAGACTGAAAATTTGAAAAAGAAGCAAAGAGAAGAAAGATTGCAGCTGGTAGGAAAGGCAAGAGTGGCGAGGTTAAAGAGTGGGTGTGAACAGCAGTTTATTTATAGGAACTCAAGCCTGGGGTGGGGGACAGGGTGTCTATAGATTATATTCAATTGAGCTTACAACCTAAGTGATATAGGCTATAGTCTAATAACTGGCTGGCTGAAATACTAATTTAGCATGTTGTGGAGTTAAACAGCTTTGAGGCTTGAAGGCAGTTTGTACCATTACCACAACTGTCCACCCCCCCTACCCCCACCCCATTCTTGGTTATTAAGAGGAATGGGTTGAGAGGCCCGGAGAATAAACCTTCTGTGAGATTCTTTACCTTTCCCCTACCTCCCCCCAAAAAGTTTTGAAAATATACAGGCATACATTTTAATTATTAGCCTTTGTACTGTATGGAAATCTAGCCTAAGAACAAAAGTTAGAAAGAAAGAAAGAAAGAAAGAAAGAAAGAAAGAAAGAAAGAAAGAAAGAAAGAAAGAAAGAAGAAAGAAAAAGAAAACCTCAGTCCTGGTTGTCTAGTTCTGAGACAGAATAAATGCTATGGCATTGAAAGTTCCTGTGCCTGTCTTTACTCTTGGCTTTTCCCATCACAATGGGGGAACTTTGGGGGGCTCTTTTGTATTTGAGTATATTAACGAAAATCAAAAGGGTGCAGCAAGCAGCTACGGAAAGTTTACATGCTGATATGTGGCATTATGACGTGTGGCTGTTGTCTATAAGGTGAGACACCACCTTAGAAATATTTGTTGTTGTCGTCATTTGTTTATTTTCATAGCTTCCTCTGTCTCAATTCATATGCATTCTGCAGTATTGGGGGAATGAGAAGGATGTAGTTACCTGATTTGTAGAATGAGAGGTTCACAGTTATCTGCATCCCAAAACGTTTCTCTCGTGACATTTCTGGGGGTCTCGACTACTTGATTCTCTAGAATAGCTTCTTGGCAACTGTTTTCGTTGTATGGAACTAGAACATGCTGATGTTTACACAGAAGAGATAAGATAAACTAGGCTGTTTAGAGGATTGGCTGATCGACAGTGCCAGTTTATGAAACTATTGTAATATTTAAATTATACTCAAGTAGTCGGTGGTACCTAAGAGGATAGGGCTTTAATAATTTAACAATCATCATCTTTGGATAAAAGAGTCAACTGTAACATTTGTTGCTCCTCTTTCAGGCCCCCAATCAAATAAAGATGACAACTGATTTATTTTGAACCCACGAGGGCTTGCCACCTCATTGGGCATCATAATTTAAAGCCTTCTATTTCCTAGAGATCTGAACTATAACATTTTTACTTTAGCCCCCTGCTATTTGTTTTGAAAGGAAGCAATAATTTGTTCCACCAGCACACCGAGTGGGAAATGGCGAGGTTTGCTACCGACTGGAATTTTATGCGGGAGGTGAGAGAAAACCTTGGAGAGTTTTCACCATTTTTTGATATTTTTGTGCCATAGGTATATTGATTGTATTCATTAGCAGGCATCCGCCTACAAAGTGAATTCTCTTAGTTTCTGCCTCTCCTGCCAGCGCGCTCTCCCTTAACCCCCCAGCAGCAAGAAAAGGGAAAATACCATACCGTAGAACTACTACCTGAGAAGTGGTATGAGGGGAACATTTTCAGCATGTAAATGTGTCCAATTTGAATCTCCAGGTTTACTTTTTCATTTGCTTTGATATGCATATTTAATACATTGCCCCAGGCTGGATCTCATTTGGTGCATGCTGGTGCAGGGGTGATGATGAGCCACTTCAGAAGGACTGAGACAGCGTGTTGTTTTCTCTGTTTTATCTGTTGGCCCACTATTCTGATCTACTGCGCTTCCTCATGGTTTTATTTGCACATGAAATGCCGAGAGCATTTCAACTTATTGGCTATGAATAATGACAGCTAAAAAAGAAGTGTAGTTTAATTTGTTGTGTGCCAAGGTTTCTCTTGTGGAGGTGACAGTTTGTGACAGCTGTTTGACACCCCAAAACACATACACCTCTATACTTATTAAGCGGTATCAAGCTGCATTGTGTGTGTGTGTGTGTGTGTGTGTGTGTGTGTGTGTGTGTGTGTTTAAGGAAGGATCGGGCAAGGAGAGAGAGAGTGAAAGAGAGAAAAGAAAGAATAAGTGTGTAATTCTGTGTAGTAGAAAGCAGAGGGACAAGCGTCAGGAACAAAATATTAGGTGCCAACCTAGACTTCTATTTTCTTATTAAAAAATTTGAAAATAAAACTGAATGAAAGTACTTGCTACAAATACCTTGAAAGCAAGTATTTTTGGCAGACTTTTAGGAATGGGTTTTATATACGATTCCACAGTGTATCAGGCTGTTGTCATGCTGGTCTCACATTCTGTAATTTTATGTGAATAATCTGATGTAACGTTGATAAAAAGACAAGCATAATGTCTTAACCTTTTGTACATTACATCCGTTAAAGATACTGAATTCGTTCATTTATTATCGAGGCGTACATGATGGGCATAATGATAAAAGGAAATTTGGAATTAAACAGAGGATAAAATTTGCAACATTGGCTCCTGTTTTGTTGTTTTTAATAAATTCGTAATGAAGGCTTGCGTTTTTATATTCTAGTATAGTTTATCTTATTTTCTTATTAAACGTAAGAGTAATTATTATAGGTAGGGAACAACTGTTACAGTATTCTTTGGAATAATGGGAAGAAGGAAATAAGATAGTGAAAGGAAATGGAACTCTATATTTCAGCTGCAATTCATGTTAAGTTTCCCAGGCATCCAAATTTATTATGTTTAAAATAAACATATCAAGAAACCAATTCTTTTAAAAAAAGACAAAACTTTCAACTTGCAAACTGTTATGGAAAATTCATGCTTTTCCTGGTCTGTAGTGTTTCTAAATAATAGGTGATCTCCACATTTTCTACTTTACATAATTTTAGATCAAGTCTTTAGATCCAGTGCAGGCTAATAAAATCTTTCTTTAAGTTTACGTTGAAAGATATTACGTATCTGTAGATCAGCATTAGATAAATGAAACATGTCTGTTTGAAATACATTCTCTGGGCCAAGGTCCATTTGCCTGAAGTGCATATTATTATTCCTAATTAATGTTCATGAGGAACTACATTTTACTTATTTATTATTATTTGTTTAGGTGAATTAAGTATAGGGAAGAAAATACAACTGTAGCTGTTAACATAACAGTTAGTGACAGGCGCCTTAAAATTGACTGGCTCTGATAATATGATACATAAAAGAAAAACATTTTAATTTCTATGTTGAAAGCTGTAACTTAACTGAAGATATGCTGTTTTTTTTTTCTTTTGCATCTCTGAATCTGTCAAGTTATTTTTTTCTGTGTATACAGTTCTTTTAAATGGGCTAAGTTAGAGGGGAGTCTCCCCAGAACCTTGTCCCTGACAGAATGCGGGCAAGTGTCCAGACGTAAATGCTATTAGTACCTGGAAATCTAGCAGGGATTAGGCGGTGAGGAAAGGGATAGGTTTAAGTGATTGGCCTATAGGATATCAAAGGGGAAATAATGGGATTTGATAATAATATTAATAATACAAATGATTTATTTTGTCAGATAGTTTCTTAAGTTCTAGTATAGGATTAGACCTTCCTGTGTGTTACCCGAGGCCTCTAGGGACCCATTCCGGAAAAGTTCTCCCTCCAAGTTCTGTCCACCAACTCACCATGGCTGGGGTCATGGGTTTTCTGTTGTTATTGTTGTATAGCTTCTGAAGGTTGATAGTTCCTATGTCAATTTCCATCAAAAATAATTATGTTATTTAAATCCCTTTGGTTGAGCAGCTGAAGTATGTTTTCAGTGTAACTGTGATGAGATGAAATCAAACAAAGGTGCCCTTGACAACCACTGACATTCACGATCAGATTAAAATTTGGATATTTTAAAAATTGATTTTGTATTTTTTTCACACTGAATGCTTTATGGAATATTCCAACGCCATTCAAAATTATAGGAGACATGTTATAATATGATGGCATATCAACAAAATAAGAAATTTCTCTCTTTTCTAAAAGTTGATCCACTTGATGGAGGAATCCATTTTTTTTTGTTTGTTTAATTTTTGGAATTTGTTTTTGGAATTTGCAAAGAGCACTTGCTACTACTTTGACAGTTACTCACCTATTAATTCCCAAAGCTCAGTGGAGGGTGGAAGCAAGGAGCTGAGGGAAAGACCCCAGCTCTATTTACATTTTTAAAGACTGAGTCCATGTTCTGAAAGCATGCGTGCTTCTCCTGAGTTCTTGTGTCAACTTTAGAATAATGAAGTTGAAATTCCAACATTTTTTCAAACCGTACAATTAACATTTTAACTTCTGTAGGTTTGCATACCTGATGACAGGAGTCTTCATCTGATTTTAAAAAAATAGCAATTTTTGCATAATGTTAATTAGGAGCTACAATGTCATAAAGTCATAGGAAATATGTAACATATTAATTGTGTATACCGATGCAAGCGTATCTTGCCTCTGTTGTTTAAACATATTGAGCCAAATTAGTTTTGCGTGCTTCGTTTGCTGGTGAAAATGTCTTTATATAGGTTTGCTCTTGCTTTCCACCTACAAGCGCATATTCTGAATTACTTTACCGTATTGTCCAAGTTCACGTATAATTTTTGGCTTGGTATTATAGATCGTGTTTTAGTTGTATAGGTTCTAGAAAATCAAATGCTTATTGTAAGTATTTTTTAATAATAGAAATAAGAAGTAGGAGTGACCTTAGGGATTATCTCGCCTAACTTCTTAATTTTAAAGAGATAAAGGAAACAAGTCCCAGGGAAATGAAGTGCATCACTTGCTTAAGGCCACATGACCAGTTAGGGGTGGCACCCTAGTGACTTAATTCGAATCTAATGCTTTCTCCCCTATACCACATCCATTGATTCATCTTCTCGTTTGGGGTCTAAGATGAGTTCCAGATTATTTTAGAAAGAATGTGTGTGTAGTATGGCTTCCCCCCCCCCCCCCGCCCCTCGAATCCTAATACATTTTACTTCCTCATTCAGTTTTGTATTTATTTAGAAACGCTCATACATTTTGTTCCATTCTTTTTGCAATGTGAGAATCACGAGCTTTGTGGAATCATTTAAACAGGGCAATCCTACCAATTCACCAGGACTGATTAAGTATTTTCCTATGGGCAGGTCCCCACAGAAATGCCATAATGGTGTAAAATGTTACAATTTCCACCATATCTGCAACTTCAACAAAAAAGGCGTGCATATGTTTTGCTTCCTATGCCCGGAGACTCCTGTGCTCTCTGTGCTCTTTCCCAGATTTAGCAGAATTCAATGATGGTGCTAAATCATTTTTTTTTTAATTTCAAGGGAGAAAACACTGGCAGAATTGTGTTTTCTAGGGAAAGCTGTGTGTAAATGAGAAACAGAGGAGAGCAGCAGAGTGATCTCCTGTGGCCCCGCTACTACAAGCTCTCCCCATCTTGTCTCATGCTTTTATATTAATTACAACTTGCATTATCAGCTGTGAGTCTGTAGCCCAGCAAATAGAAAATACTGCCCCTGGAGACCTAGCTTCTTGTATCTATTTTCCATCTCCTTCTATTGTGCTCCACTCAGTATTCACTGCTTTTCTCCTGCTAACACTGCTCTTTAACGCAATTACGTAAGAGCAAGAAAAGTACCGTATTTGACTCCCAATTATTAAAGCCACTGGGAATAGAAACATGTTCACTCCTTGCCCTCGGGTGTCTTCGTGATACTTTGGCTGAAGAACAGGACATACACAGCGGAATGCATATACCTGAGTGCTCACCCCCACACATGCACTCAGAGAGCATTTCTCTTTCTTTTCCACATACATCATGTGTTTTACATGCTTTCGTATGCCACTTCGGTTTCAAGATTCACTAAACTTCTGCATATAATTTGGCAGAAAGCCAGGCAGTTTATTCTTGAAGGATGTAAACTTGGAAACTATCTAGGGAGGGAAAAAAAAAAGAAGAAGAAAGAAGTTGTGATACAAACAAATATTTCAGTCTAAGGAAAAAAAAAGTGTTATGGGTAAAGGATTACACTTTATCTGTCCACATAGGTTGTAATTTTTTATGACCAGGAAGGTAGCAATTTTTTATGGACCAGATTATCAGTATTTGTCATGTTTGCCATTTCACACGCCTTGCCCCTCCCTGTCTCTTCTCTCAAGAGAAGTCCCCCTGGGTGATCGAGTCACCCTGGTGTAGCTGAATGTGAACAACTTTGTGGAGCTTCTCAGCCCTGAAGCCCTGGAGAGATACACCTGTTTTTCCTACTTTCAACTTAAATGAATGCCAGGGTGGGTATTCCTTAGTTTTGATCAGACTCCCAAACGAGGTCATAATACTTGAGACATTCCATATGGAAACCCAACATCTTATGACACTTGTTGGGGACAGCATTTTTGAGGACGTGAAGGAGAAAAGAGAGAAAAAGACAGGAGCATGGCACGTGAAATGGTGAACATGAGCAAATTCTAGGAATGGGCTGAAAACCGGAGATCCAACCCCCTTGGAGGAGCCAGCTGCTTCTAAAGTAATGTTTGCTGATGTGGCTTATTTTTCACTCCTTTACTTTAGAAAACACCTCCTCCTCCTCAGAAAACCACTGGAAGAAGTATACTCAATTGTAAATTAATGAGGTCTGTCTTTAAAAACTCAGCACAGGTTTGAATGATAAGGACAAACCAGTATTTTCAGTTGCTGGAAGTCCTTCTGAGCAGTTAGTTCAAACCACTCTAGTGCCCAGACAGAACAACTTGCTCCAGCTTCGTTTGAATGATGATATAATCGTTGTCGGATGACATTTACCTTAAAACATAGTTGAGATGTTAGTGGCTAATTATTGCAATTTTCATGAGGGGTGAGGAGCTTTTCTAGCAGCCTGCTTAATAAAAAGACTGCAGTGCATAAAATTAACATCACTTGCTGTATACACTGAAAAGTTTAGCCTAGGTGAATGTGTTACAGTTATTTCTGAAAGAAGGCTCTCACCAGTGTGGTTGTAGGACTAAACCAATGCCACGCCATTGTTTCCTAACCTCCCCCCCCAACCCCCTGTGCAATTCTTCTAGCTCTTTATCTGATTACCATCCAGCAAACAGCTGACTCGAAGAGGCTGAAAAGCTTGAAGAGCCCCTGTATTCTCTTTGCCTTTAGCTGGAAACTGTTGAAGTGGTTTCTAACTCTGATAAAAAGAGAAGTCACAGGCATGACTTTGTCTTAGTACAGGCAGCACAGAACCTTGATTTTCAGTTCTTTCTACTCAACTTTGTTCCCTAATCTACTTTCTAAAACATATCTTCAGAGATCTAAACCTGTGCTGTATTTATAATCACAAAATTTCTGCTTGGGGTTTCCACTTGGAATCAGTTGCTTGCCTGATGGCATTGCCAGTAGCCTTGTTTTGATACAGATATTACTGATCTATAGAGCTTTGGGTCATTTCGTCATCTTTCACAGATGCCAACTATTAATTTGCACTCAGTTTATAGCAGACCTGTAGAGGGGAAGAGAATGGTTTTTTGTTGTTGTTCCAAATAAGAATAGTCCCCATTTTGTCTCCCCATGGCTTCTTGATTTTATTTTAGTACAACTTTATATTCTATATACACATTACAGAGTTGATGTAGAAGAAAGTGATAGACTAATTTCTTTTCCTCTGGATAAACTATATATAATGACAACATGGCAAGATTGTTTTCAGATGGTCAAGGTGTTTGCTTGTTGCCTATAGGCATGTCGGTCTGTCTGAATCCTTATTTACCAATTCTTGTAAGAAGAAACCGTGCACTTTGAGAGATTGATGTTTTTGTTTTATTTTGCCCCCAAAGAATCTCCCTGCCCCCCACCCCCATAAGAATTTGCTTGCCAGGAGATCTTTGGTCTTAGTTGAAGTCATCACATGCAGGTGACAAGTGTACAGTCTGGCCTTAAGGCTGGTCTGTTTCATGTGCTGTTCCTCCTCTCCGTTTCTGCCAGAGGAAATTCCATCTCTTGCCTGCCTTCATGTGGTGCTGATAAAGTCCTTCCTGTACATTAGAATTCCTGTTTTCCTTTAAGCAACAGCAGGGGATTGGGAATGATCAGGAAAGGGGAGGAGGAACAGGAGAAGAATACACTCGGCAAAGTAGCATGAGCTATAATTTCTCAGTGTGCCTTGCATGTCCTTTGAAACAAGTCATGCTTCCAGGAAAAAAGCACTGCCCTGTGAATTTTAAGCTTCCATGGAGCTCACGTGAAAGTTCTGTCCAGTTTATCACTCGGCTAGCAGTTCATAGTTGTTTCATTCTGTTCGTTAGTATCACTGTATCTGTTGGTTGTGTAATCAGTTGATAATGTTCAGAGTTCATTCAGGTTGGTGTAGGGCAATGCATCTGAAAGATGCAAAGAGCTGCCCCCTATGTTCTTGGATCTGTGGGGGTTTTTTGTTTTTGTTTTTGTTTTTGTTTTTGTTTTTGTTTTTAAGGGAGTCGTGAGTTTTGTAGATGTTCTGGAATTTAGTATCCAAGAGTATTGGGCCTCTTTCTTGGAAGAGTGTGTCCCAATTAAGGCAGCAAGAGTAAAAATGACTTCTAAATTTTTAAAAAGCTTTTTTTCCCTAACTTTAAAAATTAACTTTATCGAGGTATAATTTGCGTATCATAAAACGCACCCCTTTTATGTGTCTGTTTCCATTAGTTTAAACACATGTAGACACAGATGTAACCATCACCTCATCAAGATGCTAGAGCATCTTTTCTTCTTTTTGGTACCCATCGCTGAAAAGACAACATACTATAGTGTGGGGTCTGTGTATGCCTAGGTCCACAAATACTAATATGTACACATTTTTGTCTTTCTCTGCACCTTTCCTATTGGTTCCTCATGTATGGCTGAAATGGTAACTGTGGGAACATTTCTTGGCATCCTGACATCAGAATCCTGCATCTTGGCGAGATCACGACGATGCAACGTCCACCCACTCAGCAGGCACCCCGGGGCCCTCCAGTGGGGGCCACGCTTCCCAGAGTGGAGACAACAGCAGT
This sequence comes from Felis catus, assembly GCF_018350175.1. Lineage (NCBI taxonomy): Eukaryota > Metazoa > Chordata > Mammalia > Carnivora > Felidae > Felis > Felis catus. The sequence continues at coordinate 65,621,876 of NC_058373.1, forward strand.
GAGCAAGGTAAAAAAGGTCAAGCATTTCCCTTGTGCAAAGTAGACATAACTGAACTAGCTTCAGTATTTTATGATATCACTACTACCTCCCTGTAAGATAGGAGAGTGGCAGGTTAGAGAGCTGCTATATTAGTATTTCCTCTCAACTTACATTACTTTAAAAAAAATCGAAGTGAACTGTCTCATCTTTAAGTAGACATTACAAAAACAATTGAGTAGTTCTGCCAATTCTTTTGCGGATTTGGTTATCTACACTTTAACTTCGGTGTGTGAGTAAATAGAATGACCTGGCTTATTTTGTTACTGAGTAAATAGAATGACCAGGTTATTTTGTTTGTCATATCACCATTAGGAGTTCTCTGTAATCAAGCAGTGATGCCTCTAAAGTACATAAAATGCCCAAATCTGTGCTCATGAGCTCTCAGAGAACGATGTGGCTTCTATATGGAAGTTTATCTTGGGAAGATGGATTTTGAAATTCTTAGCCTATTTGTCCCCATTTTCATTCAGCTGACATGGTGACTTTTGTCAGAAATCCTAAAGATTAGAATAATCGCAGGACAAGGGGGGCATCAACTGCAGATGACAAGGAAGCCTAGTGTACTCTAGAATAAATTTTACCATGGAAAACTCACCTACTGCACAGAGAGCAATTATACATTGGTAGGGATGAGTGTTCTGTAGCAAAAATGATAATTGAAAGGAAGATGCGTTATTGAATGTGGGCCAGGAAAGTGTATAGATTTTACTTTTTAATATTTTACGTTAGATAGTGTCTGATCTCCTAGGTCTATTTCATCTCTATTATGACTGTGTTTATGGCCACAATATTTAAGCATTAGACAGTCTTCCAGGTGGAGGACAGTTTAACAGCTTGAGCTGTAGTCTTATATGCCATTTAAAAGAGGGTGGTTGATGTAGGGTGAGTGCCTTCACTCCTCCAGGTTTCTGGCCACAGATTTTGGATGACTAGTATTCTAGAAGAGTGTAGAAACATCGTTTCTCCTAGGATGCCATTAACTGTGACTAGGTCCAAATTAGAATCTAGGTTTAACAAATTTGAAACTGATACAGAAATGAACACTACGAGATGGTAAATTGCGGAAGAACTTGCGAATTGTATTTATTTAGGCTTATATACTGTCTTTATGAGACCAGTTAGATTGCACCTAAGAAAACCAAACCGGAAGGCATTTTGGAGATGGCACGAACATAAATTCTGTGGATCTGCAGTGCGATGCCTTAACTGTGGTTCCATATCCTGGTGATGGACTTCTCGGCAGGGTTAAAGCTGGAAAGCTTTGAATGACTCCCACCTTTCCCCACCACCCCAAACTGCTATCACACAAAGGGTGAAATGTATCTATTAATAAAAACAAAACGCCCTAAACATTGTGCAGAAGAGGGGGGAAAGAGAAGCAGACTTAATGGTCTAATGAGGCTATCTTCCAAAGACTTGTTGTGTGTGAGGCTCGCTTTGACCTTTCACTTTGCTCAGGAGCCCAGCGCTTCATTTTTCACATTCTTGCAATTACGTTAACGCTTCAAGCATTTCTGACTCCAAGTCAGCTAGCAACACCAGGCATAACTCAACACTGTGAGTTTTTCTCCTCTCTGTAGATTCATTAACAGGTCACGAAGGTCCCAACTGAAATTTAAAACTGACTGGTTCTGTTGGGTTGGTTGAGTTATGGCAAGGGAGATAGCAGGAAAGGACCAGAGAGAAGGGGAGGGGGAGAGAGAAGACCCTGGGGTTTGGAGCTGGGAACAGTTGCAGCAGCAAGCAAGGCATGGAGTTTTATCATTTCGGTTAGTTTGTTTTGTTGTTGTTTTTGGTCAGAAAAGGGAAGAGTTCTGAGACTGACACACTGAGTAAAAGCGATACACACAAACCTCTATGTTGTGGGTAGCTGCACCCACTTATCCCATGCTGAAGGATTTGATCCCTGTAGGATTTTGTTCCTTTTATCATATCTCTGTGGGATTAAAGAATGGACATGGTAGCTTATGTGTACGAGAACTAGGAAGCCAGTCATTTTACTGTATTAAAGTGTGAGGGACAAAACAACTTACGATTCCTATGACACAGGGAACGCTTTGACGTGGAGAATTTCCTACCTGGCTTACCACATCAGTGGTTCCCAAACACATGTTTAAGGGTACACTGTTTGTTACGGCAGACCGCATGTTGAAGGCCAGGCTCGGATGCATTTTGTCATACTCATGCCCATATGAGTCTTTCAAACATGTATTTAAGGTGCTGTGAAATTTGGCCCACTGAATTGTCCATAGTAGCTTTCTGTGGGAAAGATTAATTATCTGCTTCAGGGCAAAGTCAACAGAGATATTGACTGAAATCACATATGCTTATCCTAGGTTAAATCTTAGGGTTGATGTATAATGGAAAAGCTAGAAGAGAAATTTATGTTCTTAGCATTAAATATATTATAATGTTCCATTGGAAACCAAGTTTGTAGGTTAGAAAAGAGTTTTCTTGCTTATTCAGAATTTATTAGCACAACAGGCATATGGAAAACTGTAAAACGACTCAGTTTCAAAACAAATTATGATAAACAGGAAAAATAGGGATGAATTGTACTAAATACAATGTTTTCATACACATTTTAAATTAAACTTTAATAGCCATATGCTATAAAACAATACATGCATTTATGTTGCTTTCTATTTTTCGTGAATATTTTTACTAAAATGATTCATACACATCTTTGCTTTGGAACCTAAAAATACCTCATTTTATGACTTGATAGTGAAAGAGCTACACAGGTCATCTTTTACTCTCTAGTGTTTGTGCCACAAACCAAATGGGGGAAAAAAATCAAATTTTAAAAATATTGTAAGAAACAAACTTGGTAAAATATAAAACCCGACTTTACTATATCTTTCAAACAGCACATGCCTAGCAGTAAACTATATAAATATGAACCAGATTTTCATTCACTCTGATTTCTTTTGCTAAAAGCAGCCAAAGGGAGGGAGTTTGTCTTGTTAGTCACATTAGAATGAAGAAAGAAATCTGGTTTTTCAGGGGTAGAATTAGGGTACAGACTGGGGACTCTGCGGAAGTAACTGGCCCTCTTTGTGTCTGGCTTCCCATCAGTAAAATGGGGCTTGATAATAAGGCTTGGGGTCCCTAATTCTGTACCTGCTGAGTCAAAAGCTGCTTTGTATTTCATTGTGTATTTCGCCAGAGTAAAGACTAGGAAGCAGCCTCCTTGTTCATAGAGCACTTTGAGAGCCTTAGATGAAAGGCACAATATATGTACAAAGTATTATTATTATTGATGGGTTTGTGTAACTCCCATTAACGCTGATGGGAGTTACGCATGTGAATTGGCAAGAGAATAGACCCCTCAGTGTTTAGAGCACATGAAATTTACATTTTTTCCAGTGCTGTAATTGAGATGTTGACAAATTGGAGAATATTGATGAGCCTTTGTTTTAAGTATTTCGTGCCAAGTTTGTTTTATTTGTCCTGGTTTGAACAATGGTATGGGTTCAGCAGCAATGAATAAAAAGGGTAGAGTAAAGATAACTTTGTATTTCAATATTTTGATGTGCCAATATGAAATAAATTGTCTTAGGCAAATGGAATATGCTGTTTTAATCATTAGCTATGCATGAAAGAAAAATTGATGTTGACATCTTTGCTGTAAAATCGTTGTAATGGGGCCTTCCTTACAATTCATTTTTGTAAAATTCATTTTGTACATTTTGCAGCAATTGAACAATCCCTGCACTGTGAATAGGCAGGATTCCCAGAAATACCGAGGCAGTTGGCCCAGTAACTGCTGAGCTCACACTGCACACCACACGCACGTTAACCATACTGTTGCCAGACCCAGTTTAACCTAAATACATTAGCATACTAGCATCTATATTTCTTTAATCTTTCAGGACACAGGGCTGTGCAAGCCAGCATAATTCCCCTCGACTCTGCCTGCCACCTATCAAACCCTTCCCATTGATGTCTCCAACTATGATCCAGGCAATAAGACTATTATTTCATAGCTAGGTATTTGTTTATTTATTATGCAGTTCTTTACCAATCATGGTGTCGAAACCTAAAAAATACCCCCTTTATATTGGATGTGTTTATAGGTAAGCAAGCTTCTAAAATAGTATTAATTACACTTTTGAGTTTGTAATGCGTACTACACTTATGAAATAGATTTCTTCCCCACCCAAATATTCCAGTTATACATTTAAAGGAAGGAGCAAAACCTCAAACCAACCTACAGTGGATCCTGAATATGTTCTACTGGGATTTCTTATTCAGTCTAGGAAAACTCCGTCAATGGAATGTTTTCATAGTGGCGGCAATTTCTTTAAAATAACCCTAAATACAATATGACAGATGCCATCTGGCATAATCTTTTTCTAGTTGCTTTTAACTTTTATTTTTCCTAGAGCTAAGTTCATCCAAAACTGGTCACTCACTGTTATGCTACATATATGACATTTCTTTTCCTTCCTGTCTTCCTAATTGTATCAAAAAATTCTCTGAGAATATAATTGATAATTGAACATTCCCACAGAAAAAACTATTGTATATGGAACATTTATGTTGCATTTTTATTGTTTCCCCCCCCCATAGAAATGAAATGAAATTCTTCTAATAAATAAATGCTCTAGGAGCATGTAATAGTGCCCATAAATGCTTAAAAGCTTTCTATAATTGCTGTTAATTTTGAGTAATTTCTTCCTATATGTATCAACTTACTTGAAAAACCCAGAGTTGGGATTTCTAGATTTTTTTTTTAACTTAGTCATGTAAAGGGATGTCTCCTGATGCCAGTTAGAGTTTAATTTAGAGTAGTAATTAAACTTGAATACTGCCTCATAAACAAAAGATAAACAATAAACCAGCCACGTTCCCTGCTGTTTCATAGCTTTCTTTCCCAGATGTTTTAGCCTGATAATTTTTACACAGTGAACTACCTAACATGGAGTTTTGTGGACAGAGGTCGAAAATGAGTTTTCTTTCTTTCTTTCTCTCTTTCTCTCTTTCTTTCTTTCTTCTTCTTCTTCCCCTTCTTCTTCTTCTTCTCCTTTTTTTTTTTTTTTTTTTGGACAATCCTTTTTCCCTCTGAAAAGCAAAATGCAGAGGATTTTTCACTATTTAGATTTTAAACAATTCTGATCAAATAAATACTTAATGCAGATGTGCTTTAAAGATAACTCTAGCTCTTCTTCTTGGATAGTTTCTTTTTTTCTTCAAAACTTGTCACGAATGCCTTTTACACTTAGTGATATAAAGAGAAACACATTTTTATTTAAGTAAAATCTTGATAATAAGTCAGAGAACGCAAAGCTTGACAATGGAAAATGTTTCTTCTCACCCTTCCTCCCCATCCCCGCCCCCTCCCCTCCCCCCCCCCCCCCCCCCCCGCATGCCTCCCCCATGGCCAGCCTTGTAGACTTTATGTCTACACTCTTCCTTGGGCCACAAGGGTTTCTCTGTCCAGTTTTGGACCCTTCCACTGTCAGCCATGATCTTTCTAATTGTCAGGTACTAGTCTGCCGTTCAATGCAGAAGCCATGTTATTTTCACTGGGTGGGGTAATTACTGAAAGCTGAGAATAGCTGCACTAAAGACACAGGGATACTTTCATGATCCCATTAGCATAAGAGTGGGTAAATTATTCATGCCAAGTGAGGATTCTATGGGGAAAAGTATAGTTAATGCACATAGTTTTTAAATGTATCCCTTTCTGCTCTGAGACTAAATTCTTGTTGGAATCAGTTCTCAGACATTTACGGGAAAGCTCTGGTGGCGTGTTAGATGCAGTTCATCTCTCTCTGTTTGCAGCGCTCTCAATAGAGACCATCTGGCAAAGATCCAGAAGGTGATTAAACAAAATGATCAGCTCTTGTTGCTGTGTTACATGTCCGATACTACGGATTAAAAAACATGACCCACGACAGTCACGCTAACGTCATGCCGCTCCCCCCTCCCCCTCCCCTTTCCGTATAAGAATTCAGATGGTCCACAAATGTGTGTGCCATCTTTGTGTCCTTATGGCCCATAATCATGAACAGGTTGTGCAAATGGCTCTTTCTGTAGCACTGTCTGTTCCAGCAGCAAAGAAGCATTTCATATTAATTGGGTCAGTCTAATATTCATATTGACATGGGGAAAAAATTACTAAAATTTATTCTTATAGCAGACAATGACTATGTGTGCTTTCTGCCATGAGGGAAGTGAAATCTGACAACTGGCTTGTGCAGCTGATTAATTTTTCTTGAAACTGGAGAAAATCAGCATGAAAAACTGTCATTCTCTGAAAGTAGTGCACAACCCTTTGTAACTAAACAAAATGGATTGGGTGGGGGATTTGGGGGAGCTTGTGGAAATGAACTCTGGTTTTAACGCCATAATCAGGGATGAATTTACAGGGCCATTCAGAGGAGTCCTCCCTCCCCATAAACAAGCTGATAATCACAGGGAAGCTGACTTCCAATTAGCTTTTCCTTCCCTCGCACAGATCAGGGTGTTTATATGTCCTCCTTAAGCTTTGATATGTCACTGCTGAGTTGGTACATCTCATGTCACGTTCAAAAGTTTGGAAATAAAATGTTTTATTGTGAGGAAATCCTGCTAATCAGCAAGGTAATATTCAACCAATCATTTCACGACTGAGTTAAGGTAAAAATGCCAAGATCTGTGACTAAGGGACAGATGTATCTTATCTTTGGGGGTTTGCACCAAATGCCAAATAGAAATATAAATTGAACAAACCAGACATTGTGAGGAAGTGATTGAAGAAATATTGAGATGAAATCTTGGAATGAACTGTATATGTATATTTATAACAATGCTGTGAATTGCTTACATGCCACATTTGCATATTATTGATTTTATTAAGGGCCAGTTTGACGTCTGTTAGCTAAGGCATTTAGAGAACACTATTATTATGAGGTTATTCAGAGATTATGCCTGACCATTTAATATTGTGGAGATAGTCCTGCGACTAATATTGGAGGTTGCATTTGAGTGCAAATATCAAGAAAAAATAAAGAATAAGGCAAAAAGAAAAAAAAATTCTTAAAAACCACTTTAAAACATCATTGGTCCTTGTCAGCTCCCCTTTCTAAGGGAGGGTAAAACACTGGGTTAGAAATACAGTCGGGCATCGTACTCAGGGAGGGGATGTGAAGTTCCCCTAGAGTCAGTGCAGTATGGCAGATGAAAGGGACTTGTATAGCCTTGGGGGTCTTAAGGCTATTATAGGGCAACTCATGCTCTGTTATCATGCTGATTTTTCAATTGATTTTTGGCTGAACAGTACTTGTTGAAGCCCTCCAGAGCATCAAACACAGCCTTATGGTGCTATATGTTGTAATACATGTGTTCTATTTTTCCCTTCATTGTCTTTACTTTGCTTCAGAAGAATAGTCTATAATGATGCCATGTTATTTCCCACCACCCCCCCTTCTTCTTTCTTCCTTGTTTCTACCTTCAGAGAGTGTCTTGAAATTCTTATTGTTTTTTTAGGGGCGGGGAGAAGGGGGAGGCAGGATTAGTGGGAGAATTCATCTTCCTATGTTGACATTTGTTTTTAATTTGGCCTTTAAAAATATTTTGATGTCACAGCAGACAATAATATAAACCATTTTCATCTACCAAATTTATCCCTCAGTAGTTTTGAACTATTCACTCCCTTTCTAATGACAAACAAGAAAACAACTATGAGACTTCACTGAAATCTAGTTCCTCATTAAAATGAAAGTGAGCCATTTTAGTAGCTCTTGCTATACAGCATTAAGATCCCTCAGCGGGCTGAGAAGCCAGGTCTTGAAGAGGGAAATGATGGAGGGAAATGTAGAGAAAGTGTGTCCCTGTCTGTCTTCTGCCTGGGGGATTCTTACTGATGAAAACCCAATTCTCATATCAACTTCTCCATGAAGCCTTCCTGATTTGCCCAGGGATAGGCCTGTGTTCCCTTCTCTGCACCCCAATGGCACTTTCTACTTCTATCATAGCATTTTTCACATTTGTGTTATAATTATCTGGTTCCTGGTCTCTCTGTCCGCTTTTCCACTGCAGGGATTATCATTTATTCAACTGTCTAGCAATATTAGGTCCACTTTTGAATCAGTAAACAAATCCTCAGATTTTGTTTTGTTTTTAATTTTTTTTTTTTTTTTTTTTTTTACATTTATTCATTTGTGAGACAGAGAGAGACAGAGCACAAGCAGGGGAGGGGCAGAGAGAGAGGGAGACACAGAATCCGAAGCAGGCTCCAGCCTCCAAGCTGTCAGCACAGAGCCTGACACAGGGCTCGAACTCACATACTGCGAGATCATGACCTGAGCTGAGGTCAGATGCCCAATCGATTGAGCCACCCAGGCGCCCCTGTTTTGTTTTGTTGTGTTTTGTTTTAAGACGGACGGGTTAATTGAAACCTTGTTCTTATTGACTCTGTGATGTACACCTGAACATAAATGAGCTATTTTGAAATATTGATACATTTGATCAAATGCTATTAAATCCTTAAGAGATAATAGAAATTGTTTCCTTTTACTGAAACTTTGTTGTATACAACACTGCCTTAAATAAGTCCATGTACCCTGAACTCAAACTTAGAATTCTTTTGGTTATAGGTAGGCTCTTAAATTTTCGATTCTTATTCTAAGTAGTATTTTAAGATAGTACCTAAAATAGGACTTGTCTTATTTGTTCTTAATGCTGTCTTAAATTATGCACATAGAGTCAGAATTTGGAGATGGGGTTTCCTTTCATTATGTTATTTATCTTTACAAAAGTAAGTATGTAGATGTATCTTTTAATGTAATGGCAAACCTAATAAGGGAAGTTGCTTAATGTGGTCAATAGTTTCCCATGATTAACTCAGGGTCCATTTTGCTTGTACTCCTTGTTTAGGATGAGATTGACCTTGGGGGAAGTCATTGGTCTTCACACACAGGTAAAGAGTCTGGAAGTAATTCTTGAATTTTAGGCCTCACATGCTTTTGTTGATTTTCTACATATGTCGTCCAGTTTGTTCATAGTTTGCTTTTGAGCAAGTATAATTATTTGGATGATGCAACCAAAACCTTGTAGTGAGCGTTTTTTCATCTGCCTGATGTTCTGTCTAGAATCTTGGATTGTGAGTCAAGAAGCCTGTACTGTAAGGTCAGGGTTATACTAAAAAGGGCACAGACTTAGGAGGCAGAGAGACATGGGCTCAGGTTCCAGTTTTACTCAATATCTGCTAGATTCAGTTTCTCCATCTGCAAAGTGGGTTGAAAACTATTGAGCTTCATGGTCTTTCTGGAGATTATATTAAGTGGGATTCCATGTGTTAAGCATATAACATTGGCTGGAACAGTGATTGTTAGTTCCTTTATTCCCCTGTCCCCCTGTCCTAGGCTAACAGTAATTAGCTCTGTGGCCTTGGATGAGTCTCTTAATGTTTTTGGACTTTTGCTCATCTGTAAAATAGGACTGAATTAGATGATCTTTCATTTTATATTATTTTTTTATTGAAGTATCGTTGACATACAATGTTACATTAGTTGCAGGTGTACAACATAGTGAACTGACAATTTTATACATTATGCAATGCTAGCTTCAAGCTCCAGGAATCTAATGTTTACATTCATGGGTCTTATTTTTCACTTGTGCATTTTATCTTTAAACAGAGAGAGAGGCTGCAAAGTTTTGTTTGTTTGATTGTTTGTAATCGGGGTGTACCATGAGTATTTTTACTTCTTTGATTTTACAGGCTAGCCATAATATGTAGTGAGATAATAGGGTTTTTTTTTTCCTGCTTTTGTTTACCAGGAGAGCTTATATTCTTCTCAGCTCATCAAGAAAACAACTAGTCTTTACAATTTATTTTCCGAGGGTGGTAGAATGTTACAATTCAGGCATAGGACACCTAAGGTGGTATATTAATATCAGATGACTGTTCCCTCAGCAAAGAATGAGGTGTATTTTGTACACAGAGCAACTTTTCCATTATCTAATCACCTAGAAGCACTCTGTTGGAACTTCTGTACTTCACAAGTAGAACAATAAATGATAATCAATACAATGGCTGAGACTCTACCCTCTCCTGAAACATGCCAAATCATTCCAAAAAGTGCAAATAATTTTCAGGAGAATTTTAGTGTTACGTATACTTTACTGGGTCTTAATGATGTTTAGACTGATAATTTAGAGAAGATGTAGCTGATTATCTTTTAGTCAGAATATTTACTTAACCAAAACCCTAACCCTCGCTACCCGTTAGAGATGTTCCTGTTGCCTCAGAACCCAGCGTTCATTTTTTTTTTTTTTAAGTTTGAAGATTCTACAAAAGTAGACTAGGAGTGTAAAATTTCATATTTCTTCTTCCAACTAACATTTATAACAAATGCCATCCGCTAAAATAAAACCTCCAAAATTTCTATGTACTAAATGGGAATGATGAAGAAAAGTTGATAAATCATAGATTATTGCAAGCCTGTCAAATCTACCTCGTTGGTGTCCTTTTATGACAGAGTGCTTGCACTGGGGCTACGTGTAGGTACACACACCTGTCTGGGGGCAGGAAGCTCTCCCTCTCTCAAGACCTCTTCTAAATAAATGTATGCTGCTGAAATTCACTAGCCAAAGCTCTTCAGTGAGCAAGGCACTGTGGATGTAAAAATATGAAAATTATAAGGCTCCCTGCCTTCAATAATTGACCATCTCCCAGGAGACACCACATCAAGTATACAAATAACTCTCATGCAAGGAAGATACTCAGTTTGGGGGCACGGATGGAGCAAGGCTCGTTGACGTGGAGACAGCACATGTTGTAGAGAGAATGTAAGCTCTGGAAGCAGGTAGTTTTGAAGACTCATCTCTGCCCTGCTGCTTCTAAGCAGCAGTCTTTCTCAGTGTTACTTTCGTCACCTGTAAAGTGGGAGTAATAACTAACTCACAGGGTGGTTGTTGGGACTAAATGAACATTGAATTTTTAAAAGTCTAGGTTGGTAACTAATGGTGGGACACCGCCCCCCCCCCCAAAGATCCCCTTCTTTCAGCATTTATTGACCACATAATTAGTGCCAGGCACTGTCCTAGATGCTGGAGATAGAAAGCAAGTAAGATGCAGTCCCTCTTCTCTTTCTGCTTGTTAGTAACTCAGAAACGTAAACAGATATGTATGTGTGCTACTAATCTGGCATATAACATATAAGTTGTAAGGTATTAAGTTATTTCAGATGAGGGAGTAATTAATTCTGTTGGAAATCCGTGTGGAAGGCTTCACAGGATTGGGGGAGGTTTTAAAAGGTTTTGATGGCCTTCGGTGGGTGTTTCAGGTGAACAAGATAGGGAGGTTATGGGGAACAGATGGAGTAGCCAGTTGAAAATCCCTGAAGTGTGAAGCAACGTGGTATTTCCGAGCAACAGCCAGACTGACATTGCTGTTTGTGTGAGAGAATGCATGGTGAAGAGGTGGCTGGAGAGGCCAGTGGGGGCTGTGAGTGAAGATCCTTGTTTACCACGCTAAGAAGCTTATACTTAATCCTGTGGAGCACTGTTTACCAAACTTGCCTGGTGATAAGTAGCTCCGAAGGGGCCTGGAAATACAGATTCCCAGGCACCCCTCAGATGCACAGAATTTAGAATCTCCGTGGGAGGCCCTGGGACTCTGAATATTTAATACACGCCCCAGGGTAGCCTAGCTCTGGGATGTAGGGAACCATTAATTGAAGAAAAAAAGAGTTGCTGGTGAGATTTATGTTTTCCAAAAAGCTCTTTTAGAATAAGAGAATACCTTTGAGGGAAACAAGACTACATGTGGAATAAGGGTTCTTAGTTGGGAAGACAGACAAGGGCTGAAGTAAGATGGTGGCAGTGGAGACGGAGGGGAGAGGATAGATGGGGAAATGACATGTAGGGTGGAGAGGATAGATGGGGAAATGACATGTAGGGTGAAGTGCAAAGTAATATGCGGGTCTCTCCTGTGGTGGAGGCTCCATAATCTAGATAGTTTTCTTTTTCCCTGGTGTGAGTTTCAAAGCCTGGACATCGATCAGCCAGTGGAGAAAAGGAGGAAGAATATTGCATTTGCACATGTAAAGTTGTTGAAGAAATATGTGATGCATGTTGGGTGAATAATGATTCTTGGGGGGGGGGGGGCACAAGGTACTTACAGGCAGGACGGCACCGTGGTTAAAGATGTGGCCTTTGGCATTGCCTGCCTGCCTTTAAATCCTCAGATCTGTCACCAGTCATGGGTGAGTCTCTAATTTTACACTTTGTTATCTGTGAAACGGGAATAATAAATAATATCTAACAGATTTTGGTGGGGTAGAGATGAAATGATATGATTTATATAAAATGACAGTAATTTTATGCTTGGTTCATAGTAAAGAAAACACTATAAATATTTTTTAATTAGAGGTTGCTTTTAAAGTAGCTATTTTTTTCTCCGATAATAAACAAATAATTAAGTAAAAGCTGAGAACTCACCCTGTACTATTGCCATTGTAATGAAGAACCTAAAAATGAAATCCTGCATTTGTATCTAGGAAGTAGAAGTTAAGGGTATAAAGCTGGAAGAGGAGTTACTTGCCCTAAGCCTCCTACCAGCCCCAGTTTCATCTAGTTGGAAGTAATTTCTTTCTTCTGCAGTCCCATTGCACATTTTTCTGAGTCTCTCTTCTGACAAGCAGGTTTTGTCTGTGTAATAGTAATTGGTTGTGTGACTTATTTCTTACCCTCTTTGACTGTAAGATTGCTGAGGACAGTTTCCATGTCTTAGGCATCTTCCCTTTCAGCCCCCGCTGCCCCATTGTGCTATGATAACATAGGAGGCCTTCAATAATTGTTATTATTATTATTATTATTATTATTATTATTATTATTATTATTATTTGAAAGGAGGATTGGGTCCATATTGTGAAGGACATTGAATAGCCTGCTGGGGAGTTTGTGCTTGATCTGGTAGGTAATAGGGACCCATTGAAGATTTTTGAATGGGGGTAGTGACATAATCGCCTTCCTTTTGAATGCCAATGACGAATTCTCCTATGTCTTCCACGGTCAAAATAGCAGACCCATATACTTGCCTGAAATACTGTCTGTTTGAAAGAGTGGATAATCTTTGAATGGAGAAGCAAATTTCAAATAGCTTTAAAAAAAAAAAAAACTTTGACCTTCTCTCTAAAAGTAATTTAAGCACTTAAATTATTGTTATTCACAAGGTTTCCTATATGTAACGTTATTCTGAAAATGTATACAAGGACATATTTTTGTAAATTTTGATAGCATTGCCATAAATATTAACAGGATTGTCTCTATCTTCTTCAATATTTGGAGAAACAACTCCGATGATATTTAAATAGAGATTACTTAAAAAAAAAAAAAAAGGACTTTGTGGTTAAATAGATTGAAAGCTGGAGTAGAGCAGGGTTTCCTCTAGTATAGGAATTTTCAGATTCTCTGATTTGCTAATGTGCATTTTAAGTCCACAAGGCGTAGAACACAGAGCTGCTCAGCCTCCCTTACCCACTGAAACCCTTCTGTGCACCATCTCTGGAGACCAATCTTACTTGGAACACACAGTGGAAAACAGTCCTCAACTCCTTCTCCCATTGAAGTGCTTTCACATAGGGCGTAATATCCTAGGGAGTCTTCCTAGATCTTGTATTTAAGAGGTAGATCAACATGGGCTCAGGATCAATTTCCAGTCATATAAAAGGCAATTTCCTCTATGGTCAGAAGTATCATGGGGTTCAGCTCTCCCTGTACAGAATGTTCTGTTAACCCAGCTGTCTTTGTAGTCACCCTGCATTGTATTAGTCAAACAATGTGCCAGTAAATATCTTTTGAGTGATTCAACACAAGCGCTTTTGGTTACACCCTCAAAAATTTATAAATGGGGATCCCAACAGAATCCTGTTATGAACTGTATTAATACTTAGCTTGCTAATTAGCATATGGCATACTTTGCTTCCTCAAGAGTAAACTTTTTTTTTCTTTTTTAAAGTGGCCACTGAGTTGGAGGCTGGATGATAAATCCATGGAGGGGGGAGGAGAGGAGGAGAGAAAGCCATCTTTCCTCATTTGGGAGTGGATGGCTTGGGCCCTCCTTGCTTCAGATGGTGAGCTATGGACTGAATACACTGTCCATTGGGAAATTTCTGGGAATCAGAGCTGCAAAACGCCTACCTGCCTGCATCTTCCTGTTCTGGGATTTCTAGTTTAGCAAAGTCTTAGAACTGGTTGCCACTAGGCAGGTGTTACATCTACCAGCAATAGAGTTTTCCATAACTCATCCTTATTGTTGGAGGACGCTGTTAGACATTCATGGGCAGGGGCATTCTGGAGATCTAGAATTTCCGTCCTTTTTGGTCATCAAATGAGAGGAAAGCCTTTTGCGTTACTACGTTCTACTCCTGAGCATTGTGGCAAGGTTACCCACGTGAGTGTGTCACCCCCTTTGGGGGCTACAGGAGAGAGAATTAGGTGAGGCACACCTTGGCTCTCCACCTTTGAAACGATCAAGAAGAAGTTAGTAATATCACTAACACTTTTTGTAGTATGGTGTGAAAAAGCATGATTTTTTGTCTAGTTTGTAAAGGAGTTTTTCTATGAGATTTTGAACTTGTTATAGCAATTAGCTCCGAAAATTGCAGCATCTCTAAAGGATGTCCTCTTTATTTTATAGATGGGAACATGGACATATTTGGAGAGCCGATGATCTTTAATATCATTAGTCAACTTACAAACCTGAGAGTAGAAGTACAGGTTTACTGTTCTTTATCCGCCCAGGTCCTGATGCTTCTACGCACATGAGCTATGTGTCCCCACATAGTTATCAGCCACTTAATGGCATTTTTTCTCCATGTTTCTTACTCTAAATGGAATTCTAGCTGCTTATTTTTCTGCCAGTATACAGCATGGGTTGCTTTCAGCTGGCAAAAAAAAAGGGGAAAAAAATTGAACCCTGGCTGAAATAAAAATACACTGGAAAGTAACGTGTCAGACTTTGGGTATTCTTACACATTGCCGTATTGCTCCATATGTTGGACATTTAAGACAGAAATATCAGGGAAGCTTCCTGTGGAATGTTGTCAGGGACCCCTTGAAACCTGCTGCTTTGTGGGTGAATAGTGAAAGCTCTGAGTTCACGAACATCTTCTTGCCCCATACAACATCACTCTGGAGATAGCAATCTCCGAAACTGTGATGTTCTAACTTTTTCATTTGCATGCACGTTTTATTTGCTTAAACTTACTGGCTTCTTTTGAGTCAGGCCACCTGATAATATTTGCTGAGTTTTTATAGTACCTTCCGAGCACGGTGAGGAAAACAAGGGTTGAGAATTCAGCCTTGATTACGTTACAGAGGGTCACTTACCTACTGCTAGCTCCTTAGATCAGCTCTCAGTATCGCCCTCCTACTGGCAAAGTGCTGTGTACATACTTTGTGATAAATACACTGGTTGAATAAATCGTTGTTGCCATTGGGTTAATAGCTAATAATACATAGCAACGTAGTAGATGTTGTTAGCGCTGACTTCAGGTTTACTCCCTCATTGGGCATATCGGCACCCAAAATTGTTGAATTGGTCAAGGTGTCAGTCACCAAATCTGTGATGCGTTCATTAGAATTGAGTAGTCAAAGGTACAAGAAAGCGGGTACAAGGTTATGACTGGAGATCATGCCAGTGCCTCCAAGTTTAAGGGAAATGTCCCTGTGCTTTATGGAGAAATTAGAACTCAGAATTCAAAAGTTTGTCACTTTGTTCATTAGAACGTGAGATTAGACCTTAGTCTGAATCCTGCCTCCCACACATGGTGTGACCTTGGGTGACGTATTAATTTCTCTAAGCCTAATTTCCTCATTTACAAAATGAGAATTGACATACCTACATAGAAACACTGTGAAAATTAAATTAGATAATGTATTGGAAGCTGTAGGTGGTAGGCCAAATGGGAATAATAATAATAATAATAATAATATGATCACTGGCTCTCTTATTAGTTTTGGTTCCATAACTTTAAGTCTGTATCACTTTCTGTAAATTCTTATTTCAGGATACGGTACAATATGATTTCTAAAATCTGAGAATAATTGCTTAAGATACTGGCTTCTCTATTTTCCCCTGGTCCTTGTCCTTTCACACAAACATACAGAGACAGGATTTATAAGCAAAGAAGCCTCAGGAAAAGGGGATACAAATCTAGGAGAAGCATGAGGCCCAAATTCTCAGATTCTTGTGGACCAACCCTTGGTGCTAAGTCCCATGCTGTCCCACTCTCCTTTTTTTGCACTTTCAAGTTTTCATTATCTACCTGACGGCCAGAACGGGGTGAGCTCAGCCTCCTAGAAGCTGAACGTGGCTCTTGCAATTAGCTCCTTGAGAGCGCAGTGGTGAGGTCCCAAAGTTACAGGTTCAGAACCCAGAAAGGAGGAAGGAGCC
The DNA here is from genome assembly GCF_018350175.1 of Felis catus. Lineage (NCBI taxonomy): Eukaryota > Metazoa > Chordata > Mammalia > Carnivora > Felidae > Felis > Felis catus. The sequence continues at coordinate 65,638,306 of NC_058373.1, forward strand.
TGAGCAAGTTTCCAGTCTTAACTTACCGGGAGCCCAAATCCTTACCTCGTAAGGCAGTTTGGTGGAATGCATGAGGTGATCGTGTATGCCTGGCATGTAATAACTATCTATTCGATGTTAGTTGCTGATAACATTATCATCTATTTGAGCTCTCACAGACTTACCTCACATCTCTGTGTGATGAGGATGTTAGGCGGCTCCTGGGCCTTTTCCAGCTCTAACATGCTCTGTCTATTAATTAAAAAAATTTTTTTTTCAACGTTTATTTATTTTTGGGGCAGAGAGAGACAGAGCATGAACGGGGGAGGGGCAGAGAGAGAGGGAGACACAGAATCGGAAACAGGCTCCAGGCTCTGAGCCATCAGCCCAGAGCCTGATGCGGGGCTCGAACTCACGGACCGTGAGATCGTGACCTGGCTGAAGTCCGACGCTTAACCGACTGCGCCACCCAGGCGCCCCTAATTTTTAAATAACGTCATTCAGAATCCAAATTACATCTGCAAAGTGGTACCTTACGTTTGCTGTTACATTTCTGTGTGTTGGTACGTTTTTGCATAATCTTTCACTTGATTGTCCCAGAATTTCTCAGGTCTATCCCCATTTTCTGGAGAGGAGGCTTGGCCTGGGAGAGTTTCAGTGACTTGCCTATCACCATAGCTAAAGGAAGCAAAAGAACTAAGACAAGGCCATTTAATTTTTTTCCGTGTTCTTTACCTGCAAAGTGTGTTTTGCATAAAGAGGCACTCGGTTCGTAAATGGTGTAAAATTTAATGAAGGCAACTGACTGTCCTGAGAAAGTCATTAAACCCCCATGTCATCTCTAATCAAAAGGCTACCACCCTTCTATTATTTCTTTTATTACAACATTTTATTTTTATTTCTTCAACTTAAACGGGAACCTGAGCGCTCATGTGCCACATGTTAAAGATTCTAAATCAGTGATTTATGCTTTGAAAATGTGATTTTTTTCCATCTTTTTTTTTTCTTTTCATGTATGCTGGTCAGATCTACAGGGTCCCTCTTTGAGTACAAAGGGGAGACGTCAGAAATGAAATCGGCACATTCTAAAGGCTCTGTCCTCTTCTCCATGTACTTAGAAATGGCAAAGAATACAAGAGGTGCTGAACCATAAAGTAATGAGACTCCTTTTCTTCTAAGAGTTGCCCAAACTCTTATTCCATAATCGCCAACTTCATATCTAAATAAATAATGCTTGTTTGTATTTTACCTTTTGCTCTTTGCATCAGACACCCATTGGCGTGGGGGATCATGAGAATTGTGCCACCCAAAGAAAATCTACCAATTCCTTTAGTAAGATATTCAACTGGATCAAAAAATTGGGAAGTTGGTGAATATTTCATATTGTGGGTTTTCAAAAGCTACTTTTGTGTGCATAAAAAGGCTTTCTCAAAGCTGTTCATTTCAATTTCCTTTTTAATTTCCTCACCAGCACCACTTAATTACCCGTGCTACCTCCTAGACGTGCTTACTAGATGGGCTTAAAAAATTAAGAGTGATTTTGTCTCAGCTGTAAATGGGCCTAGCATCTTGTTTTTATCTGGCTTGAAAATATGGAAGCAGTAAAATAAAACCACACTCTCGGAGAGGTACTTCTGTAATATTCAAATCATAGTGTCAGCCACATGTATTGTTCACATTCTTCAGAGCTCCCGAATTACTTGAAGGTATCCTCAGTATCTGAGCAAAGTATTTTCTGCCCACCACAGAATAAAAGAGAACCAACCAGAGCTTGCCTTTCTCTTTGGCAATATTTTTTCTCTAAAGGATTTCTTGACACTCTCTTTAGTTCTTGACTTCCAGGGATATTCCCGACAAATCTCCGGAGATGTATTTCAGTGCCTATAGTAGTGTCAAGAGCATGAAGCCACATGCCCAAATGCTATGACCTCACATGTGATTGCCTGTAAAGCACTCGATAAAGTGCTTCAACTGCAGCCTGCCCGGGGGCTTCCGGAACTTATATTACACAGCTCTGAAAGGGTGTGCTTTGAATTGGGACCATGTGAGTAGTTCTGATCTATAGTCCACCCAGTCTCGAAAACTTCTGAGCAGTATTGGGTCATGAGTGACCACAGGAATGAGAATATTAAACATCATTTCAAAATCATGTAGTATCCTAGGAACATATCTTAGGTTCATTGTAGCCTTTTATGCTTTTGTAAAGACCTACAAAGTACGTTGTAAATATGTAGTTATCTTTGCATTCAACGTTTCAATGGGAATTAGTTGCCTAAGAAATGATAGAAGACAATAGATAATTTATTCCCTCTTTAGAAATGTTGTACTTGTTTGTTGATTTTTACTCTGGATTGGGTTTGTGGTTTAAAAAGAAGTTAATCCTGACTTTCTTAAAACCTATAGAGTTTCAGGATTTCTTAAAGACAATAGCCTTTGATACTCCAATCCAATAAAAATTTTCCACGCGTAAGTAATTTCCTGTATCCTCTTCTGCTCGAGTTCTGGGACAGTGCTGATGGCATCTAACCAGTTAACATTAAGTTGAGAGTCAACTAATTACTCAATTATTTTAACTAATAAAAATAAAAGTCTTTATTTCATTTTCTGGACCAGTATGAAAGTGACCTAATGTGTTTTAATTTCTCAATTCACCTTGCCTTTGTAAATGTATTTTATTGTGTCAGTTAGTATAAGGATCCCCAATAGGACTCATAATGTCTCTTTTTCTCTAAACTTTTATACATGATAGAAATCTTATTTGGTTGCTATTGTGGATATTTACACTATTACAAATTTATGTACTATTTTCACATAATTACACAGAGATTTCTTATCTGCATTTCCTGCTAAATATAATACCTCTGTAGTGGCAGTTTTTGTTTGCAGCCCTGAGAATAAGTGGCTGTATGCGTAGTCATCTTTAATTTCCTACTTTTCAATTTATTTTGATACACTATATGGAGATACAGATGAAGCATTTTTTTTTTCTCTTTTGATTTCTTAACTTTAGAAAAAATACTTTATTTTGGTTGAGATGCCATAACAAGGCCTCACTGGGCCTTAATATCTTTACTTTTTGCTTTTTTATAAACTAAATACTCTCTTCAGAAATCACTAACTCACCCTGGAGTCCCTTTGATCAAGTTTTTCCTATATTGGATAGCAACAGATTGTTTTGTTTCATACCTTGACTGGTTCTAGTCTAAGAACTCTCTGAGTCAAGGGGTACCTGGGTGGCTCAGTTGGTTAAGCATCCAACTTCAGATCAGGTCATGATCTCATGGTCTCCTGGTTTGTGAGTTCGAGCCCCACATGGGGCTCTCTGTCCCCATCTCTCTCTGCCCCTCATACTCTCTCTCAAAAAGAAATAAAGATTTTTAAAAAAAGAACTCTTTGAGTCAAGCAAGAGTTTTAACTCCACTCTTGCAACTCAGCCCTCATTGGCTGAAGATGTTTCTTCTCTTTACAGTAGTTCATTTTTTGTGGCCTCTTTATAATGTGGCATATGTTATTAGGGAAGAGAAAACCCAGTGTGATGCATAAGCTAATTTCTTGGTTAGGGATTTTAAAGAGGGCTGTCTGGGATCTGATCGTTATCTTTCCAGATGCCAGCTTTGTTTAGTAATACGAAATCTTTATTATAGCCTGAGACTCAGTTCTTCTATTTGAGTATTACTATTTTTGGACAAAAACAAAAAACAAAACAACAAAAACAACTAGATCAAGGCAGAGTACCTATGATACATATATCCAAATGTGGCAGCAGTAACAGAATCATCATCATTATCACAGCTAGTGTTTGACAACTACTTTATGCCAGATACTGTGCTAGGGGTATTTAGTATAATTTAATACTCATTATCTTGTGTAGGCTTTTCAGTTCAGGTTTAGAGAAACTAAGTAACTCTCCTTTCTTTGAATATCTAGAAAGTATGCAGGCCAAGATTCTAACTCCAGTCTCTCTGACCCCAAAACCAGGTACTTAATCACTTGGCCACACCCTGTCTATAAAAAGAGGTATCAGTTGTATCAGATACCTGTCATCAGCCCAGAAATTAGGGCCGGAGGTGTTTTATGCCATTCTGAAAATTTCAGGTGCGTTTTGATATTTTCTGTCATATACCCAGACATTTCCCTGAAGTTGTTTTGTGTATATAGGGCATAATAGTATTGGAGAATAGGATTGGAGATAAAGCTCATTTCTAGAAATCTACCCTGTAAATTCTGATTTGGTGGCAGATTTCTAATGCCATGTATAATCTTGGAAAATTATTGATATTATATAGAATTGGCATCTTACCGCATTTCCTGAAGGCCTCACGCAACCCTACACCCCTTTTCTGATATTATTTCAAGAGTCTAGTGATCAAAGTTTTTCTAAGCCATTATCTTAATGACTAGGATGATGATGAAGGTACAAAAATCACTGGTTCCCAAATTTCTCATATATTTCAATAAACATATGATTAGATCAGTTATATTAAAAACCTAATGTTTAGTAGATAATCAGTATGGTGCATGAAAGAATTAAACGGAAGAAGATATATTTGGGTGGTTTCTTCAAGGGCCCTTATATGTAGCTTTCATACCATATAGTTGTTTTTACCAGGATAAACTTGGAATTTGTGAAGGATCTGATTGGAATTTCTTCCAGGTAGTTACAGAACATGGGTATTTTTAAATTTTTTTTTTCAATTTTCTTGACGTTTTTTATTTATTTTTGAGAGGCAGAGAGAGAGCATGAGTGGGGGAGAGGCAGAAAGAGGGAGATATAGAATCTGAAGTAGGCTCCAGGTTCCTTTTTTTTTTTTAATATAATTTATTGACAGATTGGTTTCCATAATACACCCAGTGCTCATCCCAACAAGTTAGGCTCCAGGTTCTGAGCTGTCAGCACAGAGCCCAACGTGGGGCTTGAACCCACAAACCATGAGATCATGACCTTAGCCAAAGTCGGACGCTTAACCAACTGAGCCACCCAGGTGCCCCCATGTATATATATTTTTAATTTTATTTATTTATTTTGAGAGAGAGGCAGTGCAAGTGGGAGAGGGGCAGAGAGAGAGGGAGAGAGAGAGAATCCTAAACAGGCTCCAAACTGCCAGCATGGAGCCTGATGTGGGGCTCGCTCCCCTGAACCATGAGATCATGACCTGAACCAAAACCAAGGGTTGGATGCTTAACCTGCTGACCCACCCAGGCACCCCCAGAACGTGGGTATTTATTTTGATTTTAAATACTGACCCATTAAGTCTTCATAATCATAAGACAAGATCACAGACAAAGTAAGAAGAGCTTAAAGTTGCAGGTTTCAGTCTTTCATGTGAAAAGTATCCCTTTCTGATTCTTTGACCCCCATCCTTGGTGTCTACCTTCCCTTCTGTGGTCTTACATTTTTATAACTAAAGCTCTTTGTTGATTTCTGCTGCTCATTATTACAACTTTTGACATTGAAGAAAGGACACATTCTCCAATAATTTTCCTGGCCTACTTTAGCAATCCTACTTCTTCTCTAAGAAGATAAATTAGAGGTTAGAATATATCACATTGTAATGATACTTAGGTCCCTGCCATTCTTTCTTTTTTTTTTTTTAAGTTTATTTATTTATTTTGTTAGAGAGGGGGAAAGGGGCAGAGAGAGAGGGAGAGAGAGAATCCCAAGCAGGCTCTGTGCTAAGAGATGTGGGGCTCGAACTCATGAACTGTGAGATCAGGACCTGAGCCAATACCAAGAGTTGGTCACTTAACCAATTGAGCCACTCAGTAGCCCAGGTCCCTGACATTCTTATGTAGGGTGGGCATCAGAATTATCCCAAGGGTGTCAGTGGGAGGGAAGACCACATTGTCAGGTCAAGGCCACATGCAAAGTGTGCTGGAGATCACACAGTTCTGACTCATAGGTCACACTGACTTACCTGGGGCATATGGGCCTGTGGAAATTCTTTGTGACTTTTATTTTAACTTGTTACTGTTGAGGCAGAGTAAAAAGCTTTTTTCGTAGGCGTCTGAGCAGGTTGCTGACACTGAGTGTCAGGGACCACAAGTTCTAGTCTCAGCTGTAATTTCCTTTATGATCTTAAGCAGTTCACTTGGAGAAATAAAATGCCTTATTTTGAATATACAAAATTGTATTGATTCCTTTTATATCCTGCCTGCTTCTTTTAAGCGGTTTTAAAATTTTTCCAAAGCTCTTTTAAGATGTTTTATGGCTGCTATTTTATTTATAGTGAGAGATCCAGGTTTCAAAAGTTAAGAGGAAATGCTACACTTTTGAAAAGGGTTTCAGAAAAACTGGTTTGGTGACTATAAATCTGAGTTTCTCCAGCCATCTCCCACAAGGCCCAGAGTTGCTGCCTCCTTGTATCGTTTCTTTCAGAGAAATGATTTGGTTACTTTGGGATTTTTAAAAATGTTAATTGCATGTATTGAAATGAGTCTCTGATGAGTGATTTGACAAGGTAGTTGTGGTGACCAGCTACTTCTGAAAAATCCTCGTGTTATTTGGAGTGTGGATACTTTTGAGATGAAGAACTCTAATATGTAGTAGTTGGGTAGTTTTACCTGAAGACCTGTGTGTAAAGATGTTTCACAGATGCAGGTGCAATCATCATTTGATGTAGAATTTTATGGATTGTAGATTCTAGTCTACTTCCTGGGCTAGATGTAAATTAGCCATCTCTGCCCTTGAACACTTCCACCGTGGGCTCGTGTGACCTTCTCCTAGGACATCTTGATATATTGTGATTGTATAACATAGCTTCTTCTTCTTTTTTTTTTTTTTAAATTTTCAACGTTTATTTATTTTTGAAACAGAGAGAGACAGAGCATGAACGGGGGAGGGGCAGAGAGAGAGGGAGACACAGAATCGGAAACAGGCTCCAGGCTCTGAGCCATCAGCCCAGAGCCCGACACGGGGCTCGAACTCATGGACCGCGAGATCGTGACCTGGCTGAAATGGGACGTTTAACCAACCGCGCCACCCAGGCGCCCCATAACATAGCTTCTTTTAATGAGGCACCCCAGTCTCTTCAGCCCCCATCTCCCAACTGTTGGATTCCTTGCTCAGTGTTACACTTAGAAAAATATTTGTGTACACCCAGTGAGAAGGTCTGTTTTGGCTTCAGTGATGGAGTGCCTGAAGCTGGAGTCCACGTTCAGGTAAAGTCGTAACAGGAGTGAAAAGTGCAGGTGTGGATAGTCACACCCCCAGAAAGGGTCAGCTGCATGTCTGTGCACAAGTCTAACCATGCCTATTTAAAATTATTAACTGTGGGGGTGCCTGGGTGGCTCAGTCAGTTAAGTGGCTGACTCGTGATTTCTGCTCAGCTGTTGATCTCACGGTTTCCTGAGTTCGAGCCCTGCTGGGCTGTGCACACTAACCACAGAGATTGCTTGGGATGCTCTTTCTCTCCCTCTCTCTCTTTCTGTCCCCCCGCAACTTGCACTCCCTCTGTCTCTCTCAAAAAAAATAAATAAACTTAAATAAATAATTAACTGCATCATATATTCTCTGTAGGTAATTCTTAACTCTTTGGTTAATTTCCTTCCTCGATTGATAGGACTGCAAACTGTGTGGTACTCTCAAAACAGATGATAATTAAATTCATGCCACTCATTATTAGGCACCTATTTTCTTCCCAGATTCCTTCAGTAGATAAAACATGATTCCGAGGGGTGCCCGGGTGGCTCAGCCAGTTAAGCGTCCAAATCTGGCTTTCACCTCAGGTCATGATCTCACGGTTCATGGGTTCCAGCCCTTCAGCAGGCTCTGCGCTGACAGCTGTGGAGCCTGCTTGAGATTCTTTTTCTCTCCCTTTCTCTCTGTTCCTACCCCTCTTGTGTGCTCTCTCGCTGTCTCTCTCAAAAATGAATAAACATTAAAAAAAAAAAAAACCATGATTCTGGCCCCAAAGTTTCTATTTTTAGGGCCATTCACTGCAGTTATTAGAATTGTATGGAATCCTTGCATGCTCTAGCTGTTGTCAAATGCTAAGTATCAGATACAGTCCCAGAAATGGTGATAAGCTTATAAGTCATTACAAGATCATAAACACGTTCGTTTTATTCACCTTGTTTCATTGGATCCCACCCAAACTTCTATAAAAAGTTCAGATGCCAGTTTCCTCTCCAGCATGATCTATTTTTTTCATGTTCAAGTCTGTGTCATAATTGTTTGATGTATTTTCAGTTACCTTCCAAACACCCCAAGAAAAAGGCATAAAGCACGTGTTCCAGGGTTACAGATACTCAACCGGCAACTTTGGCACACAGTAACTTCCAGGAACTAAAATGTCAGTGTAGAGCATGTGCTTAATTTAACAGCCCATAACACTGTTTTTAGAACACTGAAATACCTACCCTAAGGAAAGCTTATAAAACTCGGGTCTTTAAAGTTAGTAGATTATACCAAGTAAAAGTACACACATTCTCAAGAATATGCATTTTTGTCAGTTCCCGTTTATCCCAAGGCAGCTGAAAGGGGACATGTAAAGGCCCAACTAGGAGCTTTGAAAAATGTACTTTTGGAAAGTTTGATAATTAAAAACAACAAAGGAGAGATGATACATTTAGGAAAATACTGTATATCTGCCAACTTTAGTATCCTAAAGACATGTGAGGACTTGGATCCCACTTCTGAGGGTAGTTAAGCTTTTTGTGCACAAATTACTTTTTAGTTTTTTTTTTTTAATGTTTTTTCATTTTTGAGACAGAGAGAGACAGAGTGCAAGTGGGGGGAGGGGCAGAGAGAGAGGGAGACAGAGAATCTGAAGCAGGCTCCAGGCTCCGAGCTGTCAGCACAGAGCCTGACGCGGGGCTCGAACCCACGAACTGTGAGATCATGACCTGAGCTGAAATGGGACGTTTAACCAACCGCGCCACCCAGGCCCCCCAATTCTTTAGTTCTTATAAAAATTTATCAGTGTCTTTCGATTTTATTGCTTAGGACTAGGCCAAATAATTTGAAAGTATCTCTAATTCTTTATTTCCCATATGTAACATTTCAGCCATGACTTTATTTTACTCTTAAATATGTAATTTATAAATAGAAGCAATGTTGATAGACTTGTTTGACTCCCTTCTAGAAATAAATGACTCATTTTGGATTGCATGTGAGAGCTTCAAGCTGCTCTAAGTAACAATCAGTGACAATGAGAAAATCGTTATATTATTCATCTAGGCAGCAAGAAATTTAGGGAAAAAAAAAAAAAAAGCAAAGCCTGCTTCCCCAGTAACTGAGACCTTTTATTTATAATGTTGATGGCAAACTTCAGGCTTGTGTGAGTTCTGAAGATTGAACAAAAAAGCATAGTTCTCACCCCCACGTTTTGTTTTTGTACCTTGTCATATACTATGTACACTGTTGGTCATTTGAATGTAACTGAATGTACATTAATGAAAAAAGACATCTTAAATTTTAATATAAATCTACAAAGGATTCTGACGTTTTTCTAGATTGATTTCTCTATGCGTTATTTCTTATTCACTCAAAATACATGTGTTTGCTTTAAAAATGGTATTTTCCTTTCGAAAGAAATCCCCTGGAAAAGGAACATCTCTGTTTTCTCTTAAATGCAGGAAATCAACATCACCCCTGGCAGTTATCTTTCCTCATAATATGGGCCAGTAAAAGTGGTGGAATTTTGACCCAAATGATCTGTGAACCCTTTGCTGGATGAATTTGGTGCCCATTGCTGCCCTCATTGTTTTGAAACTGAAGAGAAGAACAGGGGTGGAGGGAGGAAAGCACGTTTTTAACTTGGAAATTATTTAGACGTGCAAAGTTTGTTTCCCAATGAGGAAAGAGCTTTGTTAGCAGCGACTGCCCAGATCACATGATGCAACCTTTTGACAACCGAGTGTCTGCTGGAGACGTCTGTGAGAGATGACCTTTTGACCTAGGAAGGAATGCTGTGAAGGTGGGGAATGTACTCTCAGCTCAGGCCCCGAGAGAACATGGAAAACAGTCCCAGCCACTAAGCTCCCAGGAAGGATCCTAGCTTAGTTTTAGTTTTGAGTTTGCTATTAGATGATAAAAACTTGAAGGATCCTCCTGAAATTGGTCCAGACCTTTACTATTACTCACACCATCTGAAGTAGAGTTAAAAGCAGCAAACGACAGGCGTTCCCCTATAAATGTATATTGCAAGTGTGTCGAGAAATCACCTGTGTTCTTTCCACCAGCTCATGGCTGGCACATATGTCTTTGACCTGCTTTCACGCAGGGAATGAAGCCTATGCACGTTGGTGTGGGGGCCTAGATGAGTGTGTGGGGATGCAGGGGGTGCGGGGCAGGTAGAGAATGAGTCCATTGCTCTAAAAGCATTCTCAGTAGCAGCGATCTTCGTAGAAACAAAAATCCATTGTGCGGGGCTGTAATCTGAGAAACTTTCTGTTATCACGCTTGTTCTACTCACCAACATTGATCCCAGTACATGTGACCCTTTGAAAAGGAGCACCATGTTGGCGATTCCTCTTATTACTAAATACCATTGTGTTTATAATGGCCATTTATATATGGTTACACTCCACGCCCGTTTGGTTAATAGGCGTTCCCAAACTCCCTCATGCCACCTGACCGGCACAGCATATAGACCTTGGCCTCTCGATTACTCTCTTTGCCCTGTCTTCTGACGTTCCTTGATGCCCTCTATGAGAACGAAATAGGGAGCTTAGCGTGGCTGAAAACAGGGTAGCACAAATTCTATGGTGGAATGAGGGGGAGGGGGGACAAAAATGCCTGGCAAAAGCCTTGAAGAAAATAGGTTACTTTATTTTATTTTTTTCCCCCCAGCTCCACAATATGTCTGCATGCTTTAGCACTGATTTCTCAGCTAGTTGGGTCCCAGGAGGCCCCATTGAGCCCTGTACAGCTCAGGGAGTTGCAGCTGTAGAAAATGGGGGAAAAAAATGTAGTTTGTATGAATTGTTCTTTACCTTGGTTTGGGTTCAGAATAGCAGCTGCACTCCGACTTTGTGTGTGACAGCACAAAGGCCAGCAAAACTGAAAAGCAAGTCAGCAAGTAGAGAGACAAAAGCAGCGATCAGCTAATAGAGCTCCACATGGCCTGACTAATTTATGAGAAAAAAACTGTTCTGTTCATTGGATCAGCACTCTGAGGAGGCAGGTGGAATTGTAGGAAGTTTTCATTGACTCTCCTGAGCAACTAAGGACGCCACGAGAGATTCTCCTCAGTTTGAACTTTATCAGGGTCTACGCTTAATCAATAGAGTATTGGAAAAAGAATTAATTACTAAAGCAGAATAAAACAGCTGCATTTTAAACTAAGGATCCATCAATTCAGTAATCTTCCAGTTACAGGCTAGGTGCCGTGAGGATTTGAGTCTATGTAATGAGGAACCCGGGGAGTTTCCTCATGAACAGGCTGGGAATTCACATTAACCTATTTCAGCTATTTGTCATGAGTACAACTCATTTCTCCTCTCCTGCATTACAATTTGTATTTTATGTACTGTGGAACCCACGAAATTCCCACATTCACGGGAGGGAGCGCGTGAAGGCGGAAATCATTGTCACCCTGAGAAAGAGCCTTAACCTGGCCCGGCCTCCTGATTCTCCAGAGCTGTGGCAGGAGGGCAGGAGCGGTTCGGAGCCCGAACCCGCTCCATTGTTTTCCAGGTGGGGGTCAGGGCCCCGCCTGTTGAAGACGCGCTGGTTTGAACCCAGCCTGGAAATGTTTCATCTATAATTTCCATAATGGTGGATTTCAAGGAGGGCTGAGGAGGGTTATGGGAGATGAATTAGGTTTTTAGTGAGCTCATTAGGAAGCCAAACAGAGTTGAGACGGCGAGGCGGTGAGCGGGGCAGTAATCAGTTCTGCTCGCTTTGTTCCTTGCCTTCGGGACATTTCTCGAAAACTTCGTGGCGGCGGGGGCGGCCGCGCCTGTGCTGAGCAGAGGCTGCCGTCCTGGCGGCTGACTTGTTGATTTGTAAACCTCTTAATTCATTTTTTTTTGTTCAATTTAATCTTTTCTTTCTGAAGGAAAATTAGTTGAATGTTAGCCCTCTTTGCACTATTCACCTCTTAAATTATGCTCATTTTGAAGAGCTTGTTATGCCTGAATAAACATGAAATGACTTGGCATTTTCCCATCAGAGGCACACCCATTTTAACACCATGTATTTACCATTCCTGGAAATGTCTCATTAACTTCTGAAAATCTGCGAGCATGATATTTTGGGCTACTGTAACACACCTCTTGGCAGTCACAGAAGGCAGTTTGGTTAATGCCTCATAATATCCATTTTTATTCTCAACATGAAGAAAGACTCTCTATAGAAAATTGATGCAGTTTGCTCTGCTAATTTTCATGCTCATTCCAATTAATTTAACATGACCCAGATTTTCTTCCTCGGGCTCATCCTGACTAATTAGTAAAGCAACACCTAGAACAAGTTATGTTTAATAACACTGAGGAACACTAGTTGTGAGTGATTTTGATGCTAATAAAGATATTCACTGATGGGACAGATATTTTATGTCAATTATGGTATGTAATTTAGAAGTCCCAATGTGCTGGTCGGAGTATGCAGAGGCTAGCAAATCACTACGGGAGATAATAGTGTTTTTATGACTCCTGCAGCACCTAAATTACTGGTTGGGCCAAATACTTTATGATTATTAATTATTATTATTACTACTATTATTATTATTTGTTTTTTTGTAGAGCTAGCAGGCGTTAGTGAGTCCTGGAAACACAAGGGGCGGAGTTGTTGCATTACAAACCTGACCCAAACTCACTGGGCCTGAGCTCTCAGTACTTACTGAACCTTGGCGAGAGAAGAAAAGCAATCACGGGCATCAGAAAGCAGCATTTGTTCAAGGGGAAGGAGTGGTTTCTCCACCTCTGTGGTCGGGGTTCTTTTATCACATTTTTGTCAGCGAGATGAATCAATTTTAGCACTTGCCCAAAGTTGAAGGTGGTTAGTGGCAGTGCCGCTGGTGAAAGGTTTCCAAAGTCAAGTAATGTCTAGATCGGGATTGTTCAAGAGCTCTCCACTTTTTCACAAGGAAGACAAGCCACGGTAAGTCTTCCGGAATGAAAAAACAAAAAAACAAAAAACACAGGGAAGAATTATTATGTGTCATCCTTTTTTGTTTTTTTCTTTCAGTTTTTTTTTAGAGTTTATTAGTGTACTTTGAGAGAGTGAGCGAGAGCGGGGGAGGGGCAGAAGGAGAGGGAGACACAATCCCAGCAGGCTCCGCACTAGATGCTGAGCTTTAACTCGAGAACCCGAGAGGTCGTGACCTGAGCCGAAATCAAGGCGGATGGTTAACCGCTGGAGCCACGCAGGTGCCCCCTGTCATCCTTTGAACAAACACTAATTTAGTGCCTGTGCTGAGGCGGGCGCTGCTCTATCAGCGTTGGGAATACCAGGCGAGAGGATGGCCCTAGTGCCTGATGGCGTTGCGCTCCCGGGCACGGTAAAAAGTTAATTTCCCACGATCTTAGCTTGATAGACCACAAACATTTTAGCTAACTGAACGATTCAATAGGGCATAGGAATGTGGAGAAGCTTTATGAGGACAGGAGATTCTGGGTAGGTGGGCTCGGAAGTCCCGGGGATAGCTGTCAGGGGAAGCAGCCTCTTGTTGCGTGTGAAGGGTGTGGGTGTGAACTCCGGCTCTTCCACTTATCACTCACGTGACCTTGGGCAAATCATGCAACCTGTCTAAGCCTCGGTTTCTTCATCTGGAAAAGGAAAATCAACCCGGATAGGATGCTGAGAATGCAGTGAGGTAATTCATGGAAAGTGCTTTGCAGACTGCCCGAAAGAGAGTAAGTGCTCACGACACGTTGTATTTTATTAACGTTGCAGTTGATATTACAGGAAAGACAGTGAACATTTCTTCACCGTCTCTACATAAAATATAGTTTAATCATTTCTCAATGCTAACAACTATTGTTGAAGTTTGAAATGAGAGCGGGCAAGTACTCTTGTCCTCAGAAAAAGGACAAGTTCCTTTTTCTGAACAGTACAAACGGGCTTTTTGGCCAGGTCCCTATTTAAAAACACAGCAGTCTCCCATATCCTAGTTGTTGGTACGTTTTAAGGTATAACTTTACTGGCTTCTCATATGTTAGGGCTTCCATTGTTAGTATTTATTTCCACTTTGCCTTTTTATCTATTTGATATGAAAAGACAAAAATAATGGGAGGGATTTGTACCAGTGAGGCATATTGCTAAAAACAAATTGAAAACTAGAAGAAACAAAAGAACCAAGTTAGGATTGATAGTAAAATTGGGAATATTGCTTTATGAAATTGCCATTTTCGTAGGTTAAAATGGTAAATATTAGCAATTTCAGGTGGTTCAACCGAATATTCCTAGGCCTTAAGTAATGCAAAGTACTTTAGGTAAAGCAAGGAATTAGCAAAATGTTATTAACCATACTTGCTTTATCTGTTAAGTGGGAATAATGGTATATATACCCTTTATATTTTGTTACGGTGATCAAAAGTTAGAAAAAGTAATTTGAAAGCTGAAAAACCCTAATGTAAATACAAGATATTTTTATCGAAGATCACACATTTCTAATTTTAGGACACAAGTCTCACAGCTACTAGTAGGTATTTTTTTAGTATTTGTGGATGATGTATAGAGGGTGTCAGCTTTACTTTCTACCAGAATATTACACTAACTATAGAAAAACTACTTTGTAGTGGGAGTTCTATGGATATAAGATATATTTTCAAAATAGAACAATTCTATAAGTTATATAGTTCTTTTCCTATTTCTGGTCATTTAAATAATACACTACTTTTGAGAATTTCTCATTTGCTTTAGAATCTTCAAATTTTAATATAAAGTAACACTCAGGGTAGAGATAGTTGAGGAAGTCCTTACCAATTTTGGTAGATCTGCGTGATGTAAGTCGGACATTTAGCGATGCTAAGACCCTCTGTTAGGAATAGTTTTACAATTATGAAATGAAGTCGGTCACGTCTTCAGTGATTACTGACTGCTGATAGAAATTGTGTTGTACTGGGTCAGCAGTGAATTCCTCACTCAAAAGGTGTCGAGTCAGCTGGTTTTTAATTTATCTTCTCAAGAGTGCGTTCACCGCCTTTATCACGGAGAAGAATGACTCCCTAGCCTAGTGTGATCAAGATCCGGAAATCCGCTGCATCAGCATATTAAGGTGGGACCGCTCTTTGATTGGCGGCTCCGAGATCTGGTCTGAGAGCAAAGAGGCCAGTTCTCTCATAGGCTGGCTTGCACAGGTGTATGCATAAACCTAGTGAGAGGGCAGACCCTTGCCTTTTCCGCCTGGGAAACGGTTGAGCAACTCTTCCTCTTAAACAATGATCTTTACCACTCTGCTTCATCAGTGAAAATAAAGTTCACACGGGTGCCCCTCCAGTTGAGTGGTCTGTCTTTATGACAGAGCATGGGGGGTTTGCGGGTACAATGGTAAACTGACAGTTGTGTGGTTTACAGCTCCTTGTCTTGCTGGGATTAGATGATGCCAATCAGGTGTGGTAGTATTTCCCCTGTGGTGGCAAATGTGGCCTTTTGCTTTTGTGCCATTTTGAAGTATGAGTTCTGGAAGGCTGAGGGAGAAATTACTTTTCTTAAGCAAACGTGTTTTTCAGCCAGTGGTGACTGTACTTTCATATTTTATTTTCATGTGAATGAGTCATTAAAAAGAAATGAAAGAAGGAAGGAAAAAGTAAGAATGTAATGAAACTAACTCTTTTTGGTTATCTGATATGAACCAAATACCACTTATCTCAAAATTCACATGAGTCACTTGGCCGTGGTCAGGCATTAGTAAGCACCACTTACCCAGGGGCAAAGCCATAAGACACTGTCTCCGCCCCCCCCCCCAACATTCTACTTTGTAAAAATATGAATTCCATTCCATATGGGAAAAGAAACTATGAAAGTATAGTTCATTGGGGCGCCCGGGGTGGGGGGGGGTTCATTCAGTTAAATGTATGACTGTTGATTTCAGCTCAGGTTGTGATCTCATGGTTCGTGGGATTGAGCCCCAGGTTGGGTTCCACACTGACAGCCTGGAGCCTGCTTGGGATTCTCTCTCTCTCTCTCTCTCTCTCTCTCTCTCTCTCTGCCCCTTCCCTGCCTGCGCACCCACATTTCCGAATGCACACTCTCTCTCAAGATAAATAAATAGATTTAAAAAAAAGAAAAAGTATAGCCCATAGACTTTAGCTGAGGATCCAGTTCTGTTACTGACTAACCATGTGACTTTAGGCAAGTTTCTTATCCTGTCTGGCATCACTTTCAGAAAATAATAATTAAAATACTGAACTCTGAACTGTCGTATGGATGTGGTGATACTTATTGTACCTGGCACGTACTAGGTGTTCTCCAAATGTTACTTCCTTTCTCCATTTGTATGAGGGGTTCAGGGATTATCTCAAGGTATGGAGCTGTCTGGCAAGGGTTAATATTAATTCTGTATTTCCCATTCACTTTTAATTGTAAGGGTGCTCAGAGTCTCTCATGAGTGGTGTCATTTTCCTCTGAGATTGACTAAGATCTCCAGTGTGAGACCTTCTTGAAATGAGGAGGAATGGGTTAATACTGTATTCCCCAAAAGAGTTTTTAAAAGTAGCTTAATAATAATTATTTCTGTTACCTTTTGGATTATTATTGGTACTTCTTTTTTTTTTGAAACTTGAATAGTTTTTTAACAGTATTTCCCATAATGAGGTTTGGCCAATGGATAAATATATTTTTTTAAAGTTTATTTTTATTGAGATAGGGTGCGCGTGCACATGCAGGAGGGGCAGAGAGAGGGAGAGAGAATCCCAAGCAGGCTCCTTGCTGCCAGCGCAGAGCCCAACATGGGACTCGAGCCCACAAACCATGAGATCATGACTTGAGCCAAAATCAAGAGTCATATGCTTAACTGACTAAGACACCCAGGTGCCCCTGGAGAAAAATATTTTTGGATAAAATCTACAAAGTGCATTTTGACCATCTGCTTTACATCTTCATGAAGTTTTACAAAAATAGTATAAATCTATAGGTTTATAAATATCATGTTGAGCTTCTCTCAACAGCGTCTTTCAAATGCTGCCCAAAATCATTTCATCCATTCAGCATCTTATTGCAGTAACAGGGAGGATCCTCACTCCCATCTCTCTATATTGCATGCTGTGCTTTCCACTAAAATCTGTTCTCTGCCAAATAACAGGTTTATGGCGATTTAACTATAATCCGCCTCACATTATTTTTGTCAACTTTATTGAGGTATAATTTTCATATAACAACTTCACTCATTTAAAGTCTACAATTTCAAGTCTTGACAGTTGTATGCATTCATGAGACTAGCACTTATTATAATCAAGATACTATACATTTCCATCACCACCTGAAAGTTTACCTGTACTCCTTTTTCATCCATCCCTCCCTCTGTACCTGTCCTCAGGCCACCCCTGATCTGCTTTTGTTGTATTAGTTAGCATTTTCTAGAACCTAGTACATTTGGAATTAAACAGCATGTGGTTTCTTGTTTGGCTCCCTCCATTTGGCTTAATGACTCATAATGTGATGTAACAGTTTGTGTGTATCAGTCGTTTGTTCTTTTTTATTGCTGAGTAGTATTTCAGTTTATGGATATACCACATTTTGTTTGTCCTTTCATACTAGTTCACTTTAAGAAATAACTAACATTTGTTGGGGCGCCTGGGTGGCGCGGTCGGTTAAGCATCCGACTTCAGCCAGGTCACGATCTCGCGGTCCGTGAGTTCGAGCCCTGCGTCAGGCTCTGGGCTGATGGCTCAGAGCCTGGAGCCTGTTTCCGATTCTGTGTCTCCCTCTCTCTCTGCCCCTCCCCCATTCATGCTCTGTCTCTCTCTGTCCCAAAAATGAATAAACGTTGAAAAAAAATTAAAAAAAAAAAAAAAAAGAAATAACTAACATTTGTTGATGCTCCTTGAACATATGAGGTACTGTGTGAGGCTAGACGTCATGTATAAAGTTTCTAAGCTGGTCGGTAAGAGTAAAGCATGTGGTACGAGGTAGAGAGTTAATAAATAACTATTACTTATTATTTAATTTTCACAATTAACCTATTGAGTGTGTGTAATTCTTCCCATTTCGTTGATGAGGAAAACTGAGGTTCAGAAGGTTAATGTCTTGACCAAGATCACATTCAACCTGTAAGAAATAGATTTGAAAATTCAATACAAAATCTTTGTTGTTACTCCCCAACTCATGCTTCTTTGATCACGTCACCACTTTTCCCCGAGGACATGTGTCTCTGTGGTTATACAGGGAGGGGAAGAGGGACAGAGTGATGAGGAATATGTCAGATATGAGCATCTAATGTACACACAAAATAGTACAGCTGCCCAAGGAAATAGAACAAAGTCAGAAATTCAGAAAAGGAAAGGTGAACCAGGTGTGTGCGTTACTTTTCCAAATGTGGGTTACCTCTGATGTTAATTGTCTATTTTAGTAAAGTTGCTTCTTCCAGACAGCATTTCTTACAAGTTAGTGCCTTTGAAATTTATAAAACATCAGGGCACCTGGCTGGCTCAGTCAGTGGAGCATGTGACTCTTGAACTCAGGGTCATGAGTTCGAGCCCCATGTTGGGTGTAGAGATTACTTAAAAACAACAAAAAAAGGAAATTAAATTTTTTTTTTAAAAAAAGAAAAGAAATTTATGAAACATCAACTCTCTGGGCAGTTTTCAACTCTTAGAGACCAATATGCTAAGTAGTTTCTATTTCCAAGTTTTAGATACAAACTTACAAAGAATACAGCATATTCCAAGGGATTGGAAAGGCATCCATCCATTCATTCAATAAAAGGTTAGACACGTACCATACTCCCAAGTTCTAAGAATAATATGAAAAAACTAAACAATGTGGTTTCCTGACTTGAAGACATTTATGTAGAATAAATGTGAAAGAAATGTAGGAATGGTGTATATGTGCATAAGTCATCTGGAGTTATGCTGGTAGTTAAAGTAAGCTTTGAAAGAGGTAAATAATTTGAGCTAGGGTTGTGCTATAATGCAATGGATTGAGAGTAGTTAATTTCAGTGTAGAGGGTTAGTTTCAGTATAAATATCAATCTACTTTCTAGGGCACCTAGGTGGCTCAATCAGTTAAGCGTCTGACTCTTGATTTCAGCTCATGAGATGATCTCATGGTTCGTGGGATTGAGCCCCACATCAGGCTTTGTGCGCACATGTGGAGTCTGCTTGGGATTCTGTCTCTCTGCCCCCCTCCTGCTTGTGCGTATGCACTCTCTTTCTCTCTCCCTCCCTGTCTCCCTTCCTCCCTCCCTCCCTCTCTCTCAAAATACATAAAACTTAATTTTTTTTAAATTGCAAAAAAAAAATCAATTGACTTTCCATTAAAGGATATCTTTGAAACATAAACGGTATAAAATTCACCCCGAGTGTCTTTGAGTACGTACATTTGTCCACGTGCAAGGTGCTGAGAAGACATCACTAAGTAGCCTTAAAATCACATTGTTTTAAAGTAATTCAGAAACATATGTGACACCTTCAAAACTCTGTTGCGAGGATTTTATATCTTTTGCAGCATGCTTTTTTTGTATAAGGAAGGGGGTAAAAATGTGTTCTTTTTAAAAAAGACCTTTATTGAGATATAATTCACATACTATATAATTTACATTCACAGAGCTGTGCAAATATCACCATGACCAATTTTAGAACATTTTTATCACCCTTGAAGAAACCCCATACCCGGTAGCAGTCATTCTCCATTCAAAGTATACTTTTAGGGGCGCATGGCTGGCTCAGTTGGTAGAGCATGTGACTTTTAATCTCAGAGTCATGAGTTCAAGCCCCACATTGGGTGTGGAGCCTACTTTAAAAAGATACTTTATTTTATTTTAGTACACTTTTAAAGGACCCTGTGTCTGTAGTTCTTTGGTACATAGGCTATATGAAAAATAATCAATTCATACTATTTTAGATTATTTTTATTAAGCAGGCATATTATTTATTTCCCTTAGGGCTATTACATATATGTGGTAGATCCCTGCACTACATTACAAAAACGTATCTGCTTGTTCTCAAATCATAGTAATAGATTTATTTAAAACCATCAAATCAAAATAAGTGGAATGCCTAAATGGACAGGAGCTACTTTTTAAATGTTAGTAATTTAGTTTATAAACTTCTTCAGCAAAAATCCAAAGATGTGTGAAAATATTCTTTGAAAAATAAAAATGCAATTTAAAAATAATTAACAAATATTCTCCAATTCTGATGTGTTGATGATTTGAAAAGTATTCACCTAACGCCAGCTATCAACTTCATAGGTACTATTGTTCTTTTTTTCTATACGTAGCTATGACTGGCTTCCGAAAAATATCCCAGAGGGAGTGTTGATAGGTATCTGAATCTAGTGGTCTCAGCGAGCGTTATTATTATTACTGCTATTATTACCTAGATGGCTCTCTTTTCTCTTAAGGTAAAGAATTTCTTTTTGCATTAACAGTATCAGTTGCAAAGTTGCACTTTTATTAAAATATTCTATTGTTTTCATTTTATAATAATCACGAAAGTGGGAAATAATCAGTCTTTTTGTTTTGGTTGTCCGGCTGTTTGAAAATAGTGCCTGCTGATAGAAATTCACAGAGAGATAGCAGAGTAAGAATTCAAATTGATCAACTGTTTGACATCAGAAAAACGCATTGTCCCTATTTTTCTTTTGGACAGCAAATGAGATATTGGCGTACGGATCCTAAAAATTGAATGAAATCACTTCTGCCACATAAAATTATGTTTTTTGTTATTCCTCCTACCAGATTTTATTACTGGTTGATATTTAACATTTCAGTTCATATTAAAGTATGCTAAAAGAGACCATTAGAGATAAAATCCTATAGTTAATGGTAAGATGAGAATGTTAGCGGCATGTACTGAAAATACAGGCTTGATGTGGTCAATACATCCTTGGAAGCAGACTAACTATATTCTAGTTTTAGTATAAAATGTTGAACGTGTGTTTTACATAAAAGGCCTTTCGTAGGAAACTCTTTTCGCAAATACAAAGGCCGTATCTTTCCTTGAAAGACCTGTTGATTCAGAGATGTTAGCCAGCTATCTTTACGAAAACACTTTACAATGCTAAAAATAGTCCACTTCAGTTAAATATGGATATTTTAAAAAAGAAAATCCCAGTTAGACTGCAACAGAAGGACATTTTGTGTGACAATATTTTGCATGATTAAAAATTTAAACAGAATAACAGCTATTTATATTTACAGTTACATGAGAGTAATTACTAACGCAGACAAAATACTTAGAGCATAATTTAATAATGTTTTCCTCTAGCAAAGGTGCCAAAATAGCTATTTGCATAATTTTCACAATTTGTACTGAAACATAGCTAAGTGAAATTGGGAAGACATCTCTCCCCAGACACCCTTTTTCTTTTGTAGGAGATGTGGGAAAGGGACTCATATATCATAACAACTCATTTTTGTGCCATTTCCCATAAAAATCGTGACCTTTGTGTCAACCGTTAGGTGAAAGAAATGTGTTCCGTTCATACTTTCTCTTTTAGGGTCTCTCTTTCAATGGCCAGCCTCAGCCCGACTTCAAGGCTCCTAATTATAACATTTACTGGTTCAAAGATTAACCTTCTGAGAGGCGCATTCTGGGCTCCCGGTAACATGATCAGCTTGGTCTTCTCTTGGTCTCTCTTTCTGGTTCTTTGTACGGCAGGAGGGAGATGATGGTATCTGCCACATTCCCAGGATGACTTGAAGATGGCAGCCTTGTGTGTTCAGGGCTGAAAGATTGTGGACTCTGTTAGCTGAAACACCACTCCAGGGAGGTGAACAGAACATTAGAAAAGCTTTAGCTGTAGGTAGTGTAGTGCAAGGAGACTCAAATTTGAGAGCTGGGACTCGAGTGGACATTTGTCCCTGCTTTCCACCTTAATAAAATCTGAGTGTTCACTGTGGGAAAGGGCATTGGAGAGATCACTAAAAATGAATCATTAGAGTGCCCAGAAGAGCTTTATTACGATGTACTGTGAATAACTTCAGAACCTACTCTGTATTTTTATATGTGCTTGTCCGGTAACTGAGTAAAAAGTACATTCTTGTACGCTCTACCGCAGAGATTAAGCAATCTGCTGAATTATAATGGCAAAGGAATATACTTTCTTACCGGGTTCAGTCAATATCCTTTAGAGAATTCTGTGGAAAGTTAGGAGAATAAATGTCCTTTCTTGAAACATTTCAAAAAATTTCAAGTGAAGTTACATATTTCGAACGAGGGGAACCAACTTAAGTGAAGCATAGGCAAAGACTATTGGAAGCTTTCTTTCACTTATGCTCTCTCAAGGATTAGAGGGTTCCAGTCAATAAACAAAGCCATTTTATGGCTCCTGACGGGTAAATTGAGGGGACTGATTTGGTCAAGGACCAGTATGAGGATGTTTCTGTTCAACAGTTAACAGGATTCAACATGATATGGAAAATACAGGCGTGCAAAACTATACTACGACACTCACGTTGCCAGCTAAAGCCTAAAACACAGCCACATTTACATATGTGTCCATCTGTCTGTTTTTACACTTTATTTTTCCAACCAGTGGGTGAAGTGGTTTTCATCCAAGCTGCAGTCTGAATTTTTTTTTTCACCCACCACTTTGCATTATATCGTATAGATGCATATTTTAAAGTGCATGTTGTTTGTCTCTGGACACGCGTGTGCACAGCCTTGGCTGGGTTTTCGGTCCTCTGCTGGAAGGTGAGCTCCTGTTCACAGGCCCCCGAGCCGCAGCTGCCCCCACCACCGGGTCGGCTCCGGATCACCCAGTTAGGGAGCAGTTTGTGGCCTTCTCCAGGGTACAGAAATCCCCCGGGGCAGGCCTGGGTGAAGCCGCCGGGGCCACAAGCGGGGGAGAGCCGGTGAGAATGGAAGTGCTTTAGGTCTCTTCAGTGGAGAGCCTGCATAAATCCTGTGTAAATAGAGGGAGGATAACAAAGAAGGAGCCCCTGCAGCTCTGAGCATTTGGAGCCATTTGGGGCTGAATTTGCTAAATGCTGCTTATACCGCCTGAAAAGTTGAAGAGAAAGGAGCATAAAATCCCCTCTGTTTTCCCCTTTCTGCTCCAACCCCGGGGGGAGGGTGTTCAGGACCAGGGAAGCCTGAGGTAAGCCGATGAAGACTTGTTTTTTCAGTGCTCTTTTGAGTGTGAAAAAGGTGGCCTGGGTCACTGTCCTCTCTTTAATGTCGGAAACCCACACAGTTAGTAAATGTTGCATGTAAACGAAAGCATTTCATCTCTTCTGCTTCCCTCCGTGCTAGTGGGCCATGAACTAGTCACTTGAAAAATCACAGAAAAATTTCACTTTAACGTGTCCAGACAGTTAAGCACAGCAGGAGAGTAAAAGAGATCAGTAATTAGCAGGTCTCACTGCTGGCCCCTCACCCCACCTCTGGCCCCTTACCCTCCCCACATTTCTGGGTCTTCAGCTTTCCCTTCCCCCAACCTGATCTGACGTGAAAAAAGGTAAATGGCATGTGCGAAAAGATTGACTTTGTGGATGGTTCTTGGAAAGCGAGGTTTGCAGGGCTTTCATGGAGAACAGAACTAGGCAAAGGCAGCTTTTCTTCCTCCTCCTCCTCCTCCTCCTCCTCCTCCTCCTCCTCCTCCTCCTTCTCCTCCTCCTTCTCTTTCTTTTTCTTCTTCTTCTTCACCTCATTTGAAACCCTGATGCAGGTTTCTCAGTGGGATGTCCTAAATTAAACTCCTGGAAAGTAGTCCCCAAAAGAAAATAACTTTGTGCCTCTCCGAATATTTTAATCCTGTTTCCAAAGTATTATATTGAGAGAAAAAAAATAAAGAAATGACCATAGGGAATGGGTTCACAAAGTACTGTGTGTTACAGTTCCACAGCTACCTAATACTTCATCTTTAGCGGTAACGTTCTGAGTAATCTGAACAGCCCAGGCAGTGCACAGCCCGCTATCTCCCAGCACTCCCTCTTCCCGTTTGGAATAGGGCAAGTGTGAGATGGAGTTTTCATAAATAGTAGCTGACGCATGTCTCAGACACGTAAGGAGCATCTCTGAGGAGGACCACACACGTATGCAAACAGTAAAACACTGGGCACGATACCATGATACCCAGTGCTCACAGGGAACGATGGAGCCCAAGGCATGGTGGCTCCTAGAACAAGTTACCAGAGCCAAGGGATCTCCTTCATCAAAGGTTACATTCTCATCGGGTCCTAATAAGATGTCTCAAGGATCTTGCTACCCATGTGTCCGTTCCAGTAACATTTGAGTGTTTACCCCGTGTCGGGGCTTGGGCATCAGAAATGACACAGCCCCTGCCTTGGGAAAGTTCACAGTCAAGGAGGACAGAGAAATGACTGAAAATATAAATTGCAAAAGACAAAGTGTATATAACAGGCAAGAACAAACTGCTGAAGAAGTAGAAAGCATAGTGTACTAACTCTGTCTTGGGAACTGGAGAAAGCTTTGCAAAAGAGGTTCCTTTTTCATTGGGTTGTGGAGGCTGACTAGGAGTTTGCCTTGACAAGACTGGGAAGGAGGGGGAGTAAAAATGAAGAGAAAGGACAACCCAAGCCAAGGGGAAAGGACTGAAGGCGTGGAATCTTGAATGATCCCTTGGCTCAGAGAAGTCTTTGAAATTCCACAGATGCTTCTATTTCAAAGTTATAATTAATTTGACATTTACATCCACAGGGATCAATAACGATCCTATCTATAGATAATGGCTATACCTGTTTGGGTAAAATATGCATCTGCTTGTTTCGTGGTTCACGTTTACTTTTAATTTTTTTTTAACCTTCATTTTTGAGAGATAAGAGTATGAGCAGGGGCGGGGCAGAGAGAGAGGGAGACACGCAACCAGGCTGTCAGCACAGAGCCCCACTAGGGGGCTCGAACTCACAGACCATGAGATCATGACCTGAGCCAAAGTCAGACGCTTAACTGACTGAGCCACCCAGTGCCCCCATTTATATTTTAAATATGCTGTCACCTACTGTCTCCTTGGAACATCAGTGTTACATATACAAGGCCTTACCCTTGGAGTTTGTTTCTGGGGCAGTGAGTGCTTATCCAGAAGCAAGATTCCCTTTTCATTCTCTCGTCCTCTGAGCAGGTTGAGGGAGAGGACAGAAGACGGGAGTGTGGGCTTTGGAGGACTAGCACGCTGGGCCACATGCTAACTATGTGACCTTTGACAAGTCACTTAATTTCTCTGAATCTATGTTCTCTTATCTGTAAAATGGAATTGGTAATAGTTATTTCATTCATTTGCTGTGAAAATTACATGAGGATTGGAACACTGCAAGTGCCCAATGAGGGGGACTTGTGATAATGAAGATAATGAATGCGACAGCCGTATTGATAAAGAAGAGGGGCCTGTATTCTAGAGATAGAGAAATGGGTAGAAAAGAGACCACTCTATTTAACATTAAATAACACCATCTTAAGAACTCTGTAAATTTGTGTGTGTGTGTGCGCTCACGCACACGTGTATCATTACAGGCAAAAGTATGCAGTTCATCTATAAATATATTTGGACACTTGTGTACAAATTGGTGATTTATTTGAAAAAGATACAATACAGTTTATATACATATAGGTTTATGAACACATACATAAATATCTATGTATCATGAATATACCTAATTCCTGGAAATAGATTGTTTAGAAAGGGTGTGTGTGTGTGTGTGTGTGTGTGTGTGTGTGTGTGTATGAAATTAGTGGATTTCCATTGCACACAATGAAAATGATAATGAACGTAGTGCATTTCTGTTTAGCAAAATAGGGGGTGTGAAGCCATGTTCTTTCAGATGAGACGTCCTTCTTTTTTACAGTATATATTTTGTGTGAATGTATTTAACTATGAAACCTGGTCTAAAACTTGGTGGAGGGAGAATTAAATAATGCATCACCAACTTACTCAAAAGAGCTCCAAATGCTACCAACCAACATGCGTGTTTACTTGTCCTGATACAAGATTCAGAGGTCAGTTTTAGATGTTTGTTAATTGACATTGCGGCAAATGTCGTAGCAACCTTATTCTAGCTTTAAAAAAGTGACTTTGAGGCAGGGGGCTATATTGTCTTAATCACAGTTCTGCGAAGTGTTTAATAGCACTGCACAGAGCTCCTGAGATCCTTACTGTGTGGACAGTCAGTTCTCAAATATTTGTAGCCATCTCTAAGCCCTGAAGGTCAGTTTGGTGTCTCCACTCGGATGACAAGAAACCCGTTCAGAGAAATCCTGAGTCCCAAAGTCTGTTGCTCTACTGAGTATATCCAAAGCCCTTCAGGCACTGGCTTACTTTTGGGAGAAAAGTTTGTACATTTCTCTTTGAACCTGGACTAGCCCAGACCAACTCTAGCTCAGTCCCAACTCCTGGGCCCTATATCTAATCTCTTCTCTGCACTTAGAATTTTACCTGTGGGATCAAACCTTGCTTAGATCTGTCACTAATAACAGGGTTCAAATGAAGTAATGCTTTAAAAGGTGAAAGATAACTTACAATATTAATGTGAGAATACCAGTGGCCATAATACTGGACTTGAAGTTACCTGGATTCTAGTTCATTCTAGAGCACACATAGCTGTGGAATCTTGAGCCACCACCTAAACTCCTGGCCTCATTTTTCTCACTGGCAAAAGTCTGTGTTTTGTTTTGTTTTGTTTTGTTTTTGTTTTGTTTATGGAGAGGAGTGGAGTAGGTAGAAAGGTACAAGACGATGGACCTTCTTGGTTGCTGCATTGTAGTTCTGATAGGGCAAGAGGGCCACAGCCTGGTGATATCAGACTCATCATGGCACATCATCACTGTTGATATCATTGCTTTATTCCAAGCCAAGAAATGGATGCCTAAAATATAGATAGATTTTTGGCTAAATGGAATAAGACAATGTGCCAATGAAAGGAAGTGATGTCCTTTTGCCTGCGTAGTTTTTATGACCTACAGTTGTATGGATTGGGAATTTCTGCTTTAGCATCATCTGAGGATTCACTGGATACACAGCTATGGATATGGATTTTGCCTATACCTGGATACCCATTACCATGGATATCCCAGGATTTAGCTTCCCACAACTAATAAACTGTCTCAGTATTGGTCTTTAGGTAGGTGTAGATTGGGGCTGCTTTCCAGAGCAGTGCCCTGTTCCGAGCACAGTATGCTCAGCTGTGGAAAGTATGTGTGATTTCCTCCAGAGCCTGGGTGTAAATCCAGCCACAGATGCTCTCAAAATACCTCAGAGTCTTAAAACAGGAAGAAGACCCAGGGATTAGAGTCAGGCCTTCAGACAGCAACCGCCAAGGGTAGCAGGTTTAGGGGGTCTTCAATGTGTTCTTCAGCAGTGCTTCTTAAACTTGGGTGGTCATTAAAATCACTTGGAACACTTGGTAACATTCAGATTATTAGGCCCCACCCCGGCGACTCAAATTCAGTAGGTCTGGGAGGGTCCAGGGATATGCATTGCTCACCATTTCTTTGCCAGTGCTAAAGCTGCCGGTCCATATTCTGAGAGCCAGTGTTCTAGAGCTTTTTCTTCCTTTTTATCTCTCATCACCAGAAGGTCAGGATGGGGCTACATTCTGTTGGCCAGTAGATGTGATGGAGAACATAGTGACTCTTCCGTAGTGAGTAAGGCCTGGGCCACACTGTAGTTGCTCCCCATGACCACTGACCCCATGTATGGGAGTAGAATAGACTTGTGACTACCTACCTGTCCTTTAGGTTGCATTTTCTTTCAAATTAGAAGGTCGTCTAGTTCAGTGGCTTCCAAAAGCCAGTTTGAGAACCAATGCTAGGCTGGTTGTATAAACAAACCCAAGGAGCTTGTTAAAAATATAAATTCCTTGTCCCTGCCCTGGGATATTTTGATTCTATAAATATAGGATAAGGCCTAGAGACCTGTGTTTTTAACAGTCTCCCCTGATGGTTTAATCCACTTCAGAGTTGTCTATCTATAGGCCTTAAATATTTCTTTCCATGGTCACCCACAATACATTGAAGTAATGCACCACTTTTTGAGTATCTTTGCCCCCGATTTAGACTGTGCCCTTAGAGAAGGGATTAGCAACCTTTTAGAAGAAGAATTACATTATTTTTTGCTGTGGTTTTTCACAATCAGAGAGGTGGCAATGCTAGTGGGATGGCTGGTGGTTCAGCCCCTCAAAAAGGCCCCAATGCACCCGGAGTTCTTTTAAGAAGCACCATTCCTGGCATGTTAGAAGTGGCTGTGTGCACACAGGCAACTCAGCCCCTTAGGCACTATAATGAGCGCACTTGCCCCAGTTTGGGATTGTCAGAAAGAGGAGAGGGTCCTCGAATAAGCTCATGTGTGAGTTCAGCTGTTCACTCACCCAACAGACAATCACTGGGTTCCTGCTCCGGATCAGACACAGAGGTGTGCTCTGAGGATAAAAAGATAAACAAAAAACAGTTCCTGCCCCTCAGGATTCCACACTTTTGAATCTTAACTTCAGATGCTGAGATGGACGCTATCACCTCATATACCTCCTTTGGCTCACACATCTGTGCTGGTGTATATAGCCTTTTCGGCACAGAAACTCACGTGGCACAGGTGCCAAGGATTGCCAACTATCTTACACACAGCCTTAAAACAAGAAAATGATGTTGACTTTAAGAGTTACTAACTCGGGCATCATCTGCACAATTTTATTTTAGGTTGCAGATCACACAGTTTTCTTTTGAACTGTTTCTTTATGCTCTTATTCCTCCACACTGGAGTTGGTTCACAGTCCGTTGGAGCAACAACAACAAAAAAATGTTATTTATTGTGTTGTTTGGAGAGGGAAATTCTGCTCTTTAAGGAAGTATAGACACTAATATTATTTTTATTTATTTTTTAAATGTTTATTTATTATTGAGAGACAGAGAGAGACAGACCGTGAGCAGGGGAGGGGCAGAGAGAGAGGGAGACACAGAATCCGAAGCAGGCTTCAGGCTCTGAGCTCTGAGCTGTCAGCACAGAGCCCGACACGGGATTTGAACCCAGGAACCGCGAGATCATGACCTGAACCAAAGTCAGACACTTAACCAACTGAGCCACCCAGGCACCCCCGACACTAATATTAATTTAAAAAATCTAATGTCTAGTACCTACTTATTATAAAAACAGACACATTTTTCTTTACAATTATTTGTTAACACTGGATCCAATTTCAAATATTTTACAATACATAAAATGGACTGCTTTATATTAAAATTCATGTGATGCTCCTGCCTTTTTCCAGTTTCAGTCATCAAAGAATGCTCAATCTAGCTATATATTTTTTTTCTTTAGCTAGATAGTTTGAAGGTGTTACCAGCCCTCTTTGCTTTTAAACAGGAGAAAATGCACTGTGGAAATTGCGTCTCTCACTTTTAAGGTCATTGATTGGGTTAAAAAGACAAATGCCTTTCTTTCTTTCTTTCTTCCTTTTTTTTTGGTTGAACTTCCTTCAATTAAGCCATTAACCTTTTAAAATAAGTATATTCAAAAATCTATCAAAAAAAGCTAAATGAGATTTTAACAAAATCCTGACAATTTCAGCTTAAACATATACACAGAAACCATATGTGCTTAGGAAGAAATATATACACACAGGCATTGTTTACAGTGTGTGTTTTTATATTTGGAAGACATTGAAGGAAGAGCCATTCCATACATACATTATCCACAGTGTACATCCAGATAGCCCACATAGATTTTTACATTGAGAGACAAAGATATCTTTATCCACGGTAGGTAGACAGACAGACTGACTGACTTCAAACTTGGACTTGCAGTGTGGGTTTTTTTTTCCTCATCTCCGGGTACTGCTTTTCAAAATTGCCTCGGGCTACAGAACAGCACCTCAGATCCCCAAGGCCCACTGCCTGGCTCCTAATAGCCACTCTCCATCTGTGTCACATGAACAGCTGATGAGATCGCTCCAGCGTCTGTATTTTGGAGAGCACATCCACCCAGGTTAAAATGCTAGGGTTGCCAAGGAGCAGTCAGAAGCCATTAGTGTGGGTGAGAATTTGCCTTGCAGCAGTTCCTTGGCATGGTGGAAAGCGTGTACGCGTGTCCCTGCTCAAGCTTGTGTGTGTGTGTGTGTGTGTGTGTGTGTGTGTGTGTGTGTGTGTCTCCTTGTGCAAGCGACCCCTAGTATACACGGGTGTGCAGATGAAGACAGATGTAGGTGAAGACTAGATTCCATATATTCAGTATTCAAAAGTCAAATGCCCTTTGTTTCCTTGTACTCTGATTAGTTCTTTGACTATTTGGGGTCCCTTTGACTCTTTTTTTTTTTTTTTATCATAACAGACGGCAAAGAAAAAGAGAACAGCAACTTCGGGGTCATGCTCTAGTGTTTGGGCAGATGGAAGGGAGCTGCTTTGCCTTGGGGCAGGGTGGTTGTAATGAAGTGGCCTGTCAGTCTGTAAATAGTGAGGGTCATCTCTTCCATGTGATGGAGGGTATCACATTGCAGTGAAAATGGAAATGTCAATAAAATTAATCTGCCAGCTCTTTGCTGTGGCTTTTCTGCTTTTCTGGTCAAAGAAGGTTGAAGGGTTTTTTTTTGTTTTGTTTTGTTTTTGTTTTTGTTTTTGTTTTTGTTTTTTTTTTTTGGTGAGGAAGGAAAAGAACAGGTACAGGGAAGCCCACGGAGCAGACCCAGAAGTTAGAAGGGGAGGGGCCCGGTGGGCAGGACGTGCTGGTGTGGCCCAGTCCAAGAGGAAGGAACGGGTCTGGGAATGAGTTGGTGGATCTATAACATTCCCCTGGAAGCTGCGGAACGTCTAGCTCAGGCTACATTGAGCACAGAGTTTATTGTTTTAGGCTTTCTTGGACAAGGTTTTTACTTAGCATGGGATTTATGGCATTTACTGCTAATGAATGTCTATTCTTAAATTACAAAAACCCCCATCTCAGTGCAATTCCCAGATGTCCTTCCAGGACCCCAGCTTCTTAAACACCAGCAGGGAGCATAAACTCTCCACTTCTCTGTTTTCCTCTTTCGTGTGGCTCCAGGCTAATGATGTGCAAGGAAAACACAGCCATCTATAAAGCCCCAGCGCTGTCCCCGTATTCTTCATTTATTTTGCATTTGATTATGCCACAAGTCGGATCTTGTTTCTTTCCTTTTTTTAAAGTTATTAGTTCAAATATTAATGTAGGGATATGGCATATATTGCTGCTCTTGATTGATGCCTTCCCAAAAACAGGAAGACGTGCTCGTATGAATTTTAAGAAAGTAGGGGTCCTGCAATGCCTTGCCAGAAGAGTTTTTCAGATACATAATTTAGATGCCCTCCAGGCAGGCTTTCAAGGCATTTTTGCTGGAGGGCAAGAAAAAATAACTATGACTGTTAAAAGTAAATGATTTTTGCTAATGCACAATTAATGCCGGAGAAAAGCACAGAAGAGAAAGATGTTGATAGAAACTTCTGATTAAGTGAGCACCCTACCTTCATGTGTGTGTGTGTGTGTGTGTGTGTGTGTGTGTGTGTGTGTATAAATGATAATGATCATGATCAGTGGTGCAGAGAGCTAAAAGTTTTCATGTCATGCAAATGCCGAATGCAGGGTCATCTGAGGAGTGTGTGAATGTGCGTGCTTAGGAGGTGACAGTTCTAGGAGGGGCTGAGCAGGCAGTGTGTTATGTGCAATGAACAGTGACACAGTTACTGTCACCTATGCAGGCAGCCTGGAATATATAGACTACAGAACATTTAACTTGATTACCCTACAGTATGTGTTCACTATGGGCATGGGAGTGGATTTTCACCGAATGGGTTTTCTGATGGCGGTTTTCCCACATTGGATTCCATAATTGACAAAGAGCTACTGCACTGTGTCAAGCGCACAATTATAATTGAATTAATGATATGGGCGAGTGTGAGACACACAAAATTAACATTTGAAGAGGCCTGGTTTAATTTTGTCTTTTACATATTTGTGTCTCCAATTATACTTTAATGAAAGAGAATATACCCGCTTAATGGATTTCTTTCAACAAGCTGAGCTGAGCTCATCATCAGCTGCACATTGTTGTTGGCACCCTTTCTGTGTTGCCTCTAATGTGTTTTTTCTTCTTTTTCTTTTTTTTCTGCCAGGGGATGGTTTAGACAACAGTGTAGCCTCACCTGGCACAGGTGACGATGATGATCCAGACAAGGACAAAAAACGTCAGAAGAAAAGAGGCATTTTCCCCAAAGTAGCAACAAATATCATGAGAGCATGGCTGTTCCAGCATCTCACAGTAAGTCAAGATGAAAGCGTTTTTGCTTGCTTTGCCTTCTCCTAGCAAACTTTACAGGTTGATACAGATTTTTTAAAAATCAGGTGCCTATTTTCCCTTTCTTGAAATCTGATGACTAACAGAGCAGCTAAGATTTTGTCAGCCTTCACTATCCAAAGAACAGCCTCTAGAAAGGAGGAGATTTTGGTTTTCCTAAGCCAGGCACAGACCTTATTCAATATGGTCTAGGGCCCTCAACAGTATATGTAAGCAAACTTGTTATTTATGCTACAAGGTGTGAGGGCAGCTTCAGATACGGCAACTGCAGACAAGGGAAATGGCCGTAAGGAGCTCACAAACCCATGCACACCGCTGATTACAGTCTTAACGAAAGCCATCTCCTCTAGGAGGCAAAAAAAAAAAAAAAAAAAAAAAAAAAAAAAAGCACCTTGCCACATGCATGTCCAAGCTCATGGTATCAGGTGCAAGTGTAATCGTTGGAGCAGCTTGCAAACATGGCACGTGTTTATGTGACAAACACAGAAGGGCTATAGGTGCTCCAGAGCCTTTGTTTGTAAGGTGGAGATTAAGGATTCTTTTTTAGCTCTTCAAGTCCCTTTTCTTAGAAGCTAACCCCATTCACTTCTGGGAAGAGATCAACCATGCAACGTTTTTAAAGTAACAGTTTATCTCTGTCCTCCTGTCTGCAGTGGGTTTTACGTGTCCCTGTGCACTATTGACTCTAAGACTCTCATGACAAAAAAATCACGATGTATTTTTACAAGGGAACTAGGCACTCCTGTTTTACTGTGCGTTTGGAGATTCTGGGAAAGTGGTAAAGACGTCAGAGGCAGTGTCTTGCTATGATATTGTTTTCAGGCCATTCTATTTAGGTAAATGCTTAAATATAGAGTAGCGCATTGAAAACCGAAGGTCTTCTTTGATTCTCTAACTTGTGTGTTGCCATGCTGAATGACATTAGTTACAGTGTCATGGGTCCAGGACAAGGTTCCACTTTTATTTATGGTGGTGACTGCTGATCTGCTCTTCCAGCTGGGCTACAAAGGGCAAGGGGTGGAGTGGCGGCAGGGAGGGGGGAGAGATAAATTCACATTCCTAAATCGGCCATTTTGATGTAAGGACATTAGTAGCAAACTAAGGTGTATCGATCTGGCCCGTGGTGTCAGGATTAGAGGGGAGAACCAACGAGGCTGCCGTGGTAGTGGTTATTCTTGCCTTGCAGCCATGGCCATTTCAAAGGTCAGGGCCCTGCACTGACTTGGCTCAGAGGAATTAGACAGAACATGCAGTCTCTGGGCTGATTACTTAACCAAAGACAAAATAATGAGTCCTAAGCAAATACTGACTAATTGAAAGGGCTGTAAATCCATTACATATTGGTCAGGGATAATCAGGAGTATTTAATCACTTTTATCTATTCAGGAGCACTGAAGCTGCAACAGCAAAGCCCTGAACCTTGCCATGAGGCTATTATTCTCATCATTATCAAAATTACTTCACAGCTGTTCTTTGCTACATCACCTCAGCTGGAGATTTACTAACCTGTAAAATGTTTTTAATTTGGAAGTCGAGTGAGTGTGAGGGGAGGGGTTTCTCATTTTTAACTGAAGGGTTGTTTGGTTAGAGTAGCAAGTTAGAAAGGCAGGGCAGGAGCACATGGATGGCAGGCAAACAGCTTGCTCCCCACTAGCTCACCTGTTTGGTTTCCTCCCTCCGTCTTCCTTCATGCCCAGCCCCTCCTGGCCGGAAATAAAGATTTCAACAACTGCTTTACAAGCAGACCTCTCCATGTTATTTGCAGCCCCTCAGTAGTCAAAGTCAACACCACAGAACCCCAGAACCTGCGAGAATTCAGCTGCTCTGTTTACCAGTGAGGAAACTGAGGCCCAGAGAGGGAAGTGATTAACTCAAGGTCAGCCTGCCACCAGAACCCAACCTTGCTCGTCCCCCGCGCTGTGCTTTTCCCACGGCACTATGAAGACTTTGCTAAAATCATTATCCGCTCTACCAGTGGCATATAAATCTCACACAACCTCTGCCATCAGTATACCCAGCGTCAGAGGGGGAGGAAATAGGGAGAAGCAAAGTGCTGTTCTCTTTGTTTTTAAAACTTCCTGCTCCCCCAGCCTTTCCGAGTAGAGAAGATTTGGCACCTTTCTCTTCAAGCCGACTCTCTCCTTCACCACCTATATTCTGTGCCTTGAAACTCCAACACTGTGTCCACAGCTCTTGCTGGACCTCCTGCTTTGTCCTGTCGATACCTTGCCTCCCACCTCCCTGTCCTGAACTGAACCCACCATGCAGTGTGGCCACTGGTGAAAAATTGTGGGTGGCCGGGGATTGCTGGGCACCCCTGGTGGCTTGGCTGTGCAGGGGGCTACAGACCGACCACAAGACCTTGTCCCCACACTGAGAGTGCTTTCATCTAGTTAAAGGAACTCAAGACTTTGTGCAGAACTCTCCAGCCAACTGAAAATTTTAACGAATGTCTGTCTTTGGAGCAGGGAGAAAAGAATCAAATAGCCTCAGCCAAGCAGTCGGGAAACCCGCATTTTGAGTTCAGCTCTCCTCTGTGCTAGCTGAACCTCAGTGGGTCCATTAAGTTCTCCGGACCTTACGTGTCCCCAGTTTTCAAGCGAGAGGGACACAGTGCAGGGTCTCCACACTGCGGCCTCCATTCCTGCACCCACAGCTCTTGCTTCAGCTCTGGAGCACGTAGCCAGAACACTGTTCTGTCCCAGTCTCTGATCATCCCCTTTCTTTTTACTCTCTGCGAAGTGCTCTATTTTTCTCCCTCCTCCCCATGACCTTCTTTCACAACATGCCCCTTTCATTAGTTTCTCCCAATGGCTTTGTCTCCCAGTCGTTCTCTCTGCTCCCCTCCCTTGCCTTTCCTGCACCTCCCTTGTATCATAAGGAAATGCTCCTCGGCTTTCTCTTTGAACAAATTTTCCCTCTTCATCCAGATTTTACCCCAACTGCAGAGAAGAGGTTCAGTAACTTTGATGAGGATGGTCCTGTAAAACTTTTACTTTCCAATCTTTAATGAGCTGAAAGATTTACTCAGCTATAATTCCGAGCTCAGAAACCAAGAATAGAGACCCCTAACTAGCGACATGTTAATTTAGACTTCTTTTCTTACATGCACTAACAGGCATGAGGAAGTCCTTGGAAATAGAGATGCCCACTATATTTTTCTGTCATTTAATTAATTTCAACTTTCAAAGTGAAATGTTGGCTCTAGCTCACTGAAAATAGATGTAGTCTAAATTATTATTTCATGTAAATTTCTTCACAAGTGCATGATTCAGTGTGCATTCCTCCATTATTAGTCTCTTTAACATTATTTCAAACTGGTTTGTTCTCTTTTGTGCGGTATGACCTGTTCTTGTATTACAATAATCCCCGATGTACCCTTTTTTCTTTCTTTTTTTAAAAAGAAGCTAATTGAATTATCTCATTATTTTAATTTGTTAAGCAAATGTATTTTGCATCTCAGGATGTGTTCTTAAAGAAGGGGGCTGCTAAGGCTTTGCCCCCTGAATGGGCCATTGGCCCATTTTGACATTCATGCATTCATTAACTAGCAGAACATAAAAGAACTCTGGTTGTATTTTTTTTTCCAAACACCCAACCAGCACGGAGCAACTTTTTCCAATAAGCCACAGGGGTCTCTCTACATATGTTCTCAACTGCATGCTATTGTCACCTATTCTGAATACCTCAAAAGGCCCAGAGAAAAAAGAACCCCACCTCAACAAAGGCCAACTGTAGCAATTGTTAAGTCTTAGTCTCAATATGACAAAAATCATTAACCTTCAGTTTTCTTGGAAGAACAAGTTCCACTACAACTGTAACAGTTAAAACAGTCTCAAATTCCTGAGCACCACCGACTTTAAGGAAAAAACTAATAAACTTGCGGCTCATTGATTATATTGAAGGAAATATTTAAACTAAATCCAAAGTGGCATTAAAAAAAAAAACTATTTGATGAATTGAGCAATTTCCATATTCGGAGTTAAGCACTTTGAATTTAAATTTAATCTGAGTCTAAATAATTAATTTCTGGTTTCTAACTCCCAATTTCCAAAATGTCTTTTAAAAATCCCCTTCAAAACACTCATCATAACGTTAAAAAAAGTAAGCTCATATATATTTGTGTTGCTAAATATATATATAAATATATATATTTTTAGCTATATGTATATTTTTTAGCTATATGTATATTTTTAGCTATATATATATATATATATATATATATATATATATATATATAGCAATTCACCTGCTGAAAATGTTGTGTATACTATTACCCCCCTCCTCTATTGGTTGATGGCTCTGTTTGGCTTCTCAGACTAAGAAATCTAGTGAAGATTGAAGAAAGAATCTGTTGGAAATGTATGTGCTTTTGCTGGAAAGTACCCAATGGCAAAAGAACTTAGGGAAATCCTAGGGAAGTATATTCCTTTCACTAACACATGGAGATTATGGTATCATAAAAGTAAGCCTGCCATTACAACTGTTTTTATTTGACTTCAAAGATAGTTAAAGAAAGAAAACAGCAAGAAATAATACCAGGGCTAACGGTTTATTCATAACCATGAAACACTCCTCCACGCCAAGAAGCCCTTAGTGTGCTCAATTAGGCTCTCAGGCACCTCCACTTGCCACGTTCGAGAGCTTTCTAGTTGTGCTGCAAAGAATATATTTGATCACGGAATGAAAACAGGAAGTGCTCCTATACAAAGACACTGCTTGCTCATACCAGTCTCTAACTAAAGGTTTTCTTATTTGAAAACACGGGGCTAAAGCTCACACTTAGGGGATGTGGGACTTCTTTCAAAGATATGTGTACGGAATCAGAAGCAAATTTACTTTAAAGTGATGTCATATCACACAGCCTTCTTGAAACTGCAGGGTCTAAAAACTGTGCCCTTTGTTCATGGCAAAATGCTTTACTCCTCTCTCCGTGTCTGGTGGTGAGGGAGAGTGATGAAACCTGCCTTTCACGTGTTCAGTCATTTGGCTTCTCGTCCATTAGAGATTGTTTTATGGGATTTTGTAAATGTCTCTGGTAGTAAAAATGAGTTTTAAAGTTTATCATCCTGCAGAGACAGTGTACCCAAGTTATGAGTAAATACAGCCCTATGTTACATGAGAGGAACGCGTATCTCTTCTCCAGTGAGTTCATAAAGACCATGTGACAGTTAACTTAGTCATCTCAAATTTTTTCTTATACCCACACATACATGCACACAAGAGACGGGAGGAGAGACACTGACTTAAACTATTCTGCCTTTTAATTAGTTCTCTTCATCATGTGTAGACCTAGATGGCTCCCTTTTTTTTTTTTTTTTTTTTTTTTTTTCAGTGAGGTGATCCAGTGTCAAAGTTAGCAGCACAGAGCCTGGGTCTGGGGGAAGTTAGATGTGTCCCACTCTAATGGAAGGGAAACAATACATGTCCTTTCATATGCTTTCCAGGCATATGATTCTGCCTGTGTCATGACTCTCAGTTATTCGTTATCAGGGGCAAAGCAAAACAAAACGCAGGGCCTGGAATCAGCAACACAGTCGGTTTTTGATCTTGAGCAGTTACCCTCTCTAAGCTTCGTTTTCCATATCTGTAGAATGGGGATAATTCTAGAACCAACTTAGTAAGGTTGTTACAGGGATTGAATAAGGGAATATAAAGCATTCAACCCTATGCCTGGCTCTTAGAATAAATATGTAATATAATTCTTATTTTAATCTAGCTGAATGGCTAGCAGGAGGCTTTGACCAATGGAACTGGGCAGCCAAAGTTACCGCTTACTTTCCTGGTCTGTGTGAGATGAGGAAATCAGGTTTTGCCAAACAGATCCCAAATGCCCCGGAGCAGGAGAGAACATCATCTAAGTTATGCTTTCTAGAGCCATATAAACATTTGACAACTGCTCAGTTCTGCTAAATGATAGCATCAGAGAGTACTGGTACTAATGAACTGAACATCCTGGTGAGCCTTCTGAGATAGAGTGCGATAGAGGTGAAGAAGAAACTGGTTATGGAACAGTCCAGAATGTCTTATCTGGGGCCTGGTTTTGATAGTATAAATGCTCCCTTTCACTGTTCAGTATGTGAACAGAATCGAGAGTCTCCTGCTTCCTCAGAGTGTTAAAGTCCAGGCTGTCTAAGAGACAGCATGGGGTGTGTGTGTGTGTGTGTGTGTGTGTGTGTGTGTGTGTGTGTGTGTGTATTTTTTTTTTTTTAAGGGCCACTGAATGTGAAATGAAGAGACTTGGTTTGAGCTCTGTAATCTTGGGTGGGCTTGTCAACGTCTGAACCGATTTCCTTACCTAAAAACTAAAACAGTAAATATGTGTCCTACTTAGCTGTTTGGGTTGCTGTGTGGTTCAAACGATATAGTCAGTTTGGAACTGTGATGTGCTGCACAGATTTTGGATATTTTGGTTTTTTGACTGTGTGCTTGGGTTTCCAGCTGCCTAAGGCCTCTAGTAGTAAGTACCTCCTAAAATCAACCAGGATGAGAGATCTGGTGCTGCCAACCTCGTTCATGTCTACCCTGGTTTCTCTCCTTGTTCATTCCACAAGGGCATCCATGGAGACTCTCTCTGATCATCGCCATCATTAGATACCTTTCGAAGGGCCTTGAATGGTTAGTTGAATCAGTATTCCATGGACATTAGTTATTTCTCCTTGAAAATTCGAGCCTTTATGATTCTGAGATTGAGCTACTTAATACCAATTGCTATAGGCCACATTAATACCAAATATGAAATGTTGAACTTACTTATGCAATGAGAGATGGCCTCTCTCACATTCAGAGATACAGATGAGCGCTGAATGCAAGTGGGGCTGTTGGGCTGGGAAATACTTATGCGGAAATGCATATGCAGAACACACAGCTGAAAAACACCAGCAGAGAGGGCTTCCCACAAACATGCAGCAGAGTGAGGCTGCCCCTAGTTTTTGCCTTTGCATTGTTTTTCTGCTTGCCAGGAGAAAACATCTGTGAATTATTTGAATGGAACCTTATACTGGAGATCGTCTGAATTGGTGTCATCTCTGTTTAATTTCAGGAAATGATGTCACAATGCATTAAATAACAATGCTGGGTGATTTATTTTCCCATGGACATGCTGTCCTAAGCATTCCTCTTCCCTTGCAATGTTTCCAATTAACTGTAAGCTTGAGTGTTCTTCCCATTTCATAATGATTTTGAGGGGTGGGGGCGGGAGATGGGGGTGGGAAGAGTGGTAATTTCAGAGGTTGCCGAGGTTCAAAGCTAATGGCACATCCATCATGTCCTTATTGGGACAGGGAGGGTACTGAACGTCGGGGCTGTGATCACCAGTGTCAACCTACAACAGTGTTGGTTGGTTTTAACGAATGCCTAAAAAAGAAAGCCTGAATGTTCTGATCCTAGCTGTCCAAAGAGCCACCAGATAATTTTAATAGTGACCTGCATACTGTAGCTTCTGTCTTTATCAAAGTTTCTATGCACTCCCTTCTTCAGTAAAGAATAGAGGACATAAGTCAATTCTGTGTGCCATCTGTCGCCGTTTGTACAATTTCTCAAATTAAAGAGACAGGCCAAAAATTTAATGTTGTGTTGAATCCTAGAAGCTCCTCTAGAAGAAATAAAATTGCAACTAAATTTATTTTATCTCTCTTGAGGGGAAAAAAAATTGCATGTTGCTGTGTCAGAACCTTTTACTAGGAGTCCCCACTTTAGTGTTTGGAATTGGATTCTCAGGGATTCTGCACGTAAAGACTGATGTGTCCGGGATTCAGTGGTCCTTGTCCACATTCTGAGTGACTCAGAGGTCAGGTCCCCAGTACAGTGGTGGTGGCAGTGGCCTTTTGTGAGAGTGGATGAGGTGTGTGGTCTCCTCGATGCCCAAACATCTGGTCAAGATATTTCAAAAGTATATCAAGCAATCCCATTTAAAAAAAAAAAAAAGTTCAGCTGAGATAGATTAAGAAAATCAAGTCCCAGATTATGAGCGAATAGCTGACAGACACATTTTTAAAATGAGCGACTGAGTGAGAAGATTGAAGAATGAAATGCTTATTAAATTACCATCAAAAAGACACTAAAATAATTATTAGCTCAAAGTTTAACACCCAATTTCATAAAATATCACTCTAAGTATAATTGTTTAAAAATACGTTACAGAATTGAAAGAGGTGGAGAATTGAGGACCCTTGAATAAAAGAAAATAGAAGGCATGTGCATATCTGAATATTCAGCTATTTAAAACCTCCAAGAATAGAGTGCCATTAAAGGCTGTTAGTGAAACCCGTGAATATTCATTCAGATCATAGGGAACATTTCCATTTCCTCATTCCACACGACCACCACCACCATTTACCAGTATATTCTGTGGAGAGGTGGAGTTATTAGAACTCAAGGCCAAGTTGACTGGGTTATGAGCACACTCACCATCCCTCAGCTTTGCTGCAGGACGGGGTCATAAAGTGACCTTCGTGTTCAGGATTAATTTTGATTTTAGAGACCACTGCTGCACAGACTTCAGAGGACTCCTGAAAATGCCCTCCCTTCTCTGTGCTGGAGTCAGTTTTTGCAATTTGGACCAGGTTATGAAGTGTAAAAGGGATATGTAGCCCTACTGTTCCTGTTGAGAAGTAGTGACTTGGGTAGGAAACATTAGGTTGGTTGAGTGGAATTTGCCTTATTACATTTATGTGCTGCGCACCACTTTCTAAATTGATTGGCAGCCGTTGTTTACAGTATGCAGAATAATCACTGGCACCCTTTAAAGGTGTATTATCCTCTTAAAACATAATAGTAATGCCATTTTCATGCTTTTACATTTGCTATTCATATTTTGAACTGCCAAGTCCCAAATCTGCCAGAACTGATTTAAGTTGTTTTTATCTAATAGTGGGTAAGTTGTCAAGTCACAATATAATGGCAGATAATTTTTCTTAAACTATAGTTTTACTTCTTGGTTATAATAGATAACATGAATATTTGTTGAATTTGACTTGATTGTCCACAAAAAGAAAAAATTACAACTCAAGAGATTATTGTGGGATTCTGAGATGACAAGAAACGAAGAGAATAGTATTGTCTCGTTACTCTGAGCATTATAGAAAATTAACATGAGCCACTAATCCGTCCCCTTCCAACCACCAGCCTCTCAATTTACAGATATATGATTTATTTACCATAGCCAGGTAATGAAGAGCCACTCTTCATCCACCAAATCTTGTTGCTGCCCTTAATTTTAATACCTCAGCTTTCGTGGTATTGTATATAGATATATCTCTAAATATATACATATAGATATAGATATAGATATATAGATATATAGATCAGGATATATTTCCTTTTTTTTTTTTTTTTTGAGAGACAGTGAGAGGGAGGGAGGAAGGGAGGGAGGGAGGAAGACAGTGTGAGCACAGGGGCAGGGCAAAAGGAGAGGGAGAGAGAGAATCTCAAGCAGCCTCCATGCCCAGCACCAGCATGGAGCCCTACGCTGGGCGTGATCTCATATCTCATGACTGCAAGATCATGACCTGAGCTGAAATTCAGAGTCAGATGCTTAACCAACTGAGCCACCCAGACACCCCAGATATATTTACTTCTTGAATCATTCTCCTACATATACATTTATTTCGGAATTAATTTTGAATTGGAAATATCTGGCAACTCCATAACTAATAATTTAGGAAAGGATAATCCCATGACTCCAGTCATACTACAGTTGTAAAATGGCTTAGTTCTTACCC
This sequence comes from Felis catus, assembly GCF_018350175.1. Taxonomy (NCBI): domain Eukaryota; kingdom Metazoa; phylum Chordata; class Mammalia; order Carnivora; family Felidae; genus Felis; species Felis catus. The sequence goes on from NC_058373.1 coordinate 65,680,304, forward strand.
TGGACACGTGGTGGGACTGTGTCATAAGCTGACAATAAATAACCCAAGTGTACTGGGGGCGGTGTTACTCTAGTCTTTCAAAAAGAAAAAAGCTTTTATCAATAGAAGAGATGAATGCTGGATTATTCCCTGTAGGTTTGGTGACATGTTGGAACTCTATAAAAGCAGCCTTATTTTTTTCCCCAGGGTGAAAAGTTATAGGTTCCATTTCAGTGTTTCAGGATACCTGCAGGCAGCCCATGAGTTGTTACCCTTGTTTTAAACCTTCCCTCACAATGAATTAAAAAAAAAAGTGGTAAGAGGGCACGGGCAATATGAGATCATTATTAGTCGATTGTCAATTTCTCATTAGTTTCTAGCAAACCGTTAAGTTTAGACCTGTACGGCAAATCCCCCCAACTACTCGATGGCACTTTGATGAAGACCCTTCTTACCGCCTAATCCTGAGACTTTTATGTTGGTGAACTGCTCAAGTGATAATCAAATATGACCATGGGAAAGCCATCAGTTTTTAATATGACCTCTGTTACCAGCCTGAGAATCGTTTCAAAACAGTTTGAAAGTATCTACTTATTTATTTTTGCAGAGCAAGTTTAAAGAAAAGTGTGATTTGGGTCTTACGTGCTTGACTCTCTTGTCCGTATCTATCCCAAATGCCACCCTCCCTCCACTTATTTTAAATGTGTACATAGTTAAGCAAAAAGGAGGTGCTTTACTCCTCCTCAATCTATAGTTGGGCCTGATTGGGGTAGATAGTGGAAACGTTTGGAATTAATAAAAGAATCGGTGCTTTCCCTACCTTTGATGTGGAGACAATCTGTTAATTTTTTTGTGCTTTACAAAAAGACAAACATTTCAGGGCAAGGAGGAAGAAATTCCTACTGTTCAGAAGAACGTGCACACACCCACATGCACGCCAGAGGCAGCAGAGTTAGGATCAATTTGCAGTCACTTGAATACGATCTTATTCTCAGCTCAGCCTTTTGCTCTCTGTGTTATCCTGGGCAAGTCATTCAATTTTCTGAGCGTGCTTTTCTCACCTTGTTGTTCTAAGAGTTAGCTGAGATTAGAAATAGGCCTTTGAAAAGGGAAGAATACTACGCAAGCATATTCATTAATGTTTTCATATAGTCCCCTGAAATAATTAATTTGCTCTGTCTTGGCTCCATGAAACCTGAACTTGGGCAGGGGTTGAAATACTCTTCAAAGGAAAATATTGTACTTATTTCTGTTGCCCTAAATCTGTTTGGAATGGGAATCAAATGCTACAGTTAGCATGATATGTACAAGGAAAGGACAAAAGCCTTATGGGCCATTCATACTGTTATAATGGCACAGTTATAATGGCACTGTGAGTGAAAGTAATTTTTTAAATTTCTAAACTCAAACTTGAGAGAAAGAATGGGGTGAATGATAGCAAAGAAACCTCACAATGAACTTACTCCCACTTGTATGATTACAGATTTGGAACAAGCTCCTTGGGGATTTGGACATCTTTGTTCTTTGTCCATAAACTCTTCATCCTGAGAATTAACCGGTTCACCAGTCTGCCACTTTTCATGCTGGCCAAGCTGGTGGGGATGAGCAGCTTTGCATCTCTAAATCCTATGAGAGACATAGAATTATCTCTTTTCAAGAAGAGACTAGAGAGGTTATTTTATTTTTCTTCCCTAATATAGTTTCAATCTGGATGGTAAATCAGACTACTTTTGATTCTACATCCAGAGATTTGTCGATGCCACAGCCCCTAAGACAGACTCCTGTTTAGCTAAAGCATAGAATATATATGGGAGAATAGTGGGGAAAGCTTGGAAAAGTATATTGAGGCCCGAGGTTTAGACCCACAGCCCAGATATCCAGGTGGGGAGCCTCTGTGGAAGTTAGAAATGGTGAAACCTGTGGTAAGAGTTGAGGTTGATCTTTGCAGAAGCAATGCTTGGAACTCTGGGACTGGATAAAGATAAGTAAGGAAAAGAGCGCAGAAAGAAGGGGTTCGTGGATAGAATCTTTTTGAAAACTCCATTTAAAGGGAAGGAGAGAGAAAGCAATGAGCAGAGATAAAGAAATCAGATTAGTAGGAGCATAATCAGATCATGTGACACGAGAAAGAGTTTCAAAGTAGAGGAAGTAGATTCTGCAGAAAGATCAAGGACAGTGGTGACTAAAAATAAGCCTTCAGATTTGGCACTTGGAAGTCATGGTCTACCTTTGAATTCTACAAACTGAGGAGGGAGCAGGCAAAGTTGGAAGGGAACAAAGGAAGGACAGAGGACAGCTGGGAGTGGCAGGCTTAGCCGCAGGGGTGTGGTAGGTGAATCAGGTGTTGCATTGGCAATGGGAAGGGAGCCAGGGTGGAGGGGTGGAGGGGTGGAGAGAATGACAACAGATAATGCAAGGTTCCAAAAGAGGAAGCCAGGGAGGGTGGAAGGCAAAACATAGGTAGAACGGTAGGTAGGAGACAGACACCTTCTGTAAAGAATAGGAAGAAAGCTGAGGGAATTCAGAGATGAGCTTCTCTAACTGGATGAGAAGGAAATGTGGAGAATGTGATCAGGAGTGAATTAGGAAGGTGCAGCAGTGAGGCCTTGGATCGAGAGGGCCAGGCCGGAATGGACCCTCTCTGCACCATTTCATCCTTCCACAGGCAGAGCTCAGGCACAGAGGGGGAGGAGGGGGAGAGCAGATGACAGGAAAAACCTACATCTGAGTGAGAAGGAGAGTTTTAGCGAATTCTTGAATGGCTGGCTAGTAAGTCAGAATTCTGATGAGCTATTCTTTTTTTGGATCATGCCTGAAAAATGATTCTGCAGTTCATGTGAATAATGAAACAATTAAGAAAAGTCAAGGTATTTTTGGAAAAGAAAAATTAGGGAGGTCTTGCACTATTATTAAAATAGATTATAAAGCTGCGTGATAGGGTACCAGCTACCATAATAGGCAGAACGATCATTTGAACAATTATATAAGAGTACACACAGCAATCCAAATAGTTATTAAATTTCAAGGCATCACTTTAAATCAATTGAGGAAAAAAAAGTAAGTCGGTACGTGTTTTGTTGGTTAATGGTTTAACTGTTTTTAAAAAAACAATCTGTAGTTTCCATCAAAACAGGTTCTGCATTTAAGAGTTCTTTGAAGTAAATATAACTATTTTTCTTTCTTTTAACTTAGTAAAATCCTTCCAGAGCATAGAAGCAAAGGAATTATAAAGAAAAATGGTGGTAGGTTTAATTAAACAAAAATAAAAATTAAGAGCTTTTGAATGTCAAGGCAAGAGCATGACATAAAAGCAGACATTAAAATGGCAAATATATGTGTGGCATGATATAACAGGCAAAGGATTATTAGTTCCTTAATAAAGTGTACAAATCGATAAGGAAAAAAGTACAATGAAGGCACAGATGAATAGGTCCATTCACAAAAGAAGAAATACAGATGGCCAATAGGCATTTGAAACATGTTCAAGGTAATTAGTAACCAAATCAACTTAAAAATAAGCAACATAGGGGCGCCTGGGTGGCGCAGTCGGTTAAGCGTCCGACTTCAGCCAGGTCACGATCTCGCGGTCCGTGAGTTCGAGCCCCGCGTCGGGCTCTGGGCTGATGGCTCAGAGCCTGGAGCCTGTTTCCGATTCTGTGTCTCCCTCTCTCTCTGCCCCTTCCCCGTTCATGCTCTGTCTCTCTCTGTCCCAAAAATAAATAAACGTTGAAAAAAAAAATAAAAAAAAAATAAGCAACATAATATCGTTTTTTTTTCTATCAAATTAAGAAAACCCCAAAACAATATCCAGCACTGTCCGGAGTGCAAGGAAATTATCTGCCTTAATGATGACAATAAAAATTTGTTTAACCTTTCTGGAATTTAAACTTGTAATATGTATTACTAGTCATGTTCTTATCCTTTGATCCAGTAATTCAGTTTCTAGGAGTTTATTATAAAGAAGTAATAAGAAACATATACAAAATCATGCAAAATGAGGTATGAAGATATTATTTATGACAATAAAACATTGAAAACCACCTATATTTCCAACTATAGGAGACCATAATGGAATATTATGGACTACTATGTAATCATTAAAAATTATATTCTCAAAAATATTTTGAGGTATGGAAAAAATCTCTCAGTGTATTATCAGGTAAAATAAAACAGATAAGGCAGTGTTTATCGTATGATTCTTCTTTTGTGAATGCAAATATATATGGATATACACACAGAAGAGCAAATGAAATGTTAACGGTGATTATCTGTGGGTAGTGAGGTGTGGGTGACTTCTTTTAGTTTCTTCTTACACTTACTTGTATGTTTTAAATTTTCTGTGAAATGTGTGCTATATTTATGGTACAAGACAATGCATTTATTCTAATAAAGAACCATACTAGGCAGGGAGGCTAATGACACTGGGAACACGAGGAGCCCACTGAGAAGTTACAAGTCCAGATGAAGATTAAGAGGCAGAATAGAGAAGCAGGGCAGGTGCATTTTAAGGTCTGTGATCTTGGAAATGCAGTATCTCTGCTTGATGAAATCCAGGGCTGATGGAGTAGAGACGGATGACATTGGAATTATGAGAGGCAAGATGTTTGAAAGGTCTTTGTCATATATATTGAAGTCTTCAAAAGTAGAGGCAAGCTTCTAGCTTGTACGGAAGCCATTGGGGAAAGGGGAAGTGTCTTAGAGGCGAACATTCTTCTGGCAAAAGTGATGGAGAAGAGTGACAGCAAATGCCATGGACTTCACGAGAAAAGTGGGTGGAAAGCTTTAGATCAGGGGCTGAGAGAGAAAGTAAGAGAACGGAAGAGAGGAAGGTCCGGCCTCTCTTCCCTGATACCAGAGGGACTGGTAAGGAGGGAAAATGGATAACTTCAGTGAGAGAGTGTCTCAGTTCAGGCCACCATAACAGATACCACAGACTGGGGTGGGGATGGTGCTTAAACAACAGGAATTTATTTTTTCATCGTTTTGGAGGCTAGAAAGTCGAGGATCAAGGTGCTGGGCAGCGTCGGTGCCTGACGAGCGCTCTCTCCTTGGGTGGCCAGTGGCTCCCTTCCTACTGTGTCCTCACACTCTTTGGAGTGTGTGAGGCGGGGGCCAGATCTCTCTCTCCTCCTCTTACAAGGCCACCAATTCTGTGAAGTTAGGACCTCACCCTTACGACCTCATTTAACCTTAATTACCTCCTAAAAGCTCTTCAAACATCATGGCAGCAGAGATTAGGGCTTCAAGGTAAGAATTTTGCAGGGACACAGTTCAGTCATAGCAGAGAGTTGTTAGGGAGAATCCTATTTCAGGCCAAACTCAAGTTCCAGAAAGTCAAGGATGTGGAAGTTACGTCTGTGGCAAAGATCAAAGTTATTTCTGTTCAGTGACACAGCAGGTAAGGGCGAGGGCAAAGAGGCAAGTTAATTTAGGACGTGGGGAGACCAAACAAAAGGAACACAATGCCAAGACTCACGAGTTAGGATTGCAGGCCTCTGCTAATAAAGCTGTCCGGGATATTGTCAAAGACTGGGGTAGAGGGACCAAAATAAAGATCCCTAAAACGTCTCCCCAGAGCACCTGGGTAGAGGAGGGAAGGAGGAGCCAAGAAGGCAGTGCGAGGACAGCTCAGTCGCCTAAAATAAACCACAAATAGGCTTCTTATTTTGATCGTGCTTAAGGTTTGTTTGATCTAGCTGTTTTTCTTTAGAGTTCAGTTTTACATATGTTTCCGCGTCCCAACCAGCTTGTGTATTTTCAAGATTTTTTTTTTTTTCTATTCCTTCTTCGGTGTTTAGATCAGGGAAGGGGAAGGACTAAAGGAACGGTGACCAGTGGTCGGCAGACAGGCTCATTCCCTGGTTTGTCAGGCTGTGCTCTTGACCCTTCCTCAGGACCTGTGATTAATACACGCTTTGTAGAGGAGACTTGGCGAACCCCGCTCGCCACAGGACTCAATTCATAATTCACAGCGAGCAGGAGGAGCTAGGTCTTTGTGGTGGCTTGTTTGCTCTTTGCCGCACACACAAAAAGCAATGCGTTCTGACCTTCACTGTTATCTAATCAGGAAGTAGACAGTCCTGGCGTGTGTGGAGCCCTCCTAGGGCTCTCTACAACTGTAAATTATGTTCGGGCTCCCCGGATCTGGGGCACGCCGCACTTTACATTACTATTGTGTATCTTAAAATAAACAGCATCGCAAGCTGTTTATTTTGGTGTTACTATGTATGCAATTTTAAAACAGTGGTTACTTAAACAAATGTCTCTGTTCCCACAGCACTTGAAAGCCAGTGTTTGCTCCTGTGGTTTTGGGTTTTGTCACTCCTGTTTGGATTATATCTGAAATTCACACTGAGCAATCAGATGAACCAGGCAGCGCCTAGACAGGACCTGTGATTGGGCCCTGCCCTTTACCACAGGCAGCCCTCGTCCCGCACTTCCCACACGCTCCCTACCCTCAGGAGCGCCACGTGCATACGCACAAGCCTGAGATTGTGTTTTCTCAAAGCGCTCAGTTTATCTCCATGAGTCATCTAGAGGGTCCTTTAAGCTCCTAGATGCTGTACAATTTAATTGGATAAATGGTATTGTGATGCTTTTATCCTGAAATACTACAACCAGATACTCATTTAAAATGGTCATTCGTGGGGAGCCTGGGAGGCTCATTTGGTTAAGCACCCTACTCTTGAATTTCGCTCAGGTCATGATCTCACAGTTGGTGAGATTGAGCCCCTTGTTGGGCTCCGCTTCAGAGCCTGCTTGGGATTCTCTCTTTCTCTCTTCTCTGTCTCTCTCTCAAAATAAATAAACATTGGGGCGCCTGGGTGGCTCAGTCGGTTAAATGTCCGACTTCGGCTCAGGTCATGATCTCACGATCCTTGAGTTCGAGCCCCGCGTCGGGCTCTGTGCTGACAGTTCAGAGCCTGGAGCCTGTTTCAGATTCTGTGTCTCCCTCTCTCTCTGCCCCTCCCCTGTTCATGCTCTGCCTCTCTCTGTCTCAAAAATAAACCTTAAAAAAAATTTTTTTAAATAAATAAATAAACATTAAAAAAATAGAATTGTCATTCATGTACTGTAGGTACATTGCATATATTCCACTGACACAGTTGGGAAAAGATGAATGAGAAGGAGGGCAGTGGACAAAAGGGACATAAAGATAACTAAAGTTTTGACTTGCTCTGAGACTTGAGTCTTGATGACTCCTCTGCATACAGGGGTGAAATAGGAGATACAGTGGGTTAGTAACACTCACGAGGCTTGTGGGAAGGGCTTTGGTAACTCACAGGAGGCCACTGATCAGCACTGTATCTTTGGGCAAGCTATGTAACATGTCTACGTCTTGATCTGTAAAATGGGTAGGATTGTTGGGGCGGGAGGGAGCCAGATGAAGTAGAATGTGTGAAACAGCTTATCAGTGCCTCCAATGAGGTTGGTATTCAGTAATTAGTCTTGCCCTTCTTCCTCTACCCCTCACACCATGATATGAAGTATAGCTGTGGGTGGTCTGGGGCATAGTTGCATCAGCTTAAAGCTGCAGTTAACCTAATATGGGACCCTCAGCATCTGACCTGGTGTGCTGAGTGATAGTCATTACCCAGAATCTACTTCGTCATTAGAGGAGGGGCAATAGCACTCCAGATTTCCTTCTCCGTTCCTTGGTTTGTTTTTAAGGAAAGAAGCAGAGGATGATTTAAAGTTTGGCACTATGTGTGCCTTACTCCCTGCCATGTAGTGGAGATACCTAAAAGCAAATTATAATCATCTTTATTTCATCCTGGTGATATAAATTTCTTCTTTTGTACTGGTACATTATAAGGGAGTTTTTGGATAGAGGTACTGGTGAATGAATGAATAAATGAATGAATGAATGAATGAATGAATGAATGAAAAGCCTGCTTGGGTTCTTATTATTTCAAGAAGTCTAAGTTCTAGTGGTACAATTTATTGCTTTTTGTACTCAGACTGAAGGTTGGACTACACAAGTATAAATTTATTCATGTAACTCAGTTGTGTTAATGAAATAAGATATTTTGCATATATAGTTATTTATATTTTCTGGAAAAATCAGTACTACTTTGAAAGATTTAGATTATAAGCCTGTTAATTGAAATTGCACAAAATAATAAATCTAAAATACTGATGAGATGATGTGGACCTTTTTGGCTAGATAGCCACATTTTCTCCTCTTCTAAGGCACATCTACAAGATACTATATCATGAAGAAATGATAACATATTCCTTGAATCATTAAGATACAAGCTAGGCCCAATCATTGGTTTTCATTGCTCTCTCTGATTTCATGAAATTTACCATGCAAGATACTGTGTGTGGATTTTTAATTCTATATATAAAGAAAATACTCAGTGATCATACAGTGATTGAAAGCATGTCTCTTATTAGCTGAGTTGCCTTGGGCAAGTTATTTGACCTTTTAATAGCCTCAATTTCTTCCTTTGTCAAATGGGGGTAATAATAATGCCTCCTCCCTGTGTTATCAAGAGTGCAGAAGGGAGATAATGTGCAGACAAAGCATTTGCTACATTGTCTGTATTGAGTACTGAGAAAAGTTAGCTATCATCATTTTGTTTGCCCTTTAAGGGGGGGAATGTCTCTTTTAGTTTTCATAATTGTTTTGAAGGCGAAATTTCAAACTTCTTGGTGTCATTAGCTTGCCTCTGTCCCAAACCCCATGGAGTCCCACTTTCCACAAGTCCCTTAGAGGGGTGTGAGATAGAAATAAATAGGGAACAAAACAGTACTGGACGGTAACTAGGTAATTTCCATTTTCACTCTTCAAAGCTAAGAGTGCATCTTCCGTCCTTTCTGTGGTCAACCAACCTTCTGACATAGCCTAGTTAGTGGTATTTTTCTTTTCGTCTGCTTATTATCTTCCTAAAAATTAGACACAAGCTGGCAAGCTTTCTGTACATGTTTACCTTCCTGCTGTTTCAACCACCTCCAGCTCCTATACTGGATGGAAATGCATTTGGTGTGACTGCATTTCCATCTTTTCTCATTTCTTTGATCCCCTCTATGCCACTCGCATCTGGAGTTCAGATAATTGTAGTATTTTCTGTTGGTTTGCCCCACTGGACACAGCTCAAGATTCTTATTAGGAAGAGAGTGAAGGAGAATGTACTTTTTTGCCCCAATAACATTAGATGGCATAGTGACAACTGTGTGTTTGTTAAAAAGCAGTTAGCACAAATTAGAAATACTTCACAGCAGATGTGTTTTGTGAAAGGATATGCTAAAAAATTAAACAGAGAATACTTTCCGGTTATAATTTTAGAAAAATATTGTGCAATGAAGCAAATTTACAATTCATTTAAAATCAACCTTTTTATAGAGTGTGTGCCTTCACGATAAAATTTTGACAATTCTGCAGTTTGTTTCAGTGTTTCATTGAGGGGGTGGAAATCCATCTGCTAGTTATTTTGGGGGACACCATTACATCAATAAAATGATTCCAAAGTTGTACACAGACTTCATTTTAAATTAATGTGTAGCTGTTTTAAGTATAAGTGACTTAAAGGTAAAAGTTCTTATTATATGCATAGTAGGAATTTCTTTTTCCTTCTGTCAAACACAATCCCTGCGTACTGTACTCTCCAAAGAATATTTATGGGCCCTGGGTTCTTGCAGACATTTCTTATTTTTGCTGCACTGACCCCTTTTTCAGCTGCTGGAGGGGCATCCTTTTTTTTTTTTTCTTTTTTTTTCTGAAAAGTTGCTACCATTGATACAGTTGCTATTAATCACTGTCTACTGTGTTGTGACGTAGGTTCTAATAACATCCCATTGAGTGGCTTTTGCAAGCTGGAGGCTTACCAACAGCCCTGGCCTTTGATATTCGACTCACACCAGGAAAAAGAAAATGCAGAGTTGAAAAAAAAAAAAAACCTGCAAATAGAAAGAAGAACAAAAACTAGAGAAAACAGAGTGAAATCAAAAACAGATAGCTTTCTGTGAGCAGCTTAGTTTGCCATGGGAGCAGCGAAGCTATAAATCTCAGCAGCGTTTGAAAACTGAACACGAGGCTGCTAAATTTATCATTCACTCTTTGTTGTTTCAGGGAGGGGAGCAGCTAGCTGACTTGGCCAACTTTGGTTTCTGCCCCCTTCCAATACCACTTCGTTTTTCTCAGAATAAAATCAAAATTTGTCTTTTGCGGGATCAAAGGGTACTGGGGATTTGACCAGCTGTAGGGAGAAGAAGGGGGACAGATCTTGGAGTCGGCCGTGTGTTGTGTAACTGTGTGATGTCTTCCAACTCATGACTGTGGAGCTGGGGCGCTTTTCTTTCTCAATAGAAGGAAAAGGGATATACCATCTCTCGCTCTCTACTCCTACAAATTGAAATCCAACTGTAGAATTGAAAAAGCGTAGAGGAAGAAACTTCACCGCCATGAGCAAATCTGGAGCTTGATGAAGCTGCAAAATCCCCTCCTTTTGTTTGCACTAGTGTTCTATGTTGCACTGCACAGGGGGGAAAAAAAGGTAGAAAGCGAGCCTGCTACAGATGTGACTAGCTATGAATATTCATGAGTGCCATTGCTCCTCCTCTCCTACAGCATCCAGGCCTTTCTGAGCTCCCTCTTGCACAGCTCACAGATGCTCCCCCTGCTCCCCCGCCTCCACTTCCCCCACCCTCAAATCTGCCCTCCCTGACCAACCCTTGAACAAGATTGCAGTTTATTTCGATCACAGCCTGGCATGATACAGTGATCGGTGTGGCCTTAGAAGTGTGTGTGTGTGTGTGTGTGTGTGTGTGTGTGTGTGTGTGTGTGTGTGTGTGTGTGAATATACTCTTGCATCAAAACAAAGGGGAAAAAAAAAGAAAAAAAATGTAATTATCCACAGTTTTATGAATCCAACTCCCCTTAATGTTCATTATTTAAACCAGCAGCAATTACAAGTTCAAAGGGGTTTAGAGGGCCAGCAACCCGCATAATCACTGCCAAATTAAGCGGGACTCATTCGTCACAGGAGAGTACATCCTGAGCAGTGAATCATGCATGCCGTGACAGGCTCTGATTTACATAAAGCAGAAATCTGTGCCCTCTGGGGCTGTGAGTTACTTCATCTTGGTAGCCCCGTGTTACGTGGCTTTTCTTTGGGCGTTAGGAAGCTGACATTGCCTTATACGTTGGCATAGCATTTCACTTGACTGTTGACAGTAGTCACTCATGTTGGCGTGGGCTTGTGTTCACATTAACATGCTGGGCTGTGACGCAAGTGAAATTCTCATTCTTGAAAAGAATTTATTTCCCTAAAGTTCGTACGTCAGATACTTTCATAATCAAAAAGAACCAGAGTTTGGGAGCAGTTGTATTTCCTTTCATCCCAGTCTGTTGAGGTTTGTAGTTAAAATCAATGATACAAGAAAGCAAAACCCCTTGCACCTAAGGCCTCAGTAGGCCTAAGGGAGTGATGTGTTCCCCATCCTGAAAGCATTGAGGAGTACCCTCTAAGGCTCTCCTGTTTGGCATTGAGTGTTACCTGGTGACTGCTTAGGGTCAGTCCTTGAAGGAACCTGTGATCTGAAGCTGGGCTTTATGTTACCAAACTTTAGAGGGCTTCCAAGGGGGATGGTTCAGAAAACCTGCTTGAGAGCTCTCATCAGCCATTGAAATCTCTTGGGTCTAAATGATAAAACTTAGAAAACTGAGTTCAAATGGGAATGTATTAAGTTCAGAATAATGATGGAAGACACCCAAACACTATATGCACCTTTCTACCTCCTATTTTTAGGTGTTCTTGAATGTTCTGTCTCATTCTTCAGGCAAAACTTCATACTGAATTATCACTCGTTTTTCCTTTTTGGGAGAAAACTCATCTTTCCATGTGTGGCTAAATCATTTTGCTATTATGTCACCCCCGCCTGCCTCCCCTTCCTGTCATTATCTCTTCCTCATTTCTCAGATACAGAGTTGCATCCACACTTAGGATTTGAAGTGCTTGGGATTTGAGAATTAGGTTGGCAATTTTGGAGATTACCTGCACTTATGTTTTTTTGCTGACTTTGAAGTGCAGATAAAGGTCTTGTGGTTTTGTCTCTTGTAACTGGGTCTACACTACACATATATCAAAGCAGTGTGGTTTTAAAAGTTCTTTGAAGCAGATCACAGTAGTTTTTGAAGCGATGTGACAAAACGAACCCAAGGCACCCTCAGACGGGCTTCCTGGTGCTCTGCTGTTGGTAACTTTGTACTACCACCAGGCAGAGACTTGAGGGGTTTCACCTTACAACTCAAGTGTCTGAAAAGTCTGTTTTGCCGGATTCTTCCCTTCATTCTCTTCCCTGAAAGCGTCGGTTAAGGGGAGATTGAGGCTATGTTGTCTCTACTGCTATAGGTCTGTGGAAAGGTAGCGTGTTTATACAAGAAAGAGGAGTTAGTCAGGAATCTCAGTCCTGGGTTAGTCCAGTGAAGCAACCCAGTATTTACCAGGTCATATGGGCAAGTCATTTAAGCTCTCTGAGTTCTGGTTTCCTCATCTGTAAAATGGAGCAACTCATTTCTCCCCTAACACGTTAAGTTGTAAGGGGTGGTGGTTTTTGTTATTTCTGTTCCATCTCTAAAGCTCTGAGCTCATCAAGCTGAGTTTCTTGTAAAACCATCCCTTTCCCTCCCCTTTCTTCTGCTCATCTTTGTTGCTCAGAAGGAAGATCCTATCACCCTGTTTCTTTAGGCCTGATTCACAAGTTCTGGCTGAGGTTTGCTATAAGTTGCCATCTGGCATCCTGAGTGGAAGGACTCTTTTGGACTCAGTGAAGTCTTCCATACCAGTTTTCTTTCTTGTACACGCGTCTCCAGATGTCGTGAAGAATCATCAACATGTTGACCTATGTCCTCCTGTGTGTCCTCCTCCAGAACAAAATCTTTCTTTTTTTCTGCCTACATCATTTCATGCCTTTTCAAAACCAAATACTGCCAGGTTTTTAGGGCCACTGAGATTGAAACATACATTTACGGAAGAAAAGGATTGGTAGAGAAGTTCATGTGCTGTAATGTACCCCCAGAAGTGCTCATACAAGTTGGGTTGAAGAAAGATCATTCTAACCTCTCATATGTCCATCTGAAAATGTAGTCAACAGTCTGCAAGTCCAAATAGGATTTATGAGTGAATTACTTAAAGGTATTCTAACAACTTAATATAATTGAATTCGTGTACACAGGGGCAATTTTAGTTAGCATACTGACAGAAGTAGTCACATGATATAGCTTGTGTAGCATATCGACATACAAATATACGTAGGACAGCATATGGATGCACACACATGCCCGTGTGTGCCGTGCACATACAATCACATTATGGAAAGGTAAAACCCATACAAAGTAAGTAAAGGTTTATAGCATTTTCTCAGTGAAATTCATGGGGCATTGCAGTGAGCACATTTCACCTGTGGGGTACTTTGTAACTGGCCTACAAAGAGGCTGTATGATTAGATTCTGTGGTTCACTTAGTGATAAAAATATTAGCGTGCTTTCTTTGCAAACAAATTGTGCATCTGCCCATTCACATCTTTCTTAGCAACCTATGGTTTCCAAGATGGCCATACCATTGGGAAAGGACTGAGGAAGAGGGAGAGGTTTTAATGATCAGATTCCACCTTTTTTGGTCCAGCTTCTATAAAATCTTCCTGCTATATTGAGCCAAAGTACCCATCAATGCTCCTTTTATTGGACATGCTTCATATATTGTGATGAGATTATATGCATCCGTAGAGGTTGTTAGGAAAAACTTAACATGCCACTGATGTGCAATGAAGGAAAGTTAATTGTGTAGATGCCACAGAACTGCCTCAATGAGTAGAGCCCTCTGTCAGGAGTATTAATCTGCCTTGAATAAAAACTGCTAAACAGGCTTGTAACCAATAGCCTCAGGTAAAACCTGGTATTAATAAATCCATGGCAATGAATCAAACCGCAACTATCTTTATTCACATAGGGATCTATAGACTGTAAAACCACTGATAGAGGCTGGTCTATACACATATTCCTCTTTCATTCTGCTCACAGAATTTAAGTCAAATACAGTTATTGAAAATGTGCATGTCTCTTTTCAGCCTCGATTACATTGTCAGTACCAAGTACTTTCATTAGCCAAGAAAAAGAATTCTTTAGGACTCTGTGTTTACATAAAATTTATATTTTAATAAAGAATTTTCTTTTTTCTATTTGAAATGTCCCACGGATAATTGAACTCTCCTGGAAAATTTCAAGTATCATGGACTTGAAACTCCTGTACAATTCAACTGCATCCGAAATTGGTCATTGTTGAAGGTGACTAGCTTGTAAATGTGTGAAATTTGCATGACTGAATTATGGGTAGAGATGAGAGGTAGCTACTTTGAAAAGTTATGCCTCTAAATTTGGCGTTAATTATTACTATCTCTGTGGTACAACAAATGCCTCAACCTCCAAATATACATACAGAGATATAATTTATACAGGTAGATCTATTTATATGTATTTTCATCTGGAGAAAGGTTTATAGACTAGGTGACATTCCAGATACATTTCTGTCCCATAAATCTGTTTCCCCTTGTCTTCACACGGAGCAATAGACGATTGTTTTCTTTCATTTGCGGAACGGACTAAACCTAAAGCCAAATACAGAGAGGTAGGCAGAGAGGGGAGAGCTATGATAAGAAAGACAGCATTTGCGGACTCAGACCAAGTTTGTTCTGTGTTCCCTAGATGATTTGGGATGCAATGAGTATCGTGAATTAGATGTTTTTCTAGAGGGAGGGATGTAGAGATCTAAGTGTGAGTTTGAAAGGAGCAAGAGATAAAGCTAGATCAAACATAACCCACTCCCCACCCCCGCCGTTCAATTAGAAAAGGTTTTTTTTGTCCATTTTAAACAACTAACTTAAGGAACTTGGGAGATTGACTTGAAACAGTGCTTTCCCGGATTTTCCAGGCCATGAAAAACGTGGGTTAGGGGATGCCAAATGCAGTCTGCACATCTCCCTTACTCCTATCTCTGGTAGGTCCTTAATTCAATGTTCATTTGCTCTGCTTTTACTGAGCAGTTACTAAATATGTTAGGAGCTGGTTTCATTCAGTTTATCCATATCCATACTCACTCGGTATCTAAGTATACGTACACATACCTTGCGATTGTACATATTCATAGATATCTTTACGAAGTCACTATTTTCCAGACCCTCGTTTTCAATTTCCAGACCCTTGTCACTGAGAAATTTTTTGAGTATCCCAAGGATAATTTTGTGAAGCATCAAAATGAATGGGAAGTAACTTTCTAAAATACTTTTTTCCCAATTGCATGTCTTCATAATAATTAAAGCGTATACTTCACTGCCATAAACCCACCCCAAAGGATATATTTTAAAACACTTTCATTGTCTTAATAGACACAGTCTTTTGTGTAAATGTTTCTCCAGCTAGTATTTTCCCATTTACACAACACTTAGGTATCCTAGCAGTGCTAAAATAAACATTGGCTTCAGCTGAACAGGACAAATGTTTGCACTCTGGAATTGTTTGTTGATGAAATAAATATTTTCAACCCAAAACAAAACAAACCTGAACTCTAAATTTATTAATGGGAAAGTGAGGCCAAATTTATGTTGGGTTTATGCTTGAGCTGACATTGCATTTGAAATTTATTTTTGTGGTTACAGGTGTTCTACTTTCATGGGTTTTCCTAAGGAACCCAATCAGTAGGAAAAAAAAAATAATATAAGAGGTAGGGGATATGTTCACCAGTTAGGGTTCCATTCTACTTTATTTTCAGCCTGAAAATTCTCCTTTATGCCTAAATGTGTACAGCACAGAATGCCATTTCTTATGTTTCTTCCTATAATGCGTTCTTGCACTTATGTGGTGCTTCACTTAAAAATACTTTAGCTTCCCCCTCCCCAAATCAATAACTCTAATGCCTGCTCCAAATAAGCTAAAATAGTTTTGATAATTTTCTAGCAAATGGCAAACTTTTGCCTTTTAGCAGTTAAAAACTTTCTGAAATATTTAAAAATCATTTTTGACAGTATATTAAAGTGAGTGGAAGTCTTTATCTAAAGATCCCACTCAACTTTTCATGTACTTAAAATATTGCAGGCAAATTGAGGAGGTGACTTATTATAGAAATAAGTAGACTTCAATGAATAAATTTTCTGAAAGAAAAGTGACTCTTTTGTGAAGGAATTCAAATTGCATACTTCATTTTGTGTCTTATCTTAACTGGCTTTTACTCACCTACATGCATTTGCAAACCCATGTAAATGGGTCAAAGGTTATTGTGAAACTTGAGAGGAAATGCAGAACTTCCAACTGTGGGAAATGGGTAGAAGTATGTTTTATAAATACTTGGTTTATTGAATTTACATTGGTTTGATTTTATTGCTAATTTATAAAACAGTAAAAAAAATGTAAAAACAAAATTAACTGGTTTAGAGATTATTTAACAAAATATATACGTGTTATATGTAGAAAAAATGTGTTTGTGTGTGTGTGTGTGTGTGTGTGTGTGTGTGTGTGTGTAGAAGACCACTGGTATACATACCGAAAAATAATCTAGGGGTAAAATTGAAATGCTCTTACTGTAAGCATTCTTTCTTTATTTTTTTAAATTATTTTTTAAGTTTATTTCTTTATTTTGAGACAGAGGAGCAGGGGAGGGGTAGAGAGAAAGAGAGAGAGAGAATCCCAGGTAGGCTCTGTGCCGCCTCCACAGAGACCAGAATGGAGCTCGGTCTCACAAACCATGAGATTGTGGCCTGAGCCAAAACCAAGAATCAGACACTTAACTGCCAAGGTCACCCAGACACCCCTACTGTAAGCATTCTTTAAATTGCCTTGCTTTATTTAGGATAATGATCACATGTAAATTTCCAGTGTTTAATTCTCTATATTCAATTTACCACTTTGTAAAACATATAGTTATCGATAACAGATGTTTCAGGCTGACCCATATACTTCTTATGTGAAGAAGAGAATGTTAAGCTGTAAAATCATTGAGGTTTGCTGTGTAATGAAAAGTAGCTTTCTAGGCGCATATAGACATCTTGGAGACAGCCTTGTGATAGGTATTCGTGTGCTGATGAAGCATCAAGGATATTTATCAAAAATTCCTGTTGCATCTTTCCTAACCCAGCAGAGATTTCTGATCTTAGTTTTTTTTTTTTTTTTAATAAACTAAAATTTTAAGGAACTGGACTGAAGAACAAGGAATTTTATAAATTAGTGGTTTCCAAGGGTGTACTCACAAAGAGATGCTGAGAGGCTGTATTAGAATGTTTTTGCCTCCAAATAACCGAAAACCGCTTCACAAACGGTCTTAAATGATCATGAGAAAGTTCCAAGGCACGTGTTATAGTGGACTTTAAGGGAAATGGAGCTCAAGGGTCCAGGGAGGTCTTCAGAGACCCAGAGTATCTTTGTTCTCCCATCCACATCTTGGCTCCGCCCACAGGTAGGGTTTCTTGGTAGTAATAACATGGCTGCCAGGGCTGAAGGCTGCCTCACTCAGATGCCTGGCTGAAAGTGGCTCCTTGTGGGTCCCAGGCTTACCAGAAGCCTCTAGCAAACATCTTTTTTTTTTTTTTTTTTTTTTATGTTGGCAAGAATTTAGTCACACCGGCAAGGAAATAGGGTTGCCCTTAGACAAGTTGACCCATCCTTAAAGTTAAAAGGATTCTCAAGATTCCATTTGTTGCCCTCTGACTTTATATTGTTATTCCCATTTTACATATGAGGCAGAAGAGTCCTGAAGCCGCGGCTACCATTTTAAGATACAGACTAGTTAGTCTTTCATATATATCTAGCAATCTCCAACCTCCTCCTTTCAAAAAATGTACATTCCAAAAATGGTCTGGTCTGGAAACAGGACATGAAACAGTACCTGTTTTCACTAAGCTACATCAGAATGGCTGCAGAAACTTTAACCAGCAGGAGTTTGTTTTTACTGTTATTCAGGCATTTAGCAATCCGAGGTCATTGGCTTATCCATGAGGAAGTGGATATCAGTTTTTCTCGGGTGAACAATTAACAGCTCTGTGTCTCTAGTGAGCTATGTCAGTTGTAAAAGGGGGAATTTTTGAGGAAAAAAAAATCTCTTTGGCACTGGCTTGGGTGATCAAGAGAGACAAATACTATCAAAGATCCATGTGATAGAGAAAGGGACAGGGTGAGTAATGAAGGAAGGGGTGACTTAAGGTAGATTTGCATACAATGAAAGTTAGCAGCTTAGTTTATAGACCACAGATCAGGCCGTGATGGAGAAGATTATAAGGTTACACCCCAGAAAAGTATTAGATAAGCTTCTCAAATTTCTCAATATAATAGAAATTATATCCATTTGCATAAAGTTAAGTTCATTTATATTGTTACAGTGGCCAGGTAAAATTTTGCACCCTTCAGAAAAAAAAGAGACTGCCGAATCATGGCTCAATTTGAGACTTATTTATAGGTATCTTTATTCCTGTCAAAATTGTAATAATGTGATTGAGTTGTTTGGTATGAAAATCAGTAGTGATGCTGAATCACTATCAAAAGTGGGTGTTTGAAAAAATTAAATGGAAAACATCAGTGGTCAAAATAAGAATGTAAAGAATAAAATATGTATTACGAACAGGCAAGATTTATTTATTTAAAAATTCATATGAAGGATTATTCAAAACAAGGAAAGGAGATTATAAGTAATTGTATAACAATAGTAATAATGCAGCTTTTTACCTCCCAAAGGATCTCTAAGTGCTTTACAGAGCCCCCCATTTCTTTGAGAGATGTATAATAGATTCATTCGCTTATATACATAGAAATAACTTGTCAAGACTGAAATCCCTCTCCTATGGGGACCAAATTAGCGTTAGGGAGCTCATTTTCAAAAGGTATGTCATCATCGGTAGGGGTCGTATGGAGCTGGTTTGCAGAAGGCAGCAAATCAGTAAATAACACCTAGAATGTAGAGTGTCAGCAAGAAAGGCATCACCACACACCAGTCTCTAGAGCGGGGACAGGTTTTGCCGCCATTGTGTCATGCGGCATGCGGGCTCCTCATAGGGCACCGGGCACTGTAGTCCTGGTTTGTCCATTTGCTTTTTTCAGTCCAGCCCATGGAGTCCCTGTTGAAGTCCCAGACTTCAATTTTCTCCCATTCCTCTTTTATCTTTTTTATTATTTCTCCTAAAAATGTCCTTTGACTTTTCATATCAGCTTCATACCTCATTTAGAACTTAAGCCCCCCGACCCAGGAGTGGCTGGATAAAATCACAGTGAGGACTTACATTAATTAAGAGTGACTCTTTAACCATTTGTTTATGTAACAGTGATGTTGACAAGGCAAATAAAATGAACTTTTGACGCAAGGCATTTCAACGTGATTTTTACATACCCTTTCCTTGGGATTTTTGAGAACGCGGAGGCTGCAACATGGCTTTACTGTGCCTCACAATTCTTGGAATAGAGGTTTTTGTTGGCTGCTGTCTCATAAGTCCTACCAAGACACCATTTTAGTGATATGCAAAGGACCTTGCCGGGCTGTTTCTGACTGAGTCTGGGTCTCGTTCTTGAATCTCCATGGGTATCCTGCCTGGGGTCACAAGTGCTAGTGACAGGCCTTGAGGCGGAGGTGTGGACACGTATAAAGAGCAAGCAGCTTAACATACAGCCTGTGGGCTACCTGGGACGTGCCGACACATCCAAGGGAATCAACTGTTGAGGCCATTTCCAGCTCTCTTATTCAGTGAGTCTAGAAAGTTTCCTGCCATCATAGCAGACTACTTTCATTTCCCTGTGGAAGTAGGATTGTCTGATAATGCCTAGAGCAACAAAGGCCCTATCCTGCTCAGACTGAGTTTTGCGCTTCAGTATCACAGCTGAGACTTACTGCTAGAATTCTAATCCTGAGCACAGTGTTCAAGATGGCAGCACTTACTGGCTGAGAGTGACAGAGTTCACATACTCCCTGAATAGAGAGCCCTCAGTTATTCTACAGCATCGATACAGATAATTGTCCCTTTTGAGTAGAGAAAGGGATACTTAATGTATTTGTTTAAAAGTGTTTTTCTCTATCTCTATCTTTGGAATAGTAAGTAGAAGCTGTCAGGCATGACCAACGATTAAAGTTATATAGTAGTTGTGGAGACCCAAAGGCCAATTTGAGAATTGCTCATTTACACTTTATTATGGGGAACAATATTCTAGAGAGGAATTTGGAAGAGAAGACTCCAAAAGTGTGGGCCACTTCTTTTTGTTTTAATGTTTTTTATTTATTTATTTTGAGAGAGACAGACAGCACGCGTGTATATGTGTACGTGTGCATGCCCGCACGCCAGTCGGAGAGGGACAGAGAGAGAGAATCCCAAATAGGCTCCAAACTGTCAGCACGGAAGCCTGATGTGGGACTAAATGTCACAAACCCTGAGATGATGATCTGAGCTGAAATCAAGAGTCGTTGCTTAACTGACTGAGCCACCCAGGTGCCCCTGTGGATCACTTTTTTTTTTTTTAATTTTTTTTTTCAACGTTTATTTATTTTTGGGATGGGACAGAGAGAGACAGAGCATGAACGGGGGAGGGGCAGAGAGAGAGGGAGACACAGAATCGGAAACAGGCTCCAGGCTCCGAGCCATCAGCCCAGAGCCCGACGCGGGGCTCGAACTCACGGACCGCGAGATCGTGACCTGGCTGAAGTCGGACGCTTAACCGACTGCGCCACCCAGGCGCCCCTGCTTTTTAATGCATAATAGAGTCTGTTGATGCTAGTATGAAATACTGATTAGTTGTAGTATCTTAGGGCGCATAAGGTATCTTACGGAGTTCAGCATGTGATGATGTTCTTGTCTCCAGGTGACATGATTCTTGCTTTTATTTTATGTTTGCCTTCCTTCTCTCATTACTTTAAAAGAAAAAACGTCTATGAAACTTAAAAATGATTAACAATTCTCAGGTAAAAAATTTAGCATCAACTGTTTTCCTTTTTACCCTGAAATCATTGCTAGTATTATATTTGAGCAAAAGTGAGGGTTCTAATGCACGCAAAGCTTTTGCCTTTCTGACAACTATTTTCTGGAGCGTCACACAGAGTCTCTGGCCCAAGGAAGCGTGAACACACAGGGTTCACTTAAGGCTGGAGGGAGGGTCTCTGCCAAGAGGGCAGAATAATCAGAGGACCTTGCTGTTCTGCTCACTACTTAGCAGCTTGGTTTGCTTCAGGCTCTCAGGGGTTGTCAAACTCAACTCCAGGCTCTCCTCCAGCTGTGGTCAGCCATTCAAGGAAATGTCTTTCCGGAGGTGAACGAGCCCTCTACGAGACATGGTTTCATACAATTTTTATATTTTGTAGGTACTGGGAGCAAGGCTCTAAAAAAGAAAAAAACAAACAAACAAACCTAATACACTTAAAAGTTCTCCACGTACTACTGTTTTCTCAGAAATAAGTCCATTGAAAACAAAACAAAATTAATCAGAACCTCAGTTGTCACCAAGAACAGCCCCTCTTCTTCTACAGCTATACGACAGCTCTTTCATTTGCCTTGTTTAAATGAAAGTAGATAGGGGCGCCTGGGTGGCTCAGTCGGTTGAGCGGCCGACTTCGGCTCAGGTCACGATCTCGCGGTCCCTGAGTTCGAGCCCCGCCTCGGGCTCTTTGCTGACAGCTCAGAGCCTGGAGCCTGTTTCAGATTCTGTGTCTCCCTCTCTCTGACCCTCCCCCGTTCATGCTCTGTCTCTCTCTGTCTCAAAAATAAATAAACGTTAAAAAAAATTAAAAAAAAAATAAATGAAAGTAGATATAGGGAAAGTTAGATTAAGATGTGACATGTAAGAAACTTCTTCATCAACATGCACTAATCCCTGCCACCACCAAAATACAGATGAATTGTTGAGGGGGGGAAAATTTCTACTTGATGAGAAAACTACTTTAATCAACATTCACTTCCACCTAAATGTTACCTGACTCATCTATTCATTTATTCAACCCATGTTTGGTGGCCTTTTTCCCCCCTACCTTTGGGCAAATAACTTCACTAAGTTATAGGAGGAACGAGGGCCTGCCCTCATGGAATTTAAATACATGTAGAGATAAAGTGGGGATGTCTAACAAAAGTTAAAAGTAGCAGGTGGAAAGTGTCAAAAGTGCGGTATGGGTAGAAGTATTGGTAACAATGTCAAAAGCAAGGGGAGGGGTGGATGGAGGAAGGAAAGATTACTCCCAGCTGAGGGAATTACTGGGTGTGATGAGGGGGTTGCAGATGGGGGAAGGGGAGAGAAGACTTTGAAGGCAGGCACGGGGGCAGGGGTGGGGAGTGGGGGCAGCAGGGACAGTGCAGGGGGTGTAAGGCCAGGAGTGATTAGCAGGGATTGGTTCCATAAAGCCTGAGATAAGGCTGCCAGAGCAACAGGAAATGATGTTGGGAAGGCAAGTCCATTCAGACTGGAGACATCACTAGTTAAGTGATTGTAGACCTGACTAGATAGAGACTGAGTTTTTGTGCAAGTAACTGACCTGGTATGGTTGTAATTCTGCACAGTGAGTTAAGGAGAATTAAATAGGTTGAAATGCCAGAAGACTGGAGATGGAAATTCTGGTTGTAAGGCTTTTGTGTAACCAAAACAGATATTTCCCAAAGTATGGGGAGGGTGTGATTTCTGGTATGTAAGGTGAATTTAAGTGATACTCAGATTTTGATAATAACGTAGCCTAAATATGTATTAGAAAAACATAATTTGCACATCAAACCTCTGACTCCATAGACTATTGCCATGGACAAGTCTGAGAGGGAGAAATAGGTCTCTTAACTTAAACATATTAAATAGTACAGTGTGTATGATCTGCCCATATTACTCAAACCTTGAAGGTCTTAGGGGAATGGCTAAAGGTTGGGGAACCCTAATCTAAGTGAAAGTTCACGAGTTCCTACATTAGGGGGACGGAAGCTTGAGAAGTTGCTTGATGGGGAAATCTGCAGATTTTGGCAATTCAATTGTGATGAGCAAGGAAAAGAGAGAGAGCATTCCAAGATGTGGCTAAGGTTTGGAGCCTGACCCTATTAAAATGCCAAAACCCATTAAAGACATAAAAGGTGAGTAGGTTCATGAGAAGGTAAGCAAGAGTTCAGTATGTGGCAATTAAGAGTTTGGGAGACTTTCAGCATTTAGAAATGCAGAACTGAAGAGCTGGCATAGGAAGAGCTTTAGAAGCGGCCCCAGAGGTAAGAGCTGAAGTTGTGAGGTTGTGACTGGGGACTACAGAGAAGTGAAGAGGGCCAAGCAGGAGAAGCAGGAACACACAGGATCTTGAAAGAGCATTCCAAGTCTGAGCCTCAAAGGTAGCCCTTTGGTTAGCATAAGGTAGTCACTAAATAAAACTAATGCAAAAGAAATGTATAATCAACAGAGTTGAGACCTGAAGAGAATTTGAGGGGCAAAAGGGAGAAAATACCATTTCATTTGGCCATGAGGAAGTCACTGGTGACCTTTGGGTCTGTAGAGTCTCAGCAGAGTGAAGGGGCAGAAGCCAGATTGCAAGGAGGGAAGGACAGAGTCAGGGGGTCTGGAGGTGGACTCTCCTTTCAAGATATGAAAATAGAAAGGATGCTAGCTTGAGGAGTGGCAGGGCAGAGAAAGGATTTTTTTAATATTAATTAATTAATTAATTAATTTATTTATTTATTGAGAGAGAGAGAGAGCGTGTGCGCACAAGTGGGGGAGGGGCAGAGGGAGAGAGTGAATCCCAAGCAGGCTCCATACTAGCACGGAACCTGACATCTCAGGACCACAAGATCACTACCTGAGTCAATATCAAGAGGCAGACGTTTAACCTCCTGAGCCACCACACGCCCTGAAAGGATTTAAAAACAATTTTTTTTTATGTTTGTTTATTTTTCAGAGAGAGAGTGGAGACAGAGTGTGAATAGGGGAGGGGCAGAGAGACAGGGAGACACAGAGTCTGAAGCAGGCTCCAGTCTCTGAGCTGTCAGCACAGAACCCACGAGCTGTGAGAACATGACCTGAGCTGAAGTCGGATGCCCACCCGGCTGAGCCACCCAGGCGCCCCATGAAAGGATTTTTTTTTAAGAAGAGCGTATGCTCAAGCATATTTGTAGGCAAAGTAAAAGGATCTGGTAGAAGTGAGGCGATTGAAAGTTCAAGGGATGGAGGGGGAGGGCAGATTGGTGGAAAAGTCAATGAAGAAGGAAAGAAGAGCAGAAATGAAAGGCACACATGGAGAGGTAGCACTGGCACTGTGGTTGAGAAATAAATACAGTTGGTGATATGAGGAGGGGAGAAAGGGAGGAAGCTTGTATGAGATGGCCTTGGTTATTTCCTATATGTGGGTAGATCATTTTCAAGTGTGCAGGATGGGGGTTTGTCCCTTGAGAGACACAGGCAGGTTGGTGGTTCTCGGTGCAGGGAATGTGGAGGAAACCAGCAAGCATGAGTGCAAAGGCCGCAGAGACAGCTTCTTCAACAGCTCTTAGCCATCCAACGCTGAAGTACAGGCTGGTGAGTTTGCGTTATGGAGGTAAAGAGCCCTCTGTCCTGATTAGGATCTAAAGACCTTATTTTCTACTTAATTTAAGTATCATCAAGCAGCTTGTAGAGGAGGTTGTCCTAACCTTCTGTTTCTCCAAATACCCCTGTACCCTTCTGTGGTCATTTTCAAGGCCTTGCTGTAAGGACAGTGGGTGGGTCCTAGTAATCAAATGCAGTCATTTGAGACACTGAGGCAAGAAGAAATTATTGGTTACCAACTTTACTCCTCTTTTTCCTCTTGACAGTTAAGGCACTATCTTGCTGAATACAGAACAATTGGACAAAAAGCAAGGGTTCACCTTATTTCCATGTAGGAAACAGGGAAGGCACTGTTTTTGGAGTCTGATGTCCTACATGACACAATCTCTCTAGGCCTTTATTTGTTCATCTGTAAAAAAAAAAGAATGTTTTTAAAAATTTAGACATGGGGTTTAAAAATTACATTCCCAGTAGGGTTACTGTGAGGACTGAATTAAATTGCACAATACAGTGCCATGTACATAGTACTTGTTCAATAAATGGAATTATTTTCCATAGTTACTCTCAGATTCTACTTGGATAGGTTTTCACGGACTATCTTTTGAATGAATCCCGTATGCATTTGATGTTTGGAAAGTGTATTTGCTGTAAGTTAACAGTGACAAGGAAAAGGCAATATTTGTCACATGGTTAGAGGAATGAAACCCTTGGCCCTGTTTTCTTAAAAATGAAAACTCCCATAGTTAGGTTGAGTTGCTTATCATAGGCTGGGGTCTACAGTTCCCAGAGAAGCAGCATCCTTACTCAGTGATACTGGTCTGTGTGTTCTTTGCTTTGCTTCTTTTGCTGTGCTCAATGCTAACCTCCTTCCCCTGGGGCAGGCACACTAAGTGTCACTGTGACATTTCCCCTCTATTAGAAGAGGGGGCCATTGTTCAGTAAGAGTTGGCATGGGTTTACTATGAGTGACTTCAACCCATCTTGGCCAGACCCATCTTGGCTTCTGACACAGTTGTTGTGGTGCCCATGTCTGTCCATCCCTGTATGCCCCATGCCTGACACAGATCCTGGGACACACTGGACACTTTTTGTTAATTAAATCAATGAGGCCGTTGTGAACATGATGAGAAGTCATGTGCTGCTGAGAGTTTGGATAGGTGGCTTTGTTAAGAAAAGTCACCACCAATAGATGTCTGGCACCCAAGCTCTGCTGGCTTTGTCTTCAGTCCAGTGATGTGCAGTTATTTTTAAAATAATGAGTTGATTGGGGACATTGATGACTCTTTCTAATTTGTGCTGGATGCAGAGAGAGCCAATATGTTAAATGGCAGGAGCAGAATCCAAAGAAATCCTAAGAAATAGTACAGCAAATGGAAAGAACAGTCCATGAACGGTTAGATCGCTTAGGTTTGAATCTTGGTTGCACCATGAACTAGGGGTGCGACCATCAGCAGTTCACTTAGCCTTTCAGCCTTAGTTTCGTCAGCAAAGTTAGGAGGAGAGTCACTACCTCATGGGGCTCTTGCGTGGGTGAAATATATCGGTGCAATGTGGAAACCCTCAGAGCAGTGCACTTGACACAGAGTAGGCATCACTTAGCTTATTTCCTACTGCCAAAAAGAATTTGGATCTGTTGCAACAATGAGCCAACTCTAACAAGATGAAATTATAAAGAAGATAAATGTAAAGAATGCTTAAGTACCAAAATTCAATTACATAAATATAAGACAGGAGCTATATGACAGAAGGAGAGATTTTAGTTAACAGTAAGCACAATATGATTTAGCTAAAAAGAAAAAAAAATGCCTTGTATTAATACAACAAAATAACCAGAATGGTAGATGTCATGCAGAGTACAGCCCACACTGATCAATTGGCTTTGGATTATGGTATACCAGTTATGGAGTCCACCCCTTAAGGGAGACACTGACAACCGGTAGCCCACTGTGATGACATTGGCTAGTGGGGGGGGTGATCTTGCTTCAAAGTACCATGTAAGAAATGACCAGAAGCAGCAGGACACGTGTGAATTGGAAAAGAGAACATTTAAGAGCACAGTACAGCTGCCTTTATGGTCAGAAGGATTGCCATGGGGAGGAAGGTAACTAGTGTTGCTG
Organism: Felis catus; assembly: GCF_018350175.1. Classification (NCBI taxonomy): domain Eukaryota; kingdom Metazoa; phylum Chordata; class Mammalia; order Carnivora; family Felidae; genus Felis; species Felis catus. The sequence continues at coordinate 65,706,887 of NC_058373.1, forward strand.
TGTGACCTGACCAAGGACTGGGACAGGGATCAGTGGAGGTTCAGGGTGGCATATTTCAGCTTGACCTCAGTCAGCACTTCCCAAGCACCCGCTGTCAGAATGCAGAATGAACCACCCGTGCAGATGGAGGGTTTCACCTTCCTAAGCGTGGTTAATGCAGGTGTGTTTGGGGCACGTGGGTGGCTCATGTCAGTTGAGCATCTGACTTTTGATTTCAGCTCAGGTCATGATCTCACAGTTCGTGAGATCAGGCCCTGCATCGGGCTTTATGCTGACAGCACGGATCCTGCTTAAGATCCTCTCTTTCCGTCTCTCTCTGCCCCTCCCCTCCTTGCACTCTGTCTTTCCAAATAAATAATTAAAAAAAAAAAAAAAAAGACAGGTATGTGTGTCCCTTGGCGCATGTGTTAGAGAGGAATTGAGAATTAGCTGTGAGACTCGACTATGTATCACCCATGGGTCCTGCAACCCCATGGTTCCTGGATTTCCCATACCTTTCCTAAGTCAAAATGAAGACACAGCAAAATGCTGGTTTTGCCTCAAAAAAGGTGGAATACAGTTCAGTTTACAGGAAGACAATAAAAATTAACCAAGAAGGGTAAAGAGTTTTTCAGCCCACTGTTTGTTTGTTTTATAATGTTTTAAAAGAACCCTTAACTGAATTTCCTTCCTAGCCTAAATCAAATTCTCTGATTAAGAATTCTTCAAGCACTCCACAAAGTAAGCAGTCTTTCCTCTCACATCTGGCAATTTTTATAAAGAGAGCAACATGCTCAAGGCATAGCTCAAAATAGAACCTAAATCTCCCAACTTGTAAATCCCTGGGCTATCTCTATACAGCACTTCTTATCCTGAACTTTCTAGAGGCTGTTTGAATTCACCCTTCTAGTCCTTGGCGGGCTTTTCTTGCAGTGATCCACACTCTGTTTGCCTGTCCAGCTTCAGAAAGGTGAGAGGACTTGGCAAGTGGAACCTCTGCGAGTAAATAGCACAGGGAAGCCTGGATGCAAAATGTGTTAGGAAGGGTGACTCCCATTTCTGGGTGGAGAAATGGCGAGCCTTATTTTTAGCTAGGAAGACAATGGGATGAAATCATGCAGTTTGGAGGTCTTGGTCATTAATCACAAAGCGGGTCGGCCCTCAGCTCCCAAGCCAGCATGAAAGTCAGGTCATCTACTGGAAAAAGCTCATTCCTTTTCCATCTGCCCCTCTTATTTACTGATGGCACTCTGTGGCACAATACTTGACCTGCTTAGAAAAATATACCACAGTCTGTCTTCTTGGTGGGAATTTTGGTACAGTTTTCAGGTTCTTTTCAATTCCCTGACTTCACCCTGAAAAAGACACGTAATAAGCCTGAGCATCCACTATTGCTAAATGGTGTACAACAGCAGAAGTCCAAGCAGTGTTTACTTCCAAATCTAAGAACTCATTTGCATTATTAATATGCTAACTTGTGATAAAAAGAAGGGGGTGGGGATGAATAGTTCAATCAGTGGTAGTTCTGCAAATTGTCACCAAGAGCCATTGGTTCCCCAAGGCTGATGACTGCTTTGCATTCTTCCACGGTGGACACCCAGAGCTGTTGAAAAGAATTGAGACGCTTGTCAACAGAATGCAAAGCTGGCCTTCATCAAAACAATTTTAGTCTGTGAGACTAATGACCTTTCCTTGCTGTTTGTTTTAGTTTGGAACTAAATGAGAAAATTGTTTTAGATAACAGTAGCTTGGGCCTTCCTTTCCCAAGTATTTTATTGGGAAAAGCCAAGTAGCGCAAATGTTAGCGAGTATTTAAAAAAAAAAAAAAAAAAAAAAAAAAAAAAAATATATATATATATATATATATATATATATGTAACAGACTAGAGGAAGTGGCTAACTAACCCGGAAATCTAACTTCTGAATGGATAATAAAAAATGATAATAACAAAAAGCATCATGGCTAAGGAGAAAATTGTCCATTGTTTGCTCACATTACCACAAAATAATAATAGTCCCATGTAATAAAATATGGCATTTATAAGTGCTCCTTGCCTCCGGTTTTTTTTTTTTTTAATTTTTAAAATTTTTATTTTTTGAGAGAAAGTGAGACAGAGTGCGAGTGAGGGAAGGTCAGAGAGAGAGTGGGAGACATAGAATCCAAAGCAGGTTCCAGGCTTCAAGCTGTCAGCAAAGAGCCCGATTCAGGGCTCGAACCTACGAACCATGAGATCATGACCTGAGTTGAATCCAACTGAACCACCCAGGCACCCCAACCCCTTTTTAAAAATAGCTGTAAACTGAGCTAGCTGATGAACTGTCTCTCGGGATGGGATAGGATCACCCTTGTTTCCTGTTCAGCCTTACTGAAGAAAAAAAAATCCTATTGAAGGAAAAGAACATAATGGTTTTTGCAATCCAGGTGAAAGACTTGGTGGGGGGTGCGGTTTGAAGATCAATTAATCTTTAAATCTTGATCACTCAGTTTCTTTTCTGAAGAGCAAATAAATTCCGGCTTGAGAGAGTTGGAAGTCTGCAAACCAAAACATAAATATAAACAAGAGATATTCAGTGGAGAATATAAAAATCCTACTGGAGAAGGTAAATTTGAGTGGTTTTCATTGATCTTAAAAGTACTTTAGTAGTCCATTGGAAGTGGCATATAATTTTTTAAAATATGCACAGATATGGGCTTCTTTGGTTGTGTATGGGTGGGAATGTATGGGAATGTTTAAAGTATTTAAGTAAAATATCAAATAGCCTTTACTTAAACCACCAGATACTTTACACTAGCATTGACCATTTCCCTATGGATCCACATGAGGGTGGAGAACAGAGATGCTCCTTGCATCGTTGTGAAGCAATGAAATTTCTGTAAGTCGTGATCTGCTGGCATGTAATAACTCGATCTGCTTCATGCAGACAAAATATATTAAAAGTATGGACGAGTGAAGTTTGTGCCCCAGGGAAAAGGCGAGATAATGCATTGAAATTGTTCAGAGGTAGTTAGATGCCTAATGGTCTAATATGTGAGCTATGTGAGGTCTGGGGTCTGGTTCTCATAAATTCTGGCTAGACTGATCCTGTAATTTCAAGCAAAGGATAAAAGCGTTAGCCAGAATCATCAGTGTTCAAGGTCCATGATGCTGGATATTATTCATGTAAAGATTTTAAAAAGAAAAACACTTCAAAAGGGATGTTGTGGAGTATAATTCATGGTTCTGTGTATTTGTGTGTTTGCACTTGAAAATATATGCATACCTACATGCACAGTATAAGCCATTTAATGAAATAAATTAACTTGGAATTTATAGAAACCTTCCACATCTTTTCCATGATGGGATAGGATTTTTGATATAATAATGTGCAGCATGAAAAACCATGTAGGATCTAATTATTTCGACTTCAAACTGACATATCTGTGCTTAAATTGGAGTAAAAAACATGTTTGTAATAAAAATTTACCATTACGAATGGAATAATTTAAAACCAATTTGGACGGATTCAGGAGTGATTAGAGGAAAAAGTTCCCAAGACATTTGGTAGCCTTATAAATGATTTCACAAAATATGCTAAGACTATCCTACCAATTATATTGGCTGAATACTGAATCCCCAGATTTGAAGAGAAAATTCTCTAAGAGCTGGGCTTTTGAAATTAGGTATTTTGGTGGGTATGAAAACCCTTGATAATGTTCTCCTTTATATAATGTATTTCATCGTGGGGGTAGTAGTTTTGAAGTTTTCATTTGCAGTTTCTTTTCTTTTTTTAACCAGCTCACTCATGTTTGAGTCTACAGTATATTTATACAGTCTTTGCTGCCAGAGTCCTTGACAGTATTTTTAAATGCTTTCCCTCACTGACTAGGTTATACCAAGCACCACTCTCCTTAAGTTCTCAAAACTATACCACCCCCACGCACATCATGAATAGAGATGTGCATACTTTTTTTTTCTTTTGTAAAACCAAATATTCAACCTAAAATTACTTTGGTTTTGTTGTGACCCTGAAAACCAACTCAGCTTCATACCTGTGGACGTAGATGGCATGAGCATCTATCTGATCCTGGTGACAAGACTATCATTGTAAACTTTCGCTCATAAAAAAAGGGCTGCAGTTACAAATATATGTAGAATTATAAAATCTCTATTAGCACCACACTTTAAAGCATTCTGACATTCTTTAAGAATCGTAGTAGAAAATACCCTTTGGGCAGAAAAACTGTTGATCTGGTCTAGTCTTCAGAGTTTACCTGAGGACGTTTGTAGATTCAGTTACATGTGATTGCTTGAGTTTGACTTTTCAAATAGCTGAAAATGCTTAACCACAAATTATTTTGCCTGACAGTGTAGCACATCTATACAGCCATTATCTTTTAATATTTCAAATATATAAATACTTGCTGTTAGGTATCTAGGAGGTGATATTCATTATTTAAAACTGAGGAGGAGCACCGGGGTGGCTCAGTCGGTTAAGTGTCCGACTTCGGCTCAGGTCATGATCTCCCAGATTGTGGGTTCGAGGCCCGCATTGGTCTCTGTGCTGACAGCTTGGAGCCTGCAGCCTGGTTTGGATTCTGTGTTTCCCTCTCTCTGCCCTTCCCCAGCTTGTGCTCATGTGCTCTCTCTCTCTCTCCCTCTGTCAAAAATAAATAAACATTAAAAAAAAATTTTTTTTGTTAAATCTAGGAAACCAGTCCCAGAGATTTAGATGCTCTTTAAAATATTTTTAAACCATCAGATCACAAAATTTGCATCGCTCCTAACTTACTTTTGTGTGTGTGTGTGTGTGTGTGTGTAACCACATTTCACTTATTTTTCACCTGGAGGAAATATACTCAGAGTTCCATCTACCAGTCAGATAATGAAGCAGAATTGTAAGGAATCACATCGCTCTTTATCCTATTTGGTTGCCCTAGTAGACTTTGAATAAGTGGGGTGATACTTTTTAATCAAAGTATATGAATTATTTAAATACTTGAATCTATGAGTTGGGGGGGGTTGGCCTCATTTAAATAATTATAAAGTGGGAAAATTTTCCAGAATTTACCTCTTCTAAGAGTTCCCCCCCCCATATTATTTGAAAGAAAATCCAAGCAACAGTTTAGCTCTGACTTTCAATAATTTTATTGGTGTGTCCATTCTTCCATGACTCTGCCTACCTCTTTGCCAGTGACATTTTCCTGCTGCAGGTTTATGAACATAAGGTGACCGTGTGACAGTCCTCAGCTACAGATAATTTGCAAAACTTTGTGGCAGAGTAGGGTTATTTGACTTTTCATTATATATTCTGTCCATTAGGGAGACTCAGTTTTAGCAGGAAGGGTAGGTACTGGAAATTTGGAGTTAGTTTACATTTTCTATCCAAAGTTAGGTAATATGATTACCTTTTGATTATTTCTGTTCTAAACATCTCAAGGCAAAATTCAAAATCCGTGCTAAAAACCTGAGTCAATTCCTTTCACCATCCCCCCTCTCTCCCCCTTGCCCTCATTCTCCAAATCTTTTCCAGATTGTTTGCAAAATGAAATTATCTAATTTCACGAGTATTTGTTCTGAGAAAGCACTAGAGTAGAGCGAATCCAGAGACCCAGTTTTAAAGCCCACTATCTTAAGACCTTTTTGTCCATGAAATACCACCTTGGATTTGGTTGGAACTTAGAGAGAACTATCCCAGGCCAAACACTCCCCAATGTAGCTATGAACCGGCACACTGATAATGCCATTTATGGTAAATGACAAATGTCAACAAGTCGAGTTCTGAAAGCACTTTGCTCCAAATCTCTGAGAAACACATAAAATACTTTGAATATTATTTTAAAGATTATGTTGATTTGTGGTCTTTCAGAAAACTCTGCATGCTTATAGTTGTCTTATTTCATTATTACTTTCCAAAATTTATATCACTAAATCAAACTGTAGCAAGAATTTATTCAGGACATTTTAATATCCATTGAGGCACTGTTTCAAAATGTACATCTGCTTGCTTAATTATAATATTTCTGAATTTGTAACTCCTGCCACTATTAAATTTAGTTTTTAAAAAGCTACAGACTAGGAACCAATGCTGAATTATTAATTTGAACATTATGAACTTTTCACGTTCTAAGTATAGAGGAAGAAATACTGAGCTAATTTGACTAATTAATCTAGTTGATTACAGTATATTTATACAAGCAGAGTTAATCTAGCAGACCCAAAAGTTTAAGGAGTCTCTAGTAAAACAATAAGGGAAGCAAATTAGTAATTCGGTGACTAAACAAGTTAGATTGAAAATGGATGCCTTAATACATACTTTTAATCATCTTATAAAGAGATGATTATATAGCTTGATAACCTTCAGGTTTTGTGCTTTGTACTTGCATTATGGTTGTGACACTCAAAGTGTTCTACAATACCACATAATGAAAACTTTTGCTTCTAGTCACTACCCTGTGAAAGCATACCCAGACTGAAGCATTTTCTATTTCTTCTCGGCAGGTTTTCTCCCTGCACTGTGCTATCAGCTTTATTTATTTAGCACATACTATGAAGGTGCATGTGAGAAATAGCCTCTCTTGTTTGTTTAAATGTCCCACCTACTATAAAGTGGATGATTACAGAGTTAGAGAAAATTGAATCCTTTTTGCTTTGTGACAAAAACCACATTAAATGGGTCTGATTTGAGGTCTAGTCACTGATTCTGTCCCATGATAAAAGAGTTAAGACGTGGAATGTGCCCAAACAGAACTTCTGAAGGTATATGTTAAATCAAAGGGTGTTCCTTTGAGTTTGTACAAAAAGAGAAAAATCTCATTGATTTTATGGAAGAATTAAGGGAAAATATCACTCTATGGATTGCTTGATGTGAGGGAATACTATAGCATTTTGCTTTAGTCTGATACTTAGTAGACAAGTCCCCTGAGTAGGAAGCATGGCTAATTCTGTTCTTTTAAAGTGCCTAATGTGGTGTTGACACACTCAAATGTTAAATAATATATTTTAACATGAAGGGAAAGCTCAAAGCTTTCATGAGGTAAGGCTGAAAAATAGTTATACACGGCCCTTGGTTCATGGAAATTAAAGAGGCAAAGAACTCACATTCATTTATTTATTCCAGGAAAATCCTACAGTCTTGTGTTTAGCACATGTTGGATTTACATATCCTAGATTTTCAGGGCTTCAAATCCTTCCTCAAGAAAAAATTTTGTCTAATAGCACAGACTATCAGGACTTTTTTTTTTTTTTTTCCCCTGAAAAGCATACCTCCTTCTCTGACACTCACACTTTAAAGTATTCTACTAAAAACATTAAGTCTTCACTTTTTAAAAAAAAATGTACAATATACTTAAAACATCAAATTATATAGTTTAAATGAGTGCATTGTATGGCATGTGAAATGTATCTCAAAGCCACAAAAATATAATAAAATAGTCCATTAGTTAAGCTGATACAGTTAGTGCCTTCTTTTGTCCTTCTTTGACTAGTTCGTTTGATAGGTAAAAATTCAAACCGAAATAATGATTTCAAGTAAGAAATTTCCAGATATGTCAAAAAAGAGATACTTTAAAAAAGTGATTGAGGTGAACAAGAGATTGCATTTACAGCTCAGTCACTAAAAATGGGCATTTTATTTTCACATTAACAAATTTGTCATTTTACTCTAGCTCTTTTGGCTGATTTGGTATCAGACAATTAATTTTTCCCTACAGATTTCACAAAATGTGATTGCACTTATTCATTTAATCCATAGATTTAAATTTTATTTAAAAAAATTTTTAAGTTTATTTATATATTTTGAGAGAGACAGAGACAGCACGAGGCAGGGAAAGGCAGAGAGAGGGAGAGAGAGAGAATCCCAGGCAGGTTCCGCACTGTCGGCACAGAGCCCGATGCCGGGCTTGAGCTCACAAAACCATGAGATCATGACCTGAGTCGAAACCAAGAGTCGGACGCTTAACTGACGGAGCCACCCAGCACCCTAACCATTTTAAATTTTAAAATCTAACCGCATTCCTTTGGGAGGGTGAAAAAAAACAAACAAAAAAACCTCTCTTTGTAAAGGTGAGGCTACAGTGCCTGTCTTCAGGTCCCATAGCCTGGGGGCGTCCCAACACATACGCAGCCTTGGTCTTGCAACATGTTTTCACTACAGAAAAAATAACCATATAATATTCAGTGACTACCTGGCAACCACCAAATAGCCTGCTGATAAAGCAGCAATTTTTTTTTAATTTTTTTTTTTTAACGTTTATTTATTTTTGAGACAGAGAGAGACAGAGCATGAACAGGGGAGGGGCAGAGAGAGAGGGAGACACAGAATCTGAAACAGGCTCCAGGCTCTAGCTGTCAGCACAGAGCCCGATGCGGGGCTCGAACTCACGGACTGTGAGATCATGACCTGAGCCGAAGTCGGACGCTTAACCGACCGAGCCACCCAGGCGCCCCTAAAGCAGCAATTTAAGCTACTCTCTTATATGAAATGTAGTATATAAAGTACTTCTTACAGTGACTGGCACATAGCCCTCTGAATAGGAGTTGACCAGTATTAGTAACCATAGACGTATAGTAACACCAGCAGAGTTGTAATAGCAGTTAAATACATACGATTAGGCCAATGGCGACATTCACTTCACTTGGATCTCAGGGAACAGTTTTGATGGCTGGAGGCAAATAAAGAAAGGTTGGGCAGAGGGTAGGTCTGGGCCTTAGAGAGTTGCCGTTAGGGCTAACCCTGGGTGGCTGGAAGGCCACACACGTGAGCATCTGAGGAAGTTGAAACTGAAAGGAAAAGTCCTTAAGATGAGTATTACTCCCCCTCCCTAATCCGAACTTAGGCCAACCCTAATTCTATTATAATTAATGTTCAAAGGTAAATACTATGATGAGCATGTAGATGGCAGAGTTGATTTACCTGCATAATCAAACGGCAGATGGGTAGAGGCAGTGCTAGCAGAAATATTAGACTGCAAATTAATTGGCAAACCATGAGCTCTAGTTTGGTTCTGTCCCTCAGTCGTCTAACTCGTCACTTGACCTCTTAGTTTAAAGCTAAATATGGTCTCGTTTAACTCTCAAGTAGCATGATTCTTTGTGTTTAAGCATTTTTTCTGATAGTTAATGAGTAAACAGGAAATGTCAGGCATTGTAGATAAGAAGAAATATGATTTTAAGGTAGTGTTTTGAAGTTTGACAGTGAGAGCATTAGTTAAAGATGTCTTTACAGGAGTTAGTTCTCTTTGCGTTAACTGGGAGGTTTAAACTGTACAAAATGGGGCTCCACTTTTTTCCTGCAGAGCCTTTCACATTCTTGAAAAACAAGGTTTCCCCTATATTACTTGGGTGTCTTTTTCCATAAAGGAGGCATAGGATTATCCAGAAATATACAATTTATTATTATATTATGAAAGATTATGAATTAATCTTGAAATGCTTTGTAAATGCTTATATGAATACAAAATTGTTGTTTTGGGGACCTGCCAAATCTTGAATATCTCATTAAAGAGACAGAAAAGAGTTGTCTTCATTTGGGGAAATGGCTAATGGTTGTTTAACATATTTCCATAGTGAATGGTAATTTATTGTAAATTTCTGCTTTAATAAATCATTTCTGGGGCACCTGGGTGACTCAGTCCATTGGGCATCTGACTTCCGCTCAGGTCATGATCTCACAGTCCATGAGTTCGAGCCCCACGTCGGGCTCTGTGTTGACAGCTCAGAGGCTGGAGCCTGATTCGGATTCTGTGTCTCCCTCTCTCTCTGCTCCTTCCCTGCTTATGCTCTGTCTCTCTCTGTCTCAAAAATAAATAAAAACATTAAAAAAATTTTTTTTAATAAAAATAAAAAAATAAATCATTTCTGCCTTCCCACAAATCCATTAGGTGAGTTATATAGCATGCCTTGGAATATTCGGTCCTGGGCCAAGATGAGCTATTTTCCTCCCAACTGTTATCTGTTCTAACAAGTAGAGTCATAACAGTTGGTGTAGAAAGGACACTTGTTAGACATGACAATATTTTGCTGTTTCTAAAGGGTTTCCCAAGCCAAATGACAGGAATGTCAGCTCACAACCATTGTCACTGAATGTGTATTTGCAACACAGTTGGGAAATTGATGAACAAAGAGAACTTATGTTGCTTTGATATTCCTCAAAGGATAAAGTTATCTCGGTCCAAAAAAAAAAAAAAAAAAAAAAAAAAAAGAATCTAATGTGACCCATTTGGAAGATAGTAACTAATTGGCATCTTTAAATATCTAAAATGGTATTTCAGTGAGGTGAACGAGTGCTCTTAAGTGCTCTTCTATCCATCAAAAATTATAAAACAGCTGAACTAAAATTTTGCGTAGATCTGATACAACAAGTATTCTTAACAGAGACACTGAGGGTGCCTACAAAGAAGTGGGACAGGGAGAAAAAGACAATTGTAGAGTCAAAGGTAGACTTCTAAAAGTTAGAAATTCTACCCAGAGCAACCCCTTCTTGGGGTGGGGAGACATTGGCTGTGAACTTTCTGAAGAGACGTCACAACTAGGTTGTGGTTCTTAAGGAAAGTGTGTTTCTCAGAGTCTAGGGTGAAGTTATGGTAAAAACTAACTGGCTAAATAGTCACTAGAAATGAGACCAACTCTGCCACAGCCACTTATTAACATGGTAAAACTTTGGTGGCAAAGAAAAGACAGGTCACCGGAGGGCTGAGAGTCCTTTGTCCCCCACTGTGTTCGTAGAGATCATCTTCATCTGATCTGAAATTAATTTTAGTTACATCCAGTTTTTTTTTTTTTTCAAGCACTTGATTCAGTCCCCAAAGTCACCACTGGGATTAAATTAGAGGATATAACACTCAGTTTCTAGGATCTTCAGACCCTAGCTTTTCTGGTCTGTCCCCATGGACTGAAGAGATGATAGGAGATGTCTAAAGCGTCAGTTCAGTGTTTCTATTGTGTTTTGTGTCGCTTTTTCAGGGTACTGACACCCACTGAGACAAATCTCCATGTTGAATTCTCTCTGCTAAGATAACCACTGTGATTGTTTATGTGACTGCCAGATCACTGAGTGTGGGGTGGGTGTGTGAGTATAATGTAGAAACTTTCGTTTTCTCATCGAAGTCTTTTGGGGCACACACTTCACCACCGCCAAGCATACTTCTCAGGCTAGCTGCCTACATACGTACATTCACCAACATTTGCGAAAGCACAAAAATGCCCGTCAGCCAAGACCCACTCTGGAAGACAAGAATCTTACAGAGCTGGGACTCGGTCCTCTGAGAAGGGGCTTCATCCGGCAAGTGCTGGTACCAGTACTTTGGGAGCTGGGCCTCAGATCTCTAAGGAGGGCCACTGCCAAACTAGTCCTGACACCTCTAAGTGGGCATAAGGAAGTTGATTCTGGCAGTGCCAGAGAAGCTGGAAACTGGAGCCACATGTAGCCGCCACACTGAAGTGCCCTTGCAAGGGAAGTAGAGGTGGGACTTTAAGAGCACAGGAGGAAGAAGTTCCTTCTCTCTTCCTGTCTTCCGGGCTTTTTCCAGTGCTCCCTAATGGCAATGCTGAAGGAGCCTGGGGACAAAGGAGAAATGTAGTTTGTAATGTCCCAGCCCAGCATCCCAAAGCAGAGGACAGAAGAGAGAGTGTGGAGCTGAGAGATTTTAGCTCACCAAAGCCTGCCCTGGATGCTCCAGCTGAACACATCATATTCAGTTAATATGTTAAATGTAATTATGTTTAATGAGGGAGAAGTGCGAAACCTGAGTATAAAAGAAAAGAGTCAAACTTTGCCAAGGAGCAGCAATAGTTGACCGTCTCCGTAATGCAATGATTTGAAAATCTGTGGCAGCAGAGGCCACATCAGAATGGATCTAACTGGCAGTGCCCAGCATGAACCCCCGCCCCCCCCACTTTCTCTCTAAATACCCAGGAAATAATAAAAATTATGATAGAATCAGAAATGAGGACTGATAGAATCTAGAAAGAATAGACCCTACTTCTAAGGCATATGGAGCTTCAATTCACAGCATATCTCCACTTTTCCTGCATAAAAGAATTAGTGTGGCAAGAGGTAAGAATATGTTTTACAGCTCTGTCACCATCTGCCTGCTGACCCAGGGACCCGGAATTGTGCCAACCAGAAAAGTGAGCAGAGACCCTGCCTAGCCCTTGGGAGCTGCTCTGAGAGAGCATTATTTCCCCTACGTTTCAGCTACCACTTTTCTACAACACAAACAGATACTAAGATTCTTGGGAAACAAATGGACAGAAATCTAGGGGAATGTTAACAGTGGTCCAGGGCATTCTAATAGGTGTGTTCCTCACGAGGAGGCCACAGTGACAAGTGGGACATTGAGGGAAAAAATATTAGCTCTGCGGACTGTGGATTTCAGTTTCCCAGGTGCAGTGCTCAACTGCGAACAGGGCAAATTACACATCTGAAGATGCTTTCATTTGAGAGCCAGAAGGAATCCTCAGAATACCGTCCTGTAAGAAAACCAGGCCTCTAGGAAAAGGAAGAAAAAGTAAATGGAAAGGATGATGATGAAATGAAGACCACAGGACGATGAAAGAAGACTGAAAGGAAGCTAAAAGCACAAGAATAAGATTAAAACATGTTGCGAACAGTCAAAAATAGAATTGGTCTTGTGGGAAATCACAGCGTGGTGGAGGGGGGCAAATTTGAACACATTTCCCGTGATGGAGCAGAGAAGGACAAAAAGAAAAGTGAGAGAGAAAGCGATGATAGAAGAGCAGAACATATGGGTAACTGTTCTTACTTAAGGAAAGCTAGGTATAAGTAAAATAAAAGTGGGAGTTAAGAATATAACAGAAAATAAACCATAACTTCCCTAAATTGAAGAAAGGACTATGTATCCCAGTTGAAAGAACCACAGACTCATGAGCAAATATTGAGTTACAAAGATGAGTTAAAAAGCATGCCTACTTACCAAAGGAATGAAGAGATGATAGGTAGGTAGTAAGTAGATAGATGTCGAACCGGTCTCAAACCTGTCAAAAAATACCAGAAGAAAATGGAACAGCTACAGAACTTAAGGAGAAAATATTGTAACTCAATTGTATCATACAAACCAAGGTGTTGATCATTTTCAGATACACAGTTTTTAAAAACACATACTCATGATGTGTATCCTTGAAAAAACTAAAAAGACACATTTCAACTAATAGAGAAAGCCAAGTTAAGAACTTAGGAAAGGGGAAGTCATGATCTAAAATTAGAATGCTTTTTGAAAGCAGTTAAAATAAAAGCGGCTAAATAATCATAAAATGTGGTAAAAATTCAAAAGAAAAAAATATGAAAAGCAGATACCTTAAGAGGTAATGAAGCAAAAAGTTTCTGACTTAAAAGCCTAGATTATATTGGCAAAGATTGAGAAGTAGGGGATATAGTGCAAAGTGTCAAACTCCTTGTTTTTATATATGATAAAGGTGAAAGATATAATTCAGAGTTATTTGATTCGAAGAAATAGTGCCTAAGAAATGATACAGAAAATATACTTCTAAAGGAATGAAAATAATACTTATCTTCCAAAATACCAGACCAAAAATGAATTCAGTTAACAGATTTTTATCAAATTTTTATAGTCTGCTCAAAATAATAGATTTTCTTTTTCAGTATCCATAAAACAATTTTATTTTTATTTTTTCTTTAAATTTTTAATCTTCATTTATTTTTGAGAGAGAGAGAGAGTGAGAGCAGGGGAGGAACAGAGAGAGGGAGATGCAGAATCCGAAGCAGGCTCCAGGCTACAAGCTGTCAGCACAGAGCCCGACACGGGGCTTGAACCCATGAACCATGAGATCATGACCTGAGCTGAGGTCGGACGCCCAACCGACTGAGCCACCCAGGCGCCCCCGTAAAACAATTTTAATAATTGAATGTATGTTAGGCCTCAAAGAGTATCTCAGTTAATTGCAAACTTCAAAGGTTAAGTAGGCCACATTATTTGACCACAATAAAATAAAATGAGAAATTAACAATAAAAAATTAAAAGCAAATATCCATGTTATTTCAAATAATAATAAAAATCTTTCCCTCGAACAACTTTGTCATCAAAAATGAAATAAAAATTGAAATTACTATTTAAAAATAAATGACAGTGAAAACACTGCAAATAAACCCACAAGAGATATAGTCAAAGCTATAGTTGGAAAAATACTTAGATCATTAAATAATTCATTATTAAGCTAGAATGAATAAAAATAAGTGGATTCCATAAGGAAAGAAGAAGAAAAACTAATAAAGAGAGAAATAAATAATTATGAAAAAAGTTGCAATAAATTTATTCAAGAACTAGTTTTTGAAAAAAATATATCAACTGGAATTAGCAGAAATCCTTGATGAATCAAGAATAAAAGATGGCTACAAGCATATAAAATTAGGAATGAGAAAGAAGAAATAACTGTAGATAAACAAGAGGTAATTAGATAATATATGCAAACTTTTAATAGTTTTGAAAATCTTAATTGATTTTTTTTTAATGGTATGTTATTCACACAATGATGGCTATAATAAAAAAGACTGGATGTTGGTGAGGATGTGGAGAAATTAAGCCCTCATACACTGCTGATGAGAATGTAAAATGGCACAGGCACTTTGGAAAACAGTATAGCAGTTCCTTAAAAAGATAAACATAGAGTTACCTTATGAACCTGCAGTTTCACTACCAGTCACGTACCCAAGAGAATGAAAACATGTGTATTCAAAAATGTATACACAAATATTTATAGACCGTTATTCATAATAACCAAAAAGAGGACGCAGCCCAAATGCCCATCATCTGATGAACGGATAAACAAAAAGTGTATACCCACAATGGAGTATTACTCAGCCATAAAAGTGAACGAGGCCCTGATTTATACAGCAATGTGGAGGAGGCTTGAAAACGTGATGCTAAGCGAAAGAAACCAGACACAAAAAAATCACACATTATATGATTCCATTTATGTGAAATGACATCCACAAAGACAGAAAGTAGATTAGCAGTTTCCAGGGGGTGGAGGAGGGAGAAAATCGGGAGTGACTGCTAATGGGTATGAGGTTTTCTTTTGGGGTGATGAGAATGGTCTGGAATTTGCTAGTGATGATGGTCGCACAACTTTGTGACTATAGTAAAAGCAACTACACTGCACACTTTTAAAGCCTTAATTTATGATATATGACTATATATCTAAAATTTTTAAACAATAAAAAAAGATGAAAAAATTGTCTAAAAATTAAGCCCTCTCTCTCTCTCTCAAAAAGATGATAGACCTAGGCTATTTTATGGTGGCATTTACCTAGTTTCTTGTAATAATTTCCCCACTATTTAAATAATGCCAAACATAGAAAAGGTTGAATATTTTCTTGATTTTATACAACCTAGTATCAAACCAGAAAAAAGATAAGACATGAAAGAAAAAACGCGTATGATGCCTTATAAATACAAATACAAATGTCCTAAGTAGACTATTAATAAGCCAAACTCAAAATTCTGTTTTTTTTTTAAAGAAATTTTTTTTCAACGTTTATTTATTTTTGGGACAGAGAGAGACAGAGCATGAACAGGGGAGGAGCAGAGAGAGAGGGAGACACAGAATCGGAAACAGGCTCCAGGCTCTGAGCCATCAGCCCAGAGCCTGACGCGGGGCTCGAACTCACGGACCGCGAGATCGTGACCTGGCTGAAGTCGGACGCTTAACCGACTGCGCCACCCAGGTGCCCCAAAATTCTGTTTTCAAAATGCAGTTGAATCTAGTAGAATCTCTTCCAGGAAAACAAAAATTCTCCAACATTAGAAAATGCATTAATAAAACTGGTGTCAATAGATCATGAGAAGACATATAGGAGAATTATATTAAATGCTAAAAAGCTAGTAAAAGTCAACACCCATTTCTGATTTTTAAATTCTTAATAAATAGGGAATAAAAGGATATTTTTAACATTGTATAGAACATATATCAGAATATAATACTTGGTATCATATCAAATAAGGAACCTCTACAGATAGAGTCACTATAAATAAGAAACAATACTTTCTTAGCTTTTCTGGGAGTTGTTCTGGATATTCTAATCAATGCAGCAGGAGGTGAAAACTAAACCAGAAGCATAGATACCAGAAAGGAAGAGAAAAAGTTAAATAATTTGCAAATGGTATTGTCTGCCTGAACAACAACAACAAAAATCAAATGAAATAGAATCACACGAAAAACTATTCAAACCAATGTGAAGTCATTAGGTTACAAAATCAGTCTACAAATGTAAATAGCTTTTTACTTATCAGCAATAAGAGAAGAAAAAGAATCAACAAAAGTGTGTAATATCAAATAACAACTGCAAAAGATATTGTTTTATTCCTATTTGAAAAAAAATGGCAAAACTGAGGGAAGTGAAAGAAAACTTGATTAAACAGAGAGGTATATTGTAAACATACCAGTTTTCCCCCATCTACATGTCAAAATCTTAAATTACTGAGGAGAAGCCTCACGAAAATTATTCTAAATTTTATTTTGAAGAATAAATTCACTAATTTACCCTCTGATGTTTTTTAAAGAGCAACAAAAATAGGGTATCGCCCTACTTTAGTTAATACGCATTATAAAGCTATAGTAATGAAGTCAGCTTTGAACTGGCACAGAAACGAACGTGTTTATCAGTGAAGCAGGAGAGAAAGTATAGAACCATAGCTAAGTTTGCATAAGAATTTATTTTATTTCATTTTTGTCTTATTTTTTTATTTTTTAAAATTTAAATCCAAGTTAGTTAACATATAGTGTAATAATAATTTCAGTAATAGAATTCATCATTTACGTATAATACCCAGTGCTCATCCCAACAAGTGCCCTCCTTAATGCCGATCACTCCTTTAGGTCTTCCCCTACACTCAACACCCCTCCAGCAACCCTGTTTGTTCTCTGTAGTTAAGAGTCTCTTAGGGTTTGTCTTCCTCTCTGTTTTTATATTATTTTTGCTCCCCTTCCCTTATGTTCATGTGTTTTGTATCTTAAATTTCACATATGACTGAAATTATATGATAATTGTCTTTCTCTGACTGACTTATTTCACTTAGCATGATACACTCTGGTTCCATCCATGTTGTTGCAAATGGCAAGATTTTGTTCTTTTTGATCGTTGAGTAATACTCCTCTGTGTGTGTGTGTGTGTGTGTGTGTGTGTGTGTGTGTGTGTACCACATCTTCTTTATCTGTTCGTCAGTCAATGGACTTATTGTAAAATAAAGATGTCATCTCAGTTGGGAGAAGACAGACTAGATTATATAATTTGATTCTGAATGAATTAAAAATTTGTGAGAAAACAAAATTGGTAGAATATAAATAGTTGTGTAATTTTAAGTTAAAGAAGTCCCCCTATGCATGGTCTCAGGGACATAAGACACTATTAGATATGACTATTAAAAAAATTAAGCTTTTTTTCTGTCAAGAAACACCGTAAACAAATGATAAGACAAATGACAAAGTCCATTCAAAAGGATTGGAGGGGTACCTGGTTGACTCAGTTGGTTAAGCATGCTACTCTTGATTTTGGCTCAGGTCATGATCTCATGGTTTGTGAACTCAAGCCCCACATCAGACTCTGCACTGTCAGCTTGGGATTCTCTTTCTCTGCCCCTCCCCACCTTATGCTTCCTCTCTCTCTCTCCCTCTCTCTCAAGATTAATAAATAAAATTTTAAAAAGCGTATTGCACTATATATAAGCAAAGTATAATTTTATAATATCTTTAATTATATATAAATTATTATGTGGCTGAGTGTAATTGTTGCATTAAACATGCATCTGATGAAACTCCACTGTAAGTAATTCATTAGTGAAAAAATGCAAACGATCAGTAACCATCGGGAAAAAAATTTATCCTACCTAGTACTTGAGGAAATAAAAATTAAAATAAGATACAAATTGTCATCTATCAGATTGGAATACATCGAAAAGAATGATAGTGCCACATTTGGCAAGGATATAGGAGAGAGACACTTTCATATTATATTCGAGATTCAGTGTCTACCTTGAGAGAACCTTTCTGGAGAATCACACTATAAAAATGTATACTTTTGGGGTGCCTGGGTGGCTCATTCAGTTAAGTGTATGACTTCGAAGGGCTCAGGTCACGATCTCACTGTTCCTGAGTTTGAGCCCCACATGGGGCTGTCTGCCATCAGCACAGAGCCCCCTTTGGATCCTCTGTTCCCCTTTCTCTCTGCCCCTCCCCTGCTCTCTCACTCTCTCTCTCAAAAAAATAAATAAACATTTAAAAAAAGTATACTTTTGATCACAAATTTCTACCTGTAGCAGTTTTCCTAAAAAGTTAGTGACTTAACAAGCAAAGATGTAAGTAGATCTTGACTACACTTGTTGTTTATTTTAGTCATCACATTGGAAGCAGTCTGTCCAGTAATTGTGAACAAATTGGGCAAATTACTGTGGAATATTATATAGCCATCAAAAATAATAATAGGTGGACCAAAGCGTTTTACTTACCTGAACATCTGTTAAGATCTGCCGTTCAGACCTGGACTTCAGCTCATATCATGTTACTTGCCATAGAGAAGACAATTAAGTTACCTAAAATTAAAAAAAAAAAAGATCATGGGGATGTATAATTATTGATATGAGAAGATGTTCATTCCATTTTTTTAAAAAGCGGGTAGAATATAGTACATGTAGTGAGAACCCATTTTTTGGTAAAAATAATATAAATTCAAATATATATTTATGGACTATGTTTTGGGAGGTTATGACATAAAATAATATGCCTCTTGCCTTTTCTGGGTAAGAATTATTTGGGACTTAATTTGTTTTTCCTTTGCTTTCTTTCCTTTGCTTTTTTTTTCTTTTCTTCTTTTCTTTTTTTTTTTTTTTTTTGTCTTTCCTAAGTTCTCTACAATGAACATGCCCTATTGGGGTAATAATTAGTACTTTTTTTTAACGTTTCAAAATAAAATGATCCATGTAATAAACAAGACTGTAATAATAATTAAAAAAAAAACTCTTTAGTGCATGAAACAGGAATGCTAGTGTGGTACAGTGATAAGACCACAGATCCTGGAGCCACACTGGCCTGGGTTCATCTAATCTAGATTCTGCTCTTTACTGATGTTACTTCAGGCAGGTCATTTAACATCTCAGATTCTGCATCTGTAAAATGCAGAGTTGTTGCTGAGGATTAGCAAAAATATATGTAAATCACCCAACACAGTCTCTGGCACATATTGTGCACCGAACCAAAGGTTAATCCTTATTGCCGTTGTTGTTGTAGTAAATGCCAAGGAAATTGGCCTGAAGACCAGAAACAGATTTGTATTGCTGAGAAGAAATACGGATTGTTAAGAAGTTTTTGTGTGTAACCTATCGTCTCGTGAAATAGGGAAGATGTGCATGCTTTTACCAAAAGAAAGCAGGTTATCAAAATTTGTGTCGTGTGATATGCTGGTAGAGTATGTGCCCGTCTACAGGGCCAGACAGGTAATGTTTTCAGTAGGACTCCTCTTAGCCCCTAAGCCAGGAATTCTGTGCATTACTAGTTGCTCTGCAAGCAGTGAGTGGAGCTGGATTAGTTGCTTGCTCTCCCCTTAGACTTTTGATTCTGAGAGCACTTCACCGTGTACCTGTGTTCACTAAAGCCCTGCAGACTAGGAATCACTCAAGAAGATAAAGACCAGCGAGGTGCTCCTAGATGTTATCTTAAGGAAGTAGTGAGAGGGAGTTCTACAAGGAAAAGAACCTGTTTTTGTGGATATTGAATATTACGAGTTGATATTTATGACTATTACAAGTTGACATTGTGCTGGGCAGGGTGGTACCAAGTAGGTCACTGCAGTGATTGCCTTTAACGTGCCAGTCGTATGACGTAGGGTATTGCTTACTATTCCTTCTAATAGATGAGGAGCCTAGGACTTAAGCAAGGTGGCATGTGTGGTAAATACAACTACGAGTTTGAATCTTATTCTATCTGAAGTCAAAATCTATGCTTACAAACACATTGCTACCCTACTGCCCTATTCCTTCCAATCAATAGGATTTTTTTTTTTTTTAGGTTGTGACTCAGGATCTCTCATTTGTTGCTGTTTCCTGGATTTGGTTTAAATCCTTTTTCTTCAGTCTTGATGCCAGGAGAAACCTGGTTTTAAGTAATTATATGAAATGTTCTTGAAAACTCTTTTTTCTGGGGCTCAGTCAGGTGGCTCAGTCGGTTAAGTGTCTGACTTGGGCTCAGGTCACAATCTTGTGGTTTGTGGGTTTGAGCCCTGCAGTGGGCTCTGTGCTGACAGCTTGAAGCCTGGAGCCTGCTTCAGATTCTGTGTCTTCTCCTCTCTCTGCCTCTCCTCCACTCATGCACGCGCGCTCTCTCTCTCTCTCTTTTTCAAAAATTAATAAACGTTAAAAAAAAATTTTTTTTTTTCCTGAACTGAATTTTGGTCCTAAGACTCAATTATTGAATTGTTATTTGTATGTTTGCTACACCTCCCCTGTTTGACTTTGTAAGTTTTTGAGGGCAGGGGTTGCATTTTACTCCTCTTTATATCCCATGTAAGCATAATGCTTACCCATAGTAGGTGGTCAATAAACATCAAATTCAATTGCATGTCCCCATTGATCATACTAAAAGACAAAGAAATAAAAATTAATTACTCCCACCAAACTTACGAGCACTTCAGTCTCAATCCTCTGATCTACTGTTTTCTGTCTAGTTTCTAGACACAGGGGTATAGTGCCCTTGGTTTCCATCAGTTGTGGTGTTTCAGTGTTTCCAGGTGACGTATATGTGTTAGTATACACGTGGATATAATGATGTCCAGAAGAAATCACTGTCACCCATTTTCATTCACATTTGTTTTCTTCATGTCCTGTCGCCTTGGACTCACCCTGGGAGTGACAGTGCATGGGAACATCATGTCTATTGTGTGCCAGGCAGAACAGTAAGCAGTTGGAAGTAAAAACAAACAAAACAAAAAACCAGTTGGATTTCCAGCTCTGCCTGCCACCCATTAGCTGTGTGACCTTAAGCAGATAACTTCTCTTCTCAGAAGCTCAGCTTCTGTAAGATGGGGCTGGTGATGTTTATCTCACAGCGTTGTCAAGAGGAGGAAAATGAACGTGCATGCCTGCAGCCTGTAGCACATGGTAGACGTTCAGTAAAGTCATGGAACACTGAAAAAAACTCATTTTTTGTGAACCCATGACTTTCCCTAAGAAATTTCATTATTCTTCTTTGAATACATTTAAAGAATGCTGAGACACAGATTATGTGATTTTAAAAAAAACAAGAAGGGAATAAAAAAAGCAATCCCAGGCCTTTTGGGGAGTGTCTGCACCTGAGCAGTGCTAGGGAAAAGCTTCAGTTTACTGGAAGTCAAGCAGCACTCTCCAAGCACTTCAGCCCGCACTGATTTGAGGAACTCTTTTGTTTGCGTAAATAAAACACTAAAAACGTTATTGAGCTATTCCATGGAGGAGCTGCATACCTGGTAACGTAAGACTGTGTTTTCATGCGGTTTTTATTCAAGGCAAAACATAAACCAATGAAAGAGAAACAGAAAGTGATAAGTAACGTGGCTGTATTTTCCGTGAACATATGGTAGATGTTTAAAATGAGGTATGTCAGCTATTAATCCCCCAGGTGCTTGCCTTCGTCTCGATAATAAGGTCGTTCTATGGTGGGGTGGGGGGTGGGCGCGGATTCCCCGTCTCTTGAAATGTTGATCTTTGGGGAAAATGGGAGCCTGACTCTTACGGGCACATTTTACTAGGAATAAAAAAAAGCATTTTGCCGTGATTGGCGCACAAAAGGTGCCAAGAGAAATGCTGGTGGGTGTGACTGTCCTACCCTCGATTGCTTTCCCATCCCCCCAAAACAAGAAAGGCCAGAGATGAGGGAAAGACTGTTCCATTTGTTCTTGACCAAATGTGGCATGGAGATCTAACAGGGGGTCCTGGTCCCTCACGCCCTGTCCATTAGATCCTTGATGTAGCTGATGGGCTATGTTAACCCTTGTATGCCAAAGCCACAAACTTAAGTATCCAGGAAGTGTGCAGTGAGGTGAGGGCCAGCCCTACAGGACAAGATCTTATTCCAACATGACTAAATGCCTTCTGTTTGGGAAATTACCTTTTTTTGCTTCTATTCTTTGTATTTTTCAATGTTAATATGGCATGTCATAGCTCTGAAATGCTCTAAGAATGGGGAGAATGTAAGGGGCATTGAGATACGGGTATACATAAAATGCCTGTTAATTTTCTGCAAACAGTTTGATTTTGGAGGATAAAAAATATTACAAATGGGGCGCCTGGGTGGTTCAGTCGGTTGAGAGTCCGACTTAGGCTCAGGTCATGATCTTGCAGTCTGTGAGTTCAAGCCCCGCATCGGGGTCTGTGCTGACAGCTGGGAGCCCGGAACCTGCTTCAGATTCTGTGTCTCCCTCTCTCTCTGCCCCTAACCCACTCATGCTTTTTCCCTCTCTGTCTCTGTCAAACATAAATAAAAACATTAGAAAAAAATTTTTAAAAATATTACAAATCAAATAGGTGGACTCCTTGATCTTCCTGAGCTCAACATCTGTGGCTTGTTAGAAAAAAAAAAAAAAATACAGCAAATAAAACAGGTAGGAGCTTGGAATATGAACATTTAGAATTCTGAAATCTATTTTTTAATTTTAGTACGACGTGTGGTGTTTTAAAACACAACATTGTAGACTCAATATCAGCCCCGATGTATTTTTTTCTAACATCACTAAGAACACACACTTCATGATGCAAAATAAGGTGGGAGTGCGTCTTTGTCAGAAATTTGGGTGCTGCTCTCCAGCCTTCTAGGAAATGGGAATGTGACTGATCTGTAGTAAGATGATTTCAGAAGCAAAGGTAAAAAACATTCTCATTTGGAGAACAATGGAGAGGAGAACTGATGTAAAAACCTTGATGCATTACATGTTTACAAGTCGGTGATTATAAATTCTCGCGGGGGTCCATGGACAATGAAGCATATCATGTGTAAGCTGCAGAAGGTCAGTTTTAGAAACAAGTGGATTTCTATATCTCACAAAGATCTCAAATAGAATATTTGTGTTTTACAAATGATAAAAAAAAATATCATTAGGTTTTAGGTTTTTTTTTTAACTCAAAGTATGGTTTATTTTTAACTTTGATATTTTCACTTCTTGTTTGGTCATCATTCCTCCAGTTACCCTGCCACTCCTCCCAATGACCTATGAAGTATTATTATTCTGTTTTATAGATTAGCAAGCTGAGGGTCAGTGGAAACAAAAGTTGTCTTCCTAGAGTTTGGACGGTGCTTGCTGGCAAGCATAAGGCAGGTATGCAAATAGCGACTAATTCTAATAGATATTTAACAGAATTAAAAGATAATTCTTTAAGCTTTATTAAAAAAAAATTTTTATGTTTATTATTTGAGCAGGAGAGAGACAGTGTGAGCGGGGGAGGGGCAGAGAGAGAGGGAGACACAGAATCCGAAGCAGGCTCCAGGCTCTGAGCTGTCAGCACAGAGCCCGACACGAGATTCAAACTCACGAACTGTGAGATCATGACCTGAGCCAAAATTGGACGCTTAGCCAACTGAGCCACCCAGGCGCCCCTCGAAGATAGTTCTTAACCCATGCAAAGAAATCTTTTTTTGGTGCTAAGCAATAAAGGCCGTTTCAGCAGATTGGTTACAAAACGGAAATTGGTTTCAAATTCAGGAGTCAATGAGTTTTCCATTGCTTTTGATACACAGAAAAAAAAAAAAAGAGCTCTATGAATCATTTACAACCGAGTCCACTAAATTCTGCTTTGGAAAGAGAGTTTGTTATACACTTGCATCTTAAACCCTAGTAAAATTAAGGTCATTTGGAAACCAGGAGAAATGGTGGTGGCAAGTAATGTCCCTGAGGCTCCTTAAGCCATATGGCAACACATCATTGAAAGAAGAAAAGAACAGGAAGAATAAAAACTTTTAAAAGGCACAGGACTAATAAATGAATTTTTAAAAATAGTCATCACAAAGTCATATACAGATGGAGGGGGAAATTAGAAGTTCTTTGCAGATGACCACTGTTTGGTTACTTACTGCAAATGCAAAGAAAAATTAATATGCTTCTTTAATTTAAAAAACCCAGTAAGTGGATAACTCATCCTTCTAAGAGGTTTAACTTCTGAGTCAGCTTGGCTAAGTAAGGCAGACAGCCATGCACAAGCAAAAGATCTAGCAGATGTGCTCTCATGCCATTTTTTAAGGATCCTGTGAGTAGCAGAAGGGCTATTTGATGATCCTTCTTCAATTCTTTAGCTGGGCCTCCCCAACCACAATTGAATCATTCGATCCTATCAATTGAGCAGTGCCTGTACTGATACAGTCTCTGAATTATTACTTAATTTCAAGCTGCTTAGAAATGACTTGAGGTTGTTTCTGTGGACTTTTTAAAGAAGGGTAATTATACCTTGACATTCATTCACTCACTCATTCATTCCACAGATATTTATCAAGTACTTCCTTTATGAACCACCCTCTGTGACAGGCACTGAAAATATAATGGTGGATAAGAAAGAATAGATATGAGTGCTTCCCTTGGAATGCTTATAGGGTATAAAAGGACAGTTGGGGTTAAGTGCCCTAAGGGGAAACTAGGGGCCTTTGAGAGAGTATGTTAAGAGGGAATTGACCTGATCAAAAAGGTCAGGATCAATTAACATTAGATCCGAAGCAGAAGATGTCACATTAGAAGAGTGAAGGATAGGACACAAGGGAAGAAGGCACAGACAGTATGTGCAAAAGTCCTGGGGCAGGAGAAAGCATGTAGCGTTGTGGCAGTGGAAGGGTAGTGTGGATGGAGGGGAGAAAGCAATTGGAGGCTTCCCCCCAGATCGTCTGGTAAAATTGAAGCCACCAGATAAACATTTTGATCTCTGGCCTGAAAGCAGTGGAAAGCCACTGAAGCATGTGGAGCAGTAGAGTGGCAAGATCTATCGGTCTTCTGCAGTGATGATTCTGACTCCCAGGATGGAGTAGATTGGAGGAGGGCCAAAGGGAATGCTCAGAAACTAATTAGGGTGTATATACTTTTTTAAACTCAGTCCTTCTACTTACACTTTTATTTCTTAAGGTCCATTGTCTACCTACTATATCTTATCATAACTTTCATTTGCTACTGAAATGAACAGAAGTTTTTCTTTTTATTTTTTTTATTTTTGAAAAAAAATTTTTCAAAATGTTTTATTTATTTTTGAGACAGGGAGAGACAGAGCATGAACGGGGGAGGGTCAGAGAGAGGGAGACACAGAATCTGAAAGAGGCTCCAGGCTCTGAACTGTCAGCACAGAGCCCGACGCGGGGCTCGAACCCACGGACCGCGAGATCATGACCTGAGCCAAAGTCGGCCGCTTAACCGACTGAGCCACCCAGGCGCCCCAAGAATTTTTTTTTTTAAAAACGTTCTGTTGACAGCATAATACAACACCATGAAAAAATTTGCCCCCCCAAAAAAAAGCCACATTCTCATTATCTCAGTACAATTAATTTTATGTTCATATTTTTTTTTCCTGTTTCTGCATGGTCTTCATATTGATATTGAAATGTCTTTGTCAATTCCATTGAGATGTATTAAAATGTAGTTACCTGTTGTTCCACACTTAGGACATTTAGGTAAGAAATTTTAACCAAGGATGACAGGATCAGTGAAATGTTGTCCAAATATATTTCTTTTTCATTTTTCAGCAACAGAAACTAAGTTGGGAGAGCATATCCTGCCACTTTCAACCCCAATTATATGGAAATCCCCCTTTATGGAGGACGTAAAGTCTCCTAAGTATTTGTATTAAGAGTAATGCATGTTGCTTAGGCTGTTAAAGAAATATTGATTTCTGACCCTTAACTGGAATACTTAGCTTTCATTTTTCTTCTTTTTACATAAATTGTGTATATTGTGTTCCCCTCAGGGAGAACTTAAAAGCATTTTGTATTATAGAGGCTCCATTCTAGGATCTTATTGCTTTTGAGATGAATAAATGGAAGTCTTGCCATCACTGGAACAGACCTGGTTTTTTTCCCTCTATGTAACAAGGCATACAAGTTATACAGGGCTGAATCTGGCCCCAGAACTTCTAAAGTTCCAAGCCAGTTTCTTATGGCCAAATTTAGCTTCCAGCTTTCAGCTGATGAAGAGCTTTGGCATATAAGCAATCTAATTTTTGTTCAGCAAAAATCTCCTTGGATGTTTTAAAAATAATTTTAAAACTTGTATTACCAGGTGATGCTTAAGCATTTCTTAGGGATTGGCTGCAAATCCTTGCTCAGACAGCAACGTACCTTGAAGGTACTTTATACCGGCCTTTGAGGTATTCGCATGAAATGGGTTGGCACCAAAACATTTCAATATGCTATAGGAAATGAAATATGGCCAGAGAGGTTTTTATGTTCCGACTATTCCTTTTTTCTATTACTAGCTTGAGGCAAGTAAATCAACTTCACATGCCCTCCCTATTTTATTTTTATCAACTTCCTAGGAAGTTTGAGGGGGGTTTTGCCTATCTTTGAACGCATAAAATGGGAAAATTAAAATTTTAAATGTTTCTGCACTATGTATCTGCTCTTATCTATTTATCTTACCTGTTGATGGGATGTTGCTTTAAACACATTTAATATTACTAATTAATTTAATTACACATACTGTAGTGGCGTTAACACATTTTCTATTATCTGCTGTGATGTGATACAGTGCCCTCCTACAGCCACCTTAACTTAAAGCTTTAATTGCTTTCCCCAAGCCTCTGCTCATGTTTGATTTATCTGATTTCTTTGTATAAAGATTCTCTAGTTTACGATGTGTACACAAGTCATTAAATTGGTGTTGATGTTTATGCAGTGAACTTGCCAACTGTTACAGCAGACATCCCTTTATGAATTTATGACAGGGCAATAAAGACAAGTGTCAGAAGCCCCTTGTCTGGGTGAGGAGTCACTTTTCCTTGCACTGTGTTGGGGACGGTAACGTGGACACTTCCGCTAATTTGCATAGCAAAGGCCCTGTTGAAATCCATATCTGTTAAATTGTGAGCATCTCTAATTTGCTGCAGTGAGAACGTATGTGTGCGTGTGTGTGCATGACACACACACACACACATACACATTTAAATGTTTGCACTTTGAAACGAAGCTATTATTCTATTCAAGGATTTTAACCAGGAGCTCATTCTTTTTTTTTTTAGTTTTTTTTTTAATGTTTATTTATTTTTGAGACAGAGAGAGACAGAGCATGGATGGAGGAGGGTCAGAGAGAGAGGGAGACACAGAATCTGAAACGGGCTCCAGGCTCCGAGCTGTCAGCACAGAGCCTGACGCGGGGCTTGAACTCACGGACCACGAGATCATGACTTGAGCCGAAGTCGGCCGCTTAACCGACTGAGCCACCCGGGCGCCCCACCAGGAGCTCATTCTTTATAAACTTGACTGGGTATATATGTAGGTTATTATGATAGAGTCTCTGTCAGTAATCTTCAGTTCATCGGCTCTGACCCGTAAAAGAAATATTTGAAGAAGGCCATGTATCATTGTTTTAAATCTATACCTTGTTTTTTCTTTTACAAAAATAGGCCAAAAAAAAGTTCAAGTATTACATCATAAAAACCTGAAGTTTACCTTTTTTTCGTTATGAGAAGACCTTCAAAGATTATAGGTGTGAGCTTAATTCACTAATTTTTATGCAGATATAAGTCTCCCTGATGGAGAGCCCCAATTTACTAACTCAAAAATAGATACATATGTGTTATGTTAGTTCTTTCTCGTGTACTGGGATGTACTAGCTTGATTATCTTTGCCCTTTTACCTTCTCATTAATATATGGAATTAAAAGTGAGAAAAGTTTATTTTGATGTATACCACAGAGGATTTATCTCCAAGTATTATTTATTTCAAACTCTCCTGTGTATGTGTAAGTTTGTCTTCACATAAGTGATTCCAAAGTAACCAAAGAATTAAGATAAAATTAAAGAGCTCAGAAGCATAAGAAGAGGAAGCCAAATAAGGAAAAAAAAACACTTTCACGTTGGAAGGAAAGGATGGACGATCAGGGAGGTGGAGAGAAGGAAGGGAGGAAGGTATTCCAGATGGTTCTGAAATTTGTGCAGTAGAGGAGAAGATTCTCAAATGTCATGTGGTTTTCTGAAGAGACAAAAACAGGACTTTAATGTTGATGACAGGGAAGATAAACTGGAAGTGAGATAGTGAAATTCATTTTTATCTACACTTCCTCCCAATTCTCACCCTTTGTGGAAGCTCTTTCTCTTCATGCTGACAAAATTCAGATCATTAAATGCAGCTAAGAGTGCAGATTAAGAGAATAAATATAACAATGTCTAATTAGCAAGGTTGTGCTGATAAGGACTTAAAATATTTGCCACCACTTACAAATTGAAATGACTGAAATATCATAGACTATTCTGAAAATGTCTCTAGCAGAAAATTAAAATAGAAGAGTAAGTTACACATTTTGGTATGAGAAAACAAAAGGAAGGGGACTGGTTTGGGTCTGTAGTGCTCACCTATTCACTTGGCCCATTTTTACTGGGGTCCTCGATTATAAAGTTCTGGGTTCAGCACACGCAGAATAGAGACGTGTGAAATCTGGGTCCTTTTGTTGAGAATCTCACTCTCCTGTTGGGGAGTCAAGGCCCCCCCAATACCTATAATCCAAGGAGGTATATGATCTCTCCTCCTTGCTTATAACAAATGAAGTGTGACCGAGATATCAGCTGATTCCTTTGACCATTCAAGTGCCTCTGTTTTAACCCGACATAAACTTGAAGCAAAACTCAGCCACTTCATCAGCTTCTTGAAGAAATTGAACCACATGAGGAGTTTTGCATTCTCTGGTTTTACTACAGATTGGCAGTGACATGGGGAAGTGCCACTTGAAAAATTCCCTTTTACCCATCTCATCTCCAAGTATCACCCCTTAACCTTACTCATCTCTCCATCTCTTTTCCCAGGCAGCTCTCAACAGGGCTTGTCAGCCTTTCATTAGGCTGAATAGTTCCTGGCCACTAGAATCCCAGCCTGAGGGAGTCATTTTAACCTCCATTTCCTAACTCCCAAGTTTATCCAGGATCCTTTTCAATAGCGTTGATTCTTCCTACAAAGCAACTACTTAGCCGCATCTAAAAAATAAACATTTTTCCACATGAGAAGAGAAGGTAGAATCACTTTTTTAAGAGAAGAGAGGTAGAATCACTTCAAAGGAGTGCAGAAGAAGATCTTGAATAATGGTATACCAATCAGAATAGGCTGTTAATGCTGCCTCAACAAATAGCACCAGAATCTCAGTGGCTTAACATGAGAAGACTTTATTTCTTGGGCACTCAAAGTCAGTGATGAGTTCATGCCACTCTCTGAGGCAGCTGTCCTCCATATACAGACTTACCCTGTGAGGGTCTTTCCATTTTGTGGAAATGTACATCTCAACAAGTACTCCCATTGCATCAGCAAGAGAAAGGGCCTGGCACATCAGCAGGTGAATTCTTTAGCCCCCAAATAGCCTGTATCCCCTCAATCACAGTCATTTGCATGGAACTACTTACATGGCCCTGCTCAATTCATGGGGAAGAGAGATAGACACAGAAGAGCTGAGAAACATAGGCTTCCATATATATATATATATATATATATATATATATATATATATATAGAGAGAGAGAGAGAGAGAGAGAGAGAGAGAGAGAGAGAGAGAAGAGAGCCTAAAATAAGGGAGAGCGTTTGAAATATCTACCCTATGGTCAATGTTTTGATGGCAGTAATATAGAAATAAAATGCACAGGGAAGCCCGGATGGTTCAGTTAGGATTTTACATATGTATTCTAGAGAAGTGGGATGAAAGATAGGTTGGAGCCAGAATGTAAAAGACCTTCAAATGCAGGCCAAGAATCTGGTTTTTGATGACATGGAGCCACGCAGGTTTTGGGGAAGGTATGAATGTTTCATGAAGTATCCCGTGTGAGTGCTGGTGGTGACTGCTGGGGCTTAATTGTAATCACATCTAGAGACATGAAGACCAATGAAAGATTTCCTTCTGAGTCAGCCAAGTAGGAAGTAACACCCAAATTCTGGTGTACTTGGGGAAAACAAAAAAGATGTGCCGTATTATTTCGTCTCCCTACTTAGCATGTCCCAGTTATCTTTTTTTGTGTACCTGTTCTCACCTTAACCAAAATGCCTTTAAAGAACTCATCACTTTTAAGACCCATTAACAGGTAAATAAGATGCTGAATAATCACACATCACAGAAAACATTTGTATTTAGAAACACTGGTGATATTCAGGAGAATTTAAAATGTGTTATCAGTTAGGAATCTGCTATGTTAGGATAAGAGAATTAATGGGGAAAAACTCCAGCTACATAGCAGTGCAATGGAAACAAAAGATTCTGACCCAGTATGATTTATGATTCTGACCCAGTATGATTTACCCAATATGAATAAATAGCTACTATGTTACATGCTCAGTTTTGTGCCAGATGCCACATTAATACTTCAGTCCTTTAAGAAGACCCACAAGACCTGACCTGGTCTGACACCAGCTTCTCTGTCCCCATCCTTCCATGCAGCACCCCCTCACTGTGCTTTAGGACTGGTCTCCTTGCTCTCCTGCCTTCTGGCTAGCTCTGCCTTCGCTCAAGTCTCTGCTGAAATGTTACCTTCTCAAAAATGATCTCCCTCACTACCCTACATCAAAGATCAGCGTCCCCAGTCACTTTCTATTTCGGTGCAGAAATGACCTTGATGAAGTTTTTCTTCATAAAACTTAGCTCCAGGCAAATTATGTGTTTTTTGTTTATTGCCAATATTCCCTATCAGAACATAAATTCCATGAGATCAGGGATTTGTCTTGTCTGTTTACTACTGTATTCACAGTGCCTGTAACAGTTTCTGGCAGTCGATAATTGTTTGTTCAATTAACAAATGACTTATTTAAACCTCATAAGACCCCTATGAGGTAGGCACCATTAATTTTCCTATTTTATGAGTGAAGAACCTAAATCCTAGAGTGATTCAGTAGCCTCTTCAAAGTTTCACAGTTTGGAGCCAAGATTAAAAGCCGGGACTGTCTGATTCCAGAGCTTGTACATTTTGCCACAGTGTTCTTCCGACAACCCTATACTCCTATCGTGGTAATTGAAAGTTGGTGTAAAAATTGTTCTTTAAGAACCCAAACATTCAATGTATATGCTTGAACCATTTCTCTGATTTTTATATGTATTTATTGAAAACATGATAAATATTGCTATATGTATAAGAAAGTAAAGTGACCCCCCCCAAAACAAAGAAAGGTGTCTTGTGGAGCTAATAAAGGGTGATCTCGAAGAGCAAATTTGCTCACTTGGGCCAAATGCTTCCTCCTGCAGAGTGGGCTGCTTCCCAAAGAATTAGCCTCTCTCAAAATGAATTATTAACCCCGGCATCCTGGCCAAATTCCCACTTGGATAGTCTAGGAACTGTTCAAAACTTGGAATCTATTGAAATTAGCCTGGCTTGATTGCAGTCTCTGCATTAATTGTGATATAATAGAGTTTCTCCAGAGATTTGTGCATATATTATTCTAATTTGTATAGGCTGGCTTTGTCTGCTAAATTTTTTTAGTTTCTTCTTTCCCTTGTGAGATATGTCCTGAATTTCTGTATAAGTTTTTTATTTTTTTATTTTTTTAATTTTGGTGCATGAGTAATTATAACCTCCTTTTCCCTTGACTTGCCAAACCTGTTTCTCATTTGAGTGACTAGTCTTTTGGTCATTCTAGAAGCGTGTTGCAGACTTTAGCCACTAGACCTTTCCAGATTCCTAACTCTCGCACAGGTGCAAGTGTAGCCTGGGTATGGACAAGATTCATTCAGTTAACGTTTTCTAATCGTCTTTTTCAAGTTTCCTGTCCTCAAGGAGCTTATGTTCCCGTGGGAGGTACATATGCATTTGAAAGTTTAAAATAACTGATTTAATGGTGGAACTATTTAGAACTCTCATACTCATCCTAAAATTATGGCTATTAATTTCTTCAGACAATTTTGTTAAATGATCTGGGCCACTTGTCTGTCTTTGCCAAGAGCAGGCACTGCAAAGGCACATCCTGGAGATATAAGGAAATAGGAGTTTAGTTAAAACTACAAAATCATTCTGCTTAGGTAAAACTAAGACAGAGAGCTTAGAAATCCATTGCGTTGCATGATTTTGATGACAACTGTCTACCTCATAGAATTCATCAAATCTTGCTAACATCACATGATTATTTCTTTCTGTAAGCTGGGCTTTCTTGCCCTGTGTTGGCATAAGCCAATCTTCAGTGCAATGGGTTATGTTACAATAAGTAGCTCCAACACTGTGTCCATCTCCTACGCTTTTTCTGTAATTGATGTGAAGGATAAGAGTGGAGATGCTCTTAAAAGGCAAAATGTTATTCCCAGGAAAGAGTTGGCCTCATAGGTTTTCAGCACAAGGAAGGAAATTGAGAACTCAGGGCTGAAGTCTTTGCCTTTATTTCTGCCTGGACCACAAACAAGTGATAAGTCACAATGTCTGCGTTCAGTTCTTGACCGTCACCAAGTGAGATGAGACAATGGATGTAAGGCATGTGTACTTACAACTTCAGCAGCTAATATTAGAAAAATGCTTTGCAAATGACAGATGGGAAGAGCTATAAATGCAATTGCTAACGGATTTATGTGCTCTATCTCTTTCCTTCCAACCTATTTCTACCAGTGTTTTCCAAAAAATTTCCCAGGGCACCACCTGAAGTGTGACCTGATGGCACCAAAACACATGTGTTTCCTGAGTCGATTGAGTGTTTCCAAAATGTATCTACACTTTAAATTCAAATGTTTATCCACTAGGACATTAACTCATGGAAAGTGTTACTGACTTAATATGACAGTCATATACTTCTGCCTAGGCTATTGTTATAAGTTCTGTGGGGCTTTCTACAGGTATTTTCCCCCATGTCTTTGTCACTATGGGCCTAGAAATATCTAATTCCTTGTGGAAAAAAAGTTTTGATTTGCAATAGTGTAAACAAATTGATAGAGAGTGTATGCTTTTAAATCTGTAGCATGCAGAAACTTCCCATACGAGTTAGCCCCTCCCAACCGAGTGGCTCTAACTTCTAATGTGAAAAGGTAAAAGCCTAAACACTGATATTTCTCCTGCTTCCCTCGTGCACTTGAAATGAGATACTCCATGCTTTAGTCTCAGGTCAGGCCTTGGAAAGTATTCATTCATTTATTCATTTACCAATTATTTATTGAGCTTGTACTGTGCTTCCAAGTGCTTTTCTAGAAGCTGGGCATATAGCAGTGAACAAAACACAGAAGTGCAAATTCAAATAAATCCATCAGAATGTTTCATATGGCACTTCTTGTAAACATCTAAATTTGTTCATAAAAAATTAGAAGAGCATTACTCCACTGAGGGTATTAATTGCTTTGCAAGAACATTATTTAGCTTATGAAAGAACGCACTTCAGCAAAGAGCAAACTCCCTTAGCGATTCAATTTACAATATTTATACTTGCTATAAATTTTATTCACAAATGTCCGAGGAGTTTAAAAAAGTAATGTCTCCAGAGGGTGGTTCTAAGTTCTGTAACATCTTTAGCATGTCAGTCACTTAAAATGAAAGGAGAGAATGTATTCAGGAGCTCAAGGAAGAGAAAAGAGAACATAACCAGTCAGATGTCAAAATACCAGTCTCAATCTCTGTTTTTCCATTGCTCTAGATGCCTGACCTCTTTTTTTTTTTTAATGTTTATATATTTTTGAGACAGAGACAGAGCAGGAGCAGGGGAAGGGCAGAGAGAGAGAGGGAGGCACAGAATCCAAAGCAGGCTCCGGGCTCTGAGCTGTCAGCACAGAGACTGATGCAGGGCTCTAAGTCACAAACTGTGAGATGGTGACCTGAGCCAAAGTTGGACGTTTAACCAACTGAGCCACCCAGATGCACCTTTAGATGCTTGACCTCTTACATATTGAATCCAGGATCTGGCAGTGACCCATCCTTGTTTATAGAATGGTACAAATATCATCATGATAAAAATGCACATAGGTCTAGGGGCGCCTGGGTGGCGCAGTCGGTTAAGCGTCCGACTTCAGCCAGGTCACGATCTCGCGGTCTGTGAGTTTGAGCCCCGCGTCAGGCTCTGGGCTGATGGCTCAGAGCCTGGAGCCTGCTTCCGATTCTGTCTCCTTCTCTCTCTGCCCCTCCCCCATTCATGCTCTGTCTCTCTCTGTCTCAAAAATAAATAAATGTTAAAAAAAAAATTAAAAAAAAATGCACATAGGTCTATACCTTCTTTATAACAGTACATTCTCAGACCATTTCAAAATTGTCTGGTTAGGTTAGAATAAAAGATGAAGGCCTTATAAAGTAGTGGTTTATACCTTTTTCCCCCTGAATTTCTTTCTTGTATTGTATACTGTATGAAAATTTTAAATATTCAGATACCTGCATTGAAAAGGCTTTCCTTTAGTTTCTGCCAAGTCAGACTTGATGGTAAATGGACACTGATTTTCATCTGGTACTCCTCAAAGGAGGAGAGTTTGTTAGTCTAGTTTTCTCCAATATTCAGGCCAAATCCAGGTCATGATTTTATATGGGGACACAGATATAAGTTGGATGGTGATTTCTATCCGTACTTTTGACCTCTTTGAGATAATTTTTGGTTCCTCCTACTTATCTCTTGCCCTCTCTTCTCTCTCTCTTAGAAAATATATGTATTTAGATAAAGTGTAATCAACACTTCTATGGTATATACATAAGAATAATAACCTTGTATTTCCTTAATGATTTTCTGCTAGAATCTAAAGGCCATTTGTGTCTTATTTCTTGCCATGTGGCAATCCTTAAGTGTTTTAACTTCT
This sequence comes from Felis catus, assembly GCF_018350175.1. Taxonomy (NCBI): domain Eukaryota; kingdom Metazoa; phylum Chordata; class Mammalia; order Carnivora; family Felidae; genus Felis; species Felis catus. Next base: position 65,741,726 of record NC_058373.1, read on the forward strand.
TTGAAAACTAAACCCACTCAGCTTATGTTGCTATGAGGGTATATTTCCAATTACTCAAATAAGAGTATTTAATTTTTTTAGGTATTTAAATAATGCATATGATTTAGTCCAGAACACACGAGTAGTGAAGGTACCTTCAGACTTTACCTCAAACTACCCTGTTTCAAATGAAAAGCTTACCGTGCTCTTAGGGTCAACTGGTCAACTCACCTTGTGCTAAAATATTTATACTCTTTAAAAATAATAAAATAAAATTAAATTAAAATAAATTAAATTTATGCTCTTTGTATTATGGTAGAAAATAGGTCAAACTTAAGTTTATCTGCCAAAGATACAACATGCCAAGCAGGTATCAGAAATGTTAGAGGGTTCTGCCCATCATGTAGAAAAGTCAAGGGTGACATCCAAACTACTGAACAGTCACCAACAGTCAGAATGTATGCTCAATGCATTAAAAACAGATGGTGGCCCTACCAGTTCATACTAGTTGAATTCAGCTACATTAATGGTTTGTCCTTTTAAAGTCCAATTTTTATGGAGACAGCCATTTTTTGGGGCTTCTTAAATCCTTGTAAGAAATATTTTTATGCAAAAATAAAAATATTTTTTCCTGAGATTATAAAGTTATGTTACCAATTTCTAAGGTACATATCAAGAGGAATAAGGAATAAGAACATAAGAAAGCTATTGCTCTCTATAAAATCTTATCACTTAATAGATTCAAAAATACATAGCCAATGCAATAATTTCACATATACATATTTTTAATATGTTCCTCATTATTCCATTCCTCTTTTATCCAAATTGATAAGCAGGTAAAAACATAGTAGAGAGTTAATTAGAAAAACACTTTCTGCTGAGGTCAGCCTGGCTACCCAAGCCACGAGTAACCTTTTCTCAGTATTTTCTAATTTACTGTCCAAGTTAGGAATAAAGTAGCCATGTATAATATTTAAGTAAGCTATAAATAATATTAGCATATATTCTTATTGTTTTACCATGAAAACTTTTAATTTTTGTGTCTATATTTTCTTTTGGTTCATAAGTTTCTAATTCATTTGGATTTACTCAGCATAGCACTTAATTATGGTGGTAAAAGGTGAAATACTATCAAATGATTTGATATTTCAATATTTAATCGCTTTTATCTTGAATGAGTGAATGTTTAGTCAATAAATATCCAGAGTCATGAAGAGTCATATGTACATATATATTTCTTCATTTTGTTTGGTTATGACATGGATTATTAGATAGTTGACGATCTTCTATAATTACGAGAAGTGGCATCTTCATAAGTTTGTTGAAAGACATTTTAAAGGTGTTCTAATTACTGATGAGTTGATTTACACTAAACACAAGTTGGAAATTCACAAAGTGATTGTTTTCATCTGCTTAGAAACACTTTTTATTTAAAGTATTTGTGTGTTTTGAAGTTTAGGTGAGGGGCACCTGGGTGGCTCAGCAGATTAAGTGTCCAACTCTTGATCTCAGTTCAGGTCATGGTCTCCTGGTGTGTGAGTTTGAGCCCCATGTGGGGGGCCCTGTGCTGACAGTGCAGGGCCTATTTGGGATTCTGTCTTTTCTCTCTCTCTCTCTCTCTCTCTCTCTCTCTCTCTCTCTCTCTCTCTCCCCCCCCCCCCACCTCCTCCCCTGCTTATTCTCTCTCTCTCCCTGTCTCTCAAAATAAAATAAAATAAAATAAACTTAAAAAAAATAAAGTCAAGGTGAAATAGTAATGGGCCAGTATATGCACAAAGACAGATAAATGTGGCAGTACCTTGTTGTGTCTCCATCTTGATTCAGTTTTGTTGTGTCTCCATCTTGATTCAGTTAACTTTCACTAAACAGGCCGCTTTAAAAAAGGGAAGGAAAAACAAATTGATAAGATAAAACTGTGGGGAATTCCAAAATAATTACTGCTAACTGACCTTTTTTGATGGCCCAGTTAAGAGTTTTCTTATTATGGTATGAGTTGGTTGCTTTATTTACTAGTGCAGTGGGTACCTAAGGAAAACACTTGGGTAATATCTTTGATTTTTTCATATTCCATGGACAGACTGATAAGGATCTTTCTCCCATGTTCTCAAAAATCACATAAATTCCAAAACATTTAAGAACACGGGGTTATATTTAAACAGGAAAAAAGTCAAGGTTTTTTCTTTTTTTTTTGTAGCCCACCTGCCTCCCTTTTTTAGAGTGTACAGCTACGTATATAGTTGTATCCAATGCTCATGAATATGTTACGAAAAGAGGCCAGTTTGGAACTCCTGAACCAAGTTTCTAATGCCAGTGTTCAACATGTTAGTGTGTTTATCTTGGTGAACTGTAAAATGAAAGAATTAACTCTTATTAAGGAGTTCTGATTCCTCATAGCCACCGTGATTGAAGCCTTCTCCATAATGTGGTTTAAGAAATGGTCACTATTAGGGTTCATTCTATCTATCTATCTATCTATTTATTTATTTATTTATTGTTTATTTATTTTTGACAGAGACAGAGCATGAGCGGGGGAGGGGCAGAGAGAGATAGACACAGAATCCGAAGCAGGCTCCAGGCTTCGAGCTGTCAGCACAGAGCCTGACGCGGGGCTTGAACTCACAGACCGCGAGATCATGACCTGAGCCCAAGTCGGACAGTCAACCGACTGAGCCACCCAGGTGCCCCTATGGTTCTCTTTTTAACCACTACTGCCCATCACAAGAAGTCACTCCTTTAAAGCTACTCTCTTCTTATTTTTATGACTTTTTAACTTATCATTAACCCCATGCTCTTATCCTATACTTTGAGATGAGCAAAGAAGATAATATCCAAAACATTTCCATTGCTTACTCTAGAGATAATAACCTTTTTGAAAAAAAGATAATCCTCAGTTTCTTTAAACAACAACTTCCTCTTTAAGTCTCTGGTAGCTTTCTCTTGTCAAATTGGACTTTCAGTACATTCTTAAGGTAAATCAGACAAAATTATTTATAGCATAGGCCGTGCAAATAAAATTAGACTAAACATACTGGAATTATTTATCATAGCTTGTAAACTTTACCCCACTTTTTTATCCATACTTTTTTTCATGTTATTAAAGAAATGTAACGGACTAATCACTAATCTTCATTTCCTTCTAACTCAGTCTCATATGGCACTGTGTCTGGACCTGTTAATAAGTAGGATTGTTGTCATAAGATTAGATACAAGTATCTCCGTTGTCTAGACATTATATAACTCTCTGCCAAATACTTCAGATCCTTGTTTTAAAGCAACCCCTTAGCCTTTTTAACAAGGTGAGATACTAAATGTTAATGAAAAGGCCCATGGACTTAATTCTTTTCCACAGCTTCTTAGTGTCACCGTCTGAATTTGCCAATTTCTGCTCCGTTCTCTACATATAGAAATTTTACTGCTGTTTTGTATAAGAGCCGGGGGCACCTGGATGGCTCAGTCAGTTAAGCATCCACCTTCAGCTCAGGACATGATCTCACGGTTCATGAGTTTGAGCCCCCACATCGGGCTCTCTGCTGACAGCACAGAGCTTGTTTTGGATCTTCTCTCTCTCTCTCTCTCTCTCTCTCTCTCTCTCTCTCTCTCTCTCTCTCTCTCTCTCTATCTCCCTCTCCCCCGCCCCCGCCCCTGCCCCCGCTTTGCCCCTCCACCCTCTCAGAAATAAATAAAAACATTTAAATGAGAGCTGGTTTTCCCTGTTTCATGTTTGAGGCCATAAAATGTTGGTATTATTTGCCTCTTTGAGTGTCTCCTTCCTTAAATCTCTCTTCTCATTTGCTCCTCAGCTTTCACCTCAACCGACCTCTCTCATTTCAAACTAGCATTTTTAGGTTGCAAAGAATTTACTTGTTTGCATCCTCAAACTTGACTAATTCAACATGCAGAGTTTTTTGTTTGTTTTTTAATGAGTTGCTTTTTTTTAATTTTTAAAGGTTTTTTTTTTTAGTTTTGTCTTTTGGTTTTTTTGTTTTGAGAGAGAGACTGAGTGTGTGATGCTTCTTGCATGCTAGGCAGTGAGCTAGATTCTGGAGGTAAAATGTGCGTCGCTTGTCTCTACTCTCAAGGAGCATCGAGTCCAGTGAGAGAGACAGACCAGCGAGTATTTGCAAGGCAGTAGTGTGGCAAATGGGGAAATTTAGGGTGATATGCAAACATACAGAATATGGGTGTTAAGTAGCTTACAGTATAAAACCTGGCTATTGGTATCTACAATTCATAGGTAGAAATAAGATGTCCCAGGGGCACCTGGGTGGCTCAGTCTGTTACGCCTCTGACGTTGGCTCAGGTCATGATCTCACAGTTCATGAGTTTGAGCCTTGCGTTGGGCTCTGTGCTGACAGCTTAGAGTCTGCTTTGGACTCTCTGCTTAGAGTCTGCTTTGGATACTATGTCTCCCTCTGTCCCTGTCCCTCCCCTACTTGTGCACACGTGTGTCTGTGTGTGTGTGTGTGTGTGTCTGTGTGTGTCTGCATGGGTGTGCGCGTGCACTCTTTCAAAAATTAATAATCATTAAAAAAAATGTTTAGAAATAAAATGTTCTTTGACATTATGTAAGCATGAAATTTCTTCTTGCTAGGGAAACATCTTAAAAAAGCAGGAGGCCAGGCCAACAACAAGGTTTAGGCAGGCCCCTTCTCCTCAGTTGACCTCAGTTTTGTTAGACACAAAATAAGAAGGTTTGAATGAGGTGACTCTCCTGTCCTTTCTAGTTTCTAAAACTGTGAGTCTGTTTTTCTTTTGCAGTTCACTGAAAAATCTAAATAGCCTAAACCTGTTTTGAAATCTATTTCAACAAATGATCCATAAAATAAATAAGCACAAAATTCAATTTTTTGGAAAAGTGGTCTGGCTATAGAACTGAGTAGTCCCATAAAATATTAATTTGGTCATAGTGTGGAAATGTGAAATGATCGTTAAATGAGTCAAGGCCTTATTTGTGGCCTTTGGCTCATTTGGTAAGATTGCCCATCAGCCATGTAGGCAGTGTAATACGCATGGCCAAGCAGCTCATGGGAGCGTCCTAACAAATGTTAAATAAAAATTATCTTTCTCTAGCCTTAGGAACATATTTCCGTTATTTTCAAAATAAGACTGCGCACAGCTTTAAAATCTCCATCAATAGAAAAATGATGATATTCATTGTGCTTAAAACTCTGACTCCTACCTGCAAATGTCTTATAATATGTTTTTCTGATACTTTTTTATGTCTTTTTGGAAGTTTAGAAGTAGTATGGGTGTTGGTGGCATTTAACCTTCACGTAATTTCATGCTCATATGAACTCCCTCCATACCATTAGAATATGTGTATGTAACATTTCTTGAAGATGCAAAAAATGTTCCTTCTTTGTCCCAAGACTCTTAGGTTATTTTGTCTTTCTGTCATTAACTTTGGTTTCATAAGAAATTCCTTCTTCACTGTTTTATTTTATCTGTGTCTTGATAATAATAAATTTAAAAACTGTTCCTAAAATCTCTGAATCATAATCCAGCAGGCTCATTCAGTATTCTTTTCGCTCATCTACAGGACGGTGAGTGGTTTTCTTTTTTTGCTCTTTTTAATGAGACCTTCCTACCGTGGCTCTAAATATCAACCATGGTTCACCTCTTAGGGTCTGGCTATTATTAAAAATCTCTCAAACAGTTTCTGACTTTAAACATTATTATTATTATTCAATCTATTTACCTCTATGTGAACTCAAATGGAAATGAATCTCCTGAAATAGCCATGTTTTCTTCATCCCAGATATGCACATGGCATTAAAAAAAAAACAAAAACAAGAACCCAACTAATTTAAATCTGAAATCTGGGTGTCCATGACACCAAACATCTGGATGAAAACTGAAAAATTTAGTAGATGTCTTCAGATATCCAAATATTGTGTCAGTAAAACAGTTAAATGTCTATCTGAATCTTTCCGTTTGTGTCTGGGTATTTATGCATCATATACGTAGTACCATCAGTCCTTTCTAGTAGAAAACATAAATTTCAGAAGGAATGCATCACAAACAAGGATGTATTGAGCAGCTATTATGTGGGAAACATTGCACTAAGTGCTTTTAATTCTGGACTGTGTCTTCAAATGATTTGCCATCCAGTGAAGGATATAACACAAGTACACTGACATACATAAAACACAATGTGGAGTAAAAACACAAGAGAGAAGGAGAGAAAGCACTGTGAAATTTTTAGAGAAAGCGACTACTTCTGGCTGGAGAGGATTTTCCACTGGATCCAGTGTTTAGACTGGCCATGATGGACATGCCATATTCATGGGAATGGAAGGGAATTTTGTGAAGTGCATTCTCTTTCAGCAGCAGGGAATTTTGCTGAAATGAAATATGAAAGTTATTGTGTCATTTTTCATCATCACAGCCTTTTGGTTCCTGTAAGGTTTTTGAGTCTCAGGTATTTTGATTAGTAAATTTCTATCATTTCCCTTAAGAGTTTCAACTTTACACAAGAAATATACTGAAATTTACTCTCTGGTCATTTTAGAAACAATGTAAGAACTCACCCTTATACTTTTCTCATTTAGATTTTTTAAAGTTCTGGGTTTTATATACATTGCATGCTTAAACGTCTGTCTTCTAAGTTAGGTCATTTTTTAACTTATTGGGATCAGAAGTCTGATAAACTTTTTTTTAATTCCCAAATCCTCAAGAGTTCTGTCCTATTTGGTCAGTCTGCAGGCCTAGATGGAAGCAAAATTGTTGTTTGCTTTCCTCTTCTTCCTCCTCCTTCCCTGTTTTTTATTCTTTTTATTTTAGTAATAAATAATCATTTTTTTTCAATGTTTATTTATTTTTGGGACAGAGAGAGACAGAGCATGAACGGGGGAGGGGCAGAGAGAGAGGGAGACACAGAATCGGAAACAGGCTCCAGGCTCTGAGCCATCAGCCCAGAGCCTGACGTGGGGCTCGAACTCACGGAGCGCGAGATCGTGACCTGGCTGAAGTCGGACGCTTAACCGACTGCGCCACCCAGGCGCCCCAGTAATAAATAATCATTTTTAGCTGGAGGGGGTAAAAGAATAAACTGAGAAGGTTGCGGATAATCTAAGTCATGCCATGTGCATTAGTCAGGACTAATTTATTGGCTCAGGTAACTGAAGGGTAAAAGGATCTGGCTTTAGGTAGAGCTGTGTCCAAGTGCAGAAATGATGTCAGGAATCTGTTCTTTATTGGCTCTACTTTAGTCTCCATGGGCTTCATCCTCAGCCAGGCTTTCCCATTTTGGTGGCAACAATGGCATCAGCGACTCCAGACACATATTCTACTGACTAACTCCAGTGAAAAGAGAACACCTTTGACTGACAGCCCAACCCACACCCATTAACCTAACTTGGGTTTAGTTTTCAGTGCAGCCAGAGTGATTAACTATGTTGATTGACTAAGCCTGGTCGCTTGGCCACCCCTGAACATATGCCTAAAGAAAAATCAGGGTACTACTATTACCAAAATAAAGGGGAAGGATACTTCAGTGAAAAACTTTAATGTTACAGTGGGAAAGACCGCCACAAATGTCAAGACAGCAGGTGGTTAGCCCCTCTCTTACCACTGCCTGTTTCTAAGACCTGGCATATGTTACTTACACCTGTGAGTCTTGGTTTCCTCATCTACATTAATTAGGTGCCAGGCCAAAGTTCTGTCTAAAGGACCTTTTTACTCTACTATTTTGTGGTTCTGATCTCAAGAACTGGAGACAGGGAGAAGACACCCAGAAAATGCAGATATCTGCAAATAGTAACACAAAGTAAGAGGTACATCATGTTTCACATAGAAGTGCTTCAGGGAGAAACAGGAAGTTAGTTTGGTAGTGCAAGAGGGAAGGGTTTTTACTGCCTCCTGAGATAGTGATTCGAAGCTCAGACAATTTGAGGGTGTGTGTGTGTGTGTGTGTGAGAGAGAGAGAGAGAGAGAGAGAGAGAGAGAGAGAGAGAGAATTACTAAGATTCAGAATTAACCATCACAAACTATACTATTATAATCTCTACAGATATTTTACAACCCATTATAATCTCTATAGATATTTTACAGTCTTATTCAAGGTGACAGAACAGCTTGACTGGGAACTTATGTCTGTTTTGTTTGTTTTTTCATTTTTCCTACAAATATTGAGAGACGCTCAGGTGGAGGTGGGGAGAATTACAAAAGTTTAAAAAGCCCAGAGCTCTGCCCTTAGAAAGTTATACTTAATGCAGAAAAGATATATAAATAAGACATGACAGTGAAAGGCTAAAATTTATAAATGCCAAGTAAATTGCAACATGAATGTAGTAGAAAGGAGATTACTTTCAGTTGTGAGGATGTGATGGGTTTTAGAATATCTTCATTGTTTCTTGTTTTACCTCAGAATTGTATTTGTTATATACATTTCGGTCAGAGCAGAGGAATTTTTGTTTACATAAGAAAAAGATGTTAAATTCATGGCCATTGAACAAATTTGGCATTCCAGGAAAATGCACTTACTTATTCAGGGGCAGTCTACTTGTACCCTAGTTCAGGAAGCACAGTACTAGAGCAATAACGGATATCCACCCAAATGCATTTTTATGGTTTATCTTAGGAAAATTGCTTAGAAAGTTCCATATATGAGTGGCATCATCAAAATCTAAGTCAACTGGATTAATTCTATACAGTAAATGGTGTCTTGAAGGGGATTGAGGAAAAGGAGGCAGTCATCACAATGATCAATTTCCAAGTGTTTGCTCAGACTAAGACCCTGCTCAACAAATTACTCTGTCATTTGTCTTAATGGTTGCATTACATCATCACACAAGTAATTTGACAAATTGGACGTGGGTCTTCAAAGAGCTAGCTCATCAGTAAGCCTCAGAGTCCAGCAAGTGAGTCAAACTCATTGGGTAGGAAAGTAACTCGAGAGGTAGGACTTGTCCTAGAGATGTTCTGCTTTGAAAAATTATCCAGTCAGACAGTTACTGTAACATGAAAGAATAGCTAGCTTAATAAAAATGTTAAATTATTATGGTGTTAATAAAAATGCAGAGTGGGAGCACCCAGGTGGCTCAGTCGGTTAAGCATCTGACTTTGGCTCAGGTCATGATCTCATGGTTCATGAATTTGAGCCCCACATCAGGCTCTGTGCTGACAGCTCGGAGCCTGCAGCCTGCTTTGGATTCTGTGTGTCCCTCCCTCCCTCTCTCTCTCTCTCTCTCTCCCCCTCCCCACCTCCCCCCTCAAAAATAAACATTAAAAAAAATTTTAAATGCAGAGTGTATATTAAATTACAATAAATTAATTATAATTTTAAAATTCCTATTGTATTTAAAAAAATTGTTTGAAGCGGTACACACGGAGACAGTTTAGGGTATCTGTAAACAAAAAGTAAAAGCCTTTAGCTCCTAGACTACCTAACATGAACCATTATCACTGTGTAATTTTCCAGATGTTTATCTTTCACTACAAGGACAGATACATTCAATTGGTTTATGAATTCATGTGTCTGTTTTACAAAAAATTGATAATACATGTTCTGTAGTTTGCTTTTTTTCACTCAACATATATGGGAAAACCTTTTTCATGAGAACCCCACATTTTATTTAACTATGGTTTAGTTGATAGGCTATTTCCAATTTTTTACCCTTCTAAGTACTACCATTTTCATTTATCCTGTACTTCTAAATCATGAGATGATTAGAAATAGCCCTTCAAGTGTTTTTAAACATCGGTATAAATCCTTTCAACATAGAATAAAATTCCTGACAAATCATTTCCAGTTTGGACATTATTGGAGAGAGGTTAATCACAAAAGAAAATGATTATTAAGTGGTTTCACCCAAAATCTGTTCCACTGATGTATTCTAAGGATATTGCAGATCTATTTCCATGTACTTGATAAACCAGGTTAACCTCAAAAGGAGAGAGGGAGAGAAGTGCTAGCTAAGGTTAGCATCTTGAATAAATATAATATCTTAACTTCAAATGAGTCTTTAGAGAAAGAGACAATTAAAAATATTCTACATGGAGAATATTCTATCTCCATGGAGTTGTGAGCCATACATGTCTTATTGACTTTTTGAACACTTGTCCGTTGATATTCAAAGTAAGGGGATCTTTGTGACTCCCTTCTATTCAACAGTGGCTTTAGAACTATTTTGAGAAGTGAAAAACTTTGACCTGTGTTGGTTCTTTCTTGATGAAGGGAATCATCATCGTCGCTATTATGTTACCGTGTGTGTTCTTAAAAGTAAATTGAGCCACCTCTGGGCCACTGGACCAGAGTGGGTTGGCCCCCAACAGTGAACAGACTAAACTATAGCTTTAGTCCAAGAATATGGAAACTGACAACAAATTATTGCTTGCGGTCTACTTCCAGTTTTCAAGTGCAAACATACCAAAGTTTATTTTAAATTTGAGCCAGTCAGACATTTAGTAATAGACATCAAAGAAGAAGTGAAGGCTTCCCATGTTTATTATTTCAATATGATGTCTGTTCTAATAAAGTAGAAGAATGCGTATGATAGACCATGTAGTAGAAATTCTCTAGTTCTACAGTTAGACTTTAAATATATACATATATTTGTAAATTAATCCGAAACACATTGCCATGGTTCCAATTCCTCTGAAAGCTGATTGTTTTCCGTCCCTTTTTTAATTTTAGAAATATAGTGGCTGACTGCCAGAACACTTCCAGATAAACAGTCCACTCCATGTATAAAAGGGGCATAGAATCACGAATGTTCAGAAACCACAGAACGTTATTTAAATAAGTTAAAGTTATTATGGTCTTCCCTATTAATTAAAAAAAAAGCCATCTGTGCAAGGTGAATTTTGGTAAGGTCCCAATTTTTTTAATGATTGTGGATGGAATTTGCAACTGCTCTCATAGTGAAAGTACTGCTCAGGGATTCCCAAGATAAAATGTACTGTTTATGTAATTTTGTGGTCATTGGACTAAATTTCTACTAGAACACTGGAAAGAATTCTTGTTATTTGATCAGAATTTACAGTCATACTTCAAAGAACTGGCTTTCTACTAACATCAGCTTTCTACTCTTCTACTTCCTTAACATCCTAAACCTTAATTTCATATGAATCTTGTGTGTGTGTGTGTGTGTGTGTGTGTGTACATATAGGTACATGTATATATGTGTGTGTGTGCATGCACACCTCTGCCCCCCTCTTTCACACACACACACACACACACACACACACACACACACACACACACACACCACAGCGCCCATGGTTTGTCAGACCTGCCTTGAGCAAACACATCAAACAGTGAGCAAGACTAAACAAGCCAGAAAGAAAACACTGTATAAAGAAACGACACACTGGATGTTGGCGTGACCAGTGCATATCCATATACTCTTGCGATGAGTCCTTATTTTCATTTTTGTTATTTGTGGAATTCATTTCTATTAACTATTTCATTATAGGGAAAATAATTTATAAACCTTGGCGTTCAAAATCTTAGAGGGACCAAAAGTCAAAAGGTGCTCCTCCCTTGAGTTTGGTAGGAAAAATGCTATGACAAGAAGGATCTGGGGATTGTTTTTGGTCATTTTCCCCCAGCCACTGTTTTCAGTCAATTAAAATTTGTACCCTAGGCCTTTTCCAGTTTGAAGCCACCCAGGCGTCTGTGATGAGCAATCCTTCTTGTTTGGGTAGTCATTCATTATCTCCATTACCAAAAGGAGAATAGAGGACAATTACATTGTTTGGACGAATCAGAGTGTTAGAAGGAGTATTTGTCGTGGTGGCAGAGTGCAGCACCTGACAGGCAACGATTGATGGCCAGGAATGAGTGTGAGTGGCCAAAGCAGCCTCATAGGATGCAAATTACTGACTGTGGATTCCAATTTATCCTGTTCATTTTTCTTGCCCGTGCTGAAGACCATTAGTGGTTTTTGAAGCAGTGAAGGGGTCATTACTAATGTGGGTAGGCTTGAAGCAGGAGGGGGAAGGAGGGGAAAAGCCTTCTGTAATTACACAGCTTTCAGGAACAGGCTGGAGGCCCTAGCCAAAAAAGTGTCAACACCTCGCAATCAGAAAAATTTATTTTCATTTTATGCTTAACCCATATTAACTCAACATTATCATCTTTCTTTGTTAACATTTGCAGAATATTAAAAGCCTGGCTTCTATATTAATACAAATCTGGTTAACCCCTTTTGCTGCACAAGGGATTTTGTTTAACCTAATGGCATTTGGGTTTGCTAATAAGTAATTGTGCACATTTTGGATAATGCACACCATTATAGAAGATGAAATACCTGAAGAATAAAATTTTAGATGATTGAAAAACATTCATTCTCTCAAATGCGGGAATGATTACAATACTCTAAATGGAATATTCTGTTGTTCTTAATGTCGCCCTTTAATAATGTTGATGGGAAATCATATCAAAGGCTTCCTAGTTTATGAGCGACTTTGACATGCTGGATAAAAAAAAAGTTTTCTGTTTAAGAAAACCAGTGAATTTAGAGCAGGGACCTCTCTAGAGACGTGTTTTATAATTATGTACATGCAAGTACAGTGTCTCTTAAAGTGAATGTATGCTTCTAAAATAACAGTCCTTGAATCCAGGACGATGGGGGCAAGTGGTTGATGATGGGGGAGGGTGGTTCAGTACAAATGTCTGTGAGGTGTGATGGGAAGTAAAGAATTAAAAAGCTCTGAAACCCTATGGCTTCATTCTCTTCTCGCCATACTATAAGGTAAAAGGTACAATTTCTATATGAAGCATTGCACATAATTGACTCCCTTTGAGGTGTGGTCATTGTGTGTGACCCATTGTGTTAATGCAGAGTGGTAACCAGTAAAAATGAATGCCTCTCTCACTATCCTTTAGAGGAGTCAACATAAATACCATCAGTAAACTCTGCTGTAATTGGATCAGTTGCCGTGGCTTCTAAGAACAGTAGTGATTATATACCATCTCGCCTCCCAAACTTCTACTGTCAATAACCTCAGGTTAACTAGGAAATGATGATCATGTTGGCCATCTCACAAAGATAACACAGGAGAAGGGCTTCACCTAGGAGTTCTAGGCAGTGGGGTAAAATGGCCCTGACACTAGGTCTCTGAGTAGTCTGCAGTGACTGTAGATAACCAAAAATCTGATGCCATCCCAACAGTGCTTTCCATCCCTCACCGACTCACAAAACTGAAGGACTGAAACCCTTTGCTTTTCACTGCTGACCCTCCAAAGTGTGGCAGGAACAAGGGCGGGGGGGGGGGGGGGGGCTGCTAATGCAGGTTTTTGGATCCTTGTCCCTGCCTAGATTTTTCTAACACACGATATATAAAAAAAAA